>NC_073723.1:86518147-87143147 GCF_023634155.1 Falco peregrinus
AGCATAAGCCTAGGTGAGTTGGCAGTTCTGTTTCCTGCCAGTCTAACTCATTACTTCATTGAGTGCTCTGGGATGCTCAGAGTGTGAGACTGTGCTCTTAGAAAATACACCACTGACCTACAGTCAATTCCACCCTTCTTCGATAGAAAGCAGATCAAGCTATTAAAAAGCATGAGATGGACTGCTTGGTGGGTAAGGAATTGTCTGGATGGTTGCACTCAAATAGTTGTGGTCAAAGGCTCATTGTCCAAGTGGAGACTGGTAACAAGTGGTGTTCCTCAGGGGTTGGTGCTGGGACCAGCACTGTTTCACAGCTTTGTCAGTGGCATGGACAGTGGGATGGAGTACACCCTCAGTAAGTTTTCTGACACCAAGCTGTGTGGTGTGGTTGACATGCTGGAGGGAAGGGATCCCACCCAGAAGGACCTTGACAGGCTTGAGAAATGGACCTGTGTGAAATTCATGAAGTTCAACAGGGCCAAGTGCAAGGTCCTATAGATGGGTCAGGGCAGTCCCAACCACAAATAGAATCATAGAATCATACAATCATTTAGGTTGGAAAATGAGTCCAACTTTAAGATCATCAAATCCAACTGTTAACCCAGGACTGTCAGGTCCACCACTAAACCGTGTCCCTACGCACTGCACCTACATGTTTTTTAAACACCTCCAGGGATGGTAATTCCACCACCTCCCTGGGCAGCCTGTTTCAAGGCTTGACAACCCTTTCAGTGAAGAATTTTTTTTTCAAAAATCTTATCTAAACCTTCCCTGGCACAACTTGAGGCCATTTCCTCTTGTCCTACCACTTGTTACTTGGGAGAAGAGACCTATCCCCATGTGTCTACAAGCTCCTTTCAGACGGTTCTAGGGAGCAGTAAGGTACTCCATGAGCCTTCTCCTCTCCACATTCCTCATAAGAGTTTTGCTCCAGACCCTTCACCAGCTTCATTGCCCTTCTCTGGACATGCTGAGGCTAGACAGACAATGGGTTAAGAGCAGCCCTGAAGAGAAGGACTTGGGGGTGTTGGTTGATGAGAACGTCAACGTGGCCCAACAATGTGTGCTTGCAACCCAGAAAGCCAACTGTATCCTGGTCTGCATCAAAAGAAGAGTGACCAGCAGATCAAGGGAGGTGTATTCGCCCCTCTACTCCACTCTCATGAGATCTCCCCAGAACACTGCATCCAGTTCTGGTATCCCCAACATAAGAAGGGCATGAACCTGTTGGAGGGAGTCCAGAGGAGACCACAAAGATTATTTGAGGGCTGGAGCACCTCTCCTATGAAGACAGGCTGAGAGAATTGGGGTTGTTCAGGTTGGAAAAGAGAAAGCTCTGAGGAGACATTTTAACAGTCTTCCAGTACTTTATTAAAGGGGCCTACAAGAAAGCTGGAGCGGGACTTTTTACAAGGGCATGTAATAATAGATTAGGGGGATAGGATAGGATAACGGGTAATGGCTTTAAGCTGAAAGAGGGTAGATTTAGATTAGGTATAAAGAAGAAAATCTTTACTATGAGGGTGATGAGGCACTGAAACAGGTTGCCTAAAGAAGTTGTGCATGCCCCATCCCTGGAAGTGTTCACCATTAGGTTGGATGGGGCTTTGAGCAACCTGGTCTAGTGGAAGGTGTCCCTGCCCATGGCAGGGGGATTGGAAGTAGCTGCTCTTTAAAGTCCCTTCCAACCCAAACCATTCTATGATTCTGTGATTCTTTAATATTCCAGGGGTTTGTGGCTGCGCAAATCTGTGTATGTACATAAATAAATGCAGTTAAACAGATATACTGTATGCTATTGTCAGAGGATTCTGTGAGTAACAAAGAATGGCACATTTGAAAGTCTATGTTAAAACTGGTACTTACCAACCCATCTCCATAGGTGAAAAAACCCATATTTTAGGGACATAGTAGCTAAAGAAGAGCGAATTTTGCATGTCAACACCCCTAACACTGCATTTATGCAAAAGAAGATCTGGAAAGGATGGTCTTTGCTGTGGATCTCTGGGACTCATTTATGCTGTCAGGTCACGGTATATGCTGAAAACAACCTTCAGAAGAGGAAATCAAAGAATGACTGGTGGGAGGAAGGAGATTTGACAGGTCTGCTGACAGAAACTAGAGAAAAAAACCAAGAGGCAAATTTCATCTCTGGGAAGGAAAAGTCGTTTAGTTGGATCCATTTGAAGAAGGACTGGAAGAATCGACAGAGAATAGGTCCTCTAAGTAATATCAGTGGGACTTCTTTCCCCTCAGCACGTGGTTACTGTTATGGACCCAATGCCTTGAGCCTTCCTGAAATCCTTGAGAAGTACCTGCATAGGAAGTGAGTTTCTTTCAAGAGTGTGGGTAGTCGGTTTCAGAAATCATAGGAGGGCTGAGTCTCAGAGATGTCAGCTCTTTCTGATGACCAGACTCTTCCAAGTGTCCTGAGTTGGGTCTTCTGGTGAGCTGAGGCTTCTGTTATTGAGACATGCCTGAATCACTGGTGATATTAAAAATGGCCCAGTGGGATTTGTGAGGTAAGTTCCTCCTAATTTAAAGGGATCCAACTTTAATCTCAGAACTGAAGCGACTACAACTGACTGAAACATTCATCACTCACTCTATTCTTAGTTTTTTGCAATGTCCGTCATATCTTTAGCAAACTAAAGGACCATGTATTTTATTGTTGCATCTGAAAATATTTCAGGAAGGCAGGCTAGGAAATGAGGAAAGGGAGGGTAGCTATGAATAACAGACTGAATCCTAAGTTGAAGGGAAAGAACATCACCTGTCCAAACATCAGCCCTATTTTTCTTAATTTCTCAGTGGACTTCCAGCTGGACTACTGATCAGCATCAATTCATTGCCTAGCTGATGATCTCTGAAAGACTGCAGCCCCAAGCAGTTATCTTTCAGGGAGTTTCCTTGCTCTGCACAGCCTGTAATTGGATATGAAGCTTTTTTTGGGATGCATTAGCACAAATGATGCTCTGCAGAAAGGAATTGTATTGCAGCATCTGCTGCCGGCACACTTAAGTCCTCCCTCCCCTCCTAGCTGTTGTTACTATTATTATTGCAGAGTTCACAATAATATGACTTGGAGGGTCACACCTTGTCTGGGAGAGACATACTCTAAAAATTATGTATTCTTCCTTTCTATGTCTCCATTGCCAGCAGTAGGATGTTGACATGACTGACTTCCTGGGAAGGAAAGAAGAAAGGGGGGGTGGGGAATGGGGGACAAGGGGGAAAGCAGTGGGTCCAATGTGGCAGTGGAACTGAATTCTCAGATATTGAGATGGAACAGTATTTTCCATCAACAGTGTTTGCAAAATTAAGCAGTGCTGACACTTTTAATACTGGAGCTTGCATGAATTTGGTTTATCTTTGCTTGTTGGCTAGCATCTTCCCCAGAACCCAGCTTTACCAAACACAGGGAGTTGCTTTTGCAGTGCTGGAAGGATGCAGGTTTTTCTTCTGGGAGAACCTATTTACAGGAAAGATCCACTTTCCTGAGATAGCTGAGATAGAACAGCTCAACTTCTCTGTGTGCTGGAAAAGTGCCATGGTGGGAAGTTGGCTCAGGGGAACTTAGAATGAAAAATGGGGCGTTTCATTTCTAGAGGACTGCCTTGATTCCTGTTTGGACCAATGAGGAAAAAAGGAAGGTTCTGTTTGGATCAGTCACAAGAAAAGGAAATTTCCTTGTCATGGCTTCTTCATAGATTTTGTGGTCCTTCCTTAATTTCTAACCAAGTTGGTGCTCACACCTCAGAAACTCCAAGGCAAACAAGCACTAATAACCCTATTGATGATATTCTTCAGTGAAACTGAGACTTCTTTGCCATCTCATATCTGTGTCTGGGAGACACTACTGAGGGCAGATAGATGGAGTCCAGCTTCATTTTCCTTGTGCTTTTTATTCTCCACAGCTTTCAGTCCCACAACTTTTACAGGCATGAAAATAAGCTTTCAAGCAAAGCTCCTCTGCTGGAATAAACCAGAAAGACTCTATCATATCAATCAAGCAACATCATTTCAAACTAACTCACTATTTTTTAACAAGGCACCAGAGAGAGAACATTTCCTTTCTTACAGTAAGATAATCCCTCTCTTTAGCAATTCAAAGCAATGAAGTTGCTGAAGGGTCTAGAGCACAAGTCTTATGAGGAGCAGCTGAGGGAACTGGGGCTGTTTAGCCTGGAGAAAAGGAGGCTCAGGGGAGACCTTATGGCTCTCTACAACTACCTGAAAGAAGATTGTAGCAAGGAGTGTCGGGCTCTTCTCCCAAGTAACAAGTGATAGGACGAGAGGTAACAGCCTCAAGCTGTGCCAGGGGAGGTTTAGATTAGATTTTAGGAAAAATTTCTTCACCAAAAAGGTTGTCAAGCATTGGAATGGGCTGCCCAGGGAGGGGGTTGAGTCACCATCCCTAGAGGTATTTAAAAGATGTGTAGATGTGTTGCTTAGGGACATGGTTTAGTGTTGGGTTTGGCAGTGCTGGGTTAATGGTTGGACTTAATGGTCTGAAAGGTCTTTTCCAACCTAAATGATTCTATGGTTCTGTGACTTTAAGGAAGGAACAAAAAAACTATGCCCCAGCATCCTAGACAGCTCTTGTTCCTTGCAAAAGAAACAGCCTGGCTTGACATTCATACAACACCAATGAACCAAGCAAACAGTGCTCTGGAAAGTCCTGCCTCACACCTCTGGGATTTAACAGCTCAGTGCAATAACCCTAAAAAAGAGCTGGTGATTTTCCAACAGCTAATGACAAGTTTGTTAGTTAGGCCCAGATCAAAGCCAAGGGCGATTAATGATCTAACAAACCAGTCAATGAACTGGTGATGAAGACCAATTATGATCCCTACCAACAGCCCCCACCAAAGAATCACCTTTATTAGTCTTTTCTTCCCTCTGTAGGGTCACACACAGGCAAGGGGCTATTTCAGGAAATTACTTGCTCCTTGGAAATCAATAACCAATCAACACCAGGAGTTTATTCTGAAAAAATGCATATGCCAGAAAAAAAACCCTCTAAGAAACATTTTACTTAGAGAATAAATGAACCCAACACATTATGTGATTTGCCTTAGTCTCAGCTTTTCAACAGCTTATTCAAGGGGACTCTTTTTTTTCTGTATTTAAAACTCTTACCAAAAATTTACAATGCTGGGCAAAAGCACATATAAGTCGAAACCCATTTCTTGAGGTGTGATACTGACTGAATGAGCAATGGGAGCTCCCTTGCTGTGACAGTGAAAAGGCTTTTCTGAAAGAAACATGTATAACATGGGGATGTTATTTTAGGAACTAGAGAGTTTACAACAAACTTCCTAGGTCCATAAACAACCCAGGTTGGAAGAACAATGTTGAATCATAGACAACATAGGGAGACACCTTACTCCACCTTCCTACCTCTAGAGGTGTTTCACCCTGCAGAAAGCATCCCTGAACAATGACTTACTAATCTGCTTTTAGGAGCCTCCCAACTACAACAGGCCAGTGTGTCATTACCCATCTCTCTTGGAAAAGCTCTGCCATGTTTAATTTGGATATCCAGCACTGCAGTCTAAGCCAATAATTATTTGTCCTGTAGATTCAGAAAACTATCTTATTTCCCTTCTTTGTCACAATTCCTCCTGTACTCCCACACCAGGCAAGCCAGTCTCATAGAATCATAGAATCATTTAGGTTGAGAAAGACCTTTGAGACCTAGATCAAGTCCAGTTGTTAACCCAGGACTGCCAAGTCCATTGCTAAACCATGTTGCTAAGTACCACATCTTCATGTCTCCCTTCACTGTACTTTTCTATAGACTGGAAGAATCTTATGTATGGATCTGTTTATTCTTCCCCATTAGTAGTGTCCTAATCTGAACTTCGAACTCAGCAGCTCATAACAGAGCTCATATGAAAAAAATGCCTTACCAGATAAGCCTAATACTGTGTTTCCAACGGTGCCTATAGGAGACACTATTTAAGGAGAATACATACTTTTGGACCATCTCTCCTATTCAGAATCTAGAACTGCTAATTCAGAGGTGCTGAAGGAGACTCTGCCAGGTATACCTTTCAGTATCCGCTTGGTTTCATAGTGAGCCAGCTTCTTTAGAGGACACCAGTGGACATGATACTGCTGCAGTTTGCACTGGTGGACTCATCTCAAAAGAGTATCAAAATATCATTTGGGAGCTTTGGGAACTGTTGGAGCCAAGGAGCAGAGCTCCTTTATCCCCTTTACCTATTGAGCCAGTTATATGTCACTTATTTAAAGTATCTTTTTCCTACTACTCCTTCTTTCCAGAAATAAATACGGCAGTGGATACTACCCCCTTCCTAGTATGAAAGAAATGGAGGTGGGAATACAGACAAAGGGAATTGGGTGGGAGAAAGAGGTGGAACAAGTAGGTGATGGTTTAAAGGTCAGTGGGCAGGGATAAAAAGCTATTAAAATGTGTGTGTGTGTGTGCGCACGCACGTGCACGCATGTGGGAGTAGCGGGGTAAAATAAACTCTTATTCTGGAGTAACCCAGCTGCAGCTGATGACCTCCTCTCCTAGGATGAGACATCTGCGCTCTGCTAAGACTTATATGTGAGCCCCCTGCTAAAAATATGAAGGGGTTTAACTCCAACAGCTAGCACAGGCACAGGATTTACTATTGGTTTTAATAGTAACCAGACTGGAGGTACAAAGACAGGAAGAGTGGTACAAGAATGTCAGCCTTCAAACAGTCAAAAGGGAATAATAGCAATCTCCTAAAAGTGATTTATCTCATCAAAGAGCTGAAGCACTTTTGCTTTATGAGCAGATGATGATGGTGGTTTCAAAGTCTGTTTTCCATTTCATGCCTGGTTTTGTCACCAGCCTCTATCTTTGGGGGCAGCAGTGGGTACAGTACATCGGTGCAGTCTGCATTGACGATATCAGCCCAACCTAGCTCTGATTGCTTGAACTGCACTGGTGTAAATCATCTCTCAGCCCCCATGACAAAATGAGTCACTGATCCTGGCACTTGGCTGTCTTGGCAGGTCTCCCAGAATTCATTGCATGGCTCTTAGCAGTCAGGGGATGCTTTCAATGGGATATGTGGGTAGAGGTATATTGACTTCTCTGTGCCTTGGTTTCCTCATCAGTGGAACAAAGCTAGTAACCCTTACCCACTCCTTAAAATAAGAAAGGAAAACCTTCATCAAAAAACTTAGCCAGCTGTGGTTTATGTAATGCTTTGTGATCCTGTGGCAGAGAGAACTCTAGGACAGAAAAGTCAAGTTATTATGAAAAGTCTAAAAAGTCTCTCTTCCACATACTGTCAACTGGTTCACGCTGACTTAATCTCTCAACTCAGCCGAGCATCTGCTTGTCCAGAATTAGCCCTGGGGATGGGAAGCCCAATTCACATTCCACCTGCAACCTGCAAGGTGAGGCACTGATCTCACTCACCAGCTGGAGCTGGTTAGGGGATACTGTCTTGTTTCCTTTTTTAAACACTGAGCTGTCCTGCTAAGACTGTCCCTAGTTGTCTTACTCTTTTGTTCCCTGACCATCAATTTGACTTAATTTACTCTTCTTCCACTGATTTACAGACCTTCATAATACAGCACCTACTACTGCTGCCAGACTTCTTTTAATGTCAAGTTTCCCTCCCCCACCACTCTATCTAATCTTCATTAACTAGTTAATAACCACCAATTATTCTGTAAATAAATGAATGGCTGAGCTGCCACTATGTCATGCTTTCCTCCTGCCAACAGGCACAGTACCGAATTCACCAACTCACAGTCTTTACAACAGATATTTTAATAGAACAGGATTTGTACCCTGGGATGAACTTTTTGCTGTTGCTCAAGAACCACACATTTTGAATGGTTTGAGTACAAGGGAGCAGTGTTAGGTTTGCCATCGGTCTTCTGAGGTTCAAGATATCACAGCAGAGCTTCCCCACTTCCCCAGGTACCTTTCTAATAACACAGCTTTTGGAATAGACCTGCAGAAGTGACATGACCCATGCTGTGCCACCAGACTGGGAGGGGGTAGCCATCAGCTTTTCTGTTTTAGACCCATGCAGACCCAGTGGGCCAAAGTCTAGTCTCATCTCTACCAGTAGAAACAGAGTGGCAAAAGAGATGTGAATGGGATGGGTATTTCTCTTCAAAACAAGCTAACAGGTTGGAAACTCTGTTGAAAGGCAGAAGATCAGAGCCCATTCTTGATTCCCAGGTTTGTGACTTCCTGGGTGCTCTGGGGTAAGTCACTTAGTTCTGCTCCCTGGCTGCTCTGTCTATTAAAAAATGTGCTGTGGGGTGCTGAGTCTTCCTTAGAGTGTCTTAAGCAATGCTTTAAAGTCTCACATGAAAAGCTCGGCAGGAGGGAGCAGCTGTTACTAGCAGAATCACACCAGCTTCACGCAGATGTGAGTGCTGAGCAGGTTTGCCAAGTCCCAACTTCCTCCGTTGTCTGCCCTCTCAATAGCAGTGTTATGGTGCCCTCCTGCTCTGTCACGTTAAGTCCCTTGCCAGAAGGTCCCCAATGCTAACAAGATCAAACTCACAACACTCAACACAGGCTGGGAGCAGTGCAACTTTACAGATGAAAGCATGGATACAGAGAGGAGTTGAGGGTGGTACATTGTTGACATGGGCTCCAGATGAGTCAACGAGTGATTCTGTTCACGTAGACATGGGTCATCCATGTTCACGTAGACATGTATGGGTCACATACATGTGGTCGAGGTCCTGCCTGTTCTGCAGGGACAGGAGTTAAGCCCCAATCTCAGTTTTGGGTACTGTTCCCTGTGATTCACCAGCAAAGTGACTATTGCTTTCACTGACAGAAGATCAGTCCTGTTCTGTCCAGGACTCAGTACTTCCCCAACAGACCCCTGAAATTAGTAGCAGTATTCTCACTGATTTTAGGGAAGAACATGTCAGGGCATTAGTTTCTTGCTTTCTCTCTCCAGAAGGACCCATTTACTCCTCTCTCTCTGGAACAGTTGGAGAAATTTTTCACCACTGTACTGATGGAAGAAACGACTCTGCTTAATAGAAGCAGATGGAAAAAATATGAGGTCATTTGGTCACAAATGAAAAACTTGCCTACTCTAGTAGTTTAATGCTGAGTTTGCCTGCCCCATCTATGATTAGATTATTACTTATTCACTTATTCGTCTATTTAATCATATCAAGAGAGGGTGCCCTTCCTGACCCTTCTGGGTACTTGCTGATTCCTTTGTTCTTTTATTCTGCTTTTAACTGAGATTATTTCCATACAGGTTCCTTTCATAATGAGCCTTGAATTATTTTACTTTATCATCCATAAGGTTCTCTATGCTTTGTTGGTGTGTCCCTATCTATCTGAGCTATTCCTGCAGGACACATTACTCTTAAGTGACTCATAAGAATCAGCCATTTGCAGAGTCCTGGATTTTAAGGCTAGCTGGACCCTTCTCTTTCTTACCTTTTGCATGGTGATGGCCTTAGACATTACACTGTTCATGAACTTTTGGCTGTTATAGTGTGTCTTTTAGAACTAATACAAACTAAATCAAGAGGTGCAAAGCTTGTTATCTGAATCCCAGGACACTTGGGTTCTGTTCACAGCTTTGACAGTTTTTTGCATGGCATCTGATTTCAAACCTCCTTTTCTTAGTTTTACCACAGCTTTCTTGCCCATAAATTGGGGATTTCTCTGTTGGTGTTGTTTGTTTGTTTGTTTGTTTTTATCTGAAGATGAAACAAGTTGTGTAAGAGAGAATTATCACACCAATATGAAAGCCTGCGTAGGACACACAGTTTATTGATTTCCTGTGAAGTTGTCCTGGTGAACAGGTATTATTTCTTGAAAAACTGACACCATGTTTCCTGGTTGCATCTATCTAGTTTAACTAAGAGTTATTATATAAAGGGAGGGTTCTTCCATCACAATACACCTGCACAACACACCCAAGAGCTAGTAATATTAACCCTATCTTAAATTAAAGAATACATAGGAAACAAGGTGAGCTGTTTTTGGTTGTATTGCTTCATTAGTAGCAGAGGTAGAAGGAAAATCATGGGGTCCTGACGACCAGTTTTGTTGTTGAAACATTAGACAACTCCACCCCACACATACCCCACCCCCCCCCACCCCCCCCATGTATTATGGTTTATTTGTATTGTTTAGCTTTCCCCAGTGATGGGACTGCACTGAATAACTTCTTGAGTCCTTTCTTAACCTACATCCCGTGTATCAAGATGGACAGTTAACTATGCTTATAAAATCAGAAGATCCTTTCAAAACAGCAAACAAATGCCAGAAATCAATATTAAATCTGCAATAGCACCACTGCATCTCTTGTTAATAAAAGATGCAGTATACAAAACTCTATCTTGACTTCAACTAACCAGTAATAAGCACTCAGTTTAATCCAAGCACAATGAAGGACAGAGCTCAGAAAGGTGACTCAGATCCTGAGCCAAGGAAAATATAAACCTGGTCCAGAACACAGAGGTTTGGACTGACACTTTTTTACATGACTGGCAATTGAAAGCTGTGCCCTGATAGGAGAGCCTGGGAAGAAAATGTGCTCCAAGAAATTCCAGGAAAGAAATGAGGCACTTGACATGCAGTTATCCAGCCTGATCTCACAGACCAAAGGTTACTGCCATTAAGATTTCCTCCAACACAGAAGCAGTGATCTGCAGCAATCTGGATGGCGTTGGAAGGGAGAATACTGACTATAGGATGAAAGAGTTGGAAAATGTGCCAGGCACCTAAATAGCATTCATAGCACTAAACTGCAGCAGGACAGGCTCTGGAAAAAGTTGATTAATAAATACTAGAACACTTTCTTATGTCTTGCTTTTATGGTATTGCATGAGCCATGTGAGTCCCAAAACACCAAAATATTCTAGTGTAACAGTACCATGGGCAAGGAGCAGTATTAGTATCCTGTGCTGGTACATGGTGAGCCAACACATTAAGTACAGATGTAGGCATGTTTTCAATTTTTCCATCCACAGTGATCTCACCAACCTACTCCACGAAGATACCTGAGCCCAATCTCCAGACATATTTGGAAGAGGAGTTTCAGGCCTTTCTCGGTTGTCCAGGTGCATTGAACCAAGCTTCACCACCAGATACTCACTTGCTTATGTCCTTCCAAGCATGGTGCACATACTAAAGTTTAGACTAAAGTTTGGCTAACAGCCAGAAATCTTATCACTGCTCTTCATCTCACAGATAACGATACTGCACAATGGGATGTGTGTTAATATCTTGAAAAAAAGCTGATTTAAAGAGTCTGATTATATCAAAAGCTGGGCATGTATGACAGCTGCAGATCTTTCTTAGCCCTTACTTCTCAACATCAGGGTCTTAAACTAGTGGATATAAACAGCAGGCACCTGATTTCCTAACTTTATCTGCCTTTGAGGTAGGTGCTTCCATAAAAGCAAGTCTGTAAGCTCAAATAATCAGTAGTAACCCAGAAAACCGTCAGTGAAGGGTTGTACATGATTCATCAGATGAAAGGTAGATACCTCTCCATTCACTCTCAAGATGTGTCGCAGCAATAACTACCCTGGAAAAATTGTGTAATTTCTGGACATTTTAGATGTACAAGAGCTCCAGAAAGAAATAATACTGCAATTTCAACTGGCATTTTACTGGAAAACAACCAGTGTATACTCACTGGGTATTTAACCCATGCAGAAGGTGACTGGCTGGCATGTTAGACAGAGATATTCATCAGAATTTGTTCTGCAGTGAGCAGGAATTCCAAGGACCAAACTAGTAAGGAGGTGGAGGAGCTAACTTAGAGAGATTACAGAACGTGTCTTCAAATATGGCTAAAAGTAGAAGGAACATCCACACACTGGTAGGTGCCTGGTAGATAGAAAAAATCCCTAAGACTGACATCCTTCGCAACAGTGAGGTCAACGATTTTATGGGTGAGACCCACTGTGTGCTGGGAGATGTGATCATGCACAGTGTTTCTCCACAGCAATTGAAATTTTAATCCTTTCAACAGGATGCGGAACGAACATGCTTCTTTGCATTATGTTCATTCATAACACAGGATCAGAAACACTGTTACAAGTAATATTCACGTCATGCGGTGTTGTTATTAAAGCCCATGGGTTTCGGAGGGACTAGGAGACAAGCAGTGCTAAAGCAAAAGCTTATCAGAAGTCTGAGCAGCAATTAAGAGCAAGTCTATAAAAGAAGTTGGCAGATGATGGAACAAAATTATCAGGTGATGCAGTCACGAAAGGCAAACAAACAAAAATGAATTCAGGGAACAGCAATTTCTTTCTGAAGGCAGAAGAATCAACATGTCTGAAAGGAAAGTGAAGGGAGTGTAGAAATGAAGGAGAGGAGATGAGATTGTATTCTTCCATTCTGAGGAGAGGAAAACAAGTTGCAGATGAGACAATCCAATGAGATATTTTATTACTTCAGCTTTCTGGCATTTATTGCTGGTATTTATTCTGGTAATTATTGCTGTCTATTTTTCTTCTTATTTTACAAAAGTACTGAATCCATCTCCTCTGTAAAGTGTCCATTATATGCAGTCAAAAATAACTTTCCAAGCCCAATATGATCTGGATTGCAGCAGGAGCAATGACTCAAATAAGGAAATATTTCTCCTCTGCTGCTTCTGTTTCAAAAGCCAATCATGTGAATGTGTTAATTTGGACTTAACAGCTTTAGAGCATTTAGTATTTGGGAACCTAGAAGAAAATGGGGTCAGAAACCCAACCTTCCTAAAGACTGAGGCCTAATGTTATGCCTTGTACAAGGCCAGGTGCAGGGTCCTGCATCTGGGTCAGGGCAACCCCTGGTACCAATAAGGGCTGGGGGATAAAGGGATGGAGAGCAGCCCTGAACAGAAGGACTTGAGGGTACTAGTGGATGAAAAGCTGGGCATGGCCCAGCAATGTGAGCTTGCAGCCCAGAAAGCCGACTGTGTCCTGGGCTGCATCCAAAGAAGTGTGGCCAGCAAGCCAAGGGAGGTGATTCTCCCCCTCTACTCCACTCTCATGATACCCCACCTGGAGTACTGCGTTCAGCTCTGGAGTCTTCAGTAGGAGAAAGACATGGACCTCTTGGAGTGGGTCCAGAGCAGGGCCACAAAAATTATCAGCAGGATGGAATACCTCTGCCATGAAGAAATGTTGAGAGAGTTGGTGTTGTTCAGGCTGGAGAAGAGAAGGCTCCAGGGAGGCCTTCTTGCAGCCTTTCAACACTTTAAAAGGGGCTTATAAGAAAGTTTGGGACAGACTTTTTAGTAGGGTCTGTAGCGATAGGACAAGGGGTAATGGTTTTAAACTAAAAAAAAGGGAAATTCAGACTAGATATAAGGAAGAAATGTGTTACAATGAGGGTGGTGGAACCCTGGGCCAGGATGCCCTGACAGGTGGTAGACACCCATCCCTGGAAGTGTTCAAGGCTGGGTTGGATGGGGTTCTAAGCAACTTGATCTAGTTGAAGATGCCCCTGTTCATTGGAGAGGGCTTGGACTGGATGACCTTTAAAGGTCCCTTCCTACCCAAACCGTTCTATGATTCTAAGATGGGTTGAAACAGAACAAGGTCTTAAAATAAAAAGATTAGTCAGGATGACTCTGGTACAATGCTCTGGGTGATGCTCTGTTTGTGTTGAGAAAGGAATGTACTCTAAATAATTAGAAAAGATAAGGTGGGTACCTGAAGGAGATAAGGAGACCATCAAGTCAGGAAATCATTGAACAAAGAAAATTGAAAGGTCTACTCCACCTAGATCCCACCTATTGTGAATGGAATGATTAGGTGTCAAAATCAAATGAGTATGTATGTGAAGATGTTGTGTAACCTCTCACGAAAACTGTATAAAATACCTTCACTGAAAACTTCGGAGCTAGTTTGTCCAGCGCAAATCAGCTAGCTCCCCAACATTGCACAAAATAAACACCTTTACTGCTTAAAGACAAAATTCATCTCTAAGCAGTTACTCTGTGCCGTTTTGTCATCAATTTGGCGAGCCAGTCAAGAGAACTCTCCGCTGGTGCTGGAATCCAGGGGCCTGAGGACCCTCGGGGCCACCGACTGCATCTTCTGTCAGCGAGACTCCCCTACCCCTCGGCTTCTGCACAACATAAAAAGATATTTATATTTATTATTTGTTTTGAATATTTGGTTGTCTTAAGATTCGGGAAGTTGAAAACTTCCTTTAGGGTGTCTTAAGATTCGGGGAATTCCTAGAACGTAACAACTGAAATAGCACTCTGTGTCTCGTTTGTTCTATGTGTTGTCTTGTTACATGTTCAAAATTAGAGTTGTGAATCGTGTGAAAATAAAAAAAAAAATAAATTCTCGTAATTCTAGGTGAATAGCTGAAAACTTAGTATGCTGCTTAGGGCCAGAAAAAAAGTTAGAATTTGGTTTTTGGCAATTGTTCATTGAAATACATACTTTGTGCAATTGTTCATTGAAATAATACTTTGTGTGATAACGCGAACTGTCAACGTTACTAGCTGTATGTAAGTGCATGGTACCTTGTAACATACTGCCTGCATGACCGAGGGCTGCCCGGAGAGTGTGATGTGTGTGAGAGACGCGGTGTCACTGTGAAGCGAGTGGGGAGTCCCGATCTGCGTGCCCCGCGAGGGGCCAGCCAGAGACGGGCGGAGCGATTGAAAAATCGTATGAAGTGTTGGAATGCATAATTAGAAATTAGAATGGGAAACTGTGAACAAAACATTAGAACTAACATCATTGGGGAAAAGTATGAACTAGCTTCTGCACTTTGTGTCGCAGGTGCTGTCTGTATACTCAAGCAAAGCATGGCAAGTGTCTAAGATATATTATCTCCTTCCACCACCCCCCCCAAAAAAAAAAAAACAACACAAAAAAACAACCACAAAAAGGCCAAAAAATAAGTTTAAATAGAGGTCTTCAACTGTGGTGTATGTTCTGAGATAAGTATGGTGCCTCCAATAATAACTAATACATTGTAGACAAATATATCAGACTTATTAGGAAGATAAGGGGCAGGCCAAGCAAAGAAATAAATACCAAAACACCCCTGGGATGTATCTTGAAGCATTGGAAAGAATTTGGCGGAAATCCTGGTGGAAATTTGAACAAAAAGACATTTTTAAAACTATTGTCAGAAATGGTGGCCTCTGTATACATTAGGTGATGGTGAAAGATGGCCACTCGAAGGAAGTCTTCATTACAACACAATTTTACATCTTATGCTGTTTCTCCATAGAGAACAAAAGTGGGATGAAGCAATGTGTGCAGATATGTTTGTGTGGCAGAAGGAGTGCAGGATTAACACCACCTGATCTTTGATTATGGCTCTAGAAAAGGATAGGGAAAAGCTGAGAACTAAACTGGAAAGATGTTCTTGTTGAAATTTTTGTGTAATATATGATTGCTATGTTTTGTGGGGGAAAAAAAAAACCAAAACAAAACAAAAAAAAAAAAAAACATTCAGGTTGTGGTTCCTCCTGTGGAGCAACCAGAATGAAGCACCTTGTAAGATTAAAATTTGCACTAATGTAGGACCTGAACCAGGTGGGGGGAGTCAAGGACCCTGTGAAAGTGTTAAAGTATTGGGGTGACCCACTCAAAGGTGCGACTGAGTCATGCTGGAGGCATGGCAGGCTGTTTGCTGTTTGCCTGCAAAGTTATGATAAATAAAGAACACAGACTTAAAGAAACAAGTAGCAGATTTGCATTCAGGGTAAGAAAGAGTTAAAGCAGAGGCGCTGTTGCAGAGGCAGGCATTGGTAACCTGCAGAGCAGGAAGAGCATCTCCTGCCCCCAATCCTTCAGATGGTGAGGAGGAGGGGGTTGCTGCTGCTGACAATGGAGCAGAAGGACCTGACAATGTCACCCCAATTGCTGTAGCATTTGTAGTACAACAGGGCCGGTAACAACCCCTTTAGGGCAGGCAATGGGGCCAGAGGGTCTGACCAAAATAAAGGTGAATCTTTGATGGAGAACTTTAGATGCTTGGAAGTTGGTTGTGAAAGACTGTCAGGATGATCTAATAGGACTAGATTAAGTTTCGAGTTGATTGTTACTAGGTAATAGTGATGTAGAAAAGTTAATAGAAGGAACAGGGAATGTTGATAGAGAAGAGCTGGGTCGTGCTAAACTGGCAGAGGAGGAATGTCAGGCAGAAGTGAAAGAGTGAATCCCTCTCCTGTGGGATCGGATCACTGTGCATATTGTAGGGAAAGTGGGCGCTGGAAGCGAGATTGCCCTAAAATGAAAGAACCATCAAGGGGTTCTGGTGAACTAGGGACTAGAGAAAAATGAGGTGGAATTTTTAGTGGATACAAAACCAACTTATTTGGTGTTAAACTTCAGTGAAAAGAATTTGTTACAGTTGTGGGAGCTGCTGGCCACCAGGAAAAAAAAAGAAAACATCCTAAAACCTTTAAAGTACAAATTAAGAAAACAAATAGGTATGCCAAATTCACCAAAATCTTTGTCAGGATGAGATTTATTAGAACATCTAGACGTTTAAAGGAGAAATGAAACTAAAAATTAAAGATGATCAATTAATTGAAATCTTGAGTTTATCTTTAATTCAACAGAAGAGTGGAAAAGAGGACCTCCCTGAAGTAAAAGAAATCTTTAACCAGGTATATCTGGGAATAAATTCCAGGTAAGGCAAAGAATGCTTTGCCTGTTACAGTAAAAATGGAAAGGGGGAGGCCCGCCTAGTTCGGATAAAAGAATATCCCTTGGTCAGCAGGGCTGTGGGGGATATTGGCACAAAAATTGGAAAAAAATACACTCTGTAGTAGTTCTACTACCATTGTAAATCTGTGTGTTTTGCCATGACAGGGACTTGTTATGGGATGCGCAGATGAAACTCTGCATTGACAACGAAGTACAAGGAATAAGGTTGGTCAGGTGCCTCCTACCATAGTCAAGGGCAAGACTGGGTTGGCCTCTGTGTTTGCCACCAAGAAGAATCTTCAGCTCTACTGTTGGCTGCAACCCAGTGGGTGTTGAGCAGTGGGAACATATGCCGTGCCAGACCTTGACGTGAGGAATGGCCCCCTCTGTTATAAGAGGGTCACCCAGGAAGGAAGAACATAAAACGACCCATTGAGGCACTGATTCATAGTATAAATATTTAGACTGACAAAATTGTAGGGAGAACATGAATCAAACTGGGACAACTGGAAAAGGAAACTGTCCAGGACAACAGTGACAAACTAATTTTTCAGAACTCCCAAGAAAAGAGGGGTTTCAATACATGCTGGTCATGACAGATGCCTTTTCAGGGTGGCCTGAAGCACTCCCTTGCCAAACCAATAAAGCTAATGAAGTAACCAAAGTACTATTATAAGAAATAGTACCGAGATTTGGGGTTCCAGCAGTAATCTCTTCAGACAGGGGCTCACACTTTTGTGCACAAGTCGTTCAAGCAGTAAGTAAAACATTAAAAATCAATTGGCAACTGCATACACCCCACAGACCCCAAGCAAGTGGGCAAGTAGAAAAAATGAACCATCTTATTAAACAGTAAATTGCCAAAATATGCCAAGAAACAAATTTATATTGGTATCAAGCTTTATCTATTGCTCTAATCAGACTGAGGGTCAAACCATGGTCAGAAGAGAAGCTAAGCCCATTGTATCTTGTATGGCAGACCCTACGTGATACAAGTTATAAATAGTGAAGCTCTAGATCAAATAGATAACCAGTACGTGTATGTTTTATGTTGTAACTGTAGGGAAACAAATAAATAAAAATGCTACAGTAGTATTAGAACACCAGCCTAAGCAACCTGACTATAAACAATTTAGTCCTGGTGATTGGGTATATGTTAAGAATTTTTCAGGAAACCCTCTGCAAGAAAAGTGGGACAGACCCTTCCAGGTGTTACTGACTACGTTCACAGCAGTACGAATAAAGGAGCAACCCACCTGGATTCACTACTCCCGAGTCAAGAAAACTGAGAAAACTCCTGAGAAACCATGGACTTCTGAATGAGGAGGAGCACCTGCCCTAAAGCCTTCCCAATGCTGATTCTTGGACTTTTGATAAGTATAACTTCATCTCAAGCTCCCATTTTAGAATGGCCATGGTCTAATGCGCAAATTATCAAAACACTTCCATGGGTTAGGCACACCGCTCTCCATGAACCTAGAGCCTAACCCAGGTCTAGCCATTTGAGTTTTATCTAACAACAAATCATATACACAACAAGACTGGAATAAGACTCAGAATTCATTAAAGGTGTTAATATAATAGGACAAGAGATGAAACAATTCAAGCTAATAACACCTATGGAGAACTGGTCACTTACATTTAGTCATATGAAAGATATAGACAATAATGTTTGGCAAAAGGAAAAAAAGGAAGGACCAGTTTCCTGCCTGTGGGGTAGTGTTAAAAAGGATAAAAGAAACAAAGCCCAGTGTGAGCTTAAACTATTGTTAGATTGGTCGGTTTCAATTATGTATTTATGGGCTAGCAAAGACAGAGGTGCTTCTGAAATGTTTATCATTAAGCTTGAAGAAAGTCCTACTACTAAGCCACCTTTAAAGATTACCAGGCTTGGTGGCAACTAGCAAACTTTACCTACAACCCACTACATGAACAAATTGAAGCATACGCGCTCACAATTAGTGCAGCAAAAGAACAATCTTTCCTGTTTTGACACCAAAAAGTCATTGTCAGACCCATGGACCATAATGTTTGGGCAAGTTATGATCAGACCAAAGGCAAATGGCAATCGATTAGCATTGAGGCATGTATCCCCAGAGAACAACTGGGATACATCTGTGAAAATGCAGTAATAGAGAATGAAGATCTATGTCTAGATATTAAAAAGGGTACGTTTACTTCTGAAATGTTTCCACATATTGAAGCCCAATCACAAGTGTTTTATGTAGGAAATGGATGTGCATGTGTTAGAACTTCTTGTGTTAACTTTACTACTGATAATTGTCATCAAAAAGCCAATGGAACTAATTTTTGTGTATGTAATGTTACTAGAATTGTAGGCTGTGACTTTGATTATGTTGTTCCTGTAACTACTAGACAGTTAATTGAAGCTGATTATACCCTGTATCACGATGTACCTGAATTACAGATAGGCATGAACATTAGTCTCTTTAAAGTAATGCTCAGACATCCCGACATAGAAAAACTGGTCCAAGAAGTAAACAGAACGGCCCAGGGCATACTTTGGCAGGTAAAACATGACTCTGAAAATATAAAATCTATCTTAGCCAATGCAGAACAAGTATGAGAACATTATTGGTGGGACATCTTCGCAGGACGTTCCCCTAAAGCAACACAAGTATTCCATTATTGAGTACATCCCATACTAATCACATGGGGAGGAATGATCCTATTATCCCTCTTGAACGTCTGTCTGTGGTATAAACTAAATGCCATAGTTAAAAGAACACAAATAATGTGGACAATGATACATGTCTACCAAAGCCCTTTGTCTTTGAAACTTGACGAAAGAATTCGTAAGTCTCAAGAAAAGGGGGGAATGAAACCGAACAAGGTCTTAAAATAAAAAGATTAGTCAGGATGAGTTTGGTACAATGCTCTGGGTGATGTTCTGTTTGTGTCGAGAAAGGAATGTACTCTGAATAATTAGAAAAGGTTCCACTGAATGTACTCTGAATAATTAGAAAAGATAAGGTGGGCACCTGAAGGAGATAAGGAGACCATCAAGTCAGGAAATCATTGAACAAAGAAAATTGAAAGGTCTACTCCACCTAGATCCCACCTATTGTGAATGGAATGATTAGGTGTCAAAATGAAATGAGTATGTATGTAAAGATGTTGTGTAACGTCTCATGAAAACTGTATAAAATACCTAACTTTTCACTGAAAACTTCGGAGCTAGTTTGTCCAGTGCGAATCAGCTAGCTCCCCAACATTGCACAAAATAAATGCCTTTGCTGCTTAAAGACAAAATTCTTCTCTGAGCAGTTACTCTGTGCCATTTTGGCATCAGGGTGAACAGGTAATGTCATCACAGTGGTGTATACCCTACCAACACATAAAGGGGGTAACAGCTTTCTGATATTACCCTTAAACACTGCTATCTTCCCAGCTGATCTACTCAGCCTCTTCACTTCTCTCTTCAAATACAGGAGAAGAAAAAATCAGAAAAAATCAGGACATGACATATTCAACAGGTTTCTAAATCTCATTGTGGGAGATACCGAACATATCATCTCAGGTTTTGCTTGCTGAAAAGTAGGATGTGCAAAAAGAAAACCCCAATATACAGGGATACATTGATGTAGATTAGAAAATAATGAGGAATTGCTCAGAGGAGTATTGTCTCTTCACACTTCTGGCTGCAGTCACATTAACCTTGTTTAACCTGCATTGTACTGGACTGTTCCTATAACAGGGTAAGCCCTATGAGATGGAGTCAAGATGATTAAGCAGGACCCACCCTTCTTTGGTCTATAAGATTCATTGGCTGTTGCTCTTCAAGAGAAGAGTGAATACCTCTTACTAGTCAGTCTCAGCTCTGAATAAGCTCTTGCAAGTCAAAAATGAGTGTTCACCACCTCTTCATGAAAGAAGGCAGAGATGTTTTGTCCATGTTCCAGACTAGGGCTTCAGGCACAAAGACATGGAAGAAGTCTTTTAGGGTCACACAGGGATCCTGAACGTGAGTTGTAGTTTCCTGCTGTCTAAGCCAAACATTTTCCCAGGAGATACCTTCAACCCCTCTTTGGAGAATGTCTCTCTCTGCAAGCTCAAAGAGTGAAACAGTCTGAATGGAAATGGCTGGGAATATAGGCACACAGCTCCAGGCTCTTTTTTGCTCTGAAAATACTCAATTGTCTGTCATCTGTGGATACATAACCAATTACGGCAGCAACCAAAGAAATTAAATACATTATCTTGGTTTAGGGGGAATTAAAAAAACAAACAAACAACACAACAAACAAAAACCCCAAAACCAACAGCTGCCACTTCAAGAGGGAAAAATAAAATAATAATCCTGGAACAAATCTCTTAGACTCCTGTAGGGCCCTCGTCCAGCAGCTATCCTAAACATAAAAAAAGAAATTTTTCCTGCCCTGGGTAGAAGCCCATATCAGCCCTCCAGCTTCACTGTTACGTCATTTAATGCCTATTGCCTGGATTAATAGGCATCTCAATCAAAAATACTTTTTGGAGCAGAACTTGGCTGCAGCTGCTTTCCTTTCTGGGGATTCCCTACAGTGCTCTATAAAGCAGCAGATTAAATACTGATGGAGAAGTGCTGGGAAATAGCAATTGTAGCCATGGTGATTGTTCATACTTACGCCAGTACATTAGATCTTGGTGTCTGAGTGGGAGAATATTAGTTGAGGTGCTAGGGTCATGCTTTGATATACCAGGACTCATATTTAGAAGTTATATATACGGTACCAAACACCTTCACAGTGCTAAAGGTACATTAATTATACTTTCTGTGACAGTCTATAGTCTTGGTAGAGATATATACACTGGTGATACATCATTAGCCTTGAAATTCCAAGTGTTCATTTGATTTATTAATGGCAGAATGGTTTCTCTTTAAACATAACCATTTTAGGAGGTTCGATATATAATAAGGGCTTTGGAACAGCACTGCTTCTCTTCATTCCCCTGCAGATACCTAGCAAAGTCTTATTTGTTTGTAGAGACATCCCTGGGTGAGAAGGCTTTAAAGAAAAGAATGCCAACCTGTCTTTCTTCCCTTGCTCCCCATCCAAAGCCACTGGGCATAGGAGTTTTGTATTTTGCATTTTGCATTTTTTGTAATTTGCACATAATATACACAATTATGAGTAGCATTGGTTAATCAGTGATTTTTGTGAAGCACAAAAAGCTCAGCTGCCGGTAACTTGAACATGGGCAGACTACTTGCTTCTGTACCCATGCCCTCCCATCCCAGGAAATGGGTCCAATGCTGTGTGGTCCATAGGTTGATGGGAAGTAGCATATCTCTCTCCTGATGCCAAAGCTGAAGGTAGCAAAAGCCATCTGCATTGTAGGATGTTTCCCAACATGAGTTATGCTTCTGCCCCCCTCTGAGCTGCTATGCTAATGTATGCCATGGTCTGCCTTGCAGAGAGGCCAGGATTGTTATGCCTACCTTTGCCCTGTCATCTAGGTCTGTGGATGGAGGTGAGCAGATTCTGTGCTCTCCCCTGCTGCATCTAGCCTTGACCAGGTATTTTCCACCCTTCACTCATTACCTGCGATGTCGCTGGTACCTAGCTATTAACTATCAATCAGCACCATCAGCCTGAAGTAGCACAAGGTAGTTTTGCTGTGATCGACACATGGTGGATTTACAGGAGTTTCCAGCCGTACTCATATCCCTGGTCTAGCAAGTCCCTCCTACTGCCAGCTCTGTGTGCAATCACAGCTCAGAATAGTGCTTCAAAGGGCTCTCCAGTAAAGATACCAAGATAAAATTGCCTGACATAGGTCACCCCTATTCTTTCGCAACAGCATCACAGAGTGCTTCTGAAAACTGCAGCATCCTGGACAGTAACCTTAAACTCCCTGGGAACAGAAACATACTAAGAGGAGGCAGCCCCACATGTTTTCCCTCGGGCTGAGAAGGGGACAGAAGACTCTTGTCTCTTCCAAACCACCATCACCTCTTGCATGGGAAAGCCACAGATCCCTACCTGCTGCCAGCCTAGAAACAAGCCATTTGAGACCAAGCAGCTGTCAAGAATAATGCGATAGCTTATAGGAATCTGAGAGCAGATCCAGGCTAAACCCAGGCTTGCTAATGCCTGATAAATGTCAGCCTTGTCTGTTTTCGGGTAGGTAGGGGGAACAGAGCAAAGGCTGCTTGCACTTCATGTTGCTTCCATCTGACTAAAGCTGCCAGAGCTGGGTCAGGTGGACTGCTGATAAAAATGTAACTCAACAGGTCTCTGACGTCTGTAAACACCTCTCTCTGGAGGAAACTGGGATCTGGGGCCCACAGGGATAATGCAAAATGGCAGTGGATGTATCCCAGAGGGACATGCAGCCGCAGGCTCGTCAGTGAAAGACGCAGAGAAAAGTTGTGATGCTGGATGGAAACAGAATTCTCAGGGGCGTAGCCAGCTTTGCTAAAAAGCTTTTCAACCTGTCTCTGTTCACTCAAATGAGGTCACCCCCTGCACCTCCACAAAACCCAGGAGCTTCTCCTGGTCATCCCACTTCAGCAGTATCAGTCTGCTCCTCCCTGGAGCAGCTGGCAAGAGATGTCAGGTTTTAAAGCACATATTCAGGATAATAGCACGATTGCTGTTTAACTTCTAAATTATGTATCACCCCCCTAGCACACGCTCTCAGCAGGTGTCTGTCTCGGAGCTGTACAAGGGCACTGTCAGCTCCACACTTGTCATCAGCCTGGAGCAGTTTCAGACGAGATCCTCCCACCTCTCTTGGTGCTTCCAGTTGTTTTAAAAATGAAGTCAGGTAGGTCAGCAGATTGAAAGCCATCACTCTGATGGTTTCAGGCAAAGGAGAAGTAGGGACCAGAACTGGTAACCCCTCATTTGAGAGGAGGTGACCTCAGGGTGGAGTAGACAGGGGAGGATCAGCAGAGGTGGGGAGGGGGAATTTTTTAAACTGCTCGAAGCAGTCTTACCTACTGTATCTCGAGCCATGTCCATCTGGCTTTTGAGACAAAAAAAGGGGGGTCCTTCTGCACAAATAACTGCTGGGCTGTGGCCTAGCTCTGCCAGGATTATATTGGCTTTTGTGCAGCACAATCAATACAATCCTTTACAGTTTAATTTATATTTTTTAGTCAGGTGGGAAAGTGGGGAGGTCCAAAAAGAAGCTGAGCAGTGAAGTAGGAGAGTCACACTGCTTTTATGCTTGCTGACTGTTGTCCGTTTTTCATGTGGATTATGACCTGTGGTCCCCTTACACAGCAAGACTGTGCTGGTTCAAAGCATGGCATGACTCACCATGTATGTGCCTCACTAGAAAAAAGGTCTTGCCTTCTTGCGGTGATTTCACAGAGCTGGCATGAACCATGCCCCGTAAGTGGTATGGACAGGGCTGAAGCTGAACTTATCTTCAGGGAGGAATTCTGAACTGGAAAAGGGAATTTAGTGGAGCTCCTTTAATATGCGTGATGAATGCCTGACCTGAGGGGCCAGACTGCAGCAAATGACCTTTCCGACATCAGACCTCCTTCACCACAGCTTGAATTATTCTGTGATCCTTGCAGAAAGGACCCTGGGATCTGTCATTAGAGATTCAAAATGGCTATTAAAGCCATCTGCCCCAGGCATGACCTGGTTTGCTTTCTGATGCCAAATACATATGATGATAATTTCTGAAAGATGGGGAGCACTGCCCTTAGATACACAGACACACACAAAACCACTTCCCAAACATCTAACACACACTCATTTTCTCCTCGGACTCTCCTTTGAGTTGATCTTTCCAAAACACTGACCCAGTGACCCCATTCCCTCCCCCACCCCCCCCACCCCAGCCCCCAGTAGGCCTTCAATTAAATCCAGAATTGCCTCTGTACAAAAGGAGCTCTGTCAGCTCCATTCAGAGAGGAACAAGTGGCCTGAATAGCTTCGGGTGCACTGGAAACCGAGAAACAGTGTGGTCTTGTGTTAAAGTTGAATGGTGGCGAGGGGGGCGGTTGGAGGTTGAGGGGGAGCGTTGAATCAGTTAAAGTAATTATTGAGTCATTCGGGAGGCTAGGAGGGGAGGAGAATTCTTCCTAGACAAAGACCTGCAATAGACACATAAGACATTTCACCCCTTAAGGAGGTCTTGGGCAGAAAAGGAAAGTATCAGGTATAAAGCAGCAATTTGTAGAAGTCAGAGCTACTGTGATGCTCTGGCCTCTTGTTCTTCTTTTGAGTTGGTTGATCTTGGACCTAGCTCTTCTTCACTTCTTTATTCAGTTCAGAGAGTCCAAAGGTCTAATTCACTTCTTCTGTGTACAGGGGTTACAGCTCAGCGTGTTTACATACATCACGGAGACAAGGGATTTGATTACTTTCTATGTCCCGGAATCATCTAGATGGTGAACCCAGAGAAATGTCAGGATCATTACAGAAAGACCTCTATCATTTGTCTGACAGTTAATACTAATCTGACAGCTTCCTAAGCAAAGTACTTTGGATGTAACCCAAACCTGAAAAACTGTCACCCATCAACTCGGCAGGAAGACCACATCCATGTACATGTCAGTGCTATCCATCAGAAACTAACCAACAGTGAGAGCAACAGAGAAGACAGTTTAAAAGGCCAGGAGAAAAACTCTCCAGCAGAGAGATGGGGCAGCGGTCCAAAACCAGCAGTGGCTTTCTACAGAGGTTCCTCTGCTGCTGCAGGGTATATGCATCTCTCCAAGAGCAAGGTGCCATTCAGAGGCAGGAAAATTGTCTCTGTTACTCTGTCACACAGAGTGGTATCCTGTATCATTACATCCACTACAGCATGCCTCCCACTCCTGTCATGAAGAAGATCTCAAGACATTTCTAGACAAACCTTTAGTGAAGAGTCTTCTGATGATTCTCTGCATATAAGACCAATGCATGCATATGAACCAGAGGAGACCGAGAGGACAAGATTTGTAGCAACGTCTTATTTTCTCTACTTATTCCAGGGCAGGAAAGACTGCCCAAGTGTTCATTTTCTGGTGTTTTGCCTGTCCACACTGAAATGTGAGTCCCAAGGTAGAAGTTAGTGAGTAGTAAACTTCAGGTAATGATCCAATACAATTTGTATTTTTCCCTACTGAGAGATTAGGATTTCAGCACATTTATTAGTTATTTTCACTTATTCAATTATTTGTTCCTCGGTGAATGAGATTTTTTTTTTTCAATGCCGTGTTCATTACAAATAGGAAAAAGAACTATCAGGGTGCCATGCTGGTTAGTGATACCAGTCAGAGCAATCACAGATTGGGCAGTGTACAATAGTCCTGCTGTCAGAAACACTGTTCTGTGAGGATAAAAATCAGTACATGTTAATTCTCTTCCCTTCCAGAATCTGTTCTTCCTGCCAGTGAAATAATCACTGTGTTTATTACTGTTTATTCATACTGCAATAGTTTTCTGAAGCCTGGGTCACTCAGCAGAAACTATGAATCTCCCATGCTCTGTGTATATAGACTAAGGCACCAGGATAATCAGGTATCAGCCATTAAAAGAAAAAAAAAAAAAAAAAAAAAAAAAAAGAGTAAATATTCACACAAAACCTTAGATTTTTAGGGTTTTGACATGATTATCTCTTCTCCTTTGAGGTACAAAGTCACAGCATTGCAGAGCTCTTTACTACAAAACACACTAAATATCAGCAGCAAACTTTTCCTTCTAATTATCAGAGCTAATAATAACCCTGCTAAATTTCAGGGGAAGGTACATCCAACATGTCCATGCACACAGCCTGTAGCAGGGAACTGGCTAAGCCCAGGAACAGTTTGGCCTTATAGGCTATATTTGCTTGGGTAAGCCATGCTAACGTGTCCAAGAGGCTCCCAAAGTATGAGATGGTCTGTATAGGACTTAACAGGGTATCCTTACGGGTCTGTGCTGTGCCAGTGCAGAAATGCTCTTAGGTAGTTTTGAAATTGTGAGGTTTAACTCCTAAATGTTCCCTCTTGCTCCTCAGCACAACCTTGGGGCTCTTCTGCTCAGCCTTTTCTTTCTCATATGGCATTCATGCTGCTCCTCAAACTCATCTCTGCAGCTCAGAGTTGATGCCTCCTCTCTCACAACAACAAAACATGCTACAACAACATGCTGAGTCATGGTTTGGCTCAGTCAAAGACAATGTCATCTCCTAGCAACAGTGAGATGATGCTAATGGGATCCTTGCAAGTGCAAAGCTGCAATGGCAAGCATGTGCAAAGGCTGCCAGGGCAGGTTTCACTTCTGGATCTCATGCTATACCTTGCTCACCAGGGGCAGAGGTCATGGCAAGCTGAGGTTTTGAAGCAGAGCTTCTCCTGTGACCAGAATGGCCATGAATGACAACACCAAGACAGCAGATAAATCCTGCCTGAATGCACCATGATGAAAAACCAGCTACAGGGCTCAAGCTGAGCTCTGTCTCAAAGGGAAGTTGTGTTATGCCCATCTTACAACAGGCAGTTAGTCATAGACTGCTAATGACTTGGTTGGCCTTTGTGGGACCTATTTCCAGGTGGAATCAGAATTGCTGGAGCTTGACTCATAGACACTGTCCTGACAGAAATCTTTTGTATCTCAAGGCCTGAAAAGGCCCATTACCTTGAAGCTGAGTTTGCATTCACTGAAGCTTTTGAGCAATGCATTTACTGCTACAGTT
This sequence comes from Falco peregrinus, assembly GCF_023634155.1. Classification (NCBI taxonomy): domain Eukaryota; kingdom Metazoa; phylum Chordata; class Aves; order Falconiformes; family Falconidae; genus Falco; species Falco peregrinus. The sequence continues at coordinate 86,545,424 of NC_073723.1, forward strand.
TGATCTTGCAGGGGCTTAAGTAGCTGTGAAAGGAGTGGCACCTCCCGGTTATGCTACCAAGTTGGAATGAGCAAGTTCTGAGCATTTTCTGCCCTACAAAAATTGTGACCACATGGTTCGTTGCTTGTTTTAGGCAAAGCAGAGGCAAAACAGGGTTCATGTCCCATTAGCACTATGATTTCAGTGAGCGCTTGGTGCCCTAAATAAGTCATGGAGATGGCCTGATGTATTTGCAAAGTAACCCATGAAATGAAGTACAGTTTTAGTCAGAGCTTTTAAGCCCTTCCATGATATGTTTTAAAGTCCTTCCTTTTACAGCCCTTTCCTCCATCCTCTATAAAGAGAAGGACAGGTTTACAACATCCATTGCAGTTAACAGGGTGGAATAGGGTAAAGTAGTAGGTACTTCCAGTGATGCAAGAGGTGATTAAGGAGTGAGGTTTTTCAGCAGATCATTCAAGTTGTAACTAAAGATATATGTCACCCTTCTTGAACCTATCCTGGAGCAGTTACCTTAGCATTTTCCCAGCTTCACCTCTATTCCTGCTTGGCTACATTTCCTTCTAGGTTCTCCCTCCCCTCCTATGAGCTTGATGTTAATTTCCAAGATTATGTTCAAGATTTGGAGAATGATAATGAACGGGTTTTGTCTTACAAGATGGAAAAAATAAAAACATTACCTTTTTTTTTTTAAATTTTTCTTTTCTCTCCATCTTTAGCCTTATTTCATGATTCTTTTGAAGAGTCACATATAAGGCACAGAGGAAACATGCAAAGTGGGTAGGCTTTGTCAACGTAAATGAAACACATTATGCTTCTACAAGGTACCAGCTGACTGTATCATTATTAGCAATGGTAATAAAAAATGCAACTCTCTCACCTTAAGGGGATTTGAGTCACTGACATTTTAATTAACAAGGTTGCTGTCTCCCAGCGTCAAGTCTGCATTCTGCACAAACTTCTCTCTGCTGTAATGAATGGACATTAGATGTCCTTTGTCCTTCATGACAACCGTGCCATGTGAGGATGATATGTCCTATTGTGTATTGCACTGGGGACTGGTTTCAAAGTAAAATGAGCAGGAGAAGGCACACCTGGCAGATGATGGTCTTTCCCTTTTTAGGGGCAAAACCCCCTGAGGAAGCAGCTGGCAGGAAGCAGGCTGCTGGCAGCTGGTCCACACCGGTCACAAAGCATGGTCACAAAAATATTGAGGAGTTTATCAAAATACACAAACCTAGAAATGAGTGGACAGGCTGCTTTGAAGAGGGAAACACTGGGGGCAGAGCCTGACACAAAAGTCTGGTAAAGGTCATCTAAGCTATTGAATCCCTTATCCAGGGACTGTAGATGACTATGCAACACATACAGAAAGATTTCTGAAGTCTTTCCTTCACAGCCTCACAGGCCATGATACTGGCTGACAAAAACATATATTGTGGCTATCACACAGGCGAGGCAGGTAGTACCCTCCCCCTTTTCTTCCCTGACATTCATTTGTGGAGGTAAAAAATGGCACCAAAAATGAACAAAACTCACTTTTTTTGCTGCCCAAGACAATAGTGGATCTATGGTGCAAGGAGGAACTGGAGATGGATGGAAGGAGCCCAGGGAGAGAAGGGATGAAGGTGGCTTTGTTTCTAATAGAAAAGCCTATAGACAAAGAAAAGAGAGAACATGGATATTTCCAGCATCCCTGCAGGTAGAACAGAAAGGTATATATAGGATTTGTCTAAATAATACCAGGAACCAGGTTATATCCCACTCTGTTACAAAACTGGCTGGCACAACCTCTACCAGCTAAGATCTTCACCTACCCTTTCCAGTAGTGTTACATTGATAAAATCTGGCAATAGCTCATGATATGGAATACAAATAGGGATTTAGAATGGAAATTAAGTGTGTGTGTGTGTCTTCTAAACTGGTAACTAATCACAGAAGGGGCAGCAGCTCCTCTGCCACTGCAAAATATTAAACTGAGACGGGATCTAATTCTCCTGTTCAGCCTGAGTTAGGGGACTGTTTCAGAAACTGCTGAGTGAAGCTCTCTGGTCTGCTCTACACAGATGGCATATCATCATGTTCACTTCTGGCTTTAAACTGGTTTTGTGTAGTGAAGCCTAGGGGGTCCTCTATTCTCTGTACTGCCCAGCAGCAAGGATCTCCCTTCATTTGGATGTATTTGGAAAATCAATCAATACATGAAAGAAAGAAATATGATTTCAGTTTTTCAGAACATGTGGATTATATGCATAAAAGTAACTATCTTCTATTAAGATGTCCAAGAAGCACCTGAACCCTTAGATACATATATAGATCTGGCACCACATAACCAAAAAATAGGGCGTTTAAAATAAGGAATTATGTTTTGTTGTTGGAAGTCCTAAGAGAAGGCAACAAAGCACAAAACATCTTTAAAACACCTTTATCTGGTATATGTTAGGAAATCTCCTCAGCCAAAAATTATCCCAGACTAGAACTAGCCCAATTGCTTGAATGCTAAGCACCCTCAAGACTTGCCTGAACATAATGGAAATAAGGAGCTGAGTTCACCCTCCAAGTTCCTGTATTTTTGAAAGTTAGTCTCTGTAGCTATAAGATAGAAGATGACTTCTGCAAACTCCAACAAAGTGTGTTGGCAAGATCTAAGATTGCCCTTTGCCTGCCTCCTGACAGTCACAAAGCCCTCTTGTGACTTTAATATAAATGTTTACAGCTCTTTCCTAACAGCACATTTGCCTCCAGGTATTTCCTTGTCTCGACACAATCCATTTTAAACACCAAAGCTGCCAGTTAGCACAGTGCTGAATTGTGTGTCTGGAAACCAAATGGTTCTTTAAAAATAGAGGAAATTGTATTTACAGTAGCAGTTACTGCATCATCACTATCAAATGAATTTTTCAGATGTGATCATTTTGATTAAATGCTTTTCTTTCCCCACCTTCTAGCACAAAGGTCACTTCTCAACTCTGTTTCATCATAGTTCATGTTATAATCCCCTTTAAAATAGTAGTAAGAATAACCTATCTGTTGTTTATACAATGCCTTCTTTCCTCTCCTAAAACTTAACTTCATCCATCACATGAGAAGACAGTAACGACCAGTTTGTTATTTGAATGCTTCTTTTGAACAGAGAGTTTTGTAGCAGTAACTTGTCTTGGAAAATTTGACATAAGCAGCAAATCATGTTTGATCTTTGGGGACCATTCAGGACGCTTTAGAAAAAAAAAGCATTATTTGGTTTTGAGGCACAACAAGGCAGCCTAAGCTTTTTAACAGAGAAGAAGAGAGAGTCCCTTGTGGATTTTGGCAACCTCTTGTGTAAGCAGTAGATGTGGCAAACGTGATTTATGGGGACCAAGGCACTCTTTTCACCAGGTCCATTGCCTTTTTTCACATGAATATTACAGCTAGACACACCTGGAGCACCTGTCCATGTTCAGGCACAGCTGATGGCTGGATACTATCCATTGCCAAAACCATTCTTCCCAGATTTAGATCTAGCCCACTGGCCACAAAGTGACAACCCTGTGACTGAAGTTTATCTAAAATCCCACACATAGGGAGACTGAGGGTATGTGGAAGGTGAAAGCAAAACAGTTTTGACTGTGTCCTTCCCAACTTCATAAACACATGAAGGGCAATGCACCCAGGCAGAGATCAGAGAGGAGAACCTCATTTCCCAAAATACTCTTTTATCTGGTATCTGGGGTCTATAAATAAATAGAAAACAGGACTGCACACTGTTGATATAGCGGCATGTGGAATAAGGCAAAAAGAAGTGACGGTAAATACAGTGGTAAAACATCTTCACAGGTACAACATATACTCGGTCCCTGGTGGTATTTCTAGCACTGACCATGCCAGACCATGGGGTCACTTGGCTGGTCTTTGACACAAGACAGAACTTTTTCAACACACAGTCGCTACTAAACCAGAGATAAAATAAAAAACCAGTAAAAACTATCTGTTATCTAAAAAAGCAACAGAAGTGACAGTCCCCCAATAAGATGACAGTATTTATGAGCTGGTGTCACAAGGTGAATGAAAATTTAGTTGAAGAAGCAAGGGCCATGCACTGGGGAGGGGACCTGGTGAATATGCTACTAGCAGAAAAATCTGCTGGGGGTTCTCTGCTTCCCAGATAAAAACATTCAGAGATGGTGGGGGGCCCTTTAGTTACTCCACAAGATCTATCACCTGCGTCATCCAGTGATTTCTGCATTGAACCAAATAACTTGTAACAAGTTGAGCTAGAGCCTGCCTTTCAAAAAGACAGGCAGCTTTGAATTACAGATTTTGAGCCATGGAAAATCTACCACCTCCCTTGGGAAGCTGCCATAGCAGTTAATTAATTTTTCTGTTAAGAAATGTTTGCCATAGTTCCAGCTTGAATTTGTCTACATTGCTCGAAGGAAGGATCTTCGTCAGGACTGTTAGCGATTTCTGGTACTTACACTCTACCTTCATAAGATCTTCTTCAAACACTTGATAAATGTTAGAGAAACCTCACAACATCCCTGTGAGACACAAAAATGTAATTATCTTAGTACATTACATGGATGAGAACAAAGGCAGAGTGGAATTAAAATTCTACTCAGGCAAAGCTAAGACATGAATCAAGTGGGATTCCTAGGAAGAAAACCTGGTACCTCCATTCGCTGCTCCATATCACTGTCTCCTGCATCCATGCTTCAGAAACAGTCAAGTTTAGGTGTCCTTTACAAGTCAGAGACAACCCTAAAGAGGATGATCTCAACACTGCTGAGCACCTTCATCTTCAGGAAGAACTGAAGGCACTGAAGAGCAGGCAGGATCCGTCCTTCTTTGCTCTGTGCCTAGCAGCTTGCACTGATCCACATAGCAACGTATTTACCCCCTGAGTTCTGAAGTTCAATAATGCAAGATGTTTAGGGAAGAGTCAGAACTTTTCTTCCTAAACACAGCAAGGAATGCAGAAGTTACTTTGGAAGTACTGGAAATTTCCAAGATATCTCAGTCAGGTATACATAATTCCCTTAAGTCCCTTAACAAAACCCTCGCCCTTGCTCTCTGTTAACCGCTCGGTCAGTGACCAGTACTTTATGTCTCCAGAAGCATTTTCTCCACTACTTAGCCTCCAATGACACCTGCTCTTCTCAAAAAGGATTATATGACATGGTTGGCTTGATGACCTAGAAGGTCCCTTCCAGCCTTATGTTGTAGTAGAATATTAATGACTCTGCTAATTCAGAGCTGTCTGACCTCCACTCTGTAAAGCTCCAAGCAAGATGATCTCGCTCTCATTATAGCTGTCGTGTTCTCAAATAACCTGTTCATGTAAAATGTATGCAGTTTTCTTCTTCTCCTTGCAATACAGTGATTTCTCTCTGTAACAATCTCCCAAAAAGCCAGTCACTGTTCAAGTGATCTTCTCTGTAACTGTCTGGAAAATGCTTTGGAGGTTATTTCCTTTTTATTCCCAACAACCAAACTAGGTATATAACTATGAAATTAACAGAGTCCTTAAATGAGACTCTAAAGAGTCTGAAATAATTCAACTTAAAATCTAGAAGGAATCTAATGTGCTGCATTTATCTCCTGTATTCCCCCATCCCAACTAATGCAAGTAAGTGCTTGATGACTTAGGGAAGGCAAAGAGGCCATTTCTGTTCCCTCAAATAACAGTGGCTCCTATGTGCCCTCAAGGCTACACCTGCCTACGTGCCATCGTGGAAGCTCATAGACCTAGCCAAACAGCTTTTAGGTAATGTCAGGTACCTGTGTGCCCACATGCAGCAGAACCTCAGAAAATCACCTGGGGGGTCTTCTGCCAGCACCCAAATGAGTGCTCAGAAAGGTGGGAAGGGGTGAGATGTGGAGCAAACCACGTTAACTCTGGTGTGGTGCCATCCCTTCAGAGCAATGCAGATACACCAAAGCTTTTTCATTCACTCAGAGTTCAGAGCACACCCACAAATAATGTGTCCCTTAGCAGACCTCTTAGGGTTATTTAAGACTCTTGAGTGGTGGAGCAAGCCTGTATCACGTACTGTACAGTCATGTAAATAGCCTTCACTTTATCTAAAGTTCTTGTAGGAAATGCAGACACAGAATGATGTTATATGGGAGGTAGTAATGATAATAATACTAACAGGTTTTTTGCAGACTTCTCAGTAGATTTTAGGAATATAAACTTTGTGTCTTACAGATTCAGGCCTTTAGCCGAAGTTAGGCCAAAAAGAGATGTCAGGGGAAAAGGAATCAAAGACATAGGTGAGTGTAGAAGGAAAAAAACCCTGTCACCTCTACTACACAGAAATATCAGATTGATCCATATTTCAAAATAGGTTGAAAGTTAGATTTAGTCTGACCAAGGACAACAACTATTCGCAATGATACAACATACTGTAAATCTAATGTCAGAGACTGGACAATAGGCGATTTCTTCCCTAGAGCAGTGTTTTGCTGGCACTAGATTCATGTTCATGCTGAGGTTCCCACTTGCAGGTAAAATAACACCCTCACTTCCTTGCAACTTAATATCTGAAGCTTGGGAAAGATTTACCCCCACCAGGCTGGCCATCTGTTAGCCTTCCCCAGCCTCTTCAAACTTTTAAAGATATCTAATTTTCCTCCCTGTCTGTCAATTTTCTAAAATAATACTGGCTTTGCATTTCTCTCATGAAATATTTCTTTCTTTCTTTTTTTTTTTTTTTTACTTTCTTTGCTGCATTTCATGATTAATATTCTCATTAAAACTTCTTTTAGAGACAGTTCTTTGGCATATTCTGATTTTCTGGAGCTCATTCCTTAAACATCTCCAGTTCCAAGCTCATGTCTAGTCAACATCTGCTGCTTGCCAATTGTCTACAACTCATAAAGTCTTCTATACACCCAGCAATCTTGCAGCTCATGGGGAAATCTGAAAGGAAACCCAACAGGAAAGCCACATAACCTGATAGATAGCACTCTAAAATGTGCATAAATCTTCCTCCCATCCCAGGATGCAAGCCTTTTCTAAAGGAGGCAGACAGATTTAAAGAAAAAAAAATCAGATTATTTAAAAAAAAATAAAATCAGATATTTTTTTTTTAAAAAAAAAAATCTTAAAAGGATATTCCCTGTTTTTCTTGGAATGGTGGAAGCCTGAGCCTTTTCTGTGCCAAGACAGTTAGGCCAACGTTGAGCAGAGGAGAACAGTCTGCAGGGACCAGCTGGACAAATAGAGATGAACAAGTCAGTTAAGTGAAAGGTCTTTTCCATTTCTTACTGACCATGATCGAACGAACAAAAGCCACTGAAGAACAGTGATCCCTCTTGGGGAAAGACCTGCTTATCAACAGGGAAGTATTGAGTACAATATTTTGTTTTAATGAAATATTTGGCATGTCCTGCAGTGATCAATGCCAGAGTTTTGGAGAGAACGATAGCAATAGACTATAATTAGCTGCGATAACTCCTCACAATAACAAATATATTCTGTTTTGAATTATTCATGAACTACTGTGTTATTTATGGCAATTCCAGCCTTTCTTTTCCTCTGGTAATGTGGGGTGTTTAGGTTTTGGGTACTTCTCTTCTTTTTTTGTAATTTGGCCAGACACAATGTTGTAATTACTAGGCACAGGAATAAATAAATAAATAAGCTCCAGGAAAGGGGGGTGGGGGAGTGGGGAGCAAGTTTTCAGTGATGCAAGTTTTCACTCACATTGGGGGGATGAGGAGGGAGCAACAGGATGTGAATTTCTATGTTCTCCATCAATTACCTGTCTTTCTGACAATGCAGTATATGGACCGCCTAATTGGAAGCAAGAAGGGACCACTTCTTTGCAAAGTCCAGGCTACTCAACTTTCTGAGCACGATTTCTCACCGAGCAGATGGAGGGTTTCAGCTTTCCCCCAAGGTTCTCCACATGAAGTACCCGAGTAAGTGCTTGGCCAATGTTCTGTATGTGACTGATATCTCTACTCACAGCAAATTGACCCAATGGCTGGGATTTTTGTCTGTTTTTCTCAAGAGATGCATTGTTTAGTTGAGTTCCAGCTAGCAAAAGTGATGGGGGAGGTATTATGCATTTAAAATTGATTTACTTGAGCAGCTCGAGATAATGAAGTCCTCTAGTCACAGAAGTAAAGTACAACCAGGCACTTACTGGGCTGCTGCTGCAGTTTACTGTTGCTCCACCTTCCATCCTTGCCTTTAAGAGACAATTTACCAGGAGATGTGGTCTCTGCATTATTGCAAGGAGTACTACTTGCCTTTTGGCTATGAAAGTACTAGTCCTCCAGAAGCAAAGGCTCTGATCCAGAAGATCAGAGAAATAACTTCACTCTCCTTCAAAATCGGTGAGTTACGCATATAATCAAACCAAAGCAGCTTGAATACCTGGTCTGAAGCAGATTGATGTCCATAGCAAACCCTCCTTTTCCTATCCAGTGACTATCATTATTCTGGGGAATCTAAGGCCAAGAATCACCCAAACTTATTTCTCCGGATAGCTCTCCAGCAATAAAAAAAAAGGTCATTTCCATGCAAGATCTTAAACTTCTATTTCAAAGGCTTTCTGTACCCAGATTTTACAAACCACTTGTCTTTCACACTAGCTCCCACAAGGAGCTGTGTTGAACTGAAATGCTTGCTTTCCAAGCCATGAAGCAATCCCCACTGCACATAATAGTTTGAAAATATTACTTCTCACCCCGTCCTCCCTACAGAAAGACTGCCACATACCTCCCAGAAGGGAATGAAAGTAATCTAACATTCATATACTGTATCAATAGATAGGTTGTTAAGAGACTGAAGTACCTGATATCTCAGCTACTGATACATCGCATAAAACTGTACATTGTACAAAAGCCAACACACACACACATGTATATATGCACACACGTGCACACACTCTTTACACATTGCCATTTATCCAGAACAGAGGAAGGGTAGTGATGCTAACACTGATACCCCAAAAGAGTTATTTGGTGTTGGATTTCTGGACACTTCAGAGTCAAGTAACACCAAAAGATAATTGGTACTGGAAGACCTTTTAGAGACTTTGCTTTGAGGTCTGCCAGCTTCACAGGTGATCCCTCCGTGCCCTAGAGACTGGGAGACAGAGAACGGACATTGTGTTCTACTAACAAAGACTGTACCTTGGGTTTATGATACATTTGAAAACCAGCTTTCTGGTTGCATAATACCATCCTGAGATTTGCCACCTTTGGTGGAAAAAAAAAAATCCTTCAAGGGATTCTTCCAGGTTTCCCTGACATTTAAGAGCAGTTGCTTGACTCCTAAAATGAGCCAGAAAGGTGAAATTCTGTGGGAGCAAGAGGAGGAGAAAATCACAAGACTGCGTATTTAGGAGAGATCCATGTTCTCACCCATGCAGAGGATGTGTGAATCACTGCTGGATGGTCTGCTGAGCTGACTGTGCATCTTTCACCCCAACTGCTGCATTTCTCCATCAGCAGCAACTGGGGCAGAGGACACATTCAATATCTACTGAATATAATTAAGTCTAATTGCAAAGTTAATTGTTGAGGAGAAGGCGGGGGGAGAAAAACAAACAGCGTGAAACTAAGTGAGGATATCAGAGCTCAGCAATCTGACATCCTCAAGATCAAGCTGAAATTCAGCTTCTGTGCCCCATATTAACTATATCTTCCTGTGTATGTATGTGTCTATCATTCATCGCTTCTCTGGCTGGACACCAATGACTGCCAAACCCCTCTCCCCCCAGAAAAGGACTCAGCCCTATTAGCAGCTAAAGCAGCAAATTGAAAATACCTTAGCAGCACCCTGAAAACTTGTTCAGGCTGGGACCCAAGAAGAATGAGGGTATCTTGGTTCTAGGAAGAAATGATTTGACTGCATGGCAAGTCTAACTGTTTATGGGCTATACTACCAGCTGATGTTTATTGCTGTAGCTTCATTGACTAGGACAGAGCTATTCTGATGCTACAGCTGCCAAGATATCTCTTAGATGCTGCTTCATTCAGAAATAAAGCTTGAAGTCTTCCAAAACCTGATCTACTGTGACATTTCAAGATCTCCAGTCTGAAGGAAAGTTCCTGGGGATGACATATTAAAAGTAGCATGGAGTGGGCTTGGAGACATATGAAAGAATCAAAAACTTCAAGTTTACTCTCCCTGTTGATAGGCACAGGGAAGGGATATCCATCTTGTGCTTCAGTGCTTAAGTTCAGCATACAACTTTAAGAGATTGGGGTGGAATCCATTGTCTGTCTGTGAAGGGACGAATTATGGTCACTGTGAGAAATGGGATGCTAGCCCACCTGGACATTCACAGGGGCCCAGCCTGGGCTTTGAAAGCTGGAGGTCTACGGTGCATACAGCTCACTGTCTTTGGTAGTGAACAGACCTGGACGGCACTGTGACACACTGAACAAGGCTGAGTCAGGCAGGGGATGCTGGGAATAAAAGGGTCTGTGATATGGCAGCACAGACTGAAAGGTTGTACTGCGCAAACATCCCCAGACAGTCACTCTTCTCTGATGCAACATTAAATATCAATTTGCAATTGGATTGCAAATTTTGTGTGAATTTCATGTTTATTCATGGGAATTCCTTCTCCACTCAGTGCTCTACACAGTTTTGGTGTTTCCCAATGCAAGCAGTCACAAACGAAGGAAAGAGAAAAAGCACATCAGCCATATTTTTTTTCAAAAAACCACAATCCAGCAGGAGAGATGAAGACCACTAGAAGTAGCATATCAGTCAGATTCTTCCTGTGTTTCAAGCACACATTCAATCAACATCTCACATGTTGCCTCATGCCAAGTAGACTTGTATGTGTCTGAGTACACATGTAGGATGCTAACTGATACAATGACCTTGTGATGAAGAGCAGGGCTTGCCTGTCCTCTGGGTTGCCGCAGGAGAAGCAGCACCACTAGGACCTCTCCTAGAGGCATTCCTACACACTTGCACACCCCAAACCCCAGATCTTCTAAGTGCATACAACCACTGCAACAAGCCAAATAAAAGCATAGTCATCTCCAGATAGATCCTTCCACCGCAGCTTTGTCACTTAGCTCACAGATCACAGAACAAGAAGTACAGAGCAAGGTCTTCCCCACTAAGAGGAAGCAAACCAACCCTTTTTTTGCTTAACATGTTGTAATGATAATCACAGGATGGTTGTACTAGCAACTAGGGACACCAGGGATTTACATTGGGAGACATGTAAAAAAGCCAAATGATTTTGTTGGGGAAGAGCGTTCTTTGGTTCTCCCCTTAGCTGTTTGGGTTTTGCTTTTTTTTTTCTTTTTTTTTTTTTTCCCTGCCATTTTAGTATAATCTCTGAGGAGGCGGGGGGGGGTGTGTGTGTGAAGGAAATCCAGCTGTTGCCATGGCAGCCTCTAGCTGGCCATCTCCTGCATCACTCACAAGTTGCACAGTGCTGTTTCCCTCCAGTGCCAGCTCCTGGTTTCAGGTGTTTTCTTACCGGCAATGGCAGGGAGGGAGTGTGCATGCAAAGCAGTGAAGAGGGGGGATCAGCAGTCAGCGTAGGGTGGGAAGAGGTGGCCTAGAAGGAGGAAGGGTCACATGAGAATGGGTGAGAACAGATCATCAGGAGTGAAAGTGAATGCAATGATGGATGGAAAGGAAGCATTTAAAGGCAGAAACAGAATTAGCTTGGTGGAGACCCCGGACAGAGACAGAGGTGTATTTGTCACCTAGAAACTAGTCTAATTTGTGCTGGCACTTGCCCAAAACTGGTGGAGATTCCCCTGACACAAGAGCCTCTTAAAAAACACTACGCTACTTTCTCCCTAAATCCATCTCTGGCTTCCGCCACAAATAACAGCACCACGCTCTGAGTTCAGGCTCTAAGTTTAGTCTCCATCATGTTTAGATCTTAATGCAGCCCAGACATTAAAAATTCATGTTCTGATGGTTTCCATTTTCACAAGGGCCTGTTCGAACTAATGACATTGCCTCAGCAAGCACTTCATAAGTTAATCATATGCTATCATTTCTCACTGCCTTGAAGATGGAAGCCAAGAAGTCTTGCTCACAAAGCTTCAGCATTCATGGGTCTCCCTGAAGACAATCTTCCATGCCTCCACAGGATTTAACCAGGTACTTGCTGAACATTTAAAGCAGTAAAAGTCAGGAGCTTATAGGAGCATTCCTGGGGATGAAGTGACAACAGCTAGCAGGGAAGCTTCCACTACCCTTAGTGCTAAAAGGAACATATTCAAATGACTGGAAGGTTAAAATTAATTGCCTCCCCTACTATTGGCACTATGCAGCAATGCAGAGTCCACTAAGACTTTGCTTTGTCCACCACAGGAGACCTCAAACCCCCAGGTTTGTAGCCCTTGAAGCTACAAAACTACAATGTGCCAAATTAAGAGAGCGAGAGGAATGATGGGATGTTTAAAAATCTAAGGACTGGGCCATGACAATGTATATTTTAGCTGAAAATGCCTTGATGGCCCTAAAAGGACCACATTTAACACTGCTAAGGAAAACCTGACTTGAGGGGTAGTGTTGGTCTATACAAGGGTGGGATTGTCCAAGCAGGCACCTGATAAAGCTTCTGATATAACTTTGAGAATTGTGAGCCCAACCCATAATCAATCTCCAGAGCTCCAGTTCATTAACTTTTTACTACAGTGGGGGCTTTTGAACATGGTGATGAAGAACTTAGAGACTGAATGGATGTGAACCCAGTGGAAAGACAGTCATCAAAGAGCTTTCTTTTGTGCAGGGTGATCTTTGCACATAACAGGAGGGGAAAGCATTAGTCCAAGACCCAGGAACACTGAAGTGGGAACAGACTTGCAGATCCCATTTAATATGTGCTTCCAGTCCAGGGAAAGATTTATTTCATCCTGTCTAAACAATTCAGGTAATGGGCCATCCTTAAAAAGTCCATTGCATCCTTCCTTATTTTTCACTGTCAGCAATGTAAGTCCTTCAACCTGCTAATGAAGCTTACAGTTCCATTTTGTCCTTGGACATCGAAAACTCTTTCCCTCAACTATTTCATCCTTACTCTTGCTTCCCAGTCGCAGTATGTTTTCTTTTCACAGTCCGGGCTTTGTTCAAACTCTGATGTCTGGTGGCCCCAGCACAGATGTGGGGAGGTACATGTGTATCCTGTTCTCAGGCTATGGCTGAGATCAAGGTGCACATGGATATCAGATAGTCTATATCTATCTATATCTATATCTAGCAGGCTATATAGCGTCCTCACAGACAGGACAGGGCAGAAGTTTATTTATCTTTCCCCTGGTATCAAGAAAATGCAATAGTATCTCCTCCTTCCCTCCCCAGTTCAAGTTCCAAATGAAGTCTTCTGTCCTTTGCTCCTGTCTCCTCTTCTCCACCCTGGGTTGCAACTTCCCACCAAACTTTATGCATGGTATTTTCTAGGGTATTTTTTTCACCTAATACCAAAGCTACAGATCCTGCTGCACTGCGATCCTTTCGTACTGCCACTCTAACTCTTGCATCTCTTTACTCCTCCTTAGCATCATCACCAGCTAGCTCTCCTTTTTTCTAAAGTGCATCTGTCTCTGCAGAGACCAGCATCTTGCAGTATCTTCACTCAGCTGGAAGTCTCCAGCATAGGAAATTAGCACCACCAATTATTCTAATACCCCTAAACCCTGCTAATCCCACTGATGCTCTGTTTCAGCCTCCTCAAGCTGAAGGCAATCCACTGATTGTTTTTTCAGCTCAGCAATGAGCATGGGGCTCAGGAGGAATGCAGCAGCTTGCTTCTGTCATCCTGTGTTTATTATCACTCATCTTTTGTCTTCACAGTCAAGAAAGGCCACTGATGAGTGTAATCACAGGGAAAAGCCCAGATCAGAGAAAAGTCCACAGCCAGAGAGCGAAGTAGTGGGTCAGAGGTTCATTTAAATTGAAAGTCACATGCAGTAATTGCATAAATCTAAAACTATACCTACATGGGGATGTGTGGTATTATTTTAGAGGCAGAAATAAACACTATCAGCAATAAAAATGGATAGAGATGCTATGCAATAAGAGGCGTTTTTGAATGGCTCTTCAGGAGTGAGGTAGTAAGTAAGTAAGAAGTGAGGTAGTAAAAGTAGTAAGGAAGTCTTTCTTCACACCAATAGTTTAAAGCATTGGAACAGCCCTACCACCTGCATTAGGACAGGAGAGACAGTTCATTTTGATTGTCCACTGCTCTAAGCATGAAGTAGAGCCAGGTTTAACACCCGTCTTATTGTAAAGCAACTGGAGAGGATTAAAAAAAAAAAATAAAAATGAGAAAATAGCATCTAGCATGCACGTGTTGGGCAGAAAGGTCTACAATGGACAGTCATCACAAAAGGGGATTTATCTCAGAAGGGGCAAACTATTCAGACTTCACTGCAGAGCATCCCAGTAACCCCCAGCTGAGGACAACGGGACACTGTCTGGCCTGGCAGCATTAGGAATTCCAGCCCTCCATGACGTTATGACGTTTGTCCTTTCCTTGCCCTTTGGAGGCAGGTGCACTCACAGCTCCTCTCCCCTGGGATGGTTTTGTGCTGGTATGTCCTCTGCTATGCCAGAGGAGGTCAAGATCTGTAATTTTCCATTACTGCTGCTTATCAAATGTCAGCATTCTGGCAACCTTCAAAAGTCTCTGTTCCCCTTCTCGCCACTGGGACCTAAAAAATCTCTTTTCCTCATTCCCTGTTCAGATTTTACATAAGGGACTCAAACCTTGAGAGAATTGTAGGCAAAAAGGGAAGTATCAAGTCTCTTGTCTGTGTCACCCCTTGTTATTCATCCAGTCTGGCACGTTTTTCCATTCTTCATGAAGGACACCTATTTCTTGCAAGTGGTTGATGCTGAGGAAATTGCTTTTAATGTTTTGAAAGATCCTCAGCATCCTTGGAGGCCTTAAAACACAGAAACTACTGTGGCAGCAGACACAAGAGATTTGGAGCTGCTTTCAGAGATCAAGGCATACGTCAGCTTAAAAGGAATCCCCTCTCTGCAGAGAGAATGAGAAGACCTGCTACATCCTAAAGAAAAGACGTGAATCAAAGAGTCGCTAATGGTAGACAAAGTCAGTGACACAAACTAGAAGTTTTCTATATTGGGGAAGTCCTTAGTGGCTTTGGTATTTAAGCTGCAGGGTTTCCAAGGCATCCACCCATTTATGAGACTTCTGGGGAGAACCTGTGACTAAGTGCTTACCAGTGCTTTACTTAGATACTGTTAAGTATATGGGCAGATACGTTCAGGTAAGCCTGGATAAGAGGCAATCAGTCTGTAACTCCATGGAGAAGATGTATTAGTCAACCTTCACATAAGAGGTGGACAAAGCGTGGCCTATACTTCTCCAGAATTACCTGGGCACTTAAAACGATTGAGGCTACCAACATTAAGAGCAGCTTAGGGATAATGAAACTCCAGCTATGGCTTTAAGCTCTTTTTGGCCATCTGTAGGGAAATGATTAAGTAAAAGCTGAGGTGCAGAGGGATGTGCAAATGGACAATAATAAGTTGTTGTAAATTCCAAGTCACCTCTACTCATCAGGATTTCAGCCAGAGATCAATACTGTTCATAGAGACAAACAGATAAAATTAAAGTTGGCCAGTGGCAACCTTGAGTCATCCTTCTAGACAGTGTGGGTTCATGGAGTCTTGCCTTGGAAAGAGTTTACTGAACAAAATGTGGTTTTTAAATACCCTGGCTCAGCTTTGATGCCAGATACAAAACACCTTTCACAAGCATGCGAGCTGGAAGCCTTGGAGCAAGAGCACATTATCTTCTGGTGAAAGATGAGGTAACTAATCTTCTCCACTTGGTTTTTTTTCCTGACCACAGATGCTTTATATGGAACTCCTCTGATTTTGCTTGTGTGGCGTGTGGAAACCTCTATTTAGGTGAGCAGAGGAGGGATGGTACCTTACCATCTAAGTGAAAAAGATCAAAATCTAACGTGACTTTTAATGTTTACTGGGTTTTCTTAACCCAGCAGAAAAATGCTAAGTATGACAAATGCACACCAAGAAGGAAAGTAATGCACAGAACTTCAACCTCTCCAGCTGATACTCCAGGAGGTTAGAAAGGTAGTTATGTAAGATGGATAGAAGGAAAATCCTTCATAAGAGTTAAGAAGCCAGTGGGACTCACTAGTACAGGTCATGGGAGGAAAAGACATCAAGTCATTCTTCACACTCTGATTGGCCATTAATGACAAATAGTAATTAGTAATGTCAGTAACCTTTAAGCAGTGCTTTTAATCTTCACGCATTCGGCTTTAGCAGTAAGGCTGTTTAGAACAGCAGTAAAGCTATTTAGGATAAAAGCATCTAGTTTTTAATCTTTGAGCTTTAGGTAATAGAAAAGCCACTGCAGTGACAGAGAATCTCCTTTTCCAGGTACAGGAAAAATCAAAAGTGCAGTGATTTGCATGGCAATTACTGATGCTATTCCAGCATCTCTGCAGCTTGTGCCTTGCAACACCTTTATTTTTATGGGGTTTTTTTAAATCCAAGAAGTTGTGGGGTTTTTTCATATCAGATTTTCAAAAACTGATTCTCGTGCAGCCTTTAACAACATGTTTTGTAGATCTTCCAAATCCCTTATTATCTCTGCCATTCGCCTCTGACCACCATCTGATATTTTTTCTTATCAGTCTCCTTCTACACATGGAGAATCTCCAGATTTCATAGATCTGGTAAGCCTGGGTTGGGGTAGGAGGAGAAGCAGGCAACAAATTTGCAGCTGTGCAAATAACACACTGTCTCTTGTTTTCCTTCTTTGCTGCTGGTAGCTTATTTTGTTTATTACTCATTAATATTCTGATGATTAGTGAAACATTTGGAAAAATGTTCATCACTAAAAGAGTTGTAGGTCAACTATTTCATTTCACAAGGTGTTCGTTTGCCTCCCTTTGGTGACAAGGACTTGGGTAGAGGCTGAGGGATCTCAACCTCTCAGCAGCTCAGGAGGTCACAATGGAGGAACAAGATCCTCAAAGACAGCAGTTAAGGGTTTAGTTCTCAATAGAGAGCTTCTTCAGGACCATTGGGACTGGGACATTGTGAAAAAATACCTTATTTGTTATCAGCTCTTCATTACTTGTCATATTTCTGTTCTGATCAGATACTCACAAAAGGAACAGAACTAAATGTATGCATAGCACACGAGTGGAGAAAGACATGCGCATACATGCACCCAAGGCTGAAAAAAGAGTTCAGAAATCCAAACAGCTGTACCTGGAAGCATTAGTATGTAACCAACTTATCTCATTAAACAACAACAACAACAAATATATATATATGTAGGAAAACTGCCTGTGCATGTTACATATGGACTCACTTGAACCACTCTATGGGGGAAATGATCATGATTCATGATCTATGTTTTATCAAATATAGCTTAATATAGAATTCAACTGAAGACATCTGGAGTATATAGCAGTCAAAGAGATTATGTCAAAAATCACTGGGTAAAAATTGGTTCTGAGATAAGCTGTTATGAACGAACAAATTTGTTCACAGAAATTCAAAATTTTTCCCAACGGACTTAGGAGATAGGAAGAAAGAAAGAAAGAAAAGAGACTAACCTAACTGGCTTTACTGTTGTTGTTGTTGTTGTTATTAATTAGTAACTCTGACTATCCTTTTCTGTTATTTTTCCCCGATCAGTTTGAAGAGCAACCACATTGAAAAGATTTGAACTTCATCTCTGGAACAAGTTAGATTCACCTTCATTTCAAAACGCCTCTTTTTTCCCAGTTTCAGCAGAAGAGCTCAGGGGTTAAGGGAGCTGTCATAGACCGAGTAACAATTTGCAGCCTTGGATTTGAAGTGGTTGCCTAGCAGTAAAAGACTCCTTACATACCACTCCCAGCTGGAAGTATTCCCTATTTCATATATATAGTTAGCTATAAAGATCATATGTAGGAATATATAAGAAAATATATTAATAGAAGCTCTCCCTCAAAATCAGAGTATTGAGTATAACTGGAAAAATCCAAACCCTCTCAAAAGCAGTGGAGCATCGCAGAGTCAGAGTCAGCAGCTCAGCCCTGCAAATCAGTGTTGGATACATAGCAACAGATGCAAAAATCAACTTGTACAAAGCACCATTCTAAAGGAGTTTTTTCAATTTCCCTTCAGCTTGAGGAGAACACTGGGATGGTATAAAGTCTAGGTCATTCTCCATAAAACATCTTCCATTTTGGTTTGGGGTTTTTTTTGTTTGATATTTTTATTTTTTTTTATATTTGTGTGCATATATATATATATATATATATACACACATATACCTGCTTATTGCAGGGGAGTCATATGACATGACCTTTAAAGGTCCCTTCCAACCCAAACCATTCTATCATGTTTTATATATGTATAGAGAGAGAGAAAGAGATGCATCTAGATATATATGTATGTGTGTGTGTATATATAATACTAGAAGAGACATTTATTGTTCATGTAGTTTGTCCTCAGGCAGAATAAGGCCATTGAATCTCACCCAAGGACTCCTGTGCTTAGCCCAGAACCCCAGGTTTAGCACATACCCCACCATTATACCTTACTTGTGTATTTTCTGACAGCCCCATGAGCCATTCAGCAGTGGTGATTAGCAACAACAATATTTGTATGCTGTTTTTTCCCGTTAAAAGAGCAGTAGTGATGAGCCTTGCAGAAGGAAGACTCATGTTTATCCACAAGAGAGTCAGCTTCTTTCCTCCCATGAGTTTGCAAAGGCACCAGTTATCACTTAAGCTCTTCCACACAGACAATCTATGGTTATTAATAATTTTCTCCTTCCAGTCACAGGCAGATCACCGGCAGAAGCTGGCTGGCTCTTACTCAGACCAGTGGAACAGGCTTTCTGTAAACTTTGGGTCTCTTTTGCCCTATTTAGGTCAGGAGTTAATATCACTTATCACAAGCAAGGGGTCATGTCCTGTTGTATAAAGTCACCGCATGCCAAGTGGGCTGCCAGAATGAGCTGCCCCTCTCATCCAGCGAAAGCTGGGCTGAATTGAGACCTGTGCCTGAGCACAGCGGAGTGAACAACACCGCCATATGCTGCCAAATACTCACAGTGCATCCTGAGTGAGTTTTGCAGAGGGCTTTTCTGGTCTAAGACACACCATAAAGAAATAGTGCTAAATCCCCCCACCCCTCCTTTTATATTTTTTTCTTGCCCCCCGCCCCACAAAAAACAAAACCACACCAAAAAAATTACTACACTGCCCCAGTCTATCAGGCTTAGCTTTCTGAAAATTAATAGGTCAAAAGGAGCTGCCCCAGTGTGCGATAGCTTTGATCCACCATGATGTTCAGAGAGATCTTTCCCCCTGCAGGTCAAAGGAGTTTTGAGTCCTGTCTTAGATCATGACTGGAGTGAGTTTAGGGGTCTCAAGACCCCTAAAAAACCTTCTACTCAGATCACAAGAATTTGTCTGGACTTTTCTCCATGACTCCCATGCCCTAGACTGCTTTGGAGAGCACAGGCACAGAGGTGATCAGAGAAGCTGTGTTTTTCTCCTCCCCTCTTCTGTCTTCCCCATCCACCATGCACACCAGTGCCAGGAGAAGGGCATCCACCCCAGACATCTCCAGGCGAGCACCTTAGCTAAACCGTGGCTCCCAGATGGATTTGTCCCACTGTCCCTTTTCACCACTACCTGCATTAAAGACAAAAGTGGAACCATTTGCATTGACTGATTTCTGCAGCTGGCACGGCCTTGCCAGCTAGCAAATACCCCTGAGACATGAGGGAGCCTTTGTTCTCAGGTATTGGACAGCACCTTTTCTTCTCCCTCCGTTTCTGAGCAGCCAGCACCTTCCCATTGTCCTCTACAAGGAGAAGGCCAGACACTGTCAGTATTAGGGATGCAGGGGACAAGGATGGGTGGTGGCAGTCGCTCTTCTGAAGATGCCAACCTCCACCTTGCTGCTGACCAAAAACCCTGCCACGAGGGGATTATACCATTGTCCTCCTTCCTCTAGCCCGCCTCCCTCCTGCCCCAGCAAAGCAAACAAGGCAAAGGGCTCTGTTGTTTCGGACCCCTGAGGGAAAAGAAGAATGAAAAAACAGCCCATCCTCCCTGCCTTGCATGTGATGTGCCACAGAGGAGCATCGGTGCTGCCAAGCCTGGTGACTAAGGCCAAAGAGAAAGGAGATAGAGGAACACAAGGGCCTGCTTGTTTGGGTTTTGTTTGGGGAGTTATTTGAAATTCAGCAGCAACTGGCATTGGAGAACAGACTCCACTCAGAGCCTCTCTCTTCCCATTCATCCACAGCCTGGCAAAAAAGGGAGGGGGGGATGTAGGCTGAGGAGCAGGAAAAACAACCAGTCTCCTTATAATAATGCCCGCCTAGCAGAGGCAGCCTCTGCCCACAGGGAGGCATTTGAAGATTCATTGGCGTTGGAGGGAAGTCATGGCAGGACAAAGCTTTGATGCCCACAGCAGCCTGGCATCGAAGGACCCTCTCTCCTTAGCAGTGCTTTTGGCAAGGCTTACAACCTCCTTTGTGAAGGCCAAGTCACTTTTTTGCCTCTGCCTCAGTTTCCCCAAACGTAATGTAAGACTAATACAGTCACATTTAGATAATGGGGGCATTCCTAAGCTAAAGGGTATAAAAAAGTAAAGTAATTCCTGTGGAGCAGAAAAAAGCAGAAAATGAAAATACAAATTGGGTACAAACAAACAACATCACTGTGAAAAAGGCAACATATCAGTCCAGGATGCATTGGGGGAGATAATTCCAGGTTTCCAAATATGGGGAAGACACTGCCTTTGCCCATATCTAAAATATTGTATCCAACTTTTGTGGTCAGCTACAAGAAAGATAAATTCACAGTGAGACAGGGTTGCAGGGAAAGATCACTAAGATGACCAGGGAAACATAAGACATACCAGAAGATACTGGTGTATTTGGCCTTGCAAAAGGAAGGTGAATGGAAGATCAAAATGTTATACTTCAATGCTGAGAAGGAAGCACCAGAGGAAGGAAGACGCTTTGAAGGACAGTGATGCCATGAGAATAAACAGGCTTGATTTGGCAAAAAAAAATATACCTGGGCTGAGGTTTCCAGTCACCAGAGAAATTATTGTCCCGGACAGTTAATAATGTATCAGTAACAAGGCAATCTCCCTGCTACCATTGAACGAGAGCTCACTAGGAAGGCAGCTGGCTTTGGGAAGTGGCCTTCTAGTTCTGTCCTTCTATATTTAATGCAGAGAGATGGAAGCATTGAATCATAGAAGACCTTTAAGATGACTGAGTCCAACCATTAATCTAACACTACCAAGCCCACCACTAAACCATGTCCCTAAGAGCCATAGCTACACATCTTTTATATACCTCCAGGGGTGGTGACTCAACTGCCTCCCTGCCAGCCTGTTCCAAGGTTTGAAAACCCTTTCAGTGAAGAAATTCTTCCTAAGAGCTGATCTATACCTCCCCTGGCATAACTTGAGGATATTTCCTCTTGTCCTATCACTTGTTGCTTGGGAGGAAAGCCCAGCACCCACCTTGCTACAATCTTCTTTCAGGTAGTTGTAGAGAGCCATAAGGTCTTTCCATTTCTCCAGCCTAAACAGCCCCAGTTCCCTCAGCTGCTTATCTTCACACCTCTGTAGCTTCCATCTATAGAGCTGAGCTTAACAGGGGGCTTTTGCATCAATGTGTTTGTGTATCCCATGAGATGCCTCCTTGCTGTTTTCTCTCAGGTGTTCGGTGAGTCATCAGCAGCAAGGTGAAAGTTTTCTAGTCTAACCTTACACTAAAGTCCCCAATAGCTCCAGGACTCCTGTGATAGCTTACAGACCTGACAGCTGCCTTCTGCAGGCAGGAGAAACTCCTTCCACTTGTGTACTCATTTTTGCTTCCTCCATCTCCAATGCTTTATCCTCAAGGATACAGGTAATTTAGGAGTCCAAGGCAAATTCCAGAAGGTAACCATCCTGACAGGATATAGCATGATCTTGACAAGCCAGGTCACATTTAAACCAGTGGGTTCAAGCCCAACGGTCCTACTCTATACTTACTTGAGCTATCTGGGGGTCCTCCTTCTCCTCTGAGCATCACACTCCTGGTAAACCACTGGGAGTTGTTGAATGCCACAGTACTGGGGGCAGAAACTTCTTCACTCACTTACTTCCCTCCTGCCTTACTTTCCTTTTGATGTCAGGATGAACGTAGCCAGGAGAGATGAAAATCACTTGCTGAACCATCTCCTGCCTCCTTTTAACATTGCAGGAATCTGTGCACATAAGTAAATCTAAATCCAGAGAAACAGTCCCTCTGAATACAGTGACTCTTCATCCTCTCCCATCTATATTATCCCATGATACCTCTTCCCCCCAATCACACCTTCACATGCCCCCTGCAGTCATTACCCTCTCCAGCACGGGTACTACATGCATATTTGCAGCAGAGGGGCAATGTTCTTTGCTACTTCTCCTCGTAGGTGTGACACCCTCTATCCCACGTTTAAATCCCACCTTCAAGTCTAAAGCTCCTTTTGGTGCCTTTCAGTTGTTTAATTTCAGGCAAATTGAAGTTTAGGCTTCTAAAAGTAAGATTCTCAATCTCCACATGCACAATAAACCTAAAGGACATGCCCTTTCCAGCCAGGATGCTGATAAATGTGGCTACAGTGCCAAAGAGACCTTCATTCCCTGTGAACTGCTCCTTTCAGTTTCTAAGATGCTGCTGTTAGAGAGACAGAGCTCCTTGGAGACCGAAAGAAAAGATGCAGAGGCAAATACTTCACTCCCCATGGAGACTGTATTCTGTCCTTATTAGTGTTTGGTAATCTTCTGGTCCTTTCAGACATACCTCTGTCATCAATTTCTGACACCTTTGTGGCAGCTGTCATATTACCTGGTATTACTCTGCAAAACCAGAATTCCTGAAGTTATGCAAATATAAGACAGATAATATTAAAAAAATTACAAGTCAGAATTAAAAAAAATAGTATATTCCCAGCTGTCAATGCTGAAACAAGCTAGAAAGGATGACCACAGTTCAAATTCCAGTTGTTTGGGGGTTTTTTTGATTGCTTTTTTTTAAAAAAAGATTTCTTAGCATGTCAAGATTTGAAGGGACTCACTTTCACAATTTCCAGATTTTTTGTTTTGTCCATGTTTCATAACTAGGTGAGCAAAGGTGAACAACACAGGCCACAGATCTCTCCATTCAGGCCCATGCAATACTCAGACAAGATTGTGTCATTCACAATTAAACCCAGACTGGATACAGCTTTCAGAGAAGAGTGCCTCCAGCCCACGGGGGGAACAGCCACTGCTGCCACAGTGTGATCCTGTTCAAGGAACGTGTAGTCCCTCCTCACCCCTACCTGGCACTGTGTTTGTTCCTCACCACTGCCTGCTATTTCAGTCCAAGTGTCCCTTAACACTTTGTTCACATTGCTGTTTTAGACTGAGTGTCCTGTACTACCTTGTTCTCATTGCACTAAAGCAAAAACCAAAGAAACAAAAAACAACACCAAAAACACCCAACAAGAAAAAAAAAACAAACCATAACTAATATAAATGGAGGCTGGAAGTATGGACATTTCACTGAAGTCCTGAAGCAAATAACATCTTCCAAGGAGATTACTATAGTGGACACAGGCACATGTGTTTTATTTATAGCTCTAGTTTTACTGCAGTCACTCAGTCAAGCATGCCAGGACTGTATATAGGCAAATGCAGTTCACTTCTCCCCTTCTCAACTTTAAAGGGTAGCTTACAGCTTGTCCAGAGTGTTTGCTACGAATTTTATGAGCACAACTTAATCACAGAGTTAGAAAACTGTTGCTCAGGAAGCACAGCAGCAAGGGAGGGAGGCAGATCTCCCTTTGGCTGCCCTCCTGGTAGGAGAACGATGATATAGAGACACTCCAAGGAGGAACCAGGCTACCTATTCCTTTTGGAGCCCTCTCTCAAGTCTCCCTCATTTATATAACATGCTCCATTCATCACCACTTGGAAGTCTCTAAACCAAGACACAGCAACTCTATAAAAGGTTCACTTGATTCCTACCACAAGTCACAGCATCCGTGCAGTCAGCATGGCATGAACGTACCACCCCTGTCCACAGGAGTTCAGACATAAGATTATAATGATCGCTTCTGGCCTTGCAAGTGCTGACTTCCCTTGACTCCCTCTCTTTGATGTTAATTGTTCTACAGAGACCACTTAAATCAAATAAAGCCAAGGTGTGCCTACAGCACCAGCTATTGAGATGCTGGGAGTGATGATCAGGTGATTAATCTGGTCTACTTTCTCTTGTTATCACCCCATTCCCTCTTTCCCTTCAATGACCTCTTTCCAAACCTCTTTCTCTCTGATGTGAAGACCCTTGGAAATGTTTAAAAGCTTTCCTGGAAGAAAAAAAAAAAGAAAAAGGTTCTTCTCCCTAACCTCCTCTGAGCTTTATTTCTCTTGCCTGAAATTTGCTGTTGAATTTAAACGTGTCTATGTCACCTTACCACGAAAGGACCCACACAAAGACAGTAGCCTGCTGACCCCTTGCACCTTGCAATCACTTTGACTTGCACTTTCCCCCACAGACCGCAGCCCTGTCCTCATATCCTGTATTGCAGTAGGTTGGTAGGAATCATGTTCATTCCCACCCACCCAGGAATAGAACTGGGATGCTTTCATTCCCTATAAACTTGTGCTTTGCAGTCACAGATGTCATCCCCGACGTTTAGATCTACCTCAGTCTATCTGTTGGCTTGGAGCAAACAGGAGGGTAATCAGAACCTGCCTGACACAGCAAATCTAGGGAGGAGAAAAGGGGAATCAATTTTTATAATACGTTTTTGGCACTACATAATAGATATAACTCTAAATGCAAGCCATAAAGTTGGAGAGGCTTATAAATTAAATCCATTCTGTCCCTTTTAACTAAAAAGTGACCTTACCATAGAATTAAATGTGTTTTTTATCCAGTGATCTATGGAGCTGTAAAAGTGGCTGATTGTTGCAATGTGATGTTATAGCACAGAGGAGCCCCCAGACAGGCATCTCCACACAGCTCGGCCCAGGTACTGCTGCTTGGTTTACAATTAACAGGGCAACATATTGACGGGGTTTTCACTCCTCTCCCTGCCAGAAAAGGGTGACCCATGTCCCTGCTGAGAACAGCCCAGCCTGGTCAGGGCTGTCCTTTGAACTGTGGCCGGGCTTGGGATGGGATCATGCTGCCTCAGCAGGGCTGAAAACACATCAGAGTGTGTGCTAAAAAGTAAACTATCTGCACAAATGCAGAGCGGTTTTTGGATCTGTGTCCTGTCCCCGTTTAGTTTAATGGACCCTAACTACAGCACAAGAAGAGGAAAGGATTAGAAAGTACCCTGGGGTTCAGCAAAATGCCATAGTGGTGGAGAAAAGGAGGGTGGAAGGTCCTTGATTGCTCATGTAGTGACTCCATCCCCCTGTTCCAATAATCATACAGGAGACTCTGAAATACAAAAGGTTTGACATTGGAATCCAGCCCAGAGGACACAATTTAGGATGTTCCTGAATGCTTTTGAATGGCCAGAAATTATCAGGCTTTGTCTCACAAGAAAATATGGTTTTGAAGACTCTGCTGGGTTACCGGTTAGCATTCATGCATGTAGGCTCTCAGAGCCTGCAGGAGACTCAGTGCTCCAAGGAACATAATCAACCCAGGATTGACGGCTGTTCGACTTTCAATCAGTACAGCGGTGAAGAAAATGTCTTCCCCCATGCCGTGGATGAAAGATGCTGAGGGAAGTCAGTGGTGTTTTGCCTCATTACTACTGAGAAGTGGTGCAAAGGAAGAGCCAGGATCCTTCCCAGCTATTGAAAGTCACTGAAGCTTGGACAGAAAAGCGCTGCCAGGTCTGCCGGTTTTTTCTATGGGGGCACTGGACTGGTGTTGTCCTGTGAGCCCCAAACCTCTCTCAAACAGCAAGAGTGGGTTCAGGAGTGTGGCCCAGATGGGCCAGTATTAGATTGGAGACTCATCTGAGATGTCACATTCCACTGTGCTCCACATTGATTTCAACTAGCTGTAGGCCAAGCCACCAAATGGAAATCCACACTGCTAGCTATGTTACTATCTGGCACATCCCGGGCTATATATAAAATGTCCTGAGATGTGGTTTGTGAGTACCACTTCCCTGTAAGCCTGAACACTGATGCAAATGGTCCCTTCTCACTTTGGCTTTTCTTTTTCTCCTGGTCACCAAATGTATTATGATTTGGCTGGATAGTGGTGTTTTTGTCTGCAACTATACTATTGAACCACACAGGGACAGAGCCTGGGCTCAAGAACTGTCTGACAGCTGTCCACAGTATGTAATTGTTACCAAGGTAATGCCAAGAACTATGCAGGGGACATCATGGGCCAGGGACTGTTACTGATAAATCATATGATCAAGGTTAAGTTGCAGGTAGGGAGCTAGAGTCCCTTAGCCCTGTGGCAACAAGTTGCACCATGCCACTTAGTCAAAGAACAACCCCTGGCATGTATTGTTGATGAACTTCTGATGTGATATTTCACTGACTGCAGATGTGCATGATTTCAGATCCACACACACACTAGAGATGCTGGGACAGCAAGGGCCTTGCAAGGATTAACTAGAAGGAAAAGAAACTCTGATGGTGCCAGGTGAAACCGACTCCACTCCTGGAATAAGAAGGAAAATGATCTTAGAAGAATTGATATTACAGAGCACAATGATGCTCAGCCTCAGCCAGAGCCTTTACTAGATGCCATGTTGCTAACAGCAGTATAATATTTACCCAGGCTTCCTCACTATTCTCTCACCTTGAATATTTACCAATGTCAGAGCTTTTCTTCTCCAAGGGGAAGAATAGCTAATGTTTTACTGAGCCGCAAACACTTTTGGAGTCTTTGCTATGGATTCTTTGAAATAAAGTGAAACAACCATTAACCAGCAGCTGGTGCACTGGGCTGGACTGGGCTGATGTTCTCCACCTCCCGGTTCTGCCTGCCTATCACACCAGTGCAAAAATGCCAGGCTTTGTGCTGTTACCGTTTCAAAGCTCTTCTTGGTTAATGTTTGGCAAAATCCAAATACTGCAGCCATCCAGGACCCACAATGGATCAAGTCAAGATCATATGGAAGACAAAACTCACCAGCAAGAGTCTTCCCTCCAAAGAAAGAAAAAACCAAATCAACCAACCAACCAAAAAACAATTTCAAGCTTTGACAATGCAGTTGGATTTCCACAGAGAAAATTCTGCTGCTTGCATACCAGCTTTTTGTAAGCCTAGAACTCTCCCACCCTCACCATTTCTGCCATAGTAATACCATGAAGCACCAGCTAAGAGATGGACCTCATTGTAGCAAAGAGGACCAACTACCCTAACCTCATGGACCCCCAGTTCAAATTTTCCTGAGGCTGAGAGCATCTAGGAAAGGGTGCAAAGAAACTCACAGTTCACAGATAGCAACAGTTCTCCAGGAGCTTCACAGAGGGATAGGGGTGAGCTGGAGATGAAGCAAGATCACAAGACCACCTGATGTTGAGCTTATCTCTGTCAATGGTTCATTTTCCATCTAATTCAAGCCAAAGACTAGCCAGCTGCTTCTGTGCTCAGTAGCCCTACACTGGCCGTGCTCATGTTCAGTGCTGTACGACCCACAGTGATGTAAGCCTGAAAGAGCTCATCAAGAAAATCTCGGAGACAGCAGTGTTGATCAATAATTTGGGAAGGAATAAAGCACAATGGCTTTAAATAATTTGTCCTGTTGATGACCCAGGAAACAGACAGGCTTTGCCACAAGAACAGAGAAAATAAGGGTATAGGCAGAGCCCCAGCTGACAGTATTTGATGAGGGCTTTGTGGCTGGACAGAACAATTACACCACCAAAGTCACCTTCCAGACTAGAAGCCAATCTGCACCGCTAAGCCCCCCTTCCAATTACTCCTTCTCTGACCATCCAAGGAGTTTTAGCAATCAGACCGATGCTTTCAGAAAAGGACATCTGAGTGGCAGGATGGACCACGGAGTGGAAAGTATGGCTGAGCAGCATCATTAATTCTCCACCCCATTTCTGGCATTTGCACTAGGGTGATTGATTTCTTCCCCCCTCCTCCTCCTCCTCCCCAGCTACAAATAACTTCTACAGGGAGATTATGCTGTCTGCTGTGTAATCAACAGCAACTTCAAAAGGGCTTAGCACTAAAAGAAAACCTCAGAGGGCAAGTATTAAGTGGGAAACAAACACAGCATTTGGGTTGTAATTTGAGGTGGGAGGCTGGGGTTTTAATAACCACATTGCTACAGCGTGCTGTGCACCTTGTGGTTCATAAACTGCATTTATGAGTACAGAAGGTTACAGGAAGATTCTTCAGTCCACATGAAAGACAGCCATGTCTGCTGTGGAGCATCCTACATGTTTAGTTGTGTGTGGTAGTTGTATTTAGCACCAGCTTTCCTATCACTGCCCAGCACTGTTCAGCTCCAGGACTGGGAAGAGTTGTGTCCTGTTTAGATCCAGCCACCCTTTTGGGCAAGGGAAGGGAGAGGAGAAAAATTACTTCTTTGTCCCACACTCCCCTCACCACACAAAATGGAAAACATTGTGGTGAGTTCCTCTGTAAACACATTTAAGACCTGTTCAAGATAGGTAAGAGAAAGGCATTTCTGTTCCCTGAACCTTTTAAGATGAGCTCCAGTCCAAGGAATAGTCCTTGAACATGCTGGGAGCTGGTGGAAATCACAGCCAGCTTTACCAGCCATCTTCCTCATCCCCAGCATTACATCCCACATTGTACCTGATGCTGTTGGTACTCCAGTGCTGTTCTCATGGGCACTCTAGGATGGTCTTAGAGGTCCTTTTGTAAAGATCTTTGCTACTAATCAGATGTCAAGAACCAGACCAAGCAAGGGAGGGACCCACTAGCCATCATAACAACAGAACCAGGAAAAAGTAGCTGTTGCAGCCTGTGGTGGAGGATCCCCTCTTTCCACACCTGAGAAGACTCCCCTCAACTGCAAAACAAGCCTGAATGCTTGGCTTTTCCCAGGACAACAGAGGAAGCTATTCACAACAAAGCTTCAGTGATGGAAATAAAAGAAGCTGAGTATCAAATCTTAGAGCTAGGTGTATGCACATTCCTGATCAAAGATGAAGTAGCATAGCCACTGGCCACAGCCCAGCCAAAAACTCAGTGTAAGACTCCAGAGGGATGAAGGGGTATGGACTTGCCAGCAGTGTCCTTGGCTAGAAAAGTGGGATTAAGTCAACAGGACATCAAATCAGGTCTTTGTCCCAGCACAGGGCAAGGACAGTCTCTGCTTCTTGAGGGGTAGTAAGGCTGTCTCATACAGTAACAAAAAATTTTGCTCTCACTTGAAACACCTCAGTGCCCTTAGATTTGAGCCTCCAGACTTCAGTGCCCATCAGATTTCCTCCCTTCTGAGATACCAAGCCTGAAGGGTGCTGTCATATAGTTCATTCCTGGAGATTGTCCTGGCAAGACAGCTTTCAGTGCTTTTCCCAGGGCACCTTTAAATACCCTGCAGGCCTTTGGCTCAGCATATACAGGCCCAAGAGCAGCTCCTGAGGGCAGCTATGTCCAGTGAGGGTATCAAAGTGTGCAACACTCGTGACTCATCTTCACAGAATCACAGGTGCTTGCAGTTGCAAGACACTCTGGAAATCTCCTCCAACCCACCCTGCCATCTTCCTCCATCTTGGTAGAGGATAAGGATCTGGACTGAGATTACCCCATCTTGGGGCTTGATACCAAAACTTCCCCTTCTAGTGGCATTTCCATGCCTGCAGGTGCTGTCCACAGACAGGCAGTTGTCTAGTCCCTGAGGGATGCCTTGGGAACATCTACAAGCATCTTAACCCTCATGGCAAAGGATGCCTTCCTGGTATTTCCATGCATTCTGCTTAATTGGACCCCCCAGCTAACTGGCATTTGTTGGGATCTCTCCCAGTTTTCCTCTCGCCCTCCCAGCCTTGCTGTGCTACTGACTGTCACCATCTCTCCTGCTGGTAGCAGAATGTCCATCTGGAGAATCTGGAAGTCCCAACAGCATTGCTATCCCTATTAACATATCTAAAAACTCCAAGCTGGCAGGAGCCAGCAAGTCACAAAGGACAGACAATATTTAACATTATTCATGGGGTTTTTTTAAGCATTCAGAACATGCAGCAAATGTTCGTTCACCATTTACTTAGTCCTTCACTTGCCCTCATGGCTGATCTACAGGTGCTAAGGTGGGTGACTGGAAGGGCAGTGCTGTGTCACACCTGCTGCCTCTGTTGAGATGTGGGCAGCTCAGAGACCCACTGACCTTGTCTCACATAAGCACCCATGTGTTTGCCTGCCCACATGCTCTATGGATACAATCCACATGGTCCTTATCACAAGGTCTTACACTCTTTCAGGCTGACTGCACTCACCAGAGCAGACCAGGCAGTAAATGTCCTTTGTCAAACACTCTGCTTAAATCGAAACCCACCCCTAGAGCCACCCTTGGAAAGATGCTGTGCCTCAGGGAACACTTGCAAGGCAGGCAGCATGTGACACCATTGACTAACCACATCACTGCCGAGCTCCATCCCAAGTGTAAGTGCCAAGAGAGTAGTGCCCTGCTCACAGGGAAAAGGTTCACTGCCATTCACACATTTAACATCACCCACGACCTAACAGAGAGCAGCTGTACAGGCTGCTAGGTTACAGAGAATTTTTTTCTCCTCTCATCCCTGATTTCTGCCATAAAAATCATAGGCTCTGCTGTAATTCTGCTTTCATAGAGAGATTTTCATGTGGCACACACAAGAATCAAATTCCCTTACCGTTGCCTGCATATGACAAGCTGGCCCTAAGCTCCAAAAAGCAAGGTGCTCACCCTTGCCCCTTTCTGTGTATGGACAAAGGTGAGGAGCTTTTTGTCAGCAATTAACCCTTGTTTCAGCTCAATAGGGCTGATCAGATTGTAGAACAACATCTGAGAAGTGGAGATTAGCAGGCCAAGCTCTTTAGTAGTTAAGGTGTCAGTGCAACTACTCAAAATCAGATTTCCCTTTCTTCACTGGCATTTGATTAAAGCCTTTTCAAGCAATCCTTTACAACTTCCAGATGCTGAAGTCAGGTGATAGAGAAAAAGTCTGGGGTTTTTTTGCCTGGGAAATGGCTACAGTGTGTATTTCAAATGTGGTCAGAAGAAAAATTGTGCCCAGAAAACACCTGTAAGTGTGTGCATGTCTGCGCACTTGCACTAATGCATAGCTTTGGCAGAGCTGACCAGACCACAAACGTGCAAAGGCTTTAGTAGCATGGTTCAAGAAGGGAGAAAATACTCTTAAAACAGGAGCTGAGTCTGGAAATAGATTGTGAGAGGATCAATTTTTGCTGCATACTGATTTATTCAAACCTTCTACAGTGGCAAAGCCCTCTATAACAAAATATCTGATTACAAGACTATGACCATAAATTCCACACACCCTCAAGCAATGCCCAATGAATAACTGACTTGTTAAGGGAAGGAACCTGCACAATGAATAAATCTACCAACAGGGCTTTCAATACAAAAGACCCCATCGGGACAAATTTCCTTCTGAAGCTGTATCGACTTTCATTTGCAGGAACCAGCAGATATTTGTTTCGAGAAGATAGCCATTGTTAGATTGCTGCTAAACAACACAGAGTATAAACCAGGCTCCTACCCCAGGCATAATCTGCTTGCTTATTAAAGTGGGCTGGACTGTACAAAAGACTATTTTTGCTGGATGGAGTGTTATACGTCTCCTGGAAAAGCATGTGTTTAATCCAGAGTGAATCCAAGGCAGGTACAGGACACTTGCATACTTCCAGACCCTCAGTTGTAGAAAGGCATTAAAAAAAAAAAAAAAAAAAAAAAAAAAAGGATTGAGAAAGGACAAGAAAACATGACTCAGGAGGAATATTTAAGGGTAGACATGCATTCACAGTCAAAACACGAGAAAACTAAGTTATGCCTGGTGCTTGGCTGGTGCTTCTCATCTCAGAGTCCCAAAGGAGGTGTTGTTTGACCAAGTCCATTTGAACGGCCGGCACAGAGGAAGGAAGGCATCCCCATTTTACAAAAGAAAGCACCAAACTGAGGAAAGACCAATGTCTCAATTAACTGTGACCCAAACCCCTGGTCTGAGACATATGGTTTGGCAGTGGATGAGATCAGCCCTACAATGCCCTTGGTCCTTAGAGAGGATCACACTACAGCATCTTTTAAAATCAAGCCATGGGGCTTGGTGTCAGGTAGACCAAAGTTTCAGTGGCTTGTGGAGCTGTGAGCTTAAATGCTCAGCTGAGACATCCACAAGAAGACAGAAGCACAGATGGGACAGAGACAAAGGGTTTCAACTCCAGATCTAATCTAACACAGAAATTGCGATGACCCCTATCCTGAAAGCATTTAGCGAGAGAACTATGCTAACTCTCAATGAATATGGAATGGGTAGGTCTGCCAGGAATGGGATAGTACTAAGGCAGGGGGGAGAAAGAAAAGAGCCATTTTGCAAACAGCAAGGACTTTATTATAGGCCAGCTGAGCTCAAAAACTGAGGAAATATCTCCATCTAGTAAAGCCAGCCTGACTACAGGTAGTAGGCAAGGTGAGCATGCAGGTGGGAGTGCTGGAACTGTAGGATGGGGTATCACAAGGCCTGCCTCTGACCACTGCTGGATGTTCAGAAAAAGAGCTGGTAAAAATATATACTAGTGCATCATACCATATGCACAAAATGGTGCCTCAAATATATGCGGGATTCCTCCATCCTTCTCTCAGGCCAAATCACAACAGCAGGCAGCAGCTCTACCAGGAGTAAATCACCAACCTAAAAAATGTGATGCTCGCTAGGAAGGAGGATTTTGCATACTTTATGTATCTTGCTTCATACATGCACTTCAGGCTAATGTACGATGCACCACATAAGATAACTGCCATCTGGTTTAATTTTTACCCCCAAATATTCCAAAGGGGTAGAATGTCTAGATTTCCTTACAAGGTCTCTGTTCTTTCTTCCTCCTGATGCCATTTGCTTTCCCTGATCCCCCGTGTCCCAGGGGTAACGCGTGACAGCAAACATGGCAGAGCTTGCAGTTTCAACAGCTTATTTATCATCAGCTGGTCATTCCTTGATCAATGTTTTATGAAGGGATATTTCAGAAAAAAATCAGAGGGAGTAGGAGAAGGAAAGTAGGGAACCATCCCCAGTTTAATCTTGATAGCTTTGGCAGGGGGTGATTCACTCCAAGAAATTAAAATCAGCAAATCTTCTCTCATTTTCTTTGACAGAGGTAACCAATTTAAATTTTCATAAAGGGGGCAGTGATGTGTGTCTTCGCAAAACAGTCACCAATCCAACAGCCCTCTGATTTAAAGTATTATCTTTCTTTTCTCCCCACCCCCGCTACCCCTTTCCCTGAGAGCTTCTGGGAGCAACATGAGAAATTATCTCACCATAATCAAACTAATACAAAACTCTCACTCCAAGAGGCACCACAAGAAATTTCTAAGCTCAAGAAGTGATGATGAATGGGTGTCCTGAAGGGACCTAATTTATTGCTCATTTTCCTTTTTTCCTTTTTCCTTTTTTTTTTTTTTTTTTAATAACATGTGGTCTTGTGTTTTGTAGCCCCAGCATATTGCAAAATGTATTAAAGAGCCAACCATGACACAGAGTGCATGTCAGAGAAAGGGATGTACACTCTCCACATGGGCTGGTCTGCCAGATTGCTCTCCAAGAGAGAAGGTTGGCTTCCAGGTGGTGAATTCTTATGTTCTAATAAAATGCTATCAATATGCGTCTGGGGATGGTGTGGCGCTGTGGAAGAATTGCCTTTTGGGCAGCAGGAGCATTAAGAAGGGTTACAAGGCAGATGGGACCTCCTATACTTGGATGCTCTGGAGGATGCTAAAGACCAGGATGATGTCTGTGGTGGCCCTGATTTGGAGAAATGTGGGTTGCCACAGTTCCCTGTCATGGTGATTTGGGACTTGGAGGGCTGGTCCTCAGTGGGTTTGTGACCTAAGGAGGCTACACATGAATCTAAATAAAAGGAATACATCTCAAGTCAAAAGGGTCCCCTGCCTCTCCAGTGCAGATGGGACACTGAAATACTGTTTTCTTTGGCAGAGATGTGGTTCAAAGCAACTGAGATGCAAAGGAGATCCTATCCCACCTTGGCTGAGAGAACTGTGCCCCAGCCCCTTTCTTCTCATGCTTCAGAGCCCCAGATCCCCACCCCACCCAAATATATCGATGGACATCAACCCCCATCAGCAAGTTACCTAAGCCTTAGTCCAGTTTCACTCAAGCACAAGCATTCCCTCCTTCCCACCTTCTTTCACCCCAGAGCCTTCTGCAAACCCCAGGCAAGTGAAAAGTCCAGACAATTTGTGTCTGGAGCCACAAGAAGAGCCACAAGAGCCACAAGAAGAACGTGGGAGCATCCTGTGCATGGCAAGTGCTGAGATGTGCTGGGGACCCCTGCACTTTGCCTGCAGCTACATTGAGCTGTTCCTATATATGCTGCGACACCAGGAAAGACAGTATTCTGCAAACCTCCAGGCCAGGTGCCAGCTCCCTTCCCTCTGAAGGCTTGCTTGGGGATGTGAATTTTCTCCAAGGGGAGGAGGCGAGCTAGTTACAGAGACAGCGTGTCATCCATCTTGAAGAAAATACTCCTCTCTCTTTGCACCTGTCCTAGAAAGGTGGCAATCAGCATGCCGCAAGCCCGGGATCAGGCCCAGGAAAAGCTTTGCCTCATTTGTTTACCAGCGCGGTTTTCCTGGAGCTAATTAATGAGCCAAGCTGATACCCTGCAACAGGTACCGATGGCAGGGGATTTCCTGCGTGCTACGCTCGAGAAACGGGAGATGCATTTGGATCTATGATCACACTGCTTTGCCCTCTCCCTCCCCCCAAAAAAGGGGAATAAAAGCCATCTGCAGCCACACAGGCACCTTGGGAAGACCCTCCATCATCTTCTCCACCCCCCCACGCCCCCAAGCCCACCCGCCCACCCCCCACCCCGCGCCAGGAGCAATGAATGGGCACGATCTCTGTTGCATGATACTCTGGGCTGACTCCCAGGAGCAGAGCGCTTGAGCACCCTATTCCCCACTTGTACGAAGCCAGGGTTCACATGTAGCCCCCAAGCAAGCCCCTGGGGCTGGGGGCTGCTCCCCCAACTCCTGGGCATGGGGGTGAGCAGAGCTGCACAAGCTGCTTGCGCATCCAAGGAGAGTCCCTGGCAGCCCAAAAACCGTCTGCTTTCCCCAGGATGCTGAGATGGGGAGAAGTGGGGCAGATAAAACATGCGGGGGAGTACGGTAAAAAAACATGGGGGGGGGGGGGGGGCGCGCAAAAAGCCCACGGGAAGATGATGCTCGCAGCGTGGGGAATAAACCCCGTGGGGCGGCGTTTCGGGTACGGGGTGTGAGGCAGCCCTTATTGCGAGTCCCAGCCGTGTGTGTTTGTTGGTTTTTTTTGGGGGGATTGTTTTTTGGGGGGGGAGGGCAGGTACGGAGGAGCCCCGCTCCGGCGGGCTGTGCCGAGCAGTCGTGCGCTCCGGGGGCGGCGGGCGGCGATAGCCGGGCTGCGAGCGCCACCTCCCCGCCGCTCGCCGCAAGCCCCGGCCGCCCTCTCACCCCCCCTCTACCAAAAGCTGCCAGGCTGGGGGGACCCTGACACTAGGAGATGCTCCCCCCACACACCCCTTTTCCCAGCCTTTCCCACCCGGGGTTGCATCTGGGGCGGCCTCGATGCTGTGGGGAGGGAGGAGTGTGTGTAGGGAGGGGTTGTTGCTAAGTTTGGGATGCTTGCAAAAAGGGGGTCTATAGGGGCTGGGCAAGGGGTACTGCTGGGGGGGGGGGGGGGCGGGGGGGGAGGTCTGTGTGTGTGTCCTGGAGCACCGCTGAGTGCCTGCGGGGCAGAGGGCAATGCAGCTCTCCCTGGGGTGGCAGAACAGTGGGATGTAGGTGTTGCTCCCTCCACCCCTGAGGCTGCCTTTGGCTGCTCCTTGGGGATGTGACTGGGGTTCAGGAGTACACACACACACATACACACACATTTCCCAGACCAGGTATGGGGTCTGGGACAACCTCCCCTGCCTCAGTTTCCCCCATGTAAGGGGAATAAGGGTTCAGACCGTTCATCTTTGGAAAACCACCCCACTGCACAGCTAGCCCTTCCCTGAGCCAGACCACCTTTGCTGGTTAATTATGGGGGGGTCTGAGCCCATAGCCTTGTACCCAGGGCTCTGCAACACCATCCCAAGTGCTATGGAAAGGGCCCGAAGCCCTGCTCCTGCCCTGCCTCTGCCCTGCTCCTGCCCTGCCTTCGCCTTGCCCCTGTCCAGTTCTGCCTGACCTTCCCCTTCGCCCTCTGCAGCAGATGCGATGTTGCACCCTGACCCCACTACAACACACAGACTGGGGCATGGGGGTCCCCTGGTCCCATCCCCCACCCCCCAGCACCCCCATGGTCCCCATGTCCCTCTGCTGCAGCTGAGACCCACCAGGCAGGATGTCTTGCCTGCTTAGCCCTCTGCCTGTCCCCTGCCTGGCTCAGACCCTGGCTCAGCCCTACCCTGTCCCCTTGCAGTGCGGCTTGGCTGAGAGCTGGTGCAATTCTTCAGTACCCTCCGAGGGTAAAAACCTCCCCTGCTCTGTGCCCTGCAACCTCCTTCCTCTTCCTCAGCGAGGTGTTGAGCACAGTAAGGACGCTGGGACCCAGGTTAATGAGTCATTAATTAATTAGGGACCCACTTAATATGCATGGGGAGTTGTTTGTTTCCTTTAGCAGCCCAGGCTTTGGATGAGATCCCAGTTTAGCGAAGCCTCCAGCCTCGTCTCCCAGCTGATAATAGATAATACAGATATTTCAGCACCAGCCAAAGCAGAGTCATCATCATTAATACACAGTCCTCCCTGCTACGCAGCGGAGGTCGCTAGTCAACTCCGTGGAGTGCCCAAGGCTCATCTCTCCTGGCTTTTTTTAGGCTTTACATGGCCAGGTGAGAGCAAACCTATAGCTAATCAACAGGTAAAGGGGCTGGGGAGGTGCACCCCGCACCCTGACCACCCCTGGCCCCCTCCCAGGGAGCACAGGCTTTTGAGGCATCATGATTTTCACTCTACCGCACAGGCAGGTTTTGGCATCTGTCAAAGTAGCTTTGCTCTTCCTCAGTCCCCCCTCCTCTCCTCCTCCTCCCTCAGCCATCAGCTGTCAGCTGGCCCTGGCCCTCGCCAGACCCAGTGGTGGAGCTGGATTGAGCCTCAACCCCTGCAAGCCCCAGCACCAAAGGGATGGGGTAGTCAGGGGTGGGGAGGGGGGGTGTCTTTTTACCCTCCATCCCTTTGACCTTGCCATGATATTCTCCTCCCTATCACCTCCTCTCTGTGCAACTGATTCACAGGGGTTATTTCCTTGGCCAGGGCAGGATCAGGGACCTGAGTGTGATTCACAGCCAAAGGTACCTTGCAGAGTTGATCTGCAACCCATGCCTTTGATTGTCGGGGACTGATGCCTTCCCTCAGCCAGGACTGGGGCACAACCAGGCTGAAAAGTCCCCTAGAAATCTCTACTTGATCCCCTCCACCCTGCTTTTTCTTCCAGCCTTGGCAGAACCATGGCTGAAACACCTCTCTGTGAAAGTCTGAAGATGCATCAACAGCCACCCTCCATCAGCGAATGTCAGGCCGTGAAAGGGAAGGGGGTGGTGGGGGAAGAGGGAGAGACACATTTTGCGATTCATTCCCACACAGGGTGATTCAGAACAAGATGCTTTGTAATTACGCATTCCTGATGGAGACTCCTTCTCTCTCCACTCCCCCAAAGAAAGGCTAAGCCATACCTAGGTGCCAGCATCCCTCAGGAGCCCAGCTCCAGGATCAGTGTGTGTGTGTATATGTTTGTGCCATACTCTGATCTCAAAATAGGCTAAAGGCTAATTTTCTCCTACAGTGTGAAGAAAAGTGTTGATATATGGCATTTTAGGGGGGGCATTAGGAGCTCGTCACCTCTCCAGCCACTGTCTCCAGCCCTGGGAAGGTGCCACACAAGCAGCAAAGCAAGGAAGGACACCCCCCACCACCCCCCTCTCCCCCCAAACTCTTCAAGGAAAAGGAGGAAAGCAAGGAGCTGGGATGGGGGCAGGTTCGTGCCCGGAGCAGGCAGCTGCCTATCCTTACGAGACTTTGTTTGCCAACATTGCAGGCTGAGGAGTCCCGGACCCCAGGGCTGCCCGGGAAGGCACCGCGGCTTCGCAGCACTTTGCAGTTCAGCTCTGACTGCTCTGCAGCTCTCCTGTCATGATCCCCTGCTCCTCTTCCCTTGCTTGGCTGCCTTCTCCCCCGGGAACAGTCCAGTGCCCAGCTCCTTTCCCCAGGACATTAATGCATTTCCCCCTTCACATCCTGCAGACATCAATATTTTCCACCACTGCTTGATGTTTGCCCACAGGACCCGCATGAACAAAAGTTAAAACTTCCCATGGCAGGGAGTGATTATTCTCTATCTGTCCAAATTGCAGAGCAGAGGGGATGAAAACATCCTCTGGGTGCTGTTTCCAGGGGCAAAAGCAGAGGAGCAGGTTCCCACCACTGCCCCTATCCCTGCCTCCCCTGGCGATGGAGAGAGACCCCCCCTGCACTCAAGGCAAAGCGCAGCCCAGAGAAGTCGTGTTCCCCCTCTCCCTCCCCTCAGAGGAAGAAGGAAAGGTGGCTGGGAGCCCCTTACCTTGAAGAGCTCCCCAGGTTTTATATCCTCCTTCTTCCTTTTGTCAAATTCCAAATGGAAACCAGCAACATATCCAGGGGTAACCAGCCCAACATTGGGCAGCTTGTGAAGTCCAAAAGAATGGCAGAGCTCTCTCTCCCTCCACTCCCACCACTCTTGCCTCTACATATATATATACATACACACTTATATATATATATATATGTATATATTAAATGAAAAAGGGGGAAAAAAATCCTAAAAGAAAGGGGGGTGGGGAGGGAAAGGAAGGGAGAACCTTTGGTGTTTCTGCAGACAGGCAGGTGGAAGAGAAAAGCTGAAAATAATTAAGCCGTTTTTTGAGGAATCCTTTAGGAGAGGGAAAAAACGCAGTTAAAAGCCAGTAAATCATTAGATCCAAGCAGACGATCAAGTCTTCTCCTTTAAAAAAAAATATACAGCAGGGTTCAGAGTAGCTTTCCCAGCAGCGAAGAGCAAGAATGGTCTTCTTCAGAAAGATATGTTTGTTTAAAATCCACTCGTCTGCTTTTCTTTCTTTTCTCCCCCCACTTTTTTTTTTCTTTTCTTTCCTTTTTTTTTTTTTTTTTGTAAATTCTGCTTCTGAATCTCTCTCTGTGAAACTAGATCCAGCCTTTGTAGCCAGGGGCTGCATTAAGGATTACATCAGGCTTTTATAAGCTTTCCAGATCACACATTAGAGTGAGAGAGAGAGAGGGAGGGAGGGAGGGAGGGATGGGAGGGAGGGATAAAATGCACACACACATACACAGGCACACGCACAGATCGGAGCTTTGTAAAACAGGCAGCTATAGGCAAGGACCCTAACTGCCACGGTATCGCATCGGGTATGCTCTGCTAGCCTATAGGAGGAGAGGATGGATGGATGGATGGATGGATGGATGGATGGATGGATGGATGGATGGATGGATGGATGGAGCAGAGCAGCCAGCGAAAGCCGGAGTGTGTTGGCGTCTGGGCAGCGCAGCCTCCCCGGGACAGCTTAGCCCTAAGCAGGGAGCCAGGAGGTGAAGGGGGAGCCGGGATGGTGGTGGTGGGGATGGCAAGGGCTCTGCTCCCCCCACCCCCAAAAAAAAAATCCCCAAAAAAACCCCAAACAAACAGCCCCAACCAACAGCCACCAAAGCCCCAACCTGCAGGGGTTCAGCGCGGGAGAGGTGCTGGTCCCCGCAGCGGGATGCGCAGACAGGGCTCGCCGCTCCTCGGGTGCCGGGAGGGAGAAGGGGCTGCTGGGGCTCTCTCACCGTGTCTGTGTGTGTGTGTGCGTGTGTCCCGGAGCTGGCAGCCTGGGGGGGGGGGGGGGACGGGACGGGAGACTGGACAGGAGGGCGGGGAGCCCCGGGGCAGAGGCTCCCTCTGCCCCAGAGCCCGGCAGGCGGGCGGGGGCTGGAGCTCCCCATCGCCCCGCAAGGGCTTTACCCCAGGGCACTCGCTTTGCCTAGGGAGGAGACAACAGCCATTAACCATTCCTTATTTTATTTTTTTTTACTCCTTTTCTAGCATCCTCCCCAACTCCTTGCTCTATCAACACCCGCATATGGGGGCGGGGGAGGGGGTATCAAAGAAATGCAACACCCCAGGGGGGCAGGAGGATGGGGGGAAAGGGAGAGTTTGAGCAGATGGAAGAGGAGGAGGACATGGGCTGGAGGAAAAGGCACATGCTGCATCCCAGCAGCTTTGGGGTAAAGGTGCTGCCTCCCGGTTTACA
Source organism: Falco peregrinus (assembly GCF_023634155.1). Lineage (NCBI taxonomy): Eukaryota > Metazoa > Chordata > Aves > Falconiformes > Falconidae > Falco > Falco peregrinus. Next base: position 86,585,863 of record NC_073723.1, read on the forward strand.
GCCCGGAGAAGGTCCCCCGGTAACGAGGAGGCTGCCGAGCAGAGAGGGGGTGTGGGAAGGGGATGGAGGGGAGACAGATAAAGCTGGAGAAAGGGGGGAGAGCGGGGGACTTCAGCATCCTGCCAGACTTCAAGACCTGCCCCTTGTCTTTAACCCTTTCTACTCCATGAGGAGGAAACTAGCCCTTTTCCCAGATAAAACCACCACCTGCCCTGCTCTGGGCTGCTGCCCCCCCCCACCCCCACACCCCCCACCCCATCAGTGAAGGGGCACAGACCTTCCCCAAAGCGCAGAGACAAAAATCACAGCTGCCCTCACCCTCTGTCCCTCTGCCTCAGGGAGGGTGAAAAGCACCCCATTCCTCCCCCCAGGGACTCTCCCAGGGCACCTCCATCAGGCCGCCCCTTGGCCTTCCTCCCCTGTACTCCCTTCCCTTCACCTCATCCAGCCCTTTTACCTCCATTCCCACATCTCTGAACCTCTTTAAATCCCCAAAAAAACTTCTGGGGAACGGGGAAAACAGGAGAAAATTGTTCATTTAGGGGAGCTGAAGAGTAAGCCCTGGCTGTGGTACAGCATGGCGAACCAGCATCTCCTCATCCCCAGCCAGCACTGCAGCATTGTTGGCCAAAGGCATCTGTGACATCTCCAGTTAAGCAAGGACTGGAGCAAAGGGGCAGCTGGGGCCTGAAATGCTTGTTTTTAGCCGACAGGCGGCTATGCTGGATTAGCACGGTGCATGCTCCGCATGGAAATCTCTCTCGTTCTCTCTCCAGCCTTTCGGGAGTTTGTTTGGCTGGTTTGTTTTTCTTCAAGAAGGTTTCCCTGCTCCTCTGAGTCCCCCAGGGATTTCTTCTCCACTTCACTTTCTCCAGCTTCTCTTTCTCCACCCCCCCGAAGGTAGAAGCAGGAGAGCAGAGAGTTTTGGTGGGAACCACAGGGTGCCTGTCAAAAGGAGCCCATGCAAAACAGCAGGTCCTACCCCTGTGAGCCCCACAGTACAGCTAATGCCATGCTTTTGGGGTGGTGGGGGAAGTGGTGAGACTTTCCTTCCCCATCCTGTGGTTGAGGAGGTCAGGCAGAGCAAGGTGCAGCTAGCATCCCTCCTGTGTTGTAGGGCAAGGAAGCTCAGCACAAGGAAAAAGTGCCAGGAAGTAGTACTGACAAAACTAAAACTGTTTCCAACTCCCACTGCTGCAATGGGACAAGATAGAAATCTCATCTTGGTGGGAATGGGGAACTGGTCTGGATGCAATCAAAAATTTCACTGCAGCCCATTTCTATGCAGTCCTAGATAGGAGGCCCATGAATCTCCAGACCCTCATTTAACAAAAATGTAAACATGACCCACACTTTAAGAACATAATGAAAAGAGGTCTGATCTCTCTGTTTCTCACTGTGTGCCCTGCAGGCAGAACTTGGGGCCAGCTGCAACAGTGACCAGGACACTGGAGGATTTGGGGTGTGCAAGTGGCTGAAGTAACAAAATGCAGTCACCTGGTCTCTTTGGTTTTGCACATCTGTGAAGTGCTTAAGAGGAAATAACTTTACTGTAATGCACAGGCATCTGTGAAACTCATTGCTGCAAGCTACCTCTCCGAAGACAAAGAAGTCCATTTGCAGAGCAAGAGATGCGCTCAGCACATCAGATCTTTTAAAGTCCAAGTTTGGGGAGACATAGACCCTTCCTTCCGTGCTGCCAACAGAACTAAAACATGTAATACCTGTGGCAAGTGGCCTACTTTATAACAGTCTACCTCTAAGTCATCTGGTTTGACCAGGTTTTAGGTCATTTTTCATCCTAGTCCACTCATGTGGTGAAGACAGGCAATCCTTGCATCCTCAAGCAAAAAGGGGAGTATCATGCTGGAGAGTGGGCCTGGATGAGCAGCCATGCCATGGAAAGGGATGGAGAAGTTGCATTAACAGGGTTTTTCCCCTCATCAGTCTCCACAGTTCCCAAAGGTGCCTCCTAAGGGAGTCACTGGGCCAACAGCACTGGAACACACCAAGATGTAAAAACACCTTTGCTCTGGTGGTTGTCTCCATGCTCCCCATGTATGGACCTTCCCAGGACCATGCTGCCCAGCCCTAGGGCTGCACCATTTATTTATGACACCAAATGCCCTGCAACAGAGATCCCAGACCCATTTTTCTTGAAACCATGCAGAAATAACCAAAAGGCCTAAGCTCAGCCCAAACTGGCAACCACTGTCCCACCACCATAGGGTGTGAGGACTCCTGAAGTTACTCAGGACAGATATGGGTTCCATCAGGACCTTCCAGTGTCATTGCCAGAGGAAGGAGAAGCAGACAAGACTAGCAAAAACAGAGATTTCAAGGCACAACAACTTCTTGGACACATCATTCCCAGGCCACCATGGAGGTACTAATAAGGCCAACCCACCCACAACACTTCATGGGGAGGTTCTGGATGAGTTTTATGGCAAACACTGGTTTTGCTGTGCAAAATCACAAGCAAGTGACAACTGTCATTCTCCTCTCCGCTACAGTCTTGATGCTTTTGCCCATGGTCTGTTTTCTGTCTGGACTTTGCAGATGGGAAGGCATGAGTTGGATCCAGATGTAACTCTCTGCTTCTCTCTGACAAAGGGAAACAGCAAACAATACAGATAAGCAATCCCTCTACTCCTATATATGCTTTAAATTTAGACCATGCTTATTGCACAGAAAACGCCTCTTCTTGTCAGAGCCAAAACTGGTCAAGATCAAGATGGGATGTGAAACATCTAAGCTCAAATACAGCGTCCCTGGGAATCTGCAAAGAGATTTTGGGAGAAGGAATAAGCTGCACAATTCAGGGGCCTAAACCAGTCTCAGACTGCAAAGTACATGAAGGAAACATGAAATAGAGAGCAAAATATCTTCTATATACCAAATATTTGCACCTGCTTTTGAAGCACTTAATACCGATGGAAATAAGCTGTCTGAGCTGGTAGTTGTTCAGAGCTGGTTTAGATTTACTTCCGTCCCTCCCACCTCCCACATTGTGAAGGTAGGCTTGTGGTCCCATTGGATTAATTATCTATCCCTAAAATCTGCTGGAAGCACAATTGCAATGTAGAGAAACTGAGCCCAGTTTGTTGGAAGAGTCCCCTCCATCCAGGGGCAGCCCAAGCCACCAGAGGTGTAAATGAGGATAGTAAGGAAGAAACAGGGAATGTCCGGGCTTCCCAGGGTTGTTTGAGGAGGATAACTGCAAAGCAGGACTGGTTGTAAGTAATGAGTGTACTTTCCCTCCAGCAACAGAGCCTGTGTTTACATCTATAACACCCTGCATTGTGCCTGGCTAAAGGTCTGCTTGAAAACTTCTAATTTTCAGCCAGCCACACCCTTCTGCCGAAGTGTGACCTGGAATAACTCAGCCGCACACAGGGCTTGACAGGGATTTTCCCATGCCCTTTTCTCACATAACTGCTGGGTTATGGTTTCTACCTCACTCTTCTTGTCTTTTTATTATTTTTTTTAAAATTAATTTTCATTCCTGTTACCAGCTGTGGTTTCTGCTGCCAGGGCCTGCTCCAGTGTGTTAATGCTTACATCATCACACGTCAAACCTAGCAACTACAACCTCTCCTAAGTGAAAGAGAGAAAAATGCTATCCCTCCTTACATGGGCTGTATTACGTTAAAGAATTGTCTCTGTTCAAGGATTGCCTTTGCTCAAAGACCTCCATTCTTGGACAACATGTTAAGAAACTTCTCCTAAACCAGAATTTTAGCATTTAACACATTTTATAGAGTTGTAAAGTAAGGTGAGGCAGCAGTGCCAGCAGTGCCAAGTGACAGCATGGAAAATCCTAACTCCAGCCCTCTCCTCTAATCAGCTTGTTTTTCACACCAGGGTCAGGGGACAACTCCATGGAGCCCAAAAGTGGGATCCCAGTGAGGGGAACAAGCACCAGCACATACATGGTCATGACCAGTGATGGTGGCTGGAGCTTAGGTAAGTGCCTGCACTGTTGGTGAGGAAGCCAAGCCATTGCCAGGGTCCCAAAGCTCTTGAATCATCAGGGGAGAGGATAGAAACCCGCTCCAAAAGTATTTGTGATGCTGAGTCTGGCACTCTAGGAAGGAATGATGGAGCTGCAAGCCTAGATGTTCACAGGTCCTCTTCTTCTCCAGAGCTTTGCACTGATCCTGATCTTTCTTCTTTCCCCTCCCTGTCTAGGGAGGGAAGGGATGGGGAGGAGATGGTGAAGTCCTCCTGCTGCCTTCCCTCTCAGCACCAATCCTCAAGATTCACTGTTGCTCCAGCTCCCTTTCCTCCCTTCCCCCACACACTCTCCCTGTGTCCATTTCCCCAACAGGCACATTCTTGCAGGGATCACAGGAGCTTTACAGATCACTCTTGGCTGGAGTATGGAGGGACACCATCACCACCCTCCTACGGCAAGGCCAAAAGCTGGTAGAGATCCAGGAACCGGAGGCTGAGAACCAGTAGTCAGAAGATAAAAGTAAAGGGTTGGGGTTTTTTTTTGTTTTGTTTTGTTTTTCTTTTTTTTAATGGGGGGTGGGGGTGGGGAAGGGGATTATTTTAATTAGTAATAAACTATTAAAACCTTGAAGGTGCTTGTCCTAGAGGGAGGTGCATTGCATCTGCTTGCGTTATGGTGAGGCAAAGAGTGACGCAATTGCCAGTGAAGTCAAAACCAGAGCATCCCAAACGATCGCATAAAAGGAAACTCTAACGTTCTCAGCTCTTCCTTATCCTTGTTTGGAAACTGTATCCACAAGAGGCAAAGTGCTGAACACCTTCTAAAAGTAGCATTGGTAATAATAATTACAGTGTCTTTTCCCACAATAGCAGCTGGAGACTGCTAGCCACTTTTTTAAAACCTTGGTTAGCACAAAAGGTTTCTTGGATGGTGTAAAAGCAGATTCATTCACAGGGCTTGCCTTGCAAATGTGTTTCCCATGCAGAGCTATAGATGGCAGTACGTAGTATTTACGGAGTTGTTTCCCCAAGTAAATCTCCTTATTTTAGCAGAAAGCGAGAGAATTTCATTTCCGTGTAGTTACGACGTGCTCCAAATGAGAACTCCTAAATCAATGGTGAAAGTGGAAGTAATACAGCAAGAAAAGCCTCCATGCCTGAGTACTGGCAAACAGAGCTTGAAATGTAAAATACCTCTGTGTTGTACAGGATTGTCTATCCCCTTTCACAGGGATGATACCTGGATAGTTAAACAAGAAAACGATTTTCCATACTGGAAAAAAAAAATTAAGATATGTGAACTGGCTGTCACGAAAACCTGAAATAAACTCAAAATCCCAGGATCACATTCACAAACCAGTAGCTAAGCGTGCCGTGTGGACCTAATTCAAGTCAAAATACTTTACTTTGATTCCAGCTTATATTTCTGCTTTGTTATTGCTTTAATATCACTAGGTTAGCTTTATAAATTCAAACTCATTTTTAAGTAATAATGTTTGGGGGCTTTTCCCCACAAAAATACCAACACTCCTTCTTTTCCCCTTATAGTAAAACACTTCTTTTCCATAAACTGGAGACTAATTTCAATAAAGTGACACTTCTAGCCCAAAGAGAGCTAAGAGTTGTACTGAAGAAATATGCAACTTGTTGCGAGTTTCTTTCTCTTCCTAGCAGAGTATTTGCTGTATTGAAGCTACTCAGTGAAGGGACTTGATTAACTGAAGCTTAGTGTAAAGCAACTTCGAAGCCTCCCGACTACTCAAGTACTGGGTTTGCATTGGATCTGCTAACGCCTCTGACAGAGCTGGGGCAAACTCACACCTTCTCCACCCTTGCAGCAGAAGCAATGACCTTTACATCTGTGAAATAAATAAAAAAAAATGAAATGCAGAAAATAAAAAAAAAGTCTCCTACAGGAACACTGCCTGCTTTCCTATTGAAAATGCCCCGTAGCAATAAGCCCACTAAAAGGTGGGATCTCCAACAGTCATTTCTAAATAATCCTAGCTAGCAAAAGACCAGACCTGTAGGTCATTGTGTTGGGCTGGCATGGCAAGGGTGTACTGGAGGGGTGGGTACAGGGGGGCTTCTGTGAGAAGATGCCAGAAGCTTCACCCTTGTCTGACAGAGCCCTGATGGGTTCCTTTGCCTCTTGTGGATACAGTTTCCTCATCTGCGAGAGGGACCCGCCGCTGGCCCGGCCGAGCCCATCAGCGACGGTGGCAGCGCCTCGGGGGTAACGGATTTAAGAGGAGGCGGGAACCCTGCCGCGGGAGAGAGGAGTGGGAGCACCCGGGAGCCGCGGCCCTGCAGCCCCCGGGCGGTGCCGGAGGGGCCGGAGCCGCTCCAGGCCCGCAGCAGAGATTCCCTTCCCCCCCAGCCCGCGGAGCCCCCGGGGGAGCAGCTCCCCCCCCGCAGCCCGGGCAGGGCCCCCCCCGGGGCAGGGGGTGCCCGCAGGGGGCTGTGACCCGCGGGCAGCGGCGCTGGGGCAGCTCCGGGCAGGGCCTGTGGCCCCGCGGGGAGGAGCCCGGGCCGGGGCCGGGCCGGGGCAGGGCCGGTGCCCCCGGGGGCGGGGGGGCTGGGGCCGGCTGGGCCGGGGGGGCTGCGCCCGCGGGGGGGACACGCTGGGGCAGGGGGGGGAAGGGCTGCAGCTGTGGGAAGGGCTCCCGCTGGAGCAGGGCAGGGAGGGCTGTGTCCCGCCGGAGGGACCCGCGCGGGGCGGGGCGGGGCGGGGCGGGGGGAGCGCCGGGGGCCGGCGGTGAGCGGAGCGCAGCCCCAGCGCCCGCAGGTGGAGGCAGGACGGGGGGGGGGGGGGGGGCGCTGTGTTAAGATTTTGTTTCTCTTAACCCTGCTCTGGTTTGATTGGCGATAAATTCAGTTCATTTCCCCAAGTCGAGTCTGTTTTGCCGGTGACGGTAACTGCTGAGGGACCTCCCCGCCCTTGTGTTGACCCAGGAGCCTTTTCCCTCCCTGGCCCAGCTGAGGGGAGTGATGGAGCCGCCTTGGTGGGCACGCAGCATCCAGCCAGGGTCAACCCACCACAGCCCTCTTCTTATCCCCATGTTCCCAGCACCCATGGACTACATCTCAGTTGGTTTACATACAAGGATGCAAGTAAAATTTTCACTTGCATCAGAAGAGGTAAATTAAAAAAAAGAAAAATATCTCCAAAAGTTCACACAACTGTGTGCTTCCAGCCTCATTTTGCAGATTCAAGCAGTTCAAATCATCTCCCAAGTTTAATTCTTGCAAGACCAAGTGCTTCCAGGCTCCCACAGAAACCAATGGAGCTGAAGGGTGCTCAGCACCTTTTCAGATTTCTTCCTTTGATGCTCACATGAATGAAAACCTATGGTTTCCCCATAGCTGTATTTTACCTAAGCATGTTTTCTGTGTGCTGAAATCAAAGGCTGATCCTGTAACTGTATAGCCTATTGGACCTAAGCATATCTTCTATATGCTGTAATAACAAGGTTGATCCCATAATGTATAGTTTATTAAACTTACCTTGGAAGTCCTTCAACAGAAGGGGGGATTAATCCTGAATAAGGGAAGGAAAAAAGTTACTTTAAAACTAAATATTCACCCAAACTCAGCCACCTAACCTTTGTGGGTTTTTTGGGTTTTTGTTGGTTTGGGTTTAGGGTTTTTTTTTTATTATTTTTTCCCTCAAATGTAATTATAGTGTATGCTGGAACATGTCTGTTTATGATAATGGAGAAGCCATTTATCAGACAGCTTATCACTGACTCCTGCCATAAATCACTGAGATCAGCTGGGACAAGCCTGGCTTTTGAGCCATTTGGTACCAAGCATACAATTCATTCTTAGATGCTTACACGTTCATAAATACTCCACAGATGCTTCCACCAAAGTTCAGAAATTCTACAGATTAAATGCTGTTTCTAAATACAATAACCTCTGATCTATTTTACTTTTTGATGGCAACCTGCTATTTTAGAATTTGCCCACTTCCTTCATCAATTTTTCTGGGGCTTTCATTTCAGAGATTGGCTGTTCATATCTGGCAGTAACCTGTTTTATCAGCAGTGCCGTTCCAGCCAAATTCTTCATTCCCCCAACACCCCTCTAGAACAAGGCAGTTTCTACACCCCACACTAACAAGGGAGAACAACAACACACAGCAAATAAATGTTTTGAGCCAGGTCTTATGAGAAGCCTTGTGGCAGAGGCAGCAATGGAATCCAGACTTTTCCAGGCTTACTTTGACCATAAATAGTTGCAAGGATTATTACAATGACTGAATTTTTACCCTCCTTTTCCATGGAAACATACCATGATGCTGCATGCGTTCTTCTCTGCTTTCTCTGTGTTACCACCCTGAAGGCTGAAGATTATTCCCTTTGAATGGAGTTCAGCAACCATTTTGGTGTTGGTGCTCTTCTAGGGAAGACTTTTTCTCCCTTCTCACAGCTGTTTCCTTTAATCTGAAAATAAGTCACTTCAGACAGAAAGAACATATTTTTCTCCCTCTGAGTGTTGAATATAACATCGTGACTTGTACATAAAGCCGGTTTCAATTATGAGGCACTTTCTTATGACCTGTTAAACATAAACCTCTGTGAAATCCATATGTAGTCAGGGACAGAACAAGAGAATAAAATTAAATGTTTAAATAAGCTTAAGGGACACAGTCAAGTCATATTAACCTCAAAGTATACAAGTGATGCAACTGTTGTAAGGGGTTTTCTTTTCTGGTTTTTTTTTTTTCCCCTCTTCCTTTTATTTTGAATGACCCTCAAGTTTTTCAGCCAGAAATGAATGCAACTGCTGCAGTTTGAGTAAAATCTAAACCATTATTTTCATTATGTACTTTAACGGAAAGCAAGATTGATTGCACTCAAGGACCTTTGCTCTCTCCCCAGCATTTTCCACCCCATCCAGGGGACACCACAGACCCTAGAAACCATCTCCCCATTTGGTTAAAGAGGTTTTAGTTTTAGCTGCAAACTTTGGAGGCTGCTGGAAAATTTGGAAGGCAATCATGTAACAACCACTGATGTGCCATTTATGTAAGGAAAAGCTGCTCATCTGCTTTGGAAAACATGGGCCTAAGGAGATTAAGACAGAACAGTCATGATCCACAAGCGTGGTGATGGAGCAGGTGACCCTGGGGCCCTTTCCAGCACCAGCTGTATCCCCAACCCTCACCTTGATCAGACTTGGCAACACAACCTAAAAGCCCACATGCTGGTTGCATTTGTCCTTTCCCTCTTCCTAAGTGACATTCTGCATTTCCTTCAAAGAAGGCTGTGCTATTCAGAGGCTTATTTAATATATAATGAACCATGTTTGTTGCTTATTTGTTTGGGTTTTTTTTTTTCTTCCTAGTAAGAGTGTTTTTACATCAAACCCCACGTTTACTGTCAGATATTGATAATTTCCTTCCCATTCCTCACCACACAAAAGCCTCACAGGACTACAGAATACCTGAAGATGAGGATCAGATCAACTGATGTAAATCTGGGATCAACAGAACAGGCTGAAGCCCATGCTGAGGTACCCAGTGATGTTTGAGCCATGAGAAAACAGTAGACTTCACATTAATTCTTTTATTTGGATCAGGGGGTGAGAAACATGCCTCAGATCAAGAGGCACACAAATCTTTCACATACCTTTGGCAGGCACAGGCTTAGTTTTCTGCACTTCTGGTGCGTAGGCACATGGGCACATTCATGGCTAGATGTTTTGTCCCAAGCACCACCCCAGTTTTCCTTCAACTCCTCCAGACTTTATCATTGAATCCAATGCAAGCCTGCCAAAGAAAACCCAGGAGCTTGTAAAAGAATTGGTAAAATAGGAATAAGGATCTCCAGGGATGTTAAAAGTCGCAAAATCAGCAACTTCACAAGAGTGTGGGATTGAGTTGAAATAATTGGAAGAGACTGAGAACATCCTACTCAATACAGCTGCACATTCCTTTCCTGAACCTGGTTTCTCTTTGCTTAGTGAGCTGATTTACTTTAAGCTGTATGAAGAACTGTTGGAAGTCACTGTGCCTTTCCTGGTGTCACTGAAATATTTGCTCCAATGGCACAATTATAACATTTTTACATGCATGATTAAGTGTGGAAGCCAGTCCATGGCGTCAAACACTGCACACTGTAAATGGTTTGGGGCAGAGACCCTCTTTCTGCTCTGCTTTCCTTGGAGCTCTGCTGAAAGAGGTCATAGAAATGACAAAAATTCATAAAATATACCATGATTTTAACAATGTATAACTTGTCTCCTGGGTTTACTGCATTCCCCCAGAAGGGATCCGAGTCTGTGCAATGTTGGCCATGACCTGTTGGTCACTGATGGAGGTGCTGATAAAGACAAAGGAGCAAGGCCCTGTGTCTTCAGAGCAGATATATTTTTCTTCCATACTTCTGCAGAATAAACCTGATTGTGTTGCACAGCTAGGAAAAAAACCCTCAAACACCCCATAATCTACAAACAAATGGCCTTGCAGAAGCAATGATCTCACATGTGCACATGAACATGACGTTTTTGGGCAAATATGGTTATATTTGACACTGTCCCACATGACTTCCTTGTCTCTAAACTGGAGAGACATGAATTTGATGGATGGACCACTCAGTGGATAAGGAATTGGCTGGATGGTTGCACTCAAAGGGTTGTGGTCAGCAGCTCGATGTCCAAGTGGAGACTGGTGACAAGTGGCATTCTTCAGGGGTCCACACTGAGACTGGTGCTGTTCAGCGTTTTTGTTGGTGACATGTGCAGTAGGATGTAGTGCACCTTCAACAAGTTTGCTGATGACACCAAGCTGCGTGGGGTGGTCAGCAGGCTGGAGGGAAGGGATGCCATTCAGAGGGACCTTGACAGGCTTGAGAGGTGGGCCCATACAAACTTCAACAAGGCCAATTTGGTGCAAGGTTCTGCATCTGGTTCAGGGCAATCCTAAGCACAAATACAAGCTGGACAGAAAGGGGATTGAAAGCAGCCTTGAGGAGAAGGCCTTGGGGATACTGGTTGACAAGAAGCTCAACATGACCCAGCAATTGTTGCAGTGCTCTCCAAACTATCATTACACTCAGTCTCATAATCTGAAGGGCCTCACACAGGGCACCAATTGTTACAGCACTCTCCAGACTATCAAGCTGCAACAAGGTCTTTTAACACCTCATCCAGCATACTCTTCATACAGTCCCTCTGCTGCCTTCTCCTCACCTCATCCAGGACATGTGTTCACTCTTCCCTTGCTTCTTCCTCGGATGCTCTCTCTTCATTGTCTCTCAGCCACTTAACAGAACCAGCCACACCTGCACCTTATCTACATCAACCAACCCACTGCCCCAAAGCCAACCACAGCTGTATGTTATCAATGCTAATTAACCCAGCTTCAATCTTCTACAAGCAATGTGTGCTTGCAGCCTAGAAAGCCATCGAAGTCCTGGACTACATCAAAAGAAGTGGGACCAGCAGATCAAGGGAGGTGATTCTGCCCCTCTGCTTTACTCTGGTGAGACCCCACCTGCAGCACTGCATTCAGCTCTGAGGCCCCCAATATAAGATAGACATAGACCTGTTGGAGCAAGTCCAGAGGAGGCCACAAAGATGATCAGGGGCTGGAGCACCTCTCCTATGAAGACAGGCTGAGACAGTTGGGGCTGTCAGCCTGGAGAAGAGAAGGTTCTAGGGAGAACTTAAAGCAGCCTTCCAGTACCTAAAGAGGGCCTACAAGAAGCTGGAGAGGGGCTTTTTACAAGGGCATGTAGTGATAGGATGGGGGGGGAAACGGCTTTAAGCTGAAAGAGGGCAGATCTAGGTTAGATATCAGGAAGAAAATACTTTACTATGAGGGTGGTGACACAGTGGACCAGGTTGCCTAGAGAAGCTGTAGAGGTCCCATCCCTGGGAGTGTTCAAGGTCAGGTTGGATGGGGCTTTGAGCAACCTGCTCTGGTGGAAGGTGTCCCTGCCCATGGCAGGAGCATTGGAACTAGATAGTTTTTAAGTCCCTTTCCAGCCCAAACCATTCTATGATTCTAATCAGCATCTAAGTCCTACACAGCTGGGAAGTAGGTGGTGATGAGTTTACTTGTGCACCTTCCCCGTTTTCCAGCACGGATGTCTCTCCTTGGGTGCAGATTTAGACAAGACCATGAAGAACAAATTCACCAATGCTTATTAAACTGGGTATTCTGATGTGACTTTCAGCAAAGAAAGCGTGAAGCCTTCTGGCTAGAGATCTCACACAGCCCTTCTTATGCAGAAGAAATGGCCAGCTCTAGCATTTATTTGCAAAAAAGTGTCTTCATAAAGGAAGGGCTGATCACTAAACCAGATGATGACCCAAAACAACCTGAGCTCATAAGAAATATTAAGCAAACACAACACTATGCCACAAAACTGTTTGGGTTGGGGTTTTTAGCAATTTCCACAAGAATTTGGAACAATAGATTTTATACCAATCCACAATGTCTCTCTTCATCAGAATAGTGCATATGTGCAAGAAGGAACCCTTCTTACTTGTTGAGTCAGATATTTTCAAGCTCAATAAAACTGTGAGATACATGCAAAGTATTTGGTTCCCAGTGGAAATGGCTCCAGTGCAGAAAAACACAGGGAAAAATGCCAAACCAGTTAGTGACAAGCTGGTTTAAACACACAGTGGTTGGGCCACAGCTGGTTCCCTGTCCCAGGCTGAGAGCATCAGCAGCATTCAGAACAGGGATGATTGGAAGAGTCTATGTAAGAGCATGACCTTGTACCACAGTTTATGGACAAGGTGGCAGCTGCATAATTAGCTAGAACAAAAAGGACTAAGGCTCTGGTAACTGTCTTCTGGTCCTAACCATCTCTAGCTGCCCGTTCAAAGAAAAGAAACACAAAAACAGAAAGAAAGAAAGAACACCCCCCCCCCCCCCCCCCCGCAATATTAGACTAAGCCCGTTACATCTCTTGCCCACAGGGAAGGATGAAAAAAAGATTGTTACTTCTCTTAAACTCCCTTGCTATTCTGACTTGGATGAAGCATGCATAGATGCTGTGGTGGAGCCTTTTTTAGTTAAGTAAAGGTGCTGTTGTTTGTCAGGCATGGTAGCACAGACAAATGAAGTTGCAGAAGGTGCTGCCATTACCCTGCAGGCACTTTTCCAGAAGTGTGTTCAGCCTACGAAGCTACTCTGCTTCAAATCAGACCCCAGACTCCAGTGCTAACAGGATTTGATGTATTTGTAGCATAAATTTCAACAAAGTCAGTCCTGAATATCCCTCTTCCCAAAAGTCAGCATAGAAAGGTATTGTCCAAAAGACATGTCTATATGTGTTTGAACGTCTGCCCTACCTCATGTTCTGTCCCCAGTTCTAGCAGAAAGAAAAGTCCAGACCTCCTGCTCAGATGTCTTTATTGGTGCTGGGCTGGCTTTGCATAGCTGAGCAGAGGGTAACAGGTTCCTCTGGCTGAACTTCAGAGGTTCAGCTCAATCAAGAAGGTTATCAGTCAATGGTCATGATGTAGTAGAAACCCAAGAAATTGTTCACTAACTCTGCAGGACTTAGAGACTCAAAGGATAATGCCTGTTTGCCTGACTGTGGATGAAGCTCTTCAAACATTAGGATCATCTTTGTCTAATGCATATTATCCGTGACCTGTTTATTGCAACCCAGTAGTGGCTGAGATTGGAAATCACCTGCAGCGCACTGAGTCAAGTAGAGGGGACTGTGATCCCTCAGCTGAGACAAGCTCAGCAGCAGCTACTCCTCGCCTGACTGGCAGAGCAGCTTCCCTAGAAGAGCAGCACCTCGTGGTCTCTACTCCAGAGTGGGGACAATGATGCTGGAGACCAGCCTTCAGCAAATGGCAGTGCTGAACACTTCATGGTCAGCCACTGCCAGCTCTGAGAGGCGCAGAGATGTATTGAGGTGCGAACAGCAAGCAAAAGCTGATATTCACACAAGGTGGAGATTTTAGAAGAGGCTGACTGAGAAGGGCATTGAGTTGGGGTTTCATTCATTCACACCCAGTGTGGAAACCACAGTGAACATCACTAATCCCCAACTGCTTTAATTCTGTCCTGTTATTATTATTATTGCTCTATTGTTATTTCTATTATGTATGTTACTTATTCTCAATTATATTAAAATGTTATCTGGAGATCTAGAGCAATTTCTGGATGCCCCTAGGCACAGATAGTGATATGCTATTTGCCAAACTGTGATGTGGGAATAACAAGTTTTTCATTTTGCTGTCAATTTCACAATGTAAGCAAATAAATAAATAAGTTGGAGGCAGATCTGAAATGAAACTTTAAAAAGAAACCGAACTGAAAATGGAAAACAAACAAACAGACTAACAAGCCCAGCATATCTAAGTTTAAATGAATATTGTCTTCCACCCACAACGAATTTCCCCATGTTGTTTTCAAGCTTTATAAAATATTTCCTCAGCACAGTAGAAAAAAATCTAAATGGAACATCAGTTCAAATTAAACGAAAATAAAAATAAAAAGGAAGTGACCTCTTTTTAGGAGAAAATAAAAGTGGAATGTTTTGATTTTGTTTGTTTTTCTGCAGAGGAAAAAAAGATCAACCTCCTTGTCAAAAATGCACTTGGAGTTTCTGTTAGTTTGGAATCTACCTTTTCCAACAAAATTCTTTCAGATGGAAAATTTTGATGGCTTATAACAAGTCTCAAAATAAGCAGCTCTGTATCTGGGGAGTTGGAAATGCAGACTTGTACTTCAGAATAGCAATCTCCTTATCATGATTCTAAGTTTTAAGTCACTAGCAGAGCAAGATCACATGTAATAAAGAAACTACTTGCTCTGAAATTGCTTAAAATCAGAGAAAAATAACTTCTAGTGGGTTGCGAAATGCACGCAGTCGTAAGTTCAGTGCTAACTTCTACACTTTAATGAATATTGAAATATGTTCCTGTAATTGTCAGACATACTGTAACTTTAGAGGTATGCATTATTCCAATGTGAATCCATGAATCCTGCAGTGCTCATTAATAATGTAGATTAATAATTAAGTATTCAAGAATCTCTAATAGAGGAGTCATTGTCTGAAGCAGGAAATTTATCTTGTCAGAACTCTACTTTAAAACTTCCCATGAAAGGATATTGATATGCCTTTCTCACAAACATCTGTTCGGTGAGGGGCACTGGAGGATAGGAAACTTTCATGTCAACTACCAAATGGTAACACGTGACAGTGAGAGAAAGCTTTGATTTTTCTTATGCATAAGAAGTGCAGAGCTGAAGTTTTGAACAAGCTACCAACCATGGAATTCTTTACTGAACCTTAAATATCTGAAAATCTAGGTATCTCATCAAAACTACTAAGCAGGGAACCCTCTTCGAAGGGTCAATGGGAAGAAGCTGACCTCTCCCAGAGGGTGACTGTTCCACCTACCTTGTTGGTATGGGTTGAGTCACCATCAGGAAGAGTTAATCTCTCAGTTGCTTTCAAAACAGCTGAGACCAAGCCCCTGCTTTGATCAGTGTCATGTCAGGCAGGTGAAATGGATCTGGTCTCCCTGTTCTATATTGTTTCTGCACAGTTCTGCTCTGGGTTCATTTTTTCCTTAAAGTGCCAAGAAGAGACACCTGAAAAGGCAACATCTACTGCAGTGGTTTATTTATTCTGCTGATCAAAACAAAAGTATACTCCTGTTACAACTGCAAAATCCTCCCATTTTCTATTGAGCAAAGGACACATGAGCAGTGTTTCCTTATCTTTTTGAGGGATGCCCTGGCCACCCATGGATTTTGCAAAGTGAGTCAGCAGAGATAGTTACAGGCATAACTGGGGACATAATCCATAGCACAGCAGGGCCAGAGGTATCTGCTCACACCTGAGAGGTTTACCTGTGAGAAGCTGACTTGCCTCGAAGACAGAGCTCAACTTCCCATTGCAGCACGGACGGAACCCTTCACTCACAATGTCATTTCTAGGTCTTTGGGGAGGGAAAGAAAAAAGAAGCCTGAATATAAAACTGGAGAAAGAATTGTAATGTGGACCAGTTAAAGGTTGCACCCATGGAGCTTGAGATAAGGTGCACCCAGGGGGGCAACCTGTGAGAGGAGACCAAGAACAAGAGGTAATCTGGTATCCTGAAGGGCAGTGAGCCTAGGAAAACTGGCAGAACTTGGCAAGGAGGTAAGAAAAGAAAAACTACTAACACTAATGTCCCACAAAATGGTGCCTCTGATACACCTGTTTGATCTTGTTTCCCCATGAGGGGTGTTATCTCCCTTCCTCCTTTGCTGTTTGCTGTGTGGTCTTATCAAATAGCCCATAAATGTGTATTCCCACTCTGATCTTCCTGCTAGCCCTTTCCAGCTTCAGCTGAGCCCTGGAAGGCAGGTTAGACTGAGTTGGCCAACAAAATGGTGACGAACAGTGAAGACAACATCTCAGGATACTTTGTGTTTTGACTGTACCAGCTTTCCATCTTATACCAAGTCCTCAGTGTTTCAGGTGCTGTAAAATATTTACAAAATTACCAAAAACAAAAAAAAAGTTATTAATTTCAAAGTCTGAACACAAACCCAAAAGATCATTCAGCCTTCTGTCAAGATGCAATAGGGGTCTTGCTTAAATTGTGAGAGCAGCAGACTGCAGCTCTCATCTGCTTACCTATTTATTTCCCATAAAACCTTTTAAAGTCTTTCATGGTCTCAGGGATCTTCAGTAGTCCAAGAAAAGAAAGATGAAAAAAAATGATGGGGTTGCCTGCAGATCATGCTATATTACTATTGCTGCCCAAGGGCCAATAAAACAGCAGGACAGATGACCTCGGAGGTTTTGCCATCTCTGCCTGTAGCCACCAGCTGTGTTTGTGCAAAAAAGAAAAAAATCATCAGGCCTCAAATGCTTACTACCAAGAGTCCAAATTTCTCCAGACGATAAGTACTCACAAAATTCGTCTGGTGATAGCAAGTGACAGTCTAAAGGAAGAGGATCAACCTCTCCCAAGCACTAATTGAAACTAGGCAGGTTACTGCAGCTATCACAGCAGCTCTGTTATTGATTTTCTAATGGGAATGCTTGTCTCCTGAGCAAGGCTCTCGTAGAGATAATAAGGCTGCTTAAAAAAAATACAAAAATAAAAAATAATAATTGCCTTTCTGAGCTCTTATTTTATTTCATGTTCAAAATCGAATTGCAGATCTTTCTGATAGCTAATAATTTAATGGTCATTTATGTACAGTTTAGGGTCCATTGTTAGCAACTTCAGAGCGAGTAAGCCAATTAGATTAGCTGGATCTTCCATTCATGTAAAACAAATATATATCAAAGCAATTAAATGTGCAGTTTAATTGCTCCCAAACTATGAAGAAGACAGTTGCCTGAAGGTCCCAGCTCTTTTCATGCCTCCTGTTTCCAGCTCCTGCCATCAATGTAGCAAGAGCCATTTGCTGTGTGGTTTTGGAGGTGCTTATTTAGCATGGCAGGATACACAAGTGAATTATTGACCTCAGTATTTCTCAAGCGGTGAGGCTGCAGCCCTGAGGGGAAAGAGGTCCCTGCAGGGTGGTGAAGGCAGCAGCAAGACAGGGAGCATTTTTAGCTTCCCATCGTTGCCCACATGCACTTCTGCCCCACAAGGTGCGGTGCTGCCTCCCAGCCTTCTCCCACGCAGATGATTTACAGCTGCTCAGCACTGCTAAGGGCTGGCGCATTTATCCACTGACAGGCAGAGGATGGGAGGCTACAAAATATTTGAATTTTGAATCAGCAGTTGTTACTCTGAGAAACGCGGGGGTGATCTTGTCCGGCCTCTGGCAGAGACCCTGAAGGGAGATGGGTTCTGCGAAGGGTGTCTATGGCTTCTTGCTGACACAAGGGTGGTCCAGATAGATTTGGGGTTCTTCCACCCAGGGCTGCTCACAGCCCTGGGAGACTACCATCCTCCTCCTGAGCCAACCCAGGAACATCTCTCTGCCCTCCTCCAGGGCCAGTAGACAGCTCTGCAATACTTGGCACTGATTATTTGTGAAATTTCCTCTAGCATGTAGCCACCCTCGTTTTATTTTTTCCTCTGCTGCGCCCTGGGCTTCCATTTCCATTCTCGTTATGTAGCCAGAGGAATTGATCCGGGTCAACATTATAACATCCCTTTATGCAAGGGTAGGTAGTTACCCTGACTGCCTGCTGATGTCTTATCTCCTAGTTGAATGTGCACCAGCTCTGAGGGTTTCCTACTCAAACGCTTTTATATTTTTTTGTTGCTCTGGTATCACAAACCATCAGCTCATTTTGGTCTCTCAGCCATGCCTGGACTGATCCCAAAGCTTCCCAGAAGTTATCTGTATTGCAGAGTCACTCTGGAAAACAGCAATCAAAAGGGTTTGCCAAACCACTGCAAAAGCCTTTCCTGTTTCCCACTTCCATCTTGGTCTCCATCCAACCCCAAGTATCTCTTTAGCTTCATTGCTAGCAGCTCTCTCCCTTGGCTGTCTACAACCTGTTTAGACATCTCTGCAGGCTAGGGAGTGAAAGATTAAAAAAAAAACAACAACCCCCCCCCAAAAAAACCCCAAAAAAAACCCAGGAAAAGTTGCAGTCTTCCTAGAGGGAAGCATCCCTGAAGGGTTGCCTCTGCATGTGTGGGAGAAGCCATGGTTTGTACCAGATGAAGAACAACATATTCAACAAAGAGCACGCACTTTTATACCAAGGACACCTCATACCATCACTTGTGTCATGTAGTAGCCATGACTGGCTACTCTTCTGCACAGGGCAGGGAGATGAAGTCACCTCCCTTATCACATAAGACATGATCTTTGTGGAGCTTCAGTCTGCACCACTGCATTGCAGAGAACTGGGGTCTCAAATTTAGATTACAAAGTTATGATGGGTCCTTTAGCATACGGTTCAGCTCACCTGTGGTTTCTCCCAAAGTATCTCCTCACAGATGGACTCTCTAGTGGACAGGGGAAGGCTAAAACTTCCAAAGGATTATTTGTTCAAGTGTCAACAGACACTTACCTTGTTGTGAAATGAGTCTTCATGCTCATGTGGTTAGATGGCAGGAGAAGCAGCCTGTACTCAGTCACAGAGCAGAAAGTGGCACTCAGAAGGAAATTCTCAGACCCCTCAATATTTTAATGGGGTCATTTAAAGAACAAGGACAGGTAAACAAAAGCCTTTAGAGAAATAACAAAATTATGGTTTTTGGGGGGTTTTTTTTTGGTTTTTTTAGGAGATTATACAAACCAAGGACACCCTGAAATCTACTGACGCATGGTTCACTGGTGGTCTTTTATTCAGGCACAGAAAGTGTTTTTTTTTTCTCCATGCATGTCTGTGTATGTGCATTTGCAGTTGCAAATACTGCAGCCAGACCATCCTTAGACACGTTTCTGTTCTGCAGCCCTTAATTCCTCTCTCAGATGAAGGTAAGCCCTGCAACATTTCTGTTTCTTATTGATGGCATCTGCCCAGCTTTGCTGAGGATGTTAAACCCAGAGGTACCAAATCAAACCACCTTTCACAGCAAAATCCAGGCAGCAAGCAGCTTCTTGCAAGTCTTGCAAATCAAGTCCAAGTGACTGATTTTGGAACAGCATTATGTCAAGCACTGTCCTATTTGTATAAGGCTTTTAAGGAGCTGTCAGCTTTCTTCTTTCTCTTTTGCACTGTCTTTCCAACATTGTCAGCTCAGCTGAGCGTGGAAGCATGGAAATGCCAGGTAGCAGCATTAGTAGTTGTATCACTGCAAGTGCAAAACTAGCCGTGCTCTAACCACTGCACCAAGAATAAAAAGCAGAGCAGAGCTATGATCCTGATAGCAAATTTGAGCTTGGGAAAAATATTAAAAGAAATTTTTAAAATGTACTTTGAGTCAGTATTTAGGAACTGGTCTTATTCTTGCACTCATGCAGATGATGCCAACTAACTGAAACACTTAAAATGTCTCTTTTTACTCTCCAGACATCATCTTCAAAGTCAGCGCCCCTGTATGTACCTGTTTACCAACTGCAACACTTTTCAATACAGGTTGTTTGGATGCTTCCTTTCCAGAATGAGGAAAACTAGCCCAAACCAGAACTGTTTCTTATGGACAGATGCAGCTGGTGATCCATGGTATAACAGCAATGATAACATGCATTTCCATAGCAGATCTCACCCAAGGGTCTTCAGAGAGCAAGCTTCTATTTCAGTGCTAACCTTTCTGACTGTGTTCACTGAAGTTATCAGTTCTCTGTGAAAAGAGCTCAGATGAATGACTGTAGGCTTGGATAGCAAACCTTCAGACACACGCTACAGTCTGATTAGAAGTCACAAGCTCTGTCATCTGGGGCCCTTCCAGCTCAGGGGAGGAAAGGTGGTCTAGCAGAACCTGAACAATCCCATGCTCACGAGCCTGTTCTTCAAGTGATTTGGGGAACATCACTTCTGTGCTAATTTTCCTCTGTAAAGGTGCTTTGATAGGCAAGAGCAAAATGTGCTGTACGAAAGCTTAGCACCAGTGTTTGTATTATGCCAATTACTAGGAAGGGCTTGAGGTCTAGGCCATTAGCTGGTGGGAGTCTGGAGGTGTGCCCTCTACTCAGCACTGATGAGCCACACTTGGAGTACTGTGTCCAGTTCTGGGCTCTCCAGTACAAGAGAGACATGGACATTGGAAAGAGTCCATCAAAGGCCGTGAAGGTGATGAAGGGACAGGACCATCTCTCCCATAAGGGGAGGCTGAGAGATCTAGGACTGGAGAACAGAAGGCTCGGTGGGGATCTTGTTAATGCCTACAAATACCTGAAGGGAGGGTGAGAAGAGGGCAGAGCCAGGGTCTTTTCGGTGGTGCCCAGTATTAGGCCAAGAGGCAATGGGCATAAACTGAAACATAAGGGTTTCCTTCTGAACATGAGGAAACACTTTTTTATTGTGAGGGTGACTAAGCACTGTCATAGGTTGTCCTGAGAGTTTGTGAAGCTTCCATCCTTGGAGGCCTTCAAAAACCATCTGGGAATGGTTCTGGGCAAGTGGCTTAAGTGGCCTTGCTTGAGCAGGGGTGTTGGACCAGATGACCTGCAGAAGTCCCTTCAAACCTCAGCCATTTTGTGATTCCATGTGTCACTTGTTCCCTAAGGTGAATGAATTCAGCATCCCCTGTGCAACACACACCAAAACAAGTGCACAACTCAGCCTGCCTTGCAACGTGATCTTGCTCTGAGGAACTCAGAAACGCAGTGAACCTATTGCTGAAAAGGCTGAATCCTCCTTCCCTCCCTCAATAACATTTTCACATTAATTCCCTTTTCTTTTGTTCCTTTGTTTGCTCGTTCCTTCCTTCATCCTTCCTTCCTTCCCTTAATAACATTTTCACATTAATTCCCTTTTCTTTTGTTCCTTTGTTTGCTCGTTCCTTCCTTCCTTCCTTCTTCAGTCCTTCTTTCTCCCCCCACCCCTGCCCCCGTCTCTGTCTTTCCCTCTTTCTTCTCCTCTCTCCACTCCTCGCTTCGATTTTTTACAGGTGTAGATCAGGGGCAGGACTACAGTTCAGTCTTACTCTCAAGTGCCACCTCACAGCGCTCAGCATTAGAGTGTTACCCAGGGGGGTTTCTTACACGGAGAATCATGTAACAAGTCAAAATACAGGTCAGCTAAAAACGATGTGAAACTTGGAAAGCACTTTATTAACTGTTACTCTCTGGCTTCAGGATGACTTGGGGATTTAGTAAGTGGGTTAAGGAGTTTTCCCATCAAGGTCAGCGGCAGGAATATGGTGCAAAGTGGTAATAACCACAAGGTGTTTTCTGGCCTACAGGAAGTCAATGAGTTTGGGTGTAAGCTCCTGCTGTGGGGATAGTAGCATTGCAAAAAGCCTCTAATGACAGGCATAAAGGGGTTTGGTTGTTTTTTTGTTGGTTGTTTTTTTGTTTGGTTTGGTGGTTTGTTTTTTTTTTTTTTTGTTCCAGACAGGAATTCCATGAAGGAATGCAGACAGGACTGTTTTCTCCAAAGCACTCTGTGAAAAATAAAGCAAGGGACAAACTCCATCAGGCATGGTATTTGTAGGCGCCTAGTGCCATGGGACCATGATCCCTGGATGCTGTCCTTCATCTTTGCAAAGTCCCTGTGATTATGAATGTCCATGAAGTCCAGAGTTTGTGCCCTATCATCACCTGATTGAGTTTTATTACTGGAAAGACTCAGTTGAAGCCTTTTCCTGTTGTAAAATCTGTGGAAAAAAATACCCAGAACTTGACATTGAGTCTTTAGCACCATCAGTACAAAGAGATGCTTTTCCAAACAGAGGTGTGATGATACATGTTCCAGGGTCCAATTCAACTCAGCTAACCCTGGTTGTCTAAAACTAAGCCATCTAGCCAACGGTAAGACAGGTGGACACATTTATTAGATGGTTGATCACCTCATTTAGACATTTATCATGGGATGAGATTAATCACATTCTGAGATGCACATATAGAGGAAGTTTTAGCAAGTATTTCCATTAGCTGACTTGTAGCAAATTGTCTGGGATTCACCCTTCTAATTTTAGCTGTCCATATTTAGTATTTCTATCAGATGCCCATTCTAGTAATAGAGAATTAGTCAATGCATTCAGTGAGGGTGGGGACATGATTCACTGAACCCGAGAGATGCACCTTCATTAGGATAAAACAAATCTTGTCCTGAGCTTCATCAATGTCACTGACTCACTCCCCTGTGGAAAGACGGAGAGCCTGGGATGAATTTTTCAGTAGTCACTTGTGTTTGCTTGTGTTCCCTAGGGCACAAGTAGTTCCCTTGTGGAAACCCACAAATATTGGGACCTATAACATCCTCACAGATAAGCTCAGGAAACGTGCGTTAGATGAGCGGGCAGTGAGGTGGGTGAACCAGCCAAATGGCAGAGCTCAGAGGGTTGTGACCAGCAGCACAGGGTCTAGCTGGAGGCTGTAACCAGGGGTGTTCCACAGGGGTCAGTGCTGGGTCCAGTCCCATTCGACATCAGTGACCTGGATGAAGGGACAGAACGCATCCTCAGCAGGTTTGCAGGTGATACAAACTGGGAAGAGTGGATGATTCACCCAAAGGCTGCACTGCCATTCAGTGAGACCTGGACAGGCTGGAGAGTTGGGTGGAGAGGAACATAATAAAGTTCCACAAAGGCACGTGTAGGGTCATGCATGTGGGGAGGGACAGCCCCATGCACAAGCACAGGCTGGGGCTGAGCTGCTGGAAGGCAGCTCTGTGGTGAAGAACCTGGGAGTGCTGGTGGGCAGCAAGCTGCCCATGGGCCAACAGTGTGCCTGTATGGCCAAGGCGGCCAATGGGATTGTGAGGTGCATTAGGAGGACCGTGGCCAGCAAGTCGAGGGGTGATCCTCCCTCTCTGCTCTGCCCTGGTGAGGCCGCATCTGGAGCACTTGTCCAATGCTGGGCTGCCCAATACGAGAGACAGGGAACTGCTGGAGAAGGTCCAGTAGAGGGCTACAAACGTTGTTAAGGGACGTGAGCATCTCCCTTCTGAGGGAAGGCTGAGAGAGCTGGGTCTGTTCAGCCTGAAAAAGACTGAGAGCAGATCTTATCAATGTCTACATATATCTTAAGGGTGAGTGACAAGAAGATGGCGACAGACTTTTTAAGTGTAGCGACAGGACAAGGGGCAATGGGCACAAACTGCAACATGGGAAGTTCCATCTGAATATGAGGAAAAACTTATTTACTTTGCAGGTGGTTGAGCACTGGGACAGGCTGCCCAGAGAGACTCTGGAGTGTCCTTCTCTGGAAAAGATTTCAAAACCTGCCTGGATGCAATTCTGTGCAACCTGCTCCAGGAGAACCTGCTTTAGCAGAGGGTTGGACAAGGTGATCTCCAGACATGCCTTCCAACCCTGACCATTCTGTGATATCACATCCCTAGAGATAAATCAGATGAATACCATCCTTAATATACGAGTTGAGGTCAATTTTCACTGCCTGGCCACAAACATGCTGCCATTTTAGTATTCAGATATACTGAAGCACTTGCTCTCTTGCTGTAGTTGCACAGCATTCCTGTTATTAAGGCAACAATGCCCCAGTCAGTGAGAACTGTAGCCACTTCTGCTGAATGCAATTGTGGAAAAGATTTTGGGAAACTCTATAATGGTCTATCAGTCTCAGACCTCTTGGAATTTTGGAGGCCAAGTTATAAACATAGACATTAAATTGAAGCATACCCCAGACCTGTCTTGATTCCACGCTGGCTTTGGAAAACATTGAGAGGTCTGACTTGACCTACAAGGTCCTACATGTTACAGGCCCTTAGTACATTAGATGTCATTTTTGTGTCCACCATCACAACACAGAGAGGAACATGAGTTGAATGCTCATCTGACTGAAAAAGGGAACAAAGTTGACATCAGACATTCCTTTCTGTGCACAGCATTTGTATGGCCCAGACCATCTTGCATCTGTGGACCTGTCAGACATGCTGCAAAGCTCACCAGCTTGACATGGGTTGGCACAGCAGCAATGTGTGGGGCTCTCCTGAGTGTTAGTTGTTTTCTTGTTTCTCTGATTTACTCCAGGGTCACATATGGCTTGGCTAAATGCTGGGTTTTATTTCTGCCTGCACATCCAGATCTATCAATATTAATTGTTCTTTTCAGGGCTTGGCTACTTCTTTAGTAGAAAAATTCAACTCAACCAGTGAAGACTTCTTGGTTCATGCCCACAGATTGAGACTGTGAACTCAACCCTGGATTATTGCTGTTCATTTACAGATGATCAGTTGGAAAGATGGAGAGACACTCAGGTACTGCTGCCAGCAATATGCTGATCAGCTCCACTGCCTTGCAGTGATGCTTCCAACCCCACAAGTAATCTGTCAGAGTGCATACAAGGAAAATCATCTGGCTTAACCTCAGCCTAGCAAGGCTGAACACATCCCGGCTTAAAAACAAATAAACAATAAAATACCCCAAAACAAACAAACAAAACCCCCCCTCAACCTTGAGAAACTGCCTTCATCACTAATTTTTTTAGAAACTTCCTTTATCATTGTGTACCAAGAGCTTGCTTGCATCTGCTATTTATTGCAACACTAATCCATAGCCTCACCCTTGGATTTAACACTATCTATAAAACCACTTCATCAAGCTGGTCACTAATAGACTCCCTTCAGTGAGCCAGGGTACCTAAGAGGAAAAGAAAAGAAGAAGGAACCAATACAAACATGTTGCTATGGAGAAAATGAATAGAATGATCACCATGCATAGCATGACTTAAAAAGCATAAAAAGATTTAAATAAGGAGAAAAAATGTGAGGAAAGTTTGAAACAGATTTAATATTTGAATTAAAGTCAGATGTGCATTCCTTTCATCAGAGGAGATGAAATTAAACTATTTTTTTCTTTTCCTCTTTATCTTTCTGCTCTCTCTCTCCCTTTTCTTTTTTTTTTTTCCCCTCAATAAAATAGTAGTCCAAAAATAGTAAGAGTGGGAAAAGTAAACTGGCAGGTATTAATTAGCTGGACGGGTAGCAAAAGTAAAACCTCCACAACTCCATACTCTGGAAATTTTGGAGGAGAGGAGGAGGGGGCAATTCACATTCAATTATTTAACCCATTCTGTGATTTTTTTCAACTTTCTTATTCAGTTAGAGGAAAGAAAGATTGATATTTCTTCCTTCCTTCTCTGATTAATTTCTTGTCTTGAATGGCTTCTGCACCAAAACCAGCAGCATTTCTGCTTTGAATGTAGCACCAACTTTGGTTATTAGGTACTGAAGTGTTAAACCTCCCTCTGTATGCCTCACCTTCTCACATCTGCTAAGGTCAGAGGAAGCTTAGGCATGCTCTGCATACCCTAAATCCTGCCAAAGCAAAGGGATCTTAATCTTCCTCCTTGGTCCCCCCGGGCCATAAGGGTCTGTGTTCTAACTTTTGTGTCCCACTGCCTTACTTCCCCCTTTCATGGTACTATTCCTGTGCCTGAATACCTTTGAAAAACACAGCTTCACAATACAGGTAGGAACACAGAAAAATAGGTTACTGTTTGACTCCTATTTCCTTTCATTGCATTTAAAGATCATAAGCTGTTTTTTGCTCATTCATAAACCCACCAAGATATCTTTTTAAATACTCATGAAAACCTGACCCTTACTCTCTGTATATTTCACCTTACAAATGCAAAGAATTTCAAAGCCACTCTCATCTGATACAAGAAGTATTGAAGGGGTCAGGCCACTGCTGATGGCAAATGTTTTCCCATAGAAATGTCAGAGGCATCCTGCTCAATGTACATTTACCAGGTCTTACATAACTGGAACAGTACTGGTGAAGGATCTTCCTAGGACAGTTTCAAAAGCCACAGATTTTCTGGGTTTCCAAGTTTCTGGTAGGGAAGACAAGAGAAAGGTAATTTTTTTTTTTTTCCTTACACAGTCCCATCACTGTGCTTGACCTTTTTGGGAGCAGAGGTTGGCAAGTCTCTATGACCTTTTCAGTTCTTGTTTTTTTTTCTCCCAAGACTGCCAAACAGGAATTCAGATGTCAGGCTCCTCCAGAGAAGGACCAAGAGCAGGAGCTAAATTGTGTACTATAAACACATTAATATTACCCTGGCTGAGGGCTACATGCTCTGTGATCACACAACACGTCATCTACTGTCAGCCCTCACTTAGAAATAATCTGGGTTTGTTGTTGATCAAAGGCTGGGATTGAACAAGGAACCAGAAAAATATAGGTCAACCCAACAGAGGGCTGATTGCCTCAAAATGATAACCAGAATATTTTGTTAGTTTCTCAGGAGACATAAGTGTGGAGGTCACCTTCTTTCAGCAATGTGTCTTCTCAACATGTCAAAACAGTTTCTGGTTCTCTGTGGAATTGCCACCAAGGTTAATTTGGTGTCATAAGTCTAAATTTCCCAAGTATCTCTTCCTGGAAACAATTAAATCCCCTAGAAGCAAAGAATCAGGCAAAATTATAACATCCTAAGACTCATTGCACCTATCTCATACTCATTATCTGTAAAATAACTCAAGAGTGTTGAAGAAAGGAGGAATATAATTTGGCATTATTAATATCATCAATCAATCTTCACCTATGCTGAGATGCACATATGCTCACATTCCTAAAGACAAAGATATGTTTAAGTGCTTTGCTGCATTAGATACATGAAGGCAAATGACTGCACACATTAGGAAAAGCCTGTTACATGAATTTCCCATTCTGTTACTCGCTCATTAACACATTTCAGAAAAGAGGGTAGGAGCATGGAGTATTGATCATACAGCTCCGGAAATACTTCATCAAGAAATGAAAGCTTTAAAAGTAGGATATATTTTTCCAGATTTTAGCGAAGAAGTTAGAGAAACCATCAGAGATTATCACCAGCATGCTCAATTAGTTGATGGAGAAAAAGTCAAAGGGCTAGTCACCCTGTAACAGCAATAGGGGAGAGGAAAAATTAATTGGTTCTTTTTCTGGTAACATTTCAGACTGACAACATCTTTAACTTCTTCTTGTGCCTTTCATTACACCTAGCTTTCATCTCTTCCATAGCCTCAGGATGAAGGTCTGATCCCTAGGCCATATCGCCAAGTCCTTTTCACTAGATGAAAGACGAGACAAGAAGCAACAGATGGTTATAAGCCAACAGCGTAGCACAAACAAGTCATGAGAAAATCTGGTGCGACCATGCTCAAGATATCCCTCCTTGCAGTTTTCTGCAGGCACTAATTTCTGTAGACAGCTGCTCGAGAAAGATTTTCAGAGGTAGGTGTACCATAACACCTAAAGCTTGGGAAGCTCTGGGCTAGAGGAAAGAGGAGATTTTTCCACCTTATGTTCTAGAGTTCAGTAAAGCTTTACATGCTACACAGCATACATCTCTACTGAGATGTTTTTCTATACCTACCTGCAGTCTCTCTCCATCCCCAGTACTGGCAAAGTAAGTTGGAAGTCACACCAGTACCATTATCACTACAAATGGCTAATAGCTACAGGAACCTCCCAGGAGGTCTATAAAAGACAACAAACCCAAACTGCAACAAAGAAAATCTGGTTAGACATAATGAAAAACTTTTTTCAGCAAGATAGTAGTCAATCTAGAAGGCCCCTGAGCAACCTGCTGAGAGAGGGGAGTGTGATCAGAAACCAGTAATCCATCCCTACTTGCGTCATAGTGTCCTTGTAACTGTAAAATGCACAGTAACATCACTCAATACAATGACAAAGGACAGCTGCAAACATTCCATGAGCCTCATGACAATCAGATCTGTATTAAATATTGTTTGCTTCTGCTGCTTGGGCTGAAAACACAGCTTGAAAGTTCTCCATGGGTTGGCATCTCTGCTGTCCACAAACACCAAGAGAACAGTGGACCATGATGAGGAGCAGTGTCAGTCTTCCAGTGAATGCCAGGAGCCAGGTGGTTGGAAAAGATACAGTTCCTCTACCTCCAAGAAATTCAGGTGTTTTGCATGAGGTTGTAAACAGCTGCCACTAGCCTTATCTCTTGATCTGTGGGCACCTTCTGAGCTCATGGGAGGTGGTGGACATGCTAGCTATTTTTCATTCAGAACACAGGATGAAGCTATTTTCTCTTATTTGGTGATATTTGAAACCATAGAGGGTGCTTTCTGATGGTTGGCTCATCCTAGCAAAGTTGAAGGTCAAGTTTAACTGTGGATGCTCAGACATTTCCTTGGAAACTAAGGAACAACACAGTGTTGGAGAATGACTTGAATTACTGCTCAGTGCCTGGCTGGAGCGGAAAACTAGCAAAAGTAATCAGAAAAGGCAGAGGACTCCAGAAAGGACCTGGTGCTTTGCTAAGGACCTCAGAGAGAGGAGAAAAAAAAGCTTCTCTTTATTCAAGATCTACATGGAAGGTGACTCAAAAATTCATTATTCTTCACTTTTGGTTCCATTCTTTGAAAATAGGAACACACCCCAAAATACACCACTCCCACTAGAAACAGCCTGCTCACCAGCTGGGTCAAAAGAGGTTACGAGATCTCAGGAGGAGAAGAAACATCACAAGCATTTCCTTCAGCTTAAACATGGCTAGAAATTGCTTCATAGTCAGGGAAGTATATCTCCACAGCTCATTATAGTTTCAGACCATCATGCATGCAGGCAGAAACATGCACACCACTACAAATTCACAGGAGAAGGAGTTTCTTGCTTATACAAGGGAGCCCTAATTGATTGCAGTCCAACTGCAAATCTACCTAAAAAAACCCCAAAACACCACCACCCACCCACAGGTAATTCTCCATTTTAACAGAGCATTGGCTTCCACTGAAGAAGTTGGAGAGGTTTTTTGCAAGAGGTTTGGTGTGAGGAAGGTAAAATAATTATTTTGGGTGGTCAATATTTGTGAGACAGAAAGACCAGCCCATCAGGAGCTATCTATTCACAAGCATTCATGGGAGATCTATGTGTCTGCACTTACCTCTGAGTTAAGGTGTCCAGACCAGAACACAGGAGCTGCAATGCAAGAATGAATTAATGCTTCATCAAAGCATATTTTCGGAACTGGCCAACAGTTACTGCGTTGGGAATAGAGTGCCTTTATTTTCCCTGTTTTCCCCAAACATTTACATTTTAAATTCTCTTACTGCTTTCTATATCTACATGTTGATGACCCATTTCACTCCTCTACAAAATATAAGTATTTCTGCTTCACCCACTCCCTGTTAGAGATGCTGCTGAGAAGGGCAAGCACAAAAGAACTCTCTGTGCTGGTTCTTTTCCTGCTTTCATAACCTAACACCTTCACGAGAGCTGCAAAACTCCAGAGGGTGTCAAGATTAATTTGAAACACTTCCTAAAGGCTTGCAGAGGTGCTTATATGACAGAAACCGCTGCTAAATTTGCCACACACTCTAGTCAATTTTCACCACCGATAACCACTCCTTTGCCTTTCACAACAGCAACAGAAGTTTAATTTCTTTAGTTCAAAGAGTTTAAAGGCATTCACTGAAGGCTAAGTGAACAGTAAGACTGAAATACAAAAGTAATCTAAAAACTTGAAGAGACACTAAAGGGAATGAAGCTCTTTGGCACAGAGAAGAAACCTCTAGCAAAGCCATGAAAAGTGATGCTGGGAGAAGCTCAAAAAGATTATGCCCCTACTTAAAAGCCTTTATCCCATTTATTAAATAGGTGTCGAGTCTTCAGGACTAGTTGAGTTTCTCACTGAAGAGAGGCAGCTAACATCGTTAAAGTCTACAAAGGACTTTTTCAGCTAGTAGAGCTGAACCTTGATATTTGCATGGTATTAGCTTTTTTAATCCTAGGATGAACAACACATTTTCACTGTACATGAAGCTGAAGAAAAGAATCATGCTGACACTCCCAAGTATTCAGAAAGTGGGTGTCTTCCTTCTCCTTTGCACTACCCACCAGACACACACTAGACTCAAACATATCCCCTGTGCTAAAAAGCAATGGAAAACTACTACCTTTGCTACCATGGCCATCGATGAGCCAAACTCATCCATTTGGACATTCAGCATTTTCTCTCAAAGGCAGTTGAAATGGAAGAGTTGCAGTGAAGGGTTCATAATGAAGAGGGAAAACTAAAGTCTCCCAGACCAGAGCAGATCAATCCAATGTCTGACAGCCTAGAGGGGCACTAAACCACCTCCTTTCTGAAAAAAATCATCCCACTTTCCCAGTAGAGCAGCAGTTCCTAGAGAGGTGATGCAGAGAATCATTAGCACTTGAGTCAATGATAACCCTTCCCAGCTGCTCCTTAGGGCCATATAAAACAGCACGATCAACTTCCAGGTTTGGTGGAAAGGATGCATCATGGTCTAAAAGAAATTGGGGTAGAGGTCAATTAAGCCAAAAACTTTTGGAGTTTTTGTAGTGAGGATAAGGTTAATATTGAAAGCTCTTCTGCCCCAGCACACTATAGAAGCCTACTAAAAAAAAAAAAAAAACCAAAAACCAACAACAAAAAGCTACACACACAAAAAAAACCCCAAACCACCACCAAAAAACCAACCATAAAGCAAATGCTCAGAATCGAAAAGTAAACACAAAAGAGAGTGCAAGTCGAGGGGGGGGGGCGGGAAGTTTCCAGACAATATGAATCTCACCTGGTGAAGAATCTAAGACATGAGGTTTCCCTAGCCTCAAGTCAGCTAAATTAGGCACTGAAATTAGGAATCTAGTCTTCTATTTTAGTAATACATAGGTTCCCAACACACCCAAGGAAAAATATCTTTTGGGGACATAGGACTGTCCTGTAGCTCTACAGGAGGTCCTGGGATCACCTGGGAAGTGTTTCAGGTAAGCACTTACAGTCACGTAGGGTATGTCTGAGCCACACTGACTAGACTTTTGCTATTGATTTATGTGATGGTTACTCAGGTCCCATAATGATGGGACTATAAAACTAACAAGAGTCAGCTCAACCTATTCCCCATTGATCATCTGCACAGCACACCAGAACAACTCAAGGTCATTCATATTTAAAAGTTTTACCTTGGTCATAGGAATGTACGTATCCCTCTTGCTTGTGCAACAGGCAGCCTGCTTGCCTTTGGTATTTTCTCCACCAAAAACTCAGGAGAATCCTTTAAAACTTTAAGGAAAGCTTTTCAACCACAGTTTGCCTTCAGTGAAACCACAGGAAGATGCATTGTCAGTAGTATCTGAGGAAACCTACAGAGCACTTTGTTTTGCCTCCTGTAGCATCATTGCAAGTGAACAATGATCTAAACCTGTCCTGGGTAAGTAACTGTCTAAGAAATGCTACTGATGGTATTTCATCTTGGATTCTGCACATCGTCCAGGATCTGGAGAACTTCAAGATAGTCCTGAGGCTGTGAAGATGATAACCAGAGCCAGTAAAAATCTTTTAATGTGTTGTACCAAAGAACCAGTGTCAGAGGAAAGAAGCCAAAGGGTAAAATTAAAGATTCACTTGGTTTTTTCCCCTCTTGCCTTGTAGTTTTGGGGGGCTACTAGTCAGATAGAAATGCTGTTCTAGAATACAGCTCTGGGGGTCTGGCTGCAGCTGGATAAGAAATGAACGGCAGAAGCCCACTCTGGGAGAACAACAGAAGACAGCAGAAAGCAGCTTTCTTCAAACACCAGGAGAAGAGCAGGCATTTCCTCTAATAAGAACTAGTTTCCAGGTTCTAAGCAAGATGTGAATGTGGGATGTAACATCAGCAGGACCTTAGCTGATGAGAATGCTTCATAATTTATGTCTGTCTGCTGTTTCATACTGCACTCTCATTCAATCCAGCTGTTACCTCATTAGACCAAATGGTGGTGCAAATCTCTGTGGATAGGCTACATCTGGTGTATGAATATGTAATTATATTTCTCTGTAGGCACCACATGAATGTCCAGGTAACTACAACATTTGGTGTCTAAGAAGATATGTTATCTAGGTCAATTTAAAAACAAACAAACCCCTTCCAGAATTAAAATAAGAGCATGTTCAGGTCATCAACTGTTTGGAGGATGTATTTTCATGGACTTACCTTACTCAGCTTGCTGCTGGGAAACAAGAGTGAAAGAGCAAAAAAAAAAAAAAAAGAAGGGCATTGTCAAAAATGTTCCATACAGAGATACTTCTTAGGGGATCACATGAACATATATTTGCCTTACATCATTTAAAAAGTAGTCATATTTATCCATTTCAACTTAACCTATTCTAAAGCAGATTTGGAACTATTACTTTTACCGATATGCACAAAAATAATAATAAAAAAACCCCTGAATCTGCAAAAGATTTAGACATTAATTTGTAAGCTGTGATTAAACTTCTTGGTAGGACATATTTTTTTTTGCCAAACCATAAACAGTAAAACAATTCCAAATGCAAGTCAGTTCTGAAGGAAGCAGAAGCTTCAGCCTCAGCAGTATTCTCTAAAAAATATCAAAAGAAGAATCCCAAATTTGGGTGCTCTGAAATTTTAGAAGAATTCAACTCCAGATCTGACATTTCCAATTCTGACCCAGGTCTGCATTTTTCAGAAAAGCGTGATCTGAATTTTATGCTCAGATCAATGGCCCAAGCAGCCTGAGCTCTGTTCTAAGAGTTCTGCACTGTGGCATATGAAGGCACAGACCTCAAGTGAGATCCCCTGTTGCATACAAAAATGCCACTTATATACAATCCCTTACCCACCCAAGTTCTGCCCTGGAACGTGCCTACACGCAGCAAAGCCCCTTTGCAGCCAGCTCACACTCCACCGAGCTGTTTACTCCCTCCACGCTCACCTGAGGAGCTCTCTTCTTCCCAGATCAGGATTTAAGCTGTGGGGGGCTTTGGGCAGCCCCTCATTGGGAGGCTTTGGGCAGCCCCTCATTGCAGACAGGTGTGCACAGAACTGGTTTGCAGGTGAGCTCAGAGATTGAGTGTGAGTTGTTTCCTCACTACATTGTAAGGCATCATCACCCTGCAGCCTGGCACCCAGACAGTGAACAAAGACTTTTCTCAGAAAGGGCCCTTACACTGCACCATGGAGGAAAAAGTATTTCACGTAAAATAAGATAGTCTGAACCTCTGCCTGAAATTAAATTTTACCTTTGGTAGAGGTCCTGAAGTTCACTGTCATTTCCCTCCCATGCACATACAAATTCTTAATTTGACAAGGAAGGATGCCTGTACTGCTGAGATCTGGAAGTGAATTAGATGAGTTGAACTCATCTAATCAAACTTGCTTTTCTGCACAACATCAAATTGCCTGTTCTGGTTGCCACGTTCTTGCTGTCTGCCCCTCTGATAAGTATATTATGTTCACTACCATTCCTTTAAACAATGTTCAAGGATTCATGGTCTGGATGTCTGGGGATATGACCTTTGTTTCTCCTCAGCACCGATAACTCTGGGTCTATAATACCAAGTTCTTCTGTACAGCAATATGGTGAGGATGGATGGATGAATGCATGCGTGACATTTGTGTTGGGGTCACTGCAATTTACTGGGCAGGCTTCTAAGAGCTAATTCAAATCTGATTTTACTGTTGCGATATCAAACATCATTTAGGTAATGATGCTTCTCTCATATTCACACAGTACCTTCTGGCCACAGGCATATCTGGAATTTCAGAGCAACTCCACAGAAGTACAGAACCACTATGTGAGTTATCTGACTGCATGAGACCATACATCTGCCACCAAGGGAAATGAATAAAAGGGCAAAAGCTCCTAAAATGCAGCTGGCAATAGTTCAGCAGCAAGCTGGTGAGCAAAGGGGCAGCCACAATCCGCATTAGACTGGAGGGGTAGCAGGGACACATGAGTGTAAACCATGTTGGCTTCTGGTTTTGCCAAAGTCATCAAGGTTCCCAAGGTCATTCTTTCCTCTCTGGACTAAATCGACTCCTAGAGAAAAAGAATCCATTTACATGAGGAAATGAAGCCTTCAATACCTCCCCACACACTCCATTATACAATTCTGGATCCACCCATCAGCTGCTTTGCCAGGTACTTTCCCAACCCTTTCATTCTCTTCCCTGTACAAAGATGCATCAATTTATGCCCTTGCTCATTATCAGCCTGACTTACCCCTGTGTTTATGCAGCTTGTAGCTTTGACCTTTCAGCATCTTCAACATCTGTGGCATATTCTTGCATTAGAAGTTCCACAATACCCTTTTCTGTCCTATACTCACTTGTCTTTGTCCTTGCCTAGGCTTTTATTTTCCTAACAATCACCCCAAAGGGGTCAGCAACCCCAACCCTGGGTAAACCTTTTGGAAAGGACTTCAGAAACTCACAGTTGTTCCACCTTTTAAGTTTTATTGATCTTTATAAAAAGCTCAGCAGCTCTGTTAAGTGTGTTATGTGGATGAATGCACATAAATGATGATTCCAGCCAAAGCAGGGGAAAAAATAAAAAGAAGAATGTTGGATATTTTTAACTGTTTGATGGGTAAAAATTATGCATTAAATCAGAACAGCACATTTACTTCCAACATGCAGTCTCTTGTCACCATCTTTTGATGTCTTTCCCTGCTCCTCTTGGGAGTGGGTTGGTTGGTGGTTCAAGAGAAGTGTGTAAGTGCCCAAAGATGCACAGAGAAGCCTGGAGGAAATTTCAGACCTGTTTTCATCTTCCATAACTGAGCTGCACACAAATATTAAGGATCCAGTCTTTAAAGATACATCTGGAGATGTCTGTGGGAGAAACCACATCATCTTTGGCTGCTTCTGTTTTCCATAGAAAGAGATGGGCATGAGAAGTTACTCAGATCTAAACTGGGCTGAGTCACCCCTGAAAGACATTGACCTTTTCTACTGAAAACCTCAAATCCTGATCACTAAAAGGATAAAAAGTTCCCCGTCGCTGCTTGTGTGTGTGTTCATATTGTCTCGTCAGATTGCAGGGTTCTTGGGAAGGAATTATCTCTGACTAAGTATTTCAAAGTGGCACAAAGCATAACATAGTCACATTTCATTCAATAATATAAATCAGAAAACTGCCAACAAACACCCTGGAAGTTTAAGAGTTGTTTCTGTGTCTTGAAAAAGGTGGCTTGAAAACCTGCCTGGGCAGCCTTAGAGAAGCTTGGGTGCAGGTGTGCACTCATCC
The DNA here is from genome assembly GCF_023634155.1 of Falco peregrinus. Classification (NCBI taxonomy): domain Eukaryota; kingdom Metazoa; phylum Chordata; class Aves; order Falconiformes; family Falconidae; genus Falco; species Falco peregrinus. Next base: position 86,621,305 of record NC_073723.1, read on the forward strand.
AGTCCTGCACCCAACAAAAATACTGACTTCCATAGCACGTTTACCACTACATTTTAGCAATATACAAAAACTTATAGCAAAATGGCAGAGAAAGTAATTCAGGTGAGTGCATCTGAGATGAAAGAGTCGAGGAAAGAATACATAATAGGCCAATAAAGAGACAACTACTTAAAGGAGCAAACTGAAAAGAAATTAACGTTCGACCACCCCTGAGCTGTGCTCAGAAGCCACTCAACAGCTGATTCTGCTATGGCCATGGTGTCACTAGCACCCACTGGAGCACAGTATTATTTGGCACAAGTATGCTCTAGACTTTTCTCATCAACAAGTGAGGTGAGGTGAGCTATAGGTTAGAATAATTTTATAGATGATGAAAAAAATCCCACCTGTCCTTCAGATATATACAGAGAGGATGTTTCATCAGGATCTTCCTCTCGCTTTAGAACATTTAGCAGTTACAGAAGTTTGTAATTTAAGCAAACTATGAATTGTCTCTTAATCTCTACTGTGGAATAAAAAAGCAAATAAATGCAGAACTACCTAAAAATACACTGTAATAAAAATACTCTTTTCAGCACTAGAAAACTTGAAGTATAAATTTTCCCCTGGAATGGAGCCAAAGACCAAAAAATATGCCAACACCTCTAGCACCCAGCAAGCAGCTTCCTTATGGAGGGTCAAGTGTTTGTTGCTCCTCACCCCTTTTCATTATACCTCATGCAGTCTTAAACCCCTTGTTTTATTCCATGCCGGGCAGTGAAACCCATACTATTTTATTGTCCCCTCCTTCCTTCTGAACAACTCCTGTGGTCACTGTTCCAGGTAGTCCTTGCTGTCCTTTGCAGTAGCTCTGCTACTCTCTTCTCTAGTCATATTCCCGTCCGCTATCAACATTTTTGGACTCATCTTCCCAGGAAACCCCAGCTCATGCTGGTGAGACTGTGGTTGTTTCTGCTGATTCATCTCCCCAGTAGCTTCTGAACTCTGACTAATTTCAGACCACTCTCAGCAAACACGTACAGTCGGAGGAGAGTCAGTGCTCCCATCCAAAGAAATGGCTGTTACATGTCAGCTTTTATTAGATAATGAGTCCAATTCTGAGAGGTATTATCAGAAAGGTATTATGAATGCTCACAACTAAATGGAAAACTTTCATCATACCCCAGGCCCATCAAGAGAGACAAATCCAGGGGTGTTCACTGATCAAAAAGTTATGGTCTTGCAGTATCTTCCTCCAGTATTTCATCATTACTCACCAAAGAAAGGTGCAGTTTGCTGCCAGCTTAAGAAAAGAAAAGACTACATTTGCGTAGCCACATAAGGGACAGTCGCAGTTGCTCCAGTGTCCTTGGTGGTGTGTTCATGCAGCCTCCCACATGTCAACTCTGGCAAGAGTGCTCACACACAATGACTGCTCCACTCGCTCACCCAGCAGAAAACCAACACGGAAAAGATAATAATTTTCAAACAGAAGAGGCAGAGAGAAAAGTGAGCCCATCTCTGCCCACATCCCTGGGAAGAACAGGGTGCCTTTGGCAGCTGTGCGGCAGGCAGCAGCTTCAGCCAAATGTGAAGTTACAACCTGACAGTCATCTGCAAGCTCTGGACGATGATTGCTCTCCTTTTTCGTAAAAACATTTTTACACAAAGCCATGTGCTTACACAAGGGCAAGTGGTGGGAAGAAGTGCTTGAAGGTGGGGCTGATACAGAAGACGGAACATCTTGGGACCAGTGGCGTTTCATACCATACCTTCTCTGACTGCATCCTATCTACACAACTCCCTCTCTGTTGTTTCTCCATGCTGATTCCTGTGGGGAGATTGCCCTGGTGCTGGGTTCGGCATGCAAGGAAGGTCTGTCAGCTTGCCCACCCCTTCGGCACAACACAAACTTCAAGGCTATGGTGAACACCACTGATGCTTCAGTTGTCATGAGGTGTCCTGCAGTGTAAGGGAGACCACCATGGTGTGTCAAAGGACTTTTTGGCTTGGAAAAAAGGATGACTGAGGGGAAACGTGAGCAAGCTACAAAATCGTGAGGGGCCAAGAGATGCTGGATAAGGCGATGATGATTTATACTGCCTTCTAATACAAGAAAACAAGGAGACCACCTCAAACGCAAGGAGGTGCTTTCTCACTCAAGTTGTGCTAAGCTGTGGGTACTCTGCTGGGTGATGCCATTGGTGCATGTATAGGTTTAAGGAGCGTTTGGATAAATTCACAGGAGAAAAACCCACATGGTGCTGCCTGGTATAATCACACCAGCTCTCGTTCAGAAGGCCCCTGAGCCCTATGGGACTGGAGTACCCCAGGGACATTTTCTAGTACATTTGCTCTGCTCCTGCCCTCCCCTTGACATCTGTTGTAGCTGCTCAGTGCTGCATCATCCTTTGCTCCAACTATTCACCACAGTTGTGCCGTCCCAAGCAAAGGCTTGTTCACTGATGTCTGAGGGATCACACAGAAGGAACTAGTTGATTTTCCGCTCCACAGCGTCCCACAACACGCTTTGGGCTGTCCCCTTCCCCTTGGCAGTACCCCTGGCTTTCCTCTGCCCAGGTTCTCTTTCCTTTTCCCTTGCCAACAGTGAATCTCCACACCTCCCCTTCACTCCCTTCCTTCCCCCCCTCTCTCCTTTCCTTGCTGCTGTCATGTTTTCCACAGCATGCAGCCCACCTCAGCAGAGACGCCAAACAAAGGGGCTGACGTTATGCTTGCTGCCTGCCAGCTTCTCCAAGTGCTCCCAGGACTTCGGCAGTACAGCTGCTGTGATTTTTTTATTCCCCTCTTAACCCCCTTTTTGCCTTTCGTTGAACAATTGTCATTAACAGGGAAGGATCTTGCTTTCTATTTCAGACTGCTGCAAATCAGAAAGGAGAGTGTTAAAATTTGAGTGGGGCTGTCTCCCCCACTCATTTCCCCCCCTGCCTCTTTTCCCCACTCCTGCCCTTTACTGAAGCTCGTGGGGCTTTCGCAGCCACAGCGGGAAAGAAAAGCCAGACCCATACAAGGATGCGGCTAATCTGCCCCACGTAGCTTGTACCCATCAGCACCACCAGCTCCCCCACCACCCCACAAAATGACAAAGGAACCTTGATTACTGACTCACCATGCCAGCTGGGGGGGGGGGGGGGGAGGGAATAATGCATAGCATTCGTTTATAATAGTGGGCTCTGAGTCTGCTGGGAGATTGGCTGGCATTTCGGCAGCTGAGGGGGCTGCCCCGTCTCTGAGCTGTCACACTGACTCACCTGCCACAGCAGCAGCTCTGAAAGGCACCTCGGGAGGAGTGGGAGAGGGAGAGGCAGGGGATGGAGGAAGATGCACACCCCACAGACAGACGGAGGGATAGTGTCAGCCCCACACACACCCTCCCGTCCTGGTTCTACCCCACAGATGCACATGTTGTGCCTTGTGGGTGTCACTCAGTCTCCTCCTTAATTCAGAAGCAGGATAAAAACTCAGCTTACTTCTCAGCCCCTCTCAGCTGCCCCTTCACATTAGTCACAGGATAATACAGCATAAGGAAATCCAAAGGAAGAAAGACAACTGTCCTATCTAACCTGCTGCCTTACTTCATCAAAGCATCACTTTTCAGGGGGAGAGGAGCTGTGCAGGAGCCCACCACTGTTTTTCTGGGTGATGGACCCAGTCTTGGGACTGGAGCACTTTGTCTTCACCAGGAGCTGCCTGTGACCATCCCCCGTCAGTGGCTGGGGAGCCATTGCCATCCTTCCCCCTGAATACAGAAGCAGAAGACAAACTCTGAGGCTGTTTCTACAGAAGCTTCAAGGTCCCTTTCCAGTATCCATGAGTGATTCCAGCACACAATGGAGAAAATCAGCACTCATTGTATTACCAATTATCTTTTCTCTTTGGAAATTTCCCCAGTGTTTTAGGACCACAGGGAACCAGGTGGCAGGACACTGAGTTCCTTTTCCTGCCCTGGGTGCTGCTCCTTCCTCCTGTCATCCTATTCCTCCTTCCTTTTCCCTCAGCTGTTTTTCATGCCATGTCTGGCCTCTCCTTACGATTTAACCCCACCTGGCAACTAAGAACTATGCAGCTGTTCGCTTACTCCCCCACTCCCCCGGTGGGATGGGGAGGAGAACTGGGAAAAAGGTAAAACTCATGGGTTGAGATAAGAACAATTTAATAATTGAAATAAAAATAAATACAATAATAGTAATAGCAACAAAAACAACTGTAATGGAAAAGAGAGAGGAGAGAGGAATAAAATCCAAAAGGAGAAAATAACAATAAGTGATGCACAATACAATTGCTCACCACCTGCTGACTGATACCCACCCAGTTTCCGAGCAGCGATTGGCTGTCCCCAGACAACTCCCCCCAGCTTCTATACTCCGCATGACATTCTATGGTATGGAATATGCCTTTGGCTAGTTGGTGTCAGCTATCCTGGATGTCCCCCCTCCCATTTTCTTGTGCCTCTCCAGCTTTCTTGCTGGCAGGGCCTGAGAAACTGAAAAGTTCTTGACGTAGTATGAACGTTATTTAGCAACAACTAAAAACATCAGTGTGTTATAAACATTATTATCATACTAAATCCAAAGCACAGCACTATACCAGCCACTGAAAAGAAAATAAACTCTATCCCAGACGAAACCAGGACACCACTCTTCTTCCAGCTCATTTGCATATATCCTTCCCTCCATCCTTGCTGCTTCCTCCTGCTTTTGTAAGTCTCCTGTATGAAAACAGACACGTGAGTCTTTGTGCCCTTTGTGTTGACTAATCATCTGAAAATAAATGGGGAAAAGGGTGATTACTCCTATGGCTTTTCCTCCACTTTATTTAATGAGCAGGTAACTTCTGCATTAAAACTTTTTCTACTGCTCAGAGCTCCTCTCACCATTAATGACATCCTCAAAGGATTCAGTTTCTGCTCTGAAGGTGAGTGAATGTAGCACTGAATGGAAAGGCTGTGGTTTGATAAAGGATTATCAAGAAATCAGTAAGGAATGATAAGGTAAAATGCCTCTAGGTCTGGGATCAGACAAAAGAACATCAATGGTGCAGAGGGGTGAAAGGCAAAAGCTAATTAGCAGGAAAATGTGATGATAACTAGTATCATTTTCTGGTGTTCCACCACCTGCCTGGCTACAGCACCTATTGCCCTTGCCATGAGCCCTTGGGCTGCAGCCTGGGGTCACACAAATGTGGTTTTCATGTGTGTTTCCAGCTCCTAACCAATTCCAGATTAATAGGAGCTAGAATGATAATCTATTACAGTGTACACTAATTATCAATTATAATATCCTTTCATTTACAGTCTTCATACAAACCAGAAAGCATCGGAATCCCAAAGACATTATTATTCAGGACATTAAATCCCAGAAGAAGAAATCTAATAGTATACAAGCTGTAAACCACAGGATATCCATCCAACACAAACAGAAATGCAATGAGAGGGAAATGAATAAAACCATTAATTCAGAGGAATTTTATTTCCCTTTCCAATACTGTGAGTACTTGTTGAAGCTGTTTGCTTTCTCCCTACATAGAGAACTTCAGCGCTGATTTATACCCCGAGGCCTTGTCTGCTGCCTTGCTTCTGAATCTGACTTGAGTATCACAAGAATGATTGGTTAAAACTTGCAGTTGATTCATAGAATCCTAGAATCCCAGCATCCTAGAATGGTTTGGGTTGGAAGGGACCTTAAAGATCATCTAGTACCAACACCCCTGCCATGGGCAGGGATGCCTGCCACTAGACCAGTTGCTGCAAGTTCCATCCAGCCTGACTTTGCAAACTGGCCAGGTTTCACTTCTGGCAAAAGGAAAAGGAAGGAAAAGAAATTATATATAAAAAAAGGGAAATTAAAAAAAAAAGAAAAAAAAAAGAAAAAAAAAAAGAAAAAAAATCATAAAATGGAATGAGGGGAACACTACAAATGAATTCAAAAGTTTGGAGTAGTGTTGAGAGCTTTATGTTCATTTCCAAGGGTTGGTCCTTTCATTTCTAATCAATATTGAGCTGGGAATAAATCCACAGGATTGATGTGCACACTACACTGAGTAATTTTAGCTTGCGCTGGAAAATCATTTCAAGAGTGTTTTCTGGTGGCTGGTACTGTTCCCTCCACCTCTGACACACTGGATTTGGCTAGGAAACTCTGCACAGAGGAGAGAAACAAAAGCATCTGAGAAAAGTCAAAGTAAAGAGCAACCTTTCAAACAGAGGAAGATGATGCAACCACATGGCAAAGGGAGAAGGAGGGAGATGGCTTCAGGCTGGGGAGTGTGGTTTAGTGGCCAGAGGTCAACTCGTTTTAACTCAGGTCTACTTTTTTCTGGCTATGTGCCACAAGTGTTTGTGTCTCTGCCTTGCTGGATGACGTCTTGAACCTTTTCCTCTCCAGGTCCTGTTTTCATCTTCCCCATCTGAGGGAGATGCCCATACTCCTCTGTGCTAACTCCATGGTTTATATTGTACAGGAATTGTTCCAGAGCCCAGTATCCCCATGTCAATATTTTACATCCTTTCTATGCTATGAAAAGTTATTTTTAGTGGAGGGAAGACCCTGGCTGGCAGCACAATAGTTCACTTTGATTAGATCCTTATTCCAACAGTCAAATTTGCTAAGCAGAGTTGCCCCAGAGTTGCCCTTTCTTCAAGGAGTCACAGGTCAGGCCTTTTCTTGATGTGTTACCAAGCTGGTCATAAAGGAACTGTGATGCAGGTGAAAAACAGTATGTTTTTGAGACTCGTGGACTTACTTTCACTACCTGGTTGAGTGTTTCTCTGTTCATTGTCTTCTCACAGCTCATACCTTCGCTCCAGCAGAATCACCCCCTGGCTTTGCAGCCATGTCCTATTCAGTGTGGGATTGTGGTCACCCATTCTGCACCCCTCTTTCTGCATTCATTCACCCTTTGACCCAGCAACCTTTTTCAATAATGCATTGAGTGGTCTGGCAATATGAACCCACTGGTTACTGATTTTCCAAGGAAATCTGCAAGCAGCAGGTTCATAAAGAAGTGGCAGTGAAGTTAGAGGGCCTTTCCCTTCCCTTCTTCCTGTCACAAGTCCCGAGTTGTGGGGCCAAATTACCATCTATATTGTTTTCCATCCTTGCTTACAGATCTCTTTCAGCATGACTTGCTTCCTAAATTCTCTTTTACGTTATATAGACACATTTGAATTTATTCCTCTTATCTCTCCACATACCACCTCATTTTAGACTTTTCTGCCACCAGTTCTAAATTCTAAGCCTCCTTCATCTACTCTTCTTCCTTTGCTGGTTGGTTCAACTTTTAGTGCTTCAGGCACCTTTAAAAAAGAAGTCATGAATGTGTTATGATATGTTAAGAGCTGACTTTATAACTAAGATAATTAAAGCCTCCATGGGTCCTGTTTCTTTTCCATCCTCTTTGCTAAGCCTGACCTTCTGCTTGCAGTTTTTCACCTGGTTTGCAATTCATACATCAGTGGCAATATATCCAAATTTCCCTAAATCAATGCTTTCAGGAAGTTTCATGAAACACACAGGTTTTGACATTTCCTGGGTCTGGATTAACCCTTCATGTAGTATAAAAATATTTCTTAGATTAGTTTGATGGTTTGATGGTCCTCCTCTTTGTCCTTATTGATGGATCTTGTGGTATTTTGCTTTTTTCTTTCTTCCAGATTTAGAGCTTGCTCCAGAGGAAACCCAAGGTATGAATGAAGTGTCAGTCAGCTTCCCCACCAGCTGGCTTCTGAATTATCAAAGCTTTAGCCATGCATAACTAATTCACATTTGACAAAGATGTCCCAGGCAAACACACTGGCAGAAAGTCTACCAAGTCACTCCCTTCCTAGCCCTCTCACCAGGACCCCAAGAAGTCAATAAATCCTACATTAGCCACCACAGCATCAGCTACCAAGCAATACAGAAGGATGCAAGAAGCTGACCTTCTTGCCTCTGCTGGTGTCAGAAGCAACATAAGAAGTTTCTCTCCCACACACAGCATTCGACTCTCCGCTTCTTATCCCACTGGGAATGCAGGCACAGCACACACCCCCACACGCATTTCAGTCAGTAAAACACACCAGGCAAGATGCTGTTACCTAGGCAATGGTTATCACAAGTCTCTGGAAAGAGAGTCGGGGAAGAGGTACAGGACAATGTAAGCTTGGAGAAGGAGAAAATGAAGCCACCAGAAGAAGAGATCAAACTGAGATATAAGGCCTGAAATACTGTGATACGTGCAGCTGCTGGTGCTGGGAAATAGGTTGTTAGACCTTTTTTATTTTTTAATGTTAAACACATTTCTGCGATGGATGGAAAGACTTTGGCTCTTTAATTTCTTACCAGCCTGAAAAATGCTGCCAGCCTGTAGGTTCGTGATCTAACCTTTGCAGAAGGGCAGGCTGCTGGTTAGATACCCCTATGGTGTCATGGTTGGCCAAGATTTTGGATCAAGGCTCATCTTTAACAAGTTGGACCTGAGCAAGGTCCATAAGGAGGTGTTGCCTGAAGCCTTTTTTGTGTGGTCTTCCATAGCAGAGGTGTCTCCTCTCTTGCTGGTCTTCACCCCAGACAGTCTCCCTAAACTAGCCCCCAAAGGAAGCACCAATGATTTTATAGTATAACTCTCCTGAAACAGAAACTTGCCTGCAAGTAATCCCAGGGGTTGCAGGTTCTCACCTCCACACTGCCCACTGGTGTGTGTTTCCAGTGCAAGCTCCTCTCTCCAGTCACTGGTACCAGGCCTAACCTTAGAAAAGTTGAGCCCAGGTGTCAGTACATGGCTCACACAGGAATGTCTCAAAAGTACGATGCAGAGCTAATGCATCCTTCCGTGAAGCCTCAGTTTTTCAGAGGCAAAAGCTGAACTATTTTATGGCATATTCCATGCAGATAAATAGCATCCTGTACTGAAATTGGATGAAATAATCCTGCCCCAGCAAAACCACATGGCCAAGAATAAGCCCAGCTGCAAACTCAAGTCCTGTGAGATGTCCTGTTACTTGATGCCACTTAATTTATTTTTTTTTGTTGACCCTAAGCCTGACAACGTAATGTAAGTCAACAAATTCAGTAGTCCTTTCTTTGGATATGGGATGTAAGGGAAGATCCCATGTGCAATGTTAGCCACTCCAAAAATAACCTGCTAGATCCCCTTGTGCTCACACAGTCACCACAGTCATGCAGGAAGTTAGTAGTATGGAAAACATCAGTAGGAGTTTACACATGCAGGTCCCATATAGTAAGGATGGAGGATTTCAGTCACAGCAGGCCCGCTTAAGTGCCCTGCTGCATTGGCGTAGGTGGGCATCATGTGAATGTAGAGGATACAACAGGATGAAATCTTTCCCCTCTTTCTTCAAGCGTTGCAAGGAGTGAAGCTTATGAAAGTAAAGGGAAGGAAAGCTCGGGAAGTGGGGGGAGACAATGCTCTTCTTGCAGGTTTTGTTGTCAGTTGCTTTCAAATCAACAAGAAGGGAAATGTGGAAAAGAGAATTTATAAAAAAAAAAAAAAAAAAAAAAAAAAAGGAAAAACCACAAACCCTCCCCACACACAACCACACATAAAAAAGGCCAATACTTCCCCTCCCCAGCAGCTCTGGTGTCACAGGGAGGGGAGGGATTTTTCATGCTTGCAGCATTTCCTGTGTCCGCCTCCCCACCGGGTCTTTGTGGTATTTGAAAGGGAAAGGATGTTGTATACAAAGGGGACCGAGCTGCCTGGGTGGAAAAGTGATGGGGGAGGACCAGAGAGAGGAAAAAAGAAGGAAGGAATAATAAAGGATACGCAAGCATCTTGCACTAAGTAGAGGAGGTTTGAGCATTTAAGCATTTAAGCCCCTTGTTGGATTGTTTTTTCTTCCTCAAAACAAGGTTGCTGATTGGTGGCCAAAATGACATTTTGATGGTTACCAGGGTGCTGGAGAGTGGGAGGTGGGGAGGGAACGATGCATTTTCTATGCATGGCTTGGAGGGAGATTCAGCATGGCAGAAAAAGGGAAGCCTTGTTAACAGGGCAGTGGGGTGGTCCTTGTGACGGACAAACCAGACAAGAATCCTTGGCATGGCTCAGCACCACCCGTGCTTTGCTGTACAGTAAAGGCAGTAGTCTTCCAAGTAGCCTGGAGACAACACTGAAATTCCTCCCGGAGTTAAAATGATCACAGCCCAACCCACAACCCAAGAGATGTGGGGGGCAAAAGGTTGATTAAATTCAGGAGACCTGATATAATCAGGGTCTACTCAATGGGGTTTCACCACACCCTCTTCTTTTAAACAGCAGTAGTGGATGTAAAAGCAGTGGGACTGAAGTACAGGGGTTGTATTTCTGGTATATGACCTGAATCAGTCTTTTGACATGTCCAGCAACCCCACCTTCCAATAAGTCCAGAAACCCCCAGACCCAAGTCCCAAATGGCAGGCTGGGAGTTTCCTACAGAATGGTGCCAGGAGAAGTTACCCTGTTAGTATGATATTGCTTGCAGAGATACTTTATTCCCTATGAAACCAGCAACACGGAGAAAGGTCTCTGTGCTGAGTTTTGTTTCTAATCCGCATCTCCACAGCTGGGTACAAAACTTCAGTCCTGTCTCAAAGCCCAGCACACCACAATTTGCTATGCCAAAGAGGAATGGCAGTGCATGATTACAGAAGCAAAGTTGTATTTGGTTGGACATTCCTGTCCACCTTGGATTTTCTTTTTGCTCAGCATTTTTCCAGGGAATTTTTTTGGCTGTAGATAGTCTAGAGGAAAAGCAGACCTTTCCAAGTGAAACTCTTGAACAGTTCACTACCAAAGGCCATAAATTCCTGCCTAGGATATCACCGATTTCTGAAAGATATAAAGGTTTGGGAGAACTTTTGCAGTCCCAAAATGCATTTCTATACCTTGCCTTTTAGATATTGGCAATTTAAGAGTTTCTATTCCCTGTCATAAGTAACTTTGCAAGGAAGACTCTGGTGAAATATGTACCTTAATTTCAGTTCTAGGTTGGGAGCCCAGCTGTCCCTACCTTCCCCTGCAGTCCATGGAAAATATACCTTGTTCAGGAGAGGGATGCAGGTAACTGATCCTGTTTAGGCAGCAGTGTTACGTATGTAGGTGGGAAGCACGTCCTGGCTTGTCCATAAAAGGGCTCCAACTACCTCAGTGTTTAACACACATACCTCCAACCTCAAATGACCTGAGTTAAGGCCAGCAAATTGGGTTGTGTTTTACCATTGACTTCTTTATGTAATACAATATGAAGCAACCAAAACAGGGCAGACAAACAGAAATATGCTCACATAACTTAGTCCACAAACTGCTCCGCAGTTCTTAACCTTGAAGTATGCCAGCTGCCTTGACAAATCCCTGTATGTAACTATTACTCATACCAAGACAACTCAGAAGTTGTCACCCTACCATTAACCCCGGACAGCGTGTTCTTTGCTTCGCTTGCAGAGCCTTTAAAGAATAAGAAGATGCTGCATCTATTCAAACATCTCCAACAAGCACTGTGAATAAGCAGCCTTCAGTTCTTGCAGAGGATTTTCAGAGACTGAATCTTTAAAAGCCTAATTTGTGGAGAGGGGTTTTGTGTCATAACTGTTACAATCATCTTTGCTGAGCATAGTCAAATGGGAAATGACAAGTTAGTGCAATAGAAAAACATGTCTAAAAATGAAGAAATAAATAACAAATACTAGCAGCCAGCGTAAGTGACCAGTGAGTGGGCAAAGTACTACACGTAAAGGTTTGTGTCAGAAACAAACCTTCAGATTAGAGGAAGGACACCTTACTGCCAAAATCTGCCAGGCTCTCCAGACAATCCTAGAATAGTTATAAAAGCAAGACACAGGAGTATCAAACCTGTACAACAAATAGGCCAAACTGTTAGATTTCGAGCTGATATAAGCTGACAATTTGCAGACATAACAGTTAAATTAGTTACACCAGGAACATTTATCATAATCAAATGCTCAGTGTTAGTAGTCCTCCAGGAGGAAAAGAGGGATGCTGTCTATTTTTTTTAAGGATTTCCAGAAAACCAGCTGCTAAGAAAAAAATAATACACCCAGCTAAACAAAGACAGAAGAAAACACTGAAACACTGAAATGGAATCCAAATATCAGCTCTAACTCTCCTATCCAAAAAAGTCTCCTAGAAACAGGGAGGCTACCAGTTATCAGCAAGTCTCAACTGTGTCTACAACCAAAATCCAACAACCCTTTTAGCCAAAATCTATCTGGATGTGGGATGAGAGAACACACCTCACACACCTGGAATCTCCAACCCTCCTGCTCCTATTTCTCTGGCTGAAATCTCAGCTCATTGAGTCAATGTACCTTTTTTTTTTTTTTTCTGATGTCGTTTTATCCCTTGTCTCTAGTGGGAATGTATTATCTTTAACTTTTCTCAGAGCACTCAAGATGAGGGGAAAGCTGTTGAAAATACATTAGACTAAAATAAACTCCAATTGGAAATGCTAAGTACTGCATGTTCCTGCTTTAGGAAAATGAAATACTTCATTCACATTCCTGAAACAGGACTTGGGACAATTTCAAGTGTTGTGACTTTTTTTAAATCCTCCAAAAATAGTGAGTGAGTGTTATAAATTCTTACTTCTCTGGTTTGATAAAGAATGCGCTCATTATTAACATACAGCAAAGCTTTCCTCTCTGACCAGGCATTTAATCAGAACTGGGCCCCATTAGCTGACACGTCTACATATTACATGTGGCTTTTGTCAAGTACCTTTCTGACTGGCCACTGGTGATCACCTGAACACATCTATGCTGCAATCAATAACATAAAGATTGGAATGTTGGTGCATCTTCCATACCTTTAAAAATTGTTTTTGTTTTCCGCTAGAAGCTGGATCTAATCTAATTTGCAAGGGAATCTAAGTAACAGACCCCAAATCTTCAATTTGACCAGTCCTGCTAGATGCTTTAGCAAAAGGGATGGGGACCTGCTTACCAATATTAATGGTGCCTGCACCACCCAAGCAAACACAGCCCTGAGTCAGTGAGTCTTGACCAGGCTTAGCACCAAACATCTAATGTGTTCACTGGTGCAACCTCTGACTTTGCTGGTCCCACAGATGTACTCAGGATGCTGAAGCAGGATTCCTCCAGAGATCTCTAAGAGATTGGACAGACAGATAGCTGGACAGACTGCATTGGGGTACCCAGAGGTGATGTGGACTCCACCTTCCCATGTGTCTCATATGTGGTCCCAAATTTATTTTTGTTGGAAAGCTCCTGTTCCCCATGCCTTTTTTCAAGGGATTGTATCCATGTATACGAATCTCAGATAAAACAGTAAAGCACAAGAATATTTCATGCTGCCAGGACCCTTACCTCAAGAAATAGCCTTCCAAAACCAGCCGTAGCATTAGCAAGGGAAAAATCTGGGTATATGAGGGTAGAGAGTTACATCTCCTGGGGTTATATAGGTTCAAAAGGAGTCCCTCTCCCTTAACGCTATTTGCCCCATGGAGCTTCTCCTCTTCCCCCTCCATTTTCCCTACCCCATCTGGTCCCCTTAGACCTCTATCCCATCTAAGTAATTCCTCTGTCCCCTTCACCTTAAAATCCATAAATGGCCTGTCCTTCCAGGTCACATTCCCCCTCTAATTTGTTCTTCTCCAGAGTTTCCCTGCTGGTACTCACAATCTTCATCCCTCTTTATACGTTCTTCTCTGTGTCTTTGTCCTGACTAAGAGGCTTGGGCATGAACAAGAGCTTCTACCTCTTGTTATAGCAGCCTGAGACCTTGAATCAGAAAGCTTTCAAAATGGAACAGGGACATCCTGTGTGCTTTGAGGTTGCCTCTCAGGGGAGGCAGGTAGGGAGTAGGGAAATAAGAAGGCAGAAAGAAACCTGTGGCATGAAGATTCCTTGCTCCTTACACCTTTTCCCTCTTCTTCCTAAGGCTCCTCTACTCCTTTCTGATAAGAGATAATGGGGAAGGGTAATGGGGTCACTGTAGGTGGACTATGTCCAGCTCCATAGCTGGATAACATCTGCAGTAAGGTAAAGAATAATGTACACAGAGGGAATTTCTGTTGAGATTTTGCTGTGTCACTCAGCGTAATTGGCAGAAACTTAATGACAGGTCTGAAATGATGATTAAATTGTAATAATAGTAAGAAAAGGAAGTATATGGCTGGTTTGAATCAGTTAAGTTCTAGAAGTGATTTGTTACAAAGAGCTGAAAATGTTAATAAATGGTTATAATACAGTCATCCCTTATACCAGCCCCTTAGGGTATTCTGTTTAGATGCCCCCCCCCCCCCCCCCGCCCCCCCCAACTTGAAAAGGGTGATTGTCCCAAGTATGGACAAGGAAAATGCTGTAGGCAATACTGTAAAGTATTTCTTTTGATTCTCATCACACAGTTTCTGTTGTGGTACTCACAAGTCACTCCCATCTGATACTCTTTTTGGTAAGTGACAAGCTCTGACCTTTGAGTTTCTGATAAGCCCCATTTGTTTCATTCATATTCAGGCAAACCTACCTAATTTTTCACTTTGGACCATCTGACAGGTCCTGTTTAGTCTGTGGCTGGGGAGCACTCGAGGTTCTCAGACCTGTCAAGTCATATATTGAATGAGAGAGTCATATTGCTGACTCTCACCTTGAGTTACCCAGCAGCCTGGCTGGTGTATAACTCACTTCCAGCACTGTCCTACCTCTGCACTGCAGCCATCCTGAGCCCTCAACTGACAGTGCAGAGCAGGAGACAGCGCTGGGAGCTACAGCTGTTGTGATGCCACCTGGCAGGACATAGTGCTTGGAAGAGCCGTGCTAAATGGTCTCTCCTTCCCCGCTGCTGCTGAGATCAAGCTTTCATTGCATGCACAACTGTGGCCTTCTCTCTTGCCCAAAGTAGGATAGTGGGATGGACAACAGGAATGGTCAAACACTGTGGAGTCATCAATGCACACACTTTTTCCCCCCTGTGCCAGAACTATGAAAAGCCACAGTGACCACTGCTGAGCGAGCATCCATCAGGCTGGCCCAAGATCCTCTCTTTCAGCTCCTCCATGCAGCAGTGTTTGCTATACTTGCATCTCCTACCCCTTCAAATAGCAGAGACAAGCCTGACCATTCAGGGCTCTCACTTCAGCCCTCTGTCCTTGGTTGTCCTTCTTTCAACCCTGTTTCTTCCCCTGGCAGCCCCTATTCAGCCCTTCCTTCCTAGCCTTCATTCATCGTTCAGAATAACAACCTTTGATTTTGCTTGTGGTGCTGAGGAAGAGCTGTCTTCATTGTCACTATTTGCAATAGAGTTGTTGTCATGGTCTAGAAAGAAAGTCTGACTACAAGGAAAAGGAGCTCAACTTTTGAGCATAGGACATGAACCCTTCCTTCCTACAAGTTGTTTTGTTTTGGTTTTTTCCTGGGGAGTTTATTGACTTAGGGCACTGGACTAACCTCACTTCTTATCAAGGTGACTCCTGAAACCCTCAACTAAATTTTGATCAGTCTTCATTCAAGTAGACTGGATTGTCTGCTTAGAAGAGACATGAAAAAGAATCTTCTAAACTGTAGACTTTGCACCTCATTAGGAGGAGTGCTAACCAGGAGGAAAAAAAGACAAAAAAGGTCAGTGAATCTCTACTTCCATAGTAGCACTCAGTACGTTTAAACAGATTCATAAAGACAGCTCCAAAAACAAGTGGCTGATTAAATTAAATTAAATTAAATTAAATCAACAAACAAACAAACAAAAAACAACAAAGGGAAAGCACAGCTAAGAATTTGGCTCTGTGACTGATATTGGGGGGGGGGGAGTTAATTTAAATTTTAAGAAGGATGCTATTTGTCAGAGTGGTTTCATTTGAACAGATCTATTTTGTCCGTGACACATTGCCAGATCTCCTCTTTGTGAAGCCAACAGGGAAAATCAGTGTTATTTTGCCAGCCTTGTGCTATAGTGAGATTGGGACGTATTGACATGGAGTTTTCCTATCAGAGGGAGCACTCTGGGCAGTATTTATTTCTGCATGTAAAGAGTTTTGTATGTGGGCAGCCCACTGAAGCCTGCTGAAGACACTTGCATCTTGGTGTCCAAGGGTGTCTGTATTGCAGTGTCACAGGGGCAGAGATATATCACTTACAGCACCAAATCCCCAGCAGAGCTTTTCCTGGTGCCAGTGCATGTTAGGAGACAGAGATAAAGTGAAGCACCATCTGAGCCTTACAGATTCACCCAGCCTTAAAATTCCTGTTGCTCTCACCATCCCTGCCTCCTTAATCTATCTTCTCCACCTTCACACCAATGACTCTGGCATGTCTCTTCCCTTTTCTAAACGGTAACAGGTGTCCAGCTGAGGGTCTTCATTGTGGCATGTCCCTCCATGATGATTTCTGGTTTACAAACCTGGTTTTTTCCCCTCAAACACACAGCCACGGGTAAGTAGTGCTAGTGGTTCATGCCATTCTGTCTCCTACTCATCATTATTAATTAAAGACAAATCTACTAGCATTGATTAGGAAAATACTCACATTAGCTGCAAAAATGAGCACAAAAGGAAAATACAAATGGACAACCCTGTGGACCAGGATGTAACAGTCACCATAGTGTTCAGTTCTGGAAAAGGAACAGTGAATATTCTTGATTACAAGCCACCCAAATATTATTCATGAGCAGCAGAATTAAATGAAGACAGATTTTCTACAGAATTGTATGCACAATATTTTGTAAACAATCCTACCACAATAGTCTCAGCTTTCCTCTCATGTACAGAATGCTCTCCACCTACTGAGACACGCTAAGGACCGTCCCAAGTCCCAAGTCTGTCAATGCATCTACTTTGCAGATCCTAACACTCCAGTCCTCCACAACCCTGAAGTTCCCCAGATCTCTCCAGTTCTTCTTGATAACCCCTGAAGTCCCATCCATGCTGTCTCCAGCTCCTCTCATGTCCCTTTATTCCCAGTTTAGCAAGAAGCAGAAAAGGCAGCAATGCCATCAGGGTGCACACACATTGACTGATGTGCCACCAGGCCAAGGGGAACAGGTAACTCTGGTTTTCATGCTGCAACACTTCCCTCCACAGGCCCACAAATGTCATGCTCTTTACATTTCTGAGAACAAATTTTTGGGACTCTGAGTCATTCTTTTATTCTCATTGAAACTGGCAAGCCGATGGAAACAGCATTAAGAGGGAGAAGCAGGACTGACAGTCAGCTAAGACAGGTGGACAGTTACAGTGTGATCATGCTAAAAATGAGAATCAAGGTAAAGGACCATTGCTGAAATGTATCCAAAGGTTTAGCTACCTGTCAGTCCATGTTTAAGTGCAGTTAAATGGTTTTGGATGTGTGCAGCTTCCAGTGGGATTGTACAATGTGATAACCTGCAATATAGGCAACAAAAAGCAATGCCTTGTGCAGCCCTCTCCAGTCGGTACACACTAAAGGAGCATCCCTGCAGATCTCAAGGGTAAGCATGGGTGTAAGCAAATGCACCATTTAACAGCTTGAAATCTTCCAGGTAGCTATCTGTTCCAGTTACCCAACGTTAGCATTTTACATGGTGTCATATGATAGAGGCCACCCCAAGAGGTCACGTGCTGCCTGCTTTGCAGCCACTCATGGATGAGCTCTCTGAGGTCCCAGATCTAGATAAATGTCTCATCAGCACTCCAGCAAACATCAGAGTGAAAAATGTCACTCTGCATATAGGTGTCAGTAACAGGTAGCTCCATGATCAACAGGAAGTACAAGCCCAAATGCAAGGTCCCGTGCCTGTAATCGGGACAATCCCCTCTATCATAGAATCACAGAATCATTTAGGTTGGAAAAGACCTTTACTATCATCAAGTCCAACCATTAACCCAGTACTGCCAAGGCCACCACTAAACCATGTCTCTAAGCACCATGTCTATATGTTTTTTAAACACCTCCAGGGATGGTGATTTCACCACCTCCATGGGCAACCTGTTCCAGTGCATGATAAAACTTTTAGTGAAATAATTTTTTCTTACTATCCAATCTAAACCCCCCCCACCCCCCCCCCACCCCCCCCACCCCCACCGGCTTTAGGCCATTTCCTCTTGTTCTATTGCTTGTTATGTGGGAGAAGAAACCTACCCCCACCTGCCTACAACCTCTTTTCCAGGTAGCTGTAGAGAGCAATAAGATCCCACCTAAGTCTCCCTCCAGTAAACAACCCCAGTTCTTTCAGCAACTCCTCTCAAGACTGGATCTCTAGACCCTTCACCAGCTATGTTGCCCTGCTCTGGACATGCTCCAGCACCAAAATGTCTTTCTTGTAGTGAGGGGCCCAAAACTGAAAACAGGATTTGAGGTGCAGCCTCACCAGTGCCAAGTACAGGGGGACCATCACTGCCCTGGTCCTGCTGGCCACACTGTTTCTGATACAAGCCAGGATGCTGTTGGCCTTCTTGGCCACCTGGGCACACTGCTGGCTCATGTTCAGCTGGCTGTTGATCAACACCCCCAGGTCCTTTTCTGCCAGGCGGCTTTCCAGCTACTCTTTCCCAAGCCTGTAGTGCTGCGTGGGGTTGGTGTGACCCAAGTGCAGGACCCCCAGCACTGAGCCTTGTTGAATCCAAGTCAATAGAGACAAGGTTATGAAGTGATTGAGAGCATCCCTATGGAGAAAGACTTGGGGATGCTGGTGGATGAAAGATTAGACCTGAGCTGGCAAAGTGTGCTTTCAGCCTGCAAAGCCAATCGTCTCTTGGGCTGCATCCAAAGAAGTGTGGTCAGCAGGTTGACGGAGGTGATTCTTCCCCTCTACTTCATTCCTGAGACCCCACTCGGGGCACTGCATCCAGCCGTGGGGTCCCTAGCATAAGAAAGATACGGACTAGTTGGAATGTGTCCAGAGGAGGCCACAAAAATAGTCAGAAGGCTGAAACACCTCTGCTATGAGAAGAGACTGAGAGAGTTGGAGTTGTTCAGCCTGGAGAGAAGAAAGCTCCAGGGAGGGTTTTTTGCAGCCTTTCAACACTTAAGGGGATTTATAAGAAAGACAGAGGTTTTACTAAGTCTTATAGTGACAGGACAAGGGGCAATACTTCTAACCTGGAAGAAAGTAGGTTTAGGCTGAACATAAGGAAAACATGTTTTATGAAGAGGATGGTGAGACACTGGACCAGGTTGCCCAGGGAAGTTGTGAGTTCCCCATAACAGGAAATGTGCAAGGCCAGGCTAAATGGGGCTTTGAGCAACCTGATCTAGTGGCAGATGTCCCTGCCCACGGCAATGGGGTGATCTTTAAGGTCCCTTCCAACCTAAACCATTTGATGATCTGATGTGTGCAGGTCACCCCATTTTCCCCATACAGGCAGCAGAATCTCAGGGCAAATTGTCTGCTCCTAACATAGATCTATATAACAGCTCAGGTCATAGACTAACTTCCACAGACTCCCCACTGACTGTGTCTGGAGCTTTGAAACCTCACTTATAGAGAGACCTACTTTCTGAATACATAATATGGGATGTTGTTGCCTTAACATAGGCGTGTGGTGCCACTTCAAACACTGATGGCACCTGATGACAGTCCAGAAGAGTGCAGGTCTTCTGTAGGTTCTATGTCATCTCTGCCAGCCCTGTGCAGATGCCTTGGACACCCTGGGAATTCCCAAAGAGTGCAAAACTTCCATGTATTTGCAAGTGAACCCTACCTCTAAATCTAGGTGAGATGCACCACTTACATGGCACCTAAAGTTCTCTTGGGCTAAAGATTTTTCAGGCAGTGATAAATCTTCCTGTCCTTTGCACAGTGCAACTGACAGTAGACTATAAGTTAGGATTGCAGATCTGGTCACATTAATTTTAGTGATGATAATAATTACAAGAACTCAGATGTTCAAGTTCAGCCCTTGAGAGACTGTGACCACAGAAGTCTAACAGCAAGAAACAGCCCCATCTGCTTTCCCATCTGAAACTAGCTGGAAATAGTCTTGTTATCCATTTGGCCCTAGTATGTCATCTGAAACCGCTTCTTAACATATGCTTTTCAAAATATATTAGTTTTGTTTTACAGGGTTTTGGCAAAATATTTTTCCATCATGATTTGAAAAGTCATCAAAATCTCAAGCCTTGTTGAAGAATGCAGTGATTTCAGTTCAGTGTTGCTTAAAAAAAGCTTTTGCATAATACATTTTAGCATTTAGTTGTTATTCCATTTGAAATGTATTTTAAGATACATTGTTTATTCTGATGTATTTTATGTTATAAGCTTATTTATTGTGTTCTCTTTTATTCCACATTTATGTTCATGTTTAATTTTATATTCACTTTCTTATTTTAATTCCATATTCTACAGTTTTATCTAGTAAAAATGAAATACTAGAAGTCAAACAAAAATAAATGTTGAAATAGTTTTAGTGATATATTCTCCTTGACCAAAAACGTGATGTTTTTTTAAATGTACGAGAGGCAAAAATCAAAATGTAGCATTATATTTCAGATTGAAATGGGAAAAAAAAAAAAAAGAACTACTGAATTTCTCATAAAGCTGACTTGATAGTTCTACCAGCTCACTAGATATGCTGATATATTTATTTAATCACCCAAATATAAAAGTCTGTTTTTCTAATAGTGACATTTGTTATGACATTAAAAATTGATTTACAAATATTTTTGCTTTTGTGAATAAACACTCCATTTTGCTGTGATTTTTTTAAATTATATCATTATTATGCCTGCATATTTGATGTTGAATGTTTACACTCACTGGTTTTGAATCCTCTTCAATCTGATTCTAGATACATCCTGCTTCTTGTTAGAACTAAAGAGCACACAGATACTGCATAAACATATGTGGCATTTGCTATTCCTTATCCTCGGGCTGAGAACATTGATTTTCCTCAGGAAGGGAGAAGAAGCAGAACAATGCAAATTTTGCTGATTAGCTATACACTGCAAATTCAGAAGAAGAAATAAAAGTCTGAGAACAACCACACAACAACAATTGCATGAAAGCTTTCCTTCGCCTGTAACTATTCAGCACGTATTTAGTTGACAAATGCATTCGGTGACAGTCAGGATTCATACATCACCAGTGTTTTAACCAAAATGTGTGTAGTAAACCTGTCTCCAGTTTATCCTTCCTTACACTGCAGGCTCAGACAAAACCCTTGAAGTACAGTAATCTGCCTTCCTATATCCCAATGAACAGAGCATTAGGTAGAGATCTGCTCTTGCTTATGATTGCTTTTTAACGTCTTTTCACTGCAGCAGATAGACCTGACGTCATTAAGCCTGTTGTTATTATATTTTGAGAGGATTACTAAACATATAATTGATATCAGTTTTCCTTCCGTTATGGATTTGCAAAGTTTGGTGGTATTTACATAAGCATTTTTTCACAATATTCTGTGAGACAAGAGAACAAAACTGTCTTATTTCATTACCTTAATCAATGCTGATGTGTGCTTTGGTTTGCTTTTGCTTTCCTTTTCTGGATACAGAACACTGTTTCATGAAACACTAAACTTTATGCAGATATTGAAAAGCCAATAAAGTTGAATGTTGGGAAGAATCGATGCAGAAAGATGTCAAGGAAAGCCGCTTCCAGCTGACAGGCTATTGCAAGGGCTCTCCTGGTCTCGCTCCTTTTTCATAGGCACTAATGAATCCTGTTGTTCTTTCTTTCTTTCTTTTTTTTTTTTTTTTTTTTTTTTAACCTCCTTCAGATCTCCCTTGAAATGCCCCTTCCCAAAAGCTGCTGAGTAAAGATAGCATCCAGGCACTCCTACATCACTACAATGAGGATCTCAGACAGGCACAGACGGACGGACAACTGCCACAGACGTTTTGTATGAACTGATGATGGAGTTGCATGACTCTTTCCACACAACATGGGCAAGCAGTAGCCAGCAAGGGTGGTCCTGACTTACCTCAGTGCCTGCACCACGGTTCCTACTCTCTGGGGAAAGGGGTGTACCTGGTTCAGAGGATGGGCATGGGCTGGGTGAGTGGGGAGGGAAGGAGGCTCTGATGCACCCACAGCACGCCTCATGGTATATCTGGAGGTGCCTTTCCCACTTCCCCAGCAAGGCCCAGCCCTCCGCACAAGGGTTTAACCTACAACGCAAAGCTGGCTGTGAAGGAGGCAGCATGGTGTACAGCACATGTCATTGCAAAAACCTCCATGTTCTGTTAGATCTCTCCTTACAGTCATTTGGAAAGGTGTGCCTCTTTATGTTAGACAAAACGGAAATGGGGAAAGACAGCAAAAATCATAAAAACAAGCACCAAAGCCTCAAGGGAGGAGCGATATTGCACAGAAGCAGCCGTGCCCACTGCAGAAATACCTTCCCACAGCTCAGAGGCTCAACAAAGACTGTCTAATGTAAGCAGCAGGGGTTTCCAGCAGCGGTGAGGACAGCTTAATGCAGAGGTTATTTGTGCCTCCTCTTTCAATCTTATTTTCCAGCCTGGGGAGAGAACTCCTAAATGTGTTTGACACGTTTCCGTTTCCATTTCTCAAAGCCACGCTTTTCACACCAGCCGCTCTTCGCTCCATCTGATCCACTGGCAATATTTCCCCAGGACAAACTGGAGTCACCTGCCCACAATAGCCCAGGAGGAGTCCTTACAAAAGGCACTCAACTGTGCATTAATTTGTGGGGATTGCTCACTTCAGTCCCAAGCTGGTGCAGGCTGGTGCCCTGAACTGTGAAAGACTCGAACTATTAACACTGATTTACATCCTACCTCACCTAGCAGAGTTGTGTATTTGTATTCACCTCAGCACTGTGGAAGTGTCTCATGTGCTCTGAATCATACTCAACTATTTTTCACAGGAAGAGTGAGCATGCTTTTAAATTTACCACAGTGATAATTTCCCATTTACTTGGATCTGGTAGGTGGAGGCTGCTCCTAAGTGCTGCCATTGCACCGAGTATATACGTACTCCGTTGCTGTCTTCTACCTCCTTTTTTGCCTTGATGTCCCTCATCTTTCAGAGTACTTGGATCATGGAGAAACCCAATCAATTGCTCAGCATTAAGCCACACCGTCAAGTAACAGAGCTCTCAGTTTACTTTGCAGTCCTGGTCCCTGGTCCCTTAGGTGCAATTTGGATGCAGTCTTCTCCAAAGGGGATGGATTAGTTAGCAAGGCAAAATCACAGAATCATAGAAACATTTAGGTTGGAAAAGACCTTTAAGGTCAAGTCCAATTGTTAACCTAACACTGTCAAGGCCACCACTAAACCATGTTCCCAGGTGCCACATCTACATGTCTTTTAAATACCTTCAGGGATGGGGACTCAACCACTTCCCTGGGTCACAGTGACCACACTGAGGTCCTAACCCAGCACTGAGCAAAGATGGGGACAGTTCATAACAACTTTGAAAGAAAGTAAGAATTCACTTAAATGACGTGCATACTGAGTTTGAAATCCTATGAGCCAGGGACTTTTCCACTGCCCACCACCTTCTAACAAAGAGTCCCATATCATCTATTCAATGCACAAGATTTTCATTCCCTGAGGGGTGAAGCTACTGGTAAATCATCTGTTTAACCAGGGGTAGGCTGACCATTAGAAAATGGCAATAAAACATCCTGTGATTTAAAATCTGCATTTAATTTCAGGCACATGCACCAGTAAGGAGGAGGGGTGATGGATCATTAAGGAACTGCTATTTTGTTTCCAAAGCAATTGAGTAGCACGTAATGAGGACCAGCAGGGACAGATATGCAAGGAAGCAGTGCAGTTTCCTGCAAAATGAGCTGACAGAAAGCATCTCCTGTATGTTGCTGATGGTTCCACCCAGATGCCTTTGAGCTGCTTCACTGCTTCACATTTCCACTTCCAAATTCACCTGTCCCAGGAAAGGACCCACATGGCAGCCTCATCCATTCTGTCACCTGGGAGCAGTCCTTGGAGGGAAGTGTTGCCTAAACTACTGCAAGTCTTGCTGTGGGAGGCAACGGGTGGGTTGTCTCCCAAGAAGTCCAGGAGTGCAGCAAGACAGGGAGTTAAGAGGACTCAGGAATAAACTGGGGAGCTGACACCTGGTAGGGTGGAAAGCCTCCTGTGATCCCAAGCGGTTTACCCATTCAGCCAGCATTAGCACAGACTGAGTCAGGGGTAGGACTCACAGTATTTGTTCAGACAGAGGATCTGCAAGTAGCTGGAAGTAGGGGTGGGTGTATGAATGAGAGGGGTTCCCCCTCTCCTCGCTACCTAACAGTGGAAAGGTTTTGCCTTGAGAACAAGAACACTGTAAAACTCAAACATCTTTACCTTTTTTTTTTTTTTTCCCCTTCTAGATGTAAAATGAAAACACTCATGTTATTTTTTCTCACAAAATATTTTCTTGTTCCCTGCCAAGGTGGACTGGGGAAGGCCAAGGCTTGAATAAATTGAAATCTCCAGGTATCTAACAGTCATTTCAGCTTCTCCACATGGTCCTTTGCTTTCCTGGGGTTTCTGCCGTTCAGTTGTTGTTTCAGTTGGCATCTCTAATAATTTTTATTTCTTGAACAAAAATGCAGCAGAAACGCTCAGCCCTGTATCTGATGGGTGCCAGTCAGCAGTGAGACGAGAGAAGGTCCTGTCTGGGCAGCCTTCCGTGGCAAAGGCAAGACAACCACTAGCAAAATATTCCTTGAGTGCCATTTCTTTTAACATATTCCAATTTTCTAGCCCCATTAGTTCTGCATGAACTACTTCCATATGAGCAAATGAGAAAATTAACAGGAGCTTCTGGTTCACGGATTACCACCAGCTAGTGGATGGCTTCTGTGTTCAGCAGCTACCCACTCACATGATGTCTGGAGCTGTCTGTAAATTATTCCCTTAAGTACCAGGAATATTCGTATATATCTAAATTCAGCTCAGAATTTGCTGTGGTCTGTGCAGCAATTAATGGAAGGTCTGAGCTTATTTTGTGCTGCCAGTGTTGTAATCAGTTTACTTGGGGATTCTCTTCTGGGATTAACAATTTTGCAAAAATTTTTACATCAGATATGGTTCCCAGAGGTACAAACGCCATTTTTTTGACATGATTAACTGAGGAAAGTTGCAATTATAAATAGATATACATGGGGCTGGCAGGAACTAAGAAACTGTGTTGCAAAGGAATGCTCAAAGCTTGTTTTTACCCACACTGACAGTTTCTGTCACTCTTATGAGCACTGTGGTTCTTGGGCATTTCCCATAATTTACTGAACTCCTGGGACCAGGTATTTTGTTAGTGTAAATTTAAATCTGTGCCCAGTTTGCACTGGGAAAGGCCAGCTGATGTCTTCACACCAAAATACTGCATGTTGCATTGCAAATTGCCTGACACTTTAAGTAGAGATTAAGTCCAACTTATTCCATTGCTGTTACACCCACTTTCATGTGGTGTGAAGTGCAGCAGATTTCAGGATATTTCATTTTAGATGGCTGAATTTTAATGAGAGTATCTGTTAACCTCTACAGTCCCAGCTATATCAGACATGCTGTAATTGAATACAAACTCACCCTGACAACTCGTTGGTGTCCCCAAAGAAATTGTTGCCTATTGAGAGGTATAAGAGGACAGTAACATTTCCTGCACTGTATCTCAAGCACCATATAAAGGTGCCTTTGCATACTGCTTGCTGAATAACACTGTGCCTCTGGGGATGGTCAGTAGATGCTCTGAGCTTTGTGGAGTAGGTGGCCTTTCTCTCACCTCAATTAATTTGAAAGATCTGCATCTAGTTCAGGTCCCGTGCTGGGAGTGCCAGTCAGCCCATGTATCTCAGCTGCCCGTGAGCTGAATGATCCTCTGGAGGTGCCCATCTGTATCCACTTACTATGGAGGAAACCTAGATAACCATTTCAAATATATATATATATATATAATTTTCAGTGGCTCAAATTGAATTAAATGTGACCCACAACAGGGCAGGAATTACACTCCAAGACCCAGACAGTCCTTTTCCACCCCTCAGAGCTGGGCTCAGCATGCCCTTCAACTGCAGTTACTGATACAGGATTTGGATCAGCTGGGATCATGGACCAAAGCCCCACTGGTCAGCGCATGTCCAAAGTGATCTCTGACATCCTTCCAAAAGGCTTCATGGAAAGGTTTTGGATGGAGGATTTTATGTCAAGCCATTCCTTGGAGCCCTCTCTGCAACCGAAAATGTCCACTGTCATTTGTTTACAAAAAACACATACGTAATGGGCCTGAGTGTCAGATGAGCTCCCATGCTCTTCTGCAAGCAAAAATAATAGCACCTCACAGACAGATAAAAGGAAATGTAGGAGTAAAGAAAGCTGCCCAATCCATGACTGAGATACAACAATTTAATAGAGCATTTTTTCTTGCTTTTGCACTTCCAGGTCATTTCATGGACCTTTACGCACATTTTCTTCCATCAGCTTTTGCTTCAGTCACAGAAGAAAAAATGTTCAAACAAAACTTGATGTCTAGGGTGATGCTGTTGAGCAGAGCTCGCCCTGCCAGCTTGCTATTCCTGGCTGGATCCTTTTAAACTTGTGGATGGCTCTGTAAGCCTTATTTACACTCATTTACTAAATTCCATCTGACAGAAAACACAGCAGCTTTTCTCCCCTCCTCTCCATTGCTCTGCAGATGGACTCATGCAGGCAGAACCATAGTGCCCACTGAATGACAGAAAATGTGATTGGGAATGGGTGTGAATCCTCGCTGCTAGAGGAACAGAAAAGAAAAAGGAGCAATATATGTTTAGACATTTTCAGAGACCTCTGTAAGAGACCCCTGCAAACTCAAATGAGGACAGCAATGCTTCACATGAGTGAATACCATACCCTCCACAGATTCTGGCTTTTTTCCTAGAATGGGGGGTGGCCTACTTAAAGGTGGAACAGACCAGCTGTTTAGCAAGACAAAACAACACCAAAAAAACCCCATGCCAGGCAGAAAAGAGTAATTCTGCATAGAAATGAATTGGCTGGGAAAACTGAAGCAGGTAGGATGTAATTTCTCAGTGGTGTGCAATCACAGCTCCTGCAGGAACCTGTTAATCCAATAAAAAGTGCCACCTGCTTTGCTGAAATCAAGAGCACCCTTGTCCTGGTTTCAGCTGGGATGGAGTTAGTTTTCTTCTTAGTAGCTGGTGCAGTGCTGTGTTTTGGCTCTGGTGTGAGAACAATGTTAACTGCACTGATGTTTTTAGTTGTTGCTGGGTGACGTTTATACTTAATCAAGGACTTTTGTTTTCTCGGGCCCTGCCAGTGAGAGGGCTGGGGGGGCACGGGACATTGGGAGGGGACACGGCCAGGACAGGTGACCCAAGCTAGCCAGAGAGGTATTCCATGCCATATAGCATCATGTGGAGTATATAAACTAGGGGAAGAAGAAGGAAGGGCAGGAACATCCGACATTATGGCATTTGTCTTCCCAAGTAACTGTTACACGTGATGGAGCCCTGCTTTCCTGGGATGGCTGAGCTCCTGCCTGCTGGTGGGAAGTGGTGAATGAATTCCTTGTTTTGCTTTGCTTGCATGCAAGGCTTTTGCTTTACCTGTTATAGTGTTCTTATCTCAACCCTGAGTTTCACATTCCTTTCCAATTCTCCTCCCCATCCTTCTGGGTGAGGGTGAGTGAGCAAACAGCTGAGTGGTGCTTAGTTGCCTGCCTGGGTTAAACCATGACAACCCTGAGCATCATGGTGTCTACCAGGCACTCTTCAGTAGAAATAGCATGAAGCCAGTGCACCTCTAAAGTCCCAGAGCAGCACACACCACCACGCCCCGCCCCCCCCTCCCCGAATCTTTGAGTTTCTTTCTGTAGAGCTCATCATGCATGGCTTGGATGAGCTCCTACAACATGCTAGTCAGTTAGCAGTCATGTGAGATAAATTCTTCCAAGCCATAGGAGAGACCTTATGGCTCTTTCAGCTTTGAAGATAATATTAAATGAACACGATCCAAGCAAATCCATAAAGAAAGGGCAACATGTACCATCAGTAAGCCTGGAACAACCATGAAGATCCTCATGGTTTCATCAGAAGTTTCCTTGCTGAAACTTTTTAGGTCTTTTCCTTTATAGGACACTAACATTTACACACATCTCTCACAAGGGCTTTTGGTCTCCTTGTTATTTCAGGTAGGTATAAAACCAGATTAAATATGATTAGGGAAAATAAAAGTTACAGGGAGATCATTAAAAGTCTTTTTGAAGAGTTATCACATCACTACAATTGCTTAGAAGTCAGGCCAAGGGTGGAGGGCATCTGCAGAGCACAGCGATATGGTTTTGATGGGTACCTTTCCAATGTAGACTGCACTGCCTTACCCCAGGAGCCACATTTAAACCTAGTAAAAACATTTGGCATATCTTTTTGGCATATTCAGACCCCTCCAAAAAGTCACCTCCAGTTAAACATTAATTAGCTGCAACGTAGCAGCCCTTCTGCTGCTTAGTTAAAAGGATGCACTGCAGACACTAATGAAATATCTCAGCATGATTTACAAACACAAACACACTTAAAACTAGTTTCTCACTAGTATCTAATTTTGCACAGAACAAAAGACACCTGATCATAGTTCCAGTTCCTGAAAGAATACCTCCATCGATGATGTAATTACACGGTAATATACTTGTCTCTCCCCAGATGTTTTGTTCTTCCTCCTCCAAGTTTTGTCAAGGTAAAATTTAAAGCCTTATCTGGATGTGTTACTGCCCAGTTAGAGGAATCTTTCCAGCCAAGTATGGAGCAAAATGAAGTTTTGGATGCATCAAAATTACCATTGTGGTTTCCCTTTTTGCCAACCCCTTGTGCCAAATCATTGGAATTTCAACCAGAATTGGTACTTACCTGCATTTAAAAATTCGATTACATCTGGTGTAAAGGGATTTGGGAGTTTCAGTGCACCTTTTGAAATCAGAAAAATGCTCTTACCTTCACAGTACAGTGGCTTTCAAAGTGAGACAGCGGCTGGTGGCTTTTGAAACAACTCCACAGCACACATTGCAACTCCAAAGCATTCACACAAGGATGGGACAGTTGAATATACAGTGATATGTTAACCAATGCACAGAATGCTGAAGGACCCTGAAAATTATTCATCTATACCACTAGGTCACTACAGTGGTCGCTGGCATGGTTTATGCCCTCTCACAACTACAACCACCCCTCAAAGGTCATTTTTTGCACATGGTGCTCCCTCTAGGAGACCATGTGGCAGCAAGACTTAAAGAAGAAACTTCCTCTGCCCTCCTGATTTGCATCTACTTGGCCAAGCTATAGGAGTTCAAGCACCCATCACAAGTCATCTTCCTGG
Source organism: Falco peregrinus (assembly GCF_023634155.1). Classification (NCBI taxonomy): domain Eukaryota; kingdom Metazoa; phylum Chordata; class Aves; order Falconiformes; family Falconidae; genus Falco; species Falco peregrinus. The sequence continues at coordinate 86,650,507 of NC_073723.1, forward strand.
TCTGATTCCTAAGGACAGCAGAAAATGTAGTTTGAAAACAACATTGTACAACTTTTTAAAAACAAATAACTAAAGGAAGGTACACTGGCCAGGGCAATTGTGAAGATACACAAATCACTGGAATATATAAAACAAAATAAAATAAAATTAAAAAATAAAATAAAATATTAAAAAAACCCTAACAAACCATGTTTTACTGGAGTATTTTCTTTAGTGAAACCAACTGCAAAGAGATTCGAAACAATCTTGCCAGTAATGGATAGCATTTATCACATTCACAGATTCATGGAGCCATTCTGCACACCTGAGGCTGCTAACAATGTGGGGGACGGAGGGAGTTACACTAAAGGGCAACATATGGCAGTAAATCTGGAATGCTGAACACAGTGATAAATTCACAGTAATAATTCAAGATGCTTCTAGAACAATTCTGGGGCCTTCCCCGCTGCCCTGTAAAGAAGAATCAAGGTAGGAGATTAAAAGCATCTTCTCAGCAATGATTTATATGTAAAAAAATGTGAAATTCTGTTTTAAAAGCAGATTTCCTGTAGCTAATTCTAAAAATTAGGCATCTGCTGTAAGGCAGGCTTCTACGCAGTCAGCAGAGACAGCCAGTCACCTCTGGACATTACTTCTGAGAAGTAGGGTGACCCGCCTCTGGGGGAACCTTGTTCCTTCCACTGATCACACAGGGAAATTAAGCTGTGTGAACATCAGGAAGCTTGAGAAGAACAGCATATTTTAATTACAGGATCACGGAAGAGAAAAATTGATGTTTTAATTTTTATTTTACTGATTATTTTTACTGGAACTCTGTTTTCCTTATTCCTGCAACCCTCAAAGGCACACGAGGAAATAATTAAGATATAAACTCTTTTCCTTGATAAAATATGGAGCAATAAATGGCTGTTAAGATTGATTAAGAGCTGAAGCAAAACACAAGCCTGGGGTAGATTTCACCTTGCTGTTTCTTAGGATGATGCAAGGATATTGAAGTTGGACCTTTTGCAGGCAAATCACATGCCAAATTGGGAAAAATAAGTCCTGTGCACAGTTTCTTTCCTTGGGGTGAGTCTGAATCATTCTGTGGTGTTTCTGCTTCATGTTGTCCAGCAGAACTGGACCAAAATCAGTTTATCTGAATTGATGATCACACTTAAAAAGAAAATATAACTGAAAACCCAAGGTGAAGCATTCATATACATTGAAACATATGCTTTCCTGAGCCAGCTAACAGTGTGGAAAACACTTCTGTCTGCCCCAAGGCAGCATCAAAGAGTTGTGGGGCTGGGACTAATGCCAGAAATCAATCAAGACATTTGATTTGCAGGCTGAAGTGCAAGTAGGGTCACAAATAACCCATGCAGGGTGGAGAGGACACAAAGGTTGCACAGGGCAGAAGTGGTTGTCAACCAGTGTAGGTGAAAACACTGAAAATGGGAAGCTCCTTCTCCAGAAAGACAGTACATCTTGCAGACGAACAAGTAATCCTGCCCTACAGCAAACTCCCCTCCCCTCCCCTCCCCTTCCCCTCCCTTCCCCTTCCCTCCCTTCCCTTCCCTTCCCTTCCCTTCCCTTCCCTTCCCTTCCCTTCCCTTCCCTTCCCTTCCCTTCCCTTCCCTTCCCTTCCCTTCCCTTCCCTTCCCTTCCCTTCCCTTCCCTTCCCTTCCCTTCCCTTCCCTTCCCTTCCCTTCCCTCTACTTTCCCCATTCCCTTTTGCTTTCCCCTTCCCTTCCCCTTCCCTTTCTTTTTTTCTTTTTGCTGTTAAGAATTTGCAAAGTTATTCCATTTTGGGAGAGGGTATGTTAGTTGATCAGCTGCCTGCCCACATGGCTGAATACCTGCATACCTGTCTTCTCCCACTCTCGGGTTGGCTCCTGCTGTCCAGCTATGTGCCCGAAGGCAAAAGTATAAATGGCAAAGATCGTGGAGGCTGGCAAGCAAGGACCATCACTTCAGTTTTTCCTGATAGATAAACCATGCCTTTGCTGCAAAAATAGGCACAAGAAATAGCCACGCAAAAATTTAAATGTTGAAAAAAAATTTTTCCCCCTTAGAAAATGGTTCCAGCTAAGGTTTTCCTCCATTGCACTGATCACAGGGATTGATTGCTGCTGTGGGCACAGGCAACGGCAAGACTGGATGAGGCTAGATTTAGAGATTGGGGTTGAAGGAGTCAAATCCAAACATGGGCATCAGCGTGGGTGTACATTCACAGTGTCAGTGCTGATGATGTCCACTGCATGTCTCTACCTCTGGGCACACCTGTGTAAAATATTCTGATATAATGATTCCCATTCTGTGATCTGGATCCCGTGTGATCCACAGCCTCATAGGTATAAGTCTGCAGGACATCTACGGAACCAGTGAACAGTGAAGCGTACAGTGTTGTGAATGTAAACTGAGAGTAAGCCAAGTCATGCTGCTAGAGCACTATTAGTATGTTGCAGAGACCTGCTGGTCTGAAAAGTGATCGTGAAGCAAATGGTGACAGCCTGTCTTTCGCCCTTTTTGATGCCACAACAACCATAAATGACTCTCTTGAAAGATTTTATATTTTACTTGTGGAAGGGATTACATCTAAACCCAGAGAAAGCAGCTGCTGTGGAAGGTGAATATTCCTCAAATGCCATCTATGGCTTCACATTTCCCTCCCTCATATTCTTGTCATGTTTCCCTTCTTATCTGTAGGTCAAGTATTAATATAAAAGAATAAAAAGAAAGATAACTATCTATCAATCTGGAAAATAAACTGGGAGCCACAAAGTGGAGAGGACAAAAAGTTGCAACACTTAAAAAAAAAAGAAAAAAGAAAAAGAAAAGCAACACTGCTATGGTGCTTTTGAATGCTAACTCAGCAGCTGCCTGTATCTGAATCTTCTACAGGTTGTGGCAAAGGAGGAAGCTGAAAGGAAGAGAAAGATCCATAAAATTAACTTTGAAAAATGTGCCCCAAATCTGAAAGGATGAAGACACCTACAACAGGGAGGCTCAACTTGAAACCTTCCTGGAGATTGATGGAAGCAATCTTTTTTAACACAAGGAAAGCACTTGGATTTGATCAGTGGAAACTTAGAGACCTCCAAACTGAATCAAACTTCTGCTGTTTTCTTGAGTTTTACCTCCTTCCCCCTCTGATTCCCATGAGAAACCCACCAGAGGCAAACAAGGGAGAGCCCAGCCTGCTGCTGGTGTAACTCATCGTCACCCCATGGGCCTGGGGGCTGCTGCTTTGAGCTGTCATTGTGAGACTGAATCACACAAACTACATGCAGAGGGGAAGGGTCAGGCGGTGTGAGCTGATGTAATTTATTCCCTGAGAGGTGGGAGAATCCTTGATGAAGGTTATAGAGAGGTTATTACAACTTGCAGCTTTCTATACACTCCTGCCAGACACATCTATTGCTTCACCTCACTGAACTGCATCATTTAAAAACCCTTTGACTCAGTGGTCTTTTAGACCATAGGGGTTGTAATTTAGCATTGACTTCCATTAACTTCAGGGGAGCTACACAAATTGTGCCAGCTGAGATCTGGCCTCCAACAGTCCATTAGACCCACTAATCCAGGTAGGAAAGTACTCTGTACATCACACCCAACTTCACTGTACTCATTCTGCCTTACTCTTCTTTTACACAACACCACCTCTACCATATTGGAGTTGTGCTGGACTTACACTGTTGTGGCAGAGAAAAAAAATCTGGCACTCTATTTGAAAAATAGGATCCATTTCCTCCCCTGCTTTTCTTTCCCTTGAAGGCCCAACACTGCCCTGACATTCTGAATTGGGGATGAAACAAAACCAGTTAGGGAATGGGATACAAGAGGAAAAACCAGCTAACCTGCAGAGGATGAGAGAGATCATTTCTCACACAAGCATCCACAAAAATGAGAAGCAATGAGCTGAGGCCTTCTCAACAGCTTTTCATAATACAAAGCGTTGGGCAGCTGGTCAGGTGGAGAAAAAAAAAGCAACCAACCAACCAACCAACCAACCAACCCCCCCACCCTCCTTTTTTCTTCTTTCTTTTTATTTTTAGCCAGAAAATGTGTTTAGTCCAGGATGAGGAAATCTGTCATGTCGGTTTGATTCTCCTTACCACAGCAACACTCTGAAAAGGACAGCTACTCCAAATGGGTCACTTCTCCCATCTACCAAAGGGTGAGCACAGCAGTGGCTGATTAACAGCACGGGGTAAAAGTCATATAGGACAAGGATGAGGCGAATCCTTGCTCAGAAATGAACCTGTGGGAGAAATGAAATGGGTTGGTTGTAATTTTCCAGGAGCCTGCAGCCATGACTGCAGCAATAAGCCCATGAGTTCACAACTCTGTGTTATGGTCCTGTTCTACTTGCAACACTGGTCACATCTATACCTTAAAATAATCCAGATATGTGCTCACAGTTGTGTTCAGTCAGTCTGTGAGGGTGGGAGAGAGCAGAAAGGCATCACCTAAATTGTCAGACTATGGAGAGAAGGATGTCCATGCAGTGGTCACTACACTGAAGATTGGTTTAGCCATGGCATGATAGCTGAGGAAAAGGTATTCATATACCACAACTTTAGGTATTACATCACAGAATTATAAAATGGTTTGAGTTGGAAGGGACCTTAAAGATCATCCAGTTCCAACCCACTGCCATGGCAGGGATATCTGCCACCAGACCAGGTTGCTCAAAGCATGTCCAACCTGGCCTTCAACACTTCCAGGGAGGCAGTATCCACAGCTTCTCTGGGCAACCTGGCCAGTGTCTCACCAACCTCTGTTGAGCTGAGTCAACAGATCTCTGTGCTCTCCCTCTACAGCTGATGGTGAGAAACTATATAGGCAGGATTCATCTTATCTGTCTTCAGGTGTCTCCCTGTGCACTGATTTTCTGGCCTCCTATAACAAGTGGAGATCTAGTCAACAGAGTCAATAAAGGGAATGCCACAGGTCCACCCATGCTAGGGTAGATGCCTACCTTTTGTCAGATAAATCACGCCCTGAACTTGACCCAGTAAAGAGAACCTGGGGTGACTTGCTCAGATGGAGACACCTATATTGTAGATGTCCATTCTAGGTCAGATGTTTTTTACTTATGGGAGGTTATTTGGAGAAGGCGTTCAGTCTGGGTGTGCTCTACTTTTCTGAAGAAGCCTTAGCTTACTCCAATGTCTCCAAAGGAGACCTTGGGTGACCAGTTGGCTGATACACACTCCTGTTTGGATACAGGACTGTGTATGCAAACATCAGTTTAAAATCAGAGCTCATCCCTCTGACATCTGATATAACACAAGCCATCAAATACCACTCAGTAATGACTCTATTGGGAAAAATTACTGTGATTCCTTCCTTGCACATGGAAATGACTGTACTACCTAAACTGTTAGGTATCTGCCACAGCACCTTAAAGGCTTCCAGTCTCACAGAACTGACAGGGAAGGGTTTATCCCTGAAATAAAGGATTCAATTTTTTTTTTTTTTTTGTCTTTTTTTTACAAGACATACAATTTATTCCAGTATGACCCAGCTACTCACCACCCAACTGAGTAAAAGAGGAGTAAGTATAGTCTTTAGAGGACAACATATGTAAGAACAGTAAAAGAAAACCAGAGGAGAAATTAAATACACAATTAAACTCTCTGAAATTTGAAGTCACATATGAATCTCAGAGAATCCTGGGCCTGGATCTGCCTAGATAGAAAAGGTGATTTCAACTTGCAGCCTTTATTTACAAGAACCCCATCCACCCAGCAAGATGTGGATTCATGCTCATGAGCCTCCTGGCAAATACTTGCGCACCTCCCACCAAAACCATCTTATTAAATGTTAATTAAATGCAACACATTAAGCTTAGCAGACACTCTGCTGCTGAGTTATATACATACAGTGCAGACACTCTAATGAAATACTTGACGTTGATTTACGAACATGAATGCAGCTAGAACTGGGTTTTGCACTGGGATTTAAATTCCCGCAAAACAAAGGAGGCCACCATGCCTCTGCTAATGGTTCCAGCTTTTTAATGAATACTTCCTGAAATGTTGTAATTACTGAGTAACTTACAGGCAGGAAAGCGACACAAGCAGAGGAATGCCTTGCATGAAGGGAACCTCCTCTCCTGGCAGTGGAAAAATATTTTTTTGGGGGGGATCTCCAGCAGCAAATGCCCTTCAGCCACGATAGTGTTCCCGTTTCAGTCCTTATTGCTCTTGCTGCCATCACAAAATCTATGCTTGATCTAAAGCGAAATAAACAGCAGGTATTGCTTGTATCATGTCATGCCAGTTACAGTTAAGATGATGTGAGGTCACAGATGAAAATCATCAAGAGAAAATTAGAGGTGTCATACTTCAGGAGGGAACCCATTTATGCAGGTGACTCCTGATAGAGCATCTCAATGCCGTATTCATTCATTACAGATACAAAATCATTAACACATTACTAACCTTTATCCATCTTGAAAGTAAGGAAATACACCTAATTCAGGCCATAGTGTGGAGTAATCTCAAAATTGCTTCCTTTTTTTTTTTTTTTTTTTTTATTCCACTTGACCCCTTACAGTTCCAGTGCAGACACTGGCTGGCAATTTCAGAAAAAGAAACTCTTGAAATCCATCTCCTTATTCCCATGAAGCAATGTGTAGCCTGGTATATGTGACAACTGAAACTACAGGATTTATAATATTAATCATTACCTCCTGGGCTTTTCTATGGATTTCTCCTTTAGTATCCAGAACGGGAGGTAGATCCTGTAATGCCATGCATTACAGCTCCTCAATAATAATCAGCACCTAGCACAAAGTATGCATCCATGCGGTACGCACTCTTGCCACAAAACACGCTGAAAGGGGAAGAGCCTTTTAGTAGTTTTCACATAAAAAGTCCTCTGAAGCTCTGAGGCTACTGGAAGGTATTGACCTGCCAAGGAAGCCTCTAGTTGTTCTTCCCAAGGACTGTTCTTTGTTCTTGTGCAATGACCCACCCAGCAGAAATGCAGAGCAAATTACCCCGTGCTGGATTTGTGAGGCTTTAGACACAATTATAATGAGCTCAGGCAGGGTTTGTTCTTCTGCACTGCTGTGGTAACTGGATTGGTACTTTTAATCTTAGCTGAGGCATCTCCTCCCTCCACCATGACTTTTCTTTTTCAAGCCTGTATCTCTTTCTCCTTAAAAATATATGGCTTAATCTTCAATGTGGAGAAGTATATTGTTCTCAAAGCCATCCCAGCAATATGGACAAGAGAAACCTGAAAATAAAAACCTTTGCTGAAGTGGTAGGAGGCTGAAGTCACTCATGTTGTATGGTGCTTTGCAATTCCCCAAATGGAAGACATGGCTGAAATGCACATTACTGTCTCAGCCACAAAGAGGAGAAAGCAGATGAAATAATGATAAGAAAAGGCAAAATAAATTAGTTCCCTCCTTCCCTGAGGGTAGGCTGTGCTGATTTTATGAATGTGAGAACTTATTCTTGGCCTTACACAGGCATCTGTGAAAAATGTGTCACTGTTGCATCCCTGTATGTGTAGCCTGTCAAAAAGGGTGAGCATGGGTAAATTTAGTACACCTGACACATTCTGCAGAAAGGCTTGTGGAACCGACCACATCTTTCTGGAGGGCTCTGTGTACACCACAGCTAACTAAAAGACCAGCAAGGTCAGAGACTACCTTGGATGTAGTCCTAGAAAACCATCGAGGCGCACTAAATAAAACAGAAGCCAGTAAGCATCTGGGGAGAAGTGATCTTAATGCATTCAGATCAGAGATGTCACCAGCAGAAGGCTCAAGCAGCAAAGCTCAGAACATAAGACCATAGAAGCTTTACCTTAAACAGAGGTACTTACCTGTGAGGAAACATAAAGAGATATTGAAAACATGTAATTATTCCAGCTTTTCCATAATGTTAAGTGGAAGTCAGGGAGTTTTCCTTGGGAAGCTGCCCTACTCCTCACCACCCTACCCCCAACATGTTGCATGAAGAAGGCAGAAAAACTTGCAAATGTTGCATTGGCATTACTATAACAAAGTCTTTCTGGACTTTTAGACACCTTATTAGCATGGAGCTGTGAGCCCATAGCTCAGGAGCTGCCCCCAGCCTGAAAGAGGTCAGACCACTCTATACTGATGGAGAAAAATATTGTTAAGGTATTAGGTAACCTATTGTAGACATCTCCTCCAGGCTGAGAAAGTTCACACCAGGCAGTGCCTCTGCACTATGTTCAGAGGGCAGAGAAATGCTACCATCAGTCCCTGTAAATCACTTTTATTTTTGCAAGACCAGAGGAAATTTAAAAGATTTGAATTCTCCAAGGGACACCATACACTAATTTTGGCTCCAAAAGAAATACAGCACTTCATTTTTAGGGCTCAAAAGACAGCTTAATTAGCTATAGTCAGCCAGGAGTAGAACATACCATTGACCTCAGCTCATGAGCGCCACAGACCAGTTACCAAATCATGCTGGTTATTTAAGGAATTAGAGTTCTTGTCTCATGCTAGCCTTTGTGGGTTAAACTCTTCCCAGCCACAGGAACTGAAAACATTAAATGAAGATGACATACTGTCCATCTAAAACCCATAACCAGAAGTCATGTCTGTTTCAAAATATTCCTTGATTTTTGAGCCTGAATATTAAGCTATCCCATTAAGTTAAGGTACCTTTCCCCCCTCAAAATGTTTAGTTCTTCTTTCCTTCTCTACTTGGAATTACTTCCCTGATTTTATATTTTTCCCCTCAGAAAGCATTATAATATATTGCTTTATCACAAAATGCTTAAAAGACACATGTATCAGATTTCCTTTAAGCAGATTTCCAGAGAGGAAAGTGGCTTTATTTCCAGAGAGCCAGTAGCTTTAAAAACGGACCGGTACCACTACTGCTCAGATTGATCTACTACCAGGATGGGAAGAACTGAAATAATTAATAAAGGGTGAAAGCATCTAAGTTAATAACAGTGAAATCTAAATGTTGAACGTAACAATAGAAGTAAATGCTGCTCATCTGTCTGGTGAGGAGGACAGTGAGAAATTACATAAAAATGTGTAAAACACAAGAAAATGGACAAGTGAATTGCCCACTATGAACGAGGTAAGCTAAGAAATCAATGGCCACCCAGGACTTCAGATTGGTCGCCATGAAGTTCTTCCCAACTTTGCAGCAGCAGCAAGGAATCAAGCCTATAGGTGCTAGGACCAAAGCCGATGAGTATTGGATTAGGCTGCCCATGCCATGAGAGTACAGGACAATGGTTTTTTTGCCTCTAGTACTACACAGTCGGTCTGTGGTCCACAGGGCAAAAGTTACGACTCCCCGCCAAAGACAGAAGTGAAATTCATAAATCAGCAAGCTCAAAACATTATATGAAGAGAAAGTCACTGGTTCCACGGACATGGGAAATATTGACACCTAGGTTCCTGTGAAACTATATCTCACAACATCTCAGAGGACTATGCTAAAATTGTACTTTGAATTCAACCCTATCGGGAGGTCAGGTAGAAAGAGAAAGATATTTTCTGAATACCCACCAGAGGGGAACAGGAAATAAAACATATTATGGTGTCTACGATAGCCAGGACCATTCTCCCAGTGGAATCACAAATTATGCCACTCCTCTCTACCTGGAAGTCCATCCATTTTCACCCAAGCTTGTGAGAACCAAATATTTTCCTTCTGAAAGATTTTACTTAAAATGGCAAATGGACTCAAAGTCATGGGAAAAGAACAACTGACAGGCTTAAGTATGCAATCTCAGCTAACTAAATCTAGCTGAGCAGAACCCATCAGTGGTGAATTATGACACCCAGAGCTGCTGAGGCTGCCAGGACAAGAAAGAAGCACTGAGACAGAGCTTATATTTTGGAAAGAAAAATCAAAACAAAATCATCTGTGCAAGCAGGCTGAGGTGAAGGGAAAGGACTTAAAAGGAGGTAAGTTTGAAGAAGACACAAAACTGGGAGGGATGACTGATCTGCCAGAGGGTCGTGCTGCCATCCAGACAGACCTTGACAGACTAGAGAAATGGTCTGGCAGGAACATCATGACATTCAAGAGGGGGAAGTGAGAAGTCCTACACCTGGGAAGGAACAACCCCATACACCAGTAGAAGCTGTGGGTCACCCAGCTGGAAAGCAGCTTGGCAGCAAAAAACCTGGGGGGAACAGCCTTGATGGACAGTAGGATGAGCATGAGCCAGCAACGTGTCCTTGCTGCAAAGAAGGCAAATGGTACCCTGGGCTGCATTAGGTGAAGCATTGCCAGCAGGGCAAGGTGGGTAATCCTTTCCCACTGCTCAGCTCTGGTGGAGCTACCGCCAGGGTCCTGTGGCCAGTTCGGCGCTCCCTGGTACAAGAGAGATGGACATACAGGAAAGAGTCCAGCAAAGGGCCACAAAGATGGTGAAGGGACTGGAGCATCTCTCCTAAAAGGAAAAGCTGAGACAGCTGGGTCTGTTCATTCTGAGGAAGAGAAGGCACTAGCGGGGTAGGGGAGGATCTTATTCATGTCTATAAATACCTGAAGGGAGGGCACAAAGAGGATGGAGTCAGATCTTTTTCAGTGGTGCCCAGTGCCAGGACCAGAGGCAATGGGCACAAATTGGAACACAGGAGGTTCCCTGTGAGGGTGATTGAGCACTGGCACAGGCTGCCCAGGGCAGTTTTGGAGTCACCATCCTTGGAGACGTTAAAAAAATGTCTGGATGTGGTCATGGGCAACTGGCTTTAGGTGGTCCTGCTTGAGCCAGGGGGTCAGAGAAGATGACCTCCAGAGGTCCCTTCCCACCTCAAACATTCTGCGAGTCTGTGATTCTATAAGGAGGAAGCCAGAGATTAGATTTTGAAAAGACTCATCAGATGGAGAATTTAAAAAACCCTGGCAGCCACGAAGAGTGGAGAAAGTCTAGGAAAAAAGAGTAGCTGGTAATGCAAGCTATTGCAGTAAACAAAACAGGAGGTGACTGGAGCATGGTGTGAAGTCTGGACTGTGGAGGATAGTGATTTCTTATGAAAAGGCTTGGGAACTAAAGGAAGAAAGAGAAAAACTTCCCAGCAGCAATGAAAGGAGGTGGTCAGTGAGGAGGAAAACAGCCACACTGATTTTTAGAAAGAGGAAAGGGTAGAGAAGACAGTTCGTAATGGTAAAGCTCATGTTAGGCAGCTCCGTGATGTGTTCAGATGATGCTGGGCAAGGGACCACAGTTCCCAGGAATCACGAGGGATCAGAAATTAATTTTGGCCATGGAAATAATGTTGTACTTTGTCAGGAAGCATAGAACAACTATTAAAAAAACCCCAAAAACAACTGAACCACAACCCAACAAAACACCAAAGAAGGAGATGTATCATCAGGACAAGAGAGACATGTGAATTTTTGTGGGTGTTAAAATTACCTTTTTCCATTTTAGTGGAGTAACCAGTGGTTGGCTCTAACAATAACACACTGAATCTTTCATGTTGTCCACAACCAATTATACCCAGAAGCTGGGTGCGCTGTGACCAATTTAATAACAGAGGTGTCAGTTGCCTGCAGACAACCTGTGATTAGTCTTCCTGGTTTCAACACACCTACCTGTGAAGTGGGCACCCACTATAGCTGGTCTTGGCTCCTTCCTCACTCAGCAGAACAAGATCAGCACCTATAGAGATGACTCATCTTCCTCTCTCCCCATTTCTGACCCCCTTCCCAGCTTATGCTGGGATTAATCACCCTATATTGAGGAAACACAGTTGACTGTCCTAATAAATGATATAACGCGGTTGTGGTTTAACCACAGCCAGAAACTAAGTACCACGCAACTGCTTGTTCCCTCCCTCCTCTGCCCACAGTGGGACAGAAGGAAAATCTGAAAAAGGTAAAACCATGGGTTGAGATAAGAACCATTTAATCATTAAAATATAATAATAATAACAACAACAGCAACAATGATAGTAATGTTGATAATGATGATAATATGAGAAGAAAAAAAAAAGAGAGAGGAATAAACCCAAGAAAGACAAGTAATGCACAGTACAATTGCTCACCACCTGCTGTCTGATGACCAGCCAGTCCCAGAGAGCAACTGGACCCTCCCAGCCAACTCCTCCCAGTTTACATACCGAACATGATGTTCTATGGTATGGAATATCCTTTTGGCTGGTTTGGGTCAGCTGTCTTGGCTCTGCTCTCTCCCAGCTTCTTGTGCACCTCCTCACTGGCAGAGCACGGGGCACTAAACAGTCCTCGACTTCAAGTACTACTGAGCAACAACTAAAACATCAGTGTTTTATCAACATTATTTTCCACTAAATCCAAACCACAGCACTGTACCAGCTACTGAAAAGAAAATTAACTCTATCCCCACCAAACCCAGGACAAACAGCTAAAAGTGTAAATCCAGCCTAGATGATGACTTGGTTACCATGGTGGTTTCTTTCCATCTGGGGCATGGATTTTCTGGGTTTATGAGGTGGGATTACCACATCACAGCATTACCCCAGGTGGCAGGAGCAGCCTCCAGTCCAAGCAGAACCCCATCCCCACATGAAGAGCATGACTTTATGCAACTCCAGCTCATAGCTCAGATCTCTTGATATTGCCAATATAACTTTGAGAGCTATGGGGAAGGAAAGGCCATCAACTTTTTGGCAATGAGAGCCAATGGGTTGCTTGTTTTTCATTGCGGTCATTGGCATATGCTACGCAGAGATCACATTTTGGGGAATGAGGTAAGACTCAGAGGCTTCAGAGACTGATCTTCACTGTAATTTGCCGATATTCTGCATGAGTAATTTCCATGCAAATGACCTTGAGAAGAATATTAATAATATGATAATGAATCATTTGCATACACCACTGAGTATGTTGTCAGTTTAAACAAGACCGTTTGTCCAGAGCTTTTTTGTCAGCAAACAGAAAGGCAGAACAAGCTCCACGACTAACTCTTACATTGAAAATCCCAGCTGATACCTGAAAACATTGGCAACAAACTTGACTTTTTTTTGCAGTTTTTTGAATGCCAGACTGTGATGAGAGGCAACGGGACCTGGGCACTGTAAAATGTTACTCAGTGTTCAGAGCTTGATTTCACTGTACTGTCACCTTTCCTCTCCTGATGATGTCTTGAATGCTGTAGAATTTCCTAAACATCAGAAAAAGCAGCTTTCCTGATTCTGAGAATCTGAACATGACAAATACATTCCAGTTGTGCTTTCCTTAAAACCCACTAAAATCTAAACTTAACTTTTAACAATAATTTATGCACAACAGAGCAAAACACCAAACCAGTCTTGCCCATACAGTTTTAGGTATTTTAACTGTGCTGCACCTTTCCCTGCAACAGATCTCTGATAATTTCTTCTAGGTGATTTAGAAACTTTTGAAAATTCCATCCAAGGTTGAAAAATATACATGCTGTAGACTTAAAATTTTCTTCTCCCTTCTTGCTATAACTTTCCCTGTGGTAATTACATTTATTATGGGCATAGAAAGGACAGTCTAAAACATGAAATATGTGCTTTGTACGCTAAAAGGGCTAATTTCTCAAAGCTGAGAAAAATTTTGAGAGAAATTGACATAAGTGTAGACAGGAAATCATGAATGAAAATTGAAAGTCTTTAAGGAATAATTTATTAGATGGCCAAAAGCCAAGAATCTGCAATCAAGGCAGAGGATAACTTTGACTAAAAAGCCATTATAATTTTCTGACAAAGTGAAAACATCAAGTAGAAATATCTATATATAGGCGTGTTATCTTTGTGTCTGTGTGCATTTATTATGTCTAATTGCTTCCTTACTTTTGTGTATACACGTGTGGGTTTTTTTCATGCAGAGGAAAAATATGCATTTTCTATATTTCATTTTTCATAGAATCACAGAACAGTTTGTGTTGGAAAGGACCTTCAAAAATCAACTAGTCCAACCACCATGACATGGACAGGGACATCTGCCACTAGATCAGGTTGCTCAAAGCCCCATCCAGCCTGACCTTGAACACTTCCCATTATGGGGAACTCACAACTTCCCTGGGCAACCTGGTCCAGTGTCTCACCATCCTCTTCATAAAAAATATCTTCCTTATGTCCAGTCTAAACCTACCCTCTTTCAGTTTAAAAGCATTGCCTCTTGTCCTGTCACTACAGGACCTGGTAAAAGGTCTCTCTCCATCTTTTTTATAAATCCCCTTTAAGTATTGAAAGGCTGCCCTAATTTGTCCCCAGAGCCTTCTCTAGGCTGAAAAAAACCAACTCTCTCAGCCTTTCCTCATAGCAGAGGTGTTTCAGCCTTCTGATCATTTTTGTGGCCCTCCTCTGGACTCATTCCGACAGGTCCATGTCTTTCCAGTACTGGGGACCCCAGAGCTGAGTGCAGCACTGCAGGTGGGGTCTCATGAGAGCAGAGTAGATGGGGAGAATCACCTCCCCTGACCTGCTGGTCACACTTCTTTGGATGCAGCCCAGGATACGGTTGGCTTTCTGGGCTGCAAGCGCACATTACTGGGTCATGTCCAGATTTTCATCCACCAGTGTCCCCAGGCCCTTCTCCACAGGGCTGCTCTTAATCAATTCATAACCTAGTCTGTATTGATACTGGGGATTGCTCTGACTGAGGTGCAGAACCTTGCACTTGGCCTTTTTATCTACTATTTTCTTATTTACTTTACTTGGCCTTTATTTATTTACTTATAAATCCCAGATCACAGAGGGCAAACAGGTCAATTAAAGTTTTCAGATTTAATAAGTAAGGGGGGGAAATCCCAAACTGGCAAGAATTAAGGATTGTGGAAAGAAGGTTTTTAAATATACCAGAATAAGAATGAAGCCAAGAATGCCAAAGGCCAACCATCTAACCACCTCCAACCAATGGCATTACAGAAGAAGGATAAGCCCTGAATAAATATTTCTTTTCTTTATTAGGAGATCTCAACACTTGTTGAGATTTTCAGCCTTGGAAATAATAAATTTTCATACACCTTGCAATCCCAGAGACATTTCAGAAGGCTCAGTTAAGATTTATGGCTACTCTCACACCCTAAAAGGGCAAACTTGAAATTATAGACTGCTTAACCTGACATCAGTCCCAAACACAGCTTTGAAATACAGTTGTTAGTTGGTAAAGAACAGAAGGACAGGCATATAACTAGTGTCAGTCAACACAGTTTTGTGGAAAAGAAGCACTGCAAAAAAATCTGTTTGATTTCATTCTTTCAGTGCATTTTCTAGAAGTGATTTGGGAAGAAGTACGGGTATCTTTAAGGAATTTGGATTAATGATTACAAAATCATTCACTGAAGTTGGAAAGCACTTCTTGAGATCATCTAGTCCAACCACCCACTCAAGCAGGGTCAGCTAAAGCGGGCTTCCCGGGTTCATCTCCCATCAAGTTTGTAGTATCTCTGTGGATGAAGACCCAAGTGATGGATGACATTGGCATTAAAAAACAGACACAAACAATATCATTACCATGTTAAATGCACTGTAAGATAGCTGACTGACAGACAGTGGGAAATCATTGTTTCGTAGATCTGCTTCTTAAAAGATTCTGCAGGGATCAGTCTTAGGCTGGCACTTGATCCTCTATTTTCATCAGTAGTCTGAAAATAAATATAAAAATAATTATGATCAAGTTTTCTGACAACAGTATGTTGAAAAACATTGCTGGATGATGGGGATGGGGAAGTCCCATAAGGCAGCCTGGACCCAGCAATCAGCTGTGCCCATGCCAGTAAAATGCAGATGCATCCAACCAAACGCTAAGAGCGCAGAGCATGGGCTGTGCTTACGGAACAGAATGTGGGTTTCTATCTTGCGGGGGCTGCAAACAGGGTTTTGGGAGCTGAATGGCATCCAGCCATGACCTCCCAGCACAGTGTTGTGGCAAGACCAGCCTTTGGCTGGACAACTGAGGGAGAAGTGAGTGGGAGAGAAAAGCAATGCTGTATTTACAGATAGAGTTGGTCAAGCTGGTGCTGCTGAATTTGCGTCACTCTGTTGCCCATCCTTTTCAAAAGGTCACTGGAGGTTCTGAAAAACATTGCACTATAAGTTAAGATGCAGAGAAAGGTTCCTTATTAAATGAGACATAAAGAGGTCATGGTGTTTATAAAAAAAAAAATAAAAAATGCCGTGCCTAGGTTGTGGCGTAGATGTACCTGCATCAGAGAAAATTGTGGGTGCTCAAATTTCTTTAATCTAGCAGAGAAAGGCAAAACAAATACTAAAAGCAGAAAGCTGAAGACAGAGAAATCCAAATTAGAGGAAAGGCATACATGACTAATGGTAATTAATCACTGAAAGTATCTAGGGAAGAGGCAGAACTTCATCTCCTGATGTTTCCAGAGCACATCTATTTGCTTTCTCAGGCAGGATGCTTTCAGTAAACATATGCTATTGGCCTTAATACAGGAGGTACCAGTAAAATTTAAGAAAGTTTTCCAAAAAAGTGGCCTAAAGACCCCTATTCTGTTTTATTCTAAGGCTAACGACGTAAGTCTATGAATCTTTATCTAATTAGCTGTATTCAGTCATTACAGAGATAATGAGAACCACCCTGGTTACATCAGAATCAAGGTACATTTGCATAAGACACCTCCAAACAAGCACAAAAAATCTTCCAGACAAAGACTGAGTATTAATTGACAAATGAAGGGCAAAAAAATATCCTTTTCCTATGTCACATTGATTTTTATTCTCGTATTGCCTTAGGGAGTTTGTCCTGACCTATGGACATCTTTGATCTGAGACAGTGTATGTTTCCACACCTGTCATTTTGTCTGGAAGCCTTTTAAAAAATTGATATTCACTCAAATGTAAGTAAAATCTCCTCAGCTTCCTCTTTATTGCAAAATTTGAATGCAACGTCGGATTTATTTTTCAGTCTAAGTGCTCAACATTGCTTAGAAATATCACTTTGAAGATGTCCCAGATGGTCACCCAAAGGTAGCGGATATGTTCAGATGACTAGGTGAAGAGAGTCATATATTGGTATTTTTCATAGCAGCACAAATATTAAGGGCTGTCATAAAGTATCTGTGCACGATTTAGTTTATGCTAACATAAACTCAAAGAAAATTATATAAAGCCAAAACTTATAGCATCATTGTTATTATTATGACATTATTAAATAATGCCAGAATTAGCATTTTAAGCCTCTTTCTTCCCTTAACTAGCTAATCACCACCAAGAATGTTGCCCTGTAACAATATATAGCATTCAGCCTGGCAGGCTGGGAACAGAATGATTCTGGGGATTTGAACATTAATTAAGAGCAACTGGATTCTGATTTGTCCTGTTCCCATTTGTCAACACTGCTTAGGTGCTAGCTTTCTGGTTTGGTGTCTGCCGTTTACCTCAACTTCTTTGGCTTGTCAGTAGACCATCCAGGATTCCTAAGCAGTCTCCCACCTAAATACTAGCCAGGCCTTGAATGGGTTCATTTCCAAGAACAGATGAAAGCAGCACAGACTTTCCAAAATGGGCATAGGCCAAAACATTCAATGTTCACAGCCAACTCCTCCTGAACCATCTACAAACCAAGAGTTATTGGCAGGCAGCGTATGGCAAATATGCTGCTCTTCAGAAAACTATGATCTCTTTGTGGGCCACTTCTAAGTAGATAAACGGACCAAATGGTTTGTTATGAATTACATACGCCATTTCTGTATGTCACCAGATGCGTTTCAGTGTAAAATCACCAGTCCATAATGATTAGTTAGCAAGCTGGATATGAGGAGAACTTGGACAGGCATTTTCAGCTAGCTGATTTTTAAAATCCTGCCAAGATAAATCAAATCATACCCAGATATCAAACTGTGCCTAATTATCACCAGTGCTGATAACGAGCACCTGCATTTTTCACTGATACGTATCAGTGTTGCAACAAAGGTTCATTGGGAAGACTAATTATTGTGAGCGAGTATAACGATGACTATTGCAATTGGTCTAGCAATTGCCAGCCACCATCATGCCACTGATGGAAAGCCAGACGATGAACAGTGGTAAAAGGTTGCCACTGTGTTAAATACAGATCTGGGTTTATATCATATAACCCCTTACCGTGCTCAGAGGATATCCTTACTCTTGTACGTAGACTTCAGCTTTACATCATCACAGTAATTTTTGGAAAATTTCTTCTGGCTTTGTGCTATATAGCTCACTTCAGACCAAATTTTAGCCCTTCACTCTTGAACTTAGTTAAATATCTTCAAATTTAGGAATATGGATGGAAAGTCACCACATAAGCTGTAAGCTCCTGTCAGCCTCTTCATATAGTTTTATTGCTATAAAAAAACAACAGTTCATAGAATCATAGAATCAATTACGTTGGAAAAGACCTTTACAATCATCGAGTCCAGCCATTAACCCAGCACTACCAAGCCCGCCACTAAACCACGTCCCTAAGCGTCACACCTATATATCTTTTAAATACCTCCAGGGATGGTGACTCAACCACTTCCCTGGCCAGTCTGTTCCAATGCTTGACAACCCTTTCAGTGAAGAAATTTTTCCCAATATCCAATCTAAACCTCCCCTGGCACAACTTGAGGCCATTTCCTCTTGCCCTATTGCTTGTTATCTAGGAGAACAGACCTACCCCCACTTTGCTAGAGCCTCATTTCAGGTAGTTGTAGAGAGCAGTAAGATCCCCCCCGAAACCTCCTTTTCCTCACACTAAACAGCCCCAGTTCCTTCAGCCAGTCCTCTTAAGACATGTACTCTAGATCCTTTCAGTTGCCCGTCTCTGGACACGCTCCAGCACCAAAATGTCTTTCTTGCAGTGAGGGGCTCAAAACTGAACACAGGGTTCGAGGTGCGGCCTCACCAGTGCTGAGCACAGGGGGACAGTCACTGCCCTGGTCCTGCTGGCCACAACGTTTCTCATACCAGCCAGGGTGCTGTTGGCCTTCTCGGCCACCTGGGCACACTGCTGGCTCATGTTCAGCTGCTGTTGACCAGCACCCCCAGGCCCTTTTCCTCAAAGCAGCTTTCTAGCCACAAAAGTCTTCAGAAAAGACTTAGTTTAGAGGGGTGTAAGTTCAAGAAAAAACTTGCATACTAGATCCATACAAAGGATGCCTTCAATGAGAACAGCTTCTCTGAAAAGCAGAGAGGCCTTAAGAAACCTTGAAATAACTAGAACATGGGAAAAGAGGGATCTGTCCATCCAGTAACCCAGAGAGTTACGTTGTTCTGTTAGGGCCTCCCCAAAGCAGCACCAACACACGGCATATGAAGGCATGGACCCCAAGTGAGATCCCCTGTTGCATACAAAAATGCCAGTTTAAATACAATCCCTTATCCACCCAAGTTCTGCCCTGGAACGTGCCTACACGCAGCAAAGCCCCTTTGCAGCCAGCTCACACTCCACCGAGCTGTTTACTCCCTCCACGCTCACCTGAGGAGCTCTCTTCTTCCCAGATCAGGATTTAAGCTGTGGGGGGCTTTGGGCAGCCCCTCATTGGGAGGCTTTGGGCAGCCCCTCATTGCAGACAGGTGTGCACAGAACTGGTTTGCAGGTGAGCTCAGAGATTGCGTGTGAGTTGTTTCCTCACTACATTTTAATACAGGGGTCCTCAAACTACAGCCCATGGGCCGGATACGGCCCCCCAGGGTCCTCAACCTGGCCCCCGGTATTTACAGACACACACACACACACCCCCGCCGGGGGTTGCGGGGGGAAACCAAGCAGCCGCAGATGACTGCTTGCCACTTCATCTGCGCGCCGGCCCCCTGTTTAAAAAGTTTGAGGACCCCTGTCTTAAGGCGTAATCACTCTGCAGCCTGGCACCCAGACAATGAACAAAGACTTTTCATCTGCACACCCAGGGCTCGAAAGCAAGCAGGAAAAGACTGCACAGATTTCAGAAAGAATCCTTACACCAACAGGTTACCAAGAAGTTCCCCCACCATTTCTGTCAGCATCTCAACAACAAATACTTTGGTTCCTCAGCTCGATGGAGTTGCACAGTGTTCTTTGGAATGACTGTGCTACCACCAAGGGTGAGCAACCACCAGTCCCAGGCATACTGCGTACTGCCTTGGCAGTTCAATGGGGGTGTACTAGGGAGCTCAATCCCTGCAAAACCAACTGCATAAAACACAAGAATAAACCCACCCACCCACCTCCTTGCCAGCCTTCACTCTCTTGCATGCCATATTTTCTGCTGGAATAGCAAATTGATTGATGCTGGGGTGATCACCCAGGCTGGAAGGTGAACTTTTTCTTCATGCTTACATAGCCTGATTTTAATTTAAGGTTTCTCTTTCTCCCTTGCAGGTTCATGTCCCTGCCCTGCTCCGTGAGTTCACTGGATTTTATGAGTTATGCTAATCTGTCTGCTGCATCTGTGCTAATTCATCATCTGGGCTCTAGCGGCTGGATGAAGCTGGAGGGCTGTGCTCCTCACTCTGCACCCCGCAGCCTCCAGCAGTCTGAAGGTAGAGGGTGGTGAGTAGGGCTAGACCTTCTGGGCAAGGGTGAGGGGGGACCGTCTGGCAGAATAGAAAGGGTAAAGGGATGTCCATTTCTCTCTGTCATCTTGGAAGTGGATCTCTTCTCTCTCTGCAACTTTTCCTCAAGACACAACAAGCCTCCTGAAGTCCAATTTGAGGATGGGGTGCTGGGGAGCTTCTGAGAGCAGCATCAGTGTCAATAAGCTGTCAGGAACTAGCCTTATTCATCATGGTTATTGGGTAACTGCCAAGGACCCTACAGTAATTTGGTTGAGTTTCTTCTCTGCTAAATGAGTTTACAGTGATGAATAGTGTTTTCTGGGTAATTTAATAATATTAATGGGATCTCATTAGGTCAGCATTCATTTACATTCTTGAAGGTGTATCCCCTGCTGGCAATCTTTGGAAAGACTGGGGTGGACAGGAAAACCAATATCCTAATTCATTCACATTCCTAAGTACTTCCAATAAGGTAAAAGTTTTAAGGCACTTTATTGGTTTGGTTTATTTAATTTATATTGTTCTTTGTGTGCTGTGGTTTTCTTTCTTACAAAGGCAGTAAACCCAATATTGTTTAGGTGAAAGTGCCCTCAAGAAAGATGATACTGGAGTTAGAAATAGATAAAAAATGTCCATTATTATTATTGTTATTATTATTGTTGTTGTTGTTATTGTTATTGTGGTAGTTATCTTCATCATCATCATCATCATCCAAGAATGAGATGATGGAAATGCAATAATTCACCAAAATAAATCCATCTTCTACCAGAGCACAAGTAACCTGTCTGTATGAGAAAAGCAGCACTGATAGCACTTGTCGCTGACATGTCAGTCAGCACTCCAGCTATTGAAAAGGGGACTAGCAGAGGGAAGGTACTCATACTGTTTGTTTTCATCTCTCTGAATGAGATCCTCTTTTTTATTGTCATTAAATAACATATCTCCCTCTGTGAAACTCTACTTTTTGTTTGTTTGTTTTGGGTTTTTGCCTCACAGGACACGTGAAGGTACAAATCATCATATGACGTTATGAATAGGAATAACAGTGTCAGGGCAAAGAATTGTTCAAGCAGTGAAGGTGCTACCATGAGCCATGATGCTCCAGAAGATCCACAGTGTCAAACTGAAAGGGGAACTTAAGTTAAAAGTTTTTGTGGGTTTTTTTTTCAAAAAGAAATTTTCAAAAAGAAATACCTCCAAATATATTTTTGTGCTTCATGCTCTCACTGGCCCCTTAGGTGAAGGTAGTTAGACCATAACATTGAGTGGAACTTAATTTTCTGGGCAAATGAGAACCTTCTGCAGAATTTTCCTTTGGAGACTAGTACAGAAGGTACTCGCTTTCATCCATGTGCTCCCTGACACTTGCCTTACTGATTTTCTTCCACTTTTTTCTATTCATATAATTTCTCACTATCTTTAAAGAAACCCTTATTCCTAGAAGTTCATACCACAGTCAATTGGAAAATCCCTGATTTTACAGGGAAACTCTTCTATTCAGTAAATATTTTGTTCCCTTTTTGTAAAAAAACCCCGAACTTTAATAAAAATCAAAATTTCAACTTGTTGATCTTTTTAATTCCTTTTATGTTGCATGGTGCTGAATATGATTTTGGACACAGAAGGTTTAAGCAAGCTATTTCTGTGTTAGAATGTAAAAAAAGTGTAGACAAAAGAAGGGATATTTTTAATAAAATACGTTATTCGATAAAAATACTCCCACATTTTTCATCACAAATTTGAGATAGTTTTTTTTTACACCAGCTATAGTTTACCTCTAATACCAGCATAAAATCCCTATCATGCTAAAAACCTCCACATCTTCAGAGCTCATATTTCATGCCATTTTTGCACCAGAAGAGTGAATAATTCAGCAGATTGGAGTAATGAATCATTTTTTCATCCCAAGGTGGCTGCTGCTCATGATGATTAATACTGATTTATTTATTACTTGTGACAGTCTCAACCAGGTCAGAGACTCACTATGTGACATACTGTATGGGATACATTGAATAAACAGTTCCTGCCCCAAAGAGCTTGTGTTGTAAATTTTTGTTCTTTGGGTCCTCGCCAGTGGATAACTGCCCTTAGCGAGGAGCCAACCTTTATGCACACCAACCACAGAGAAATCAAATCAAATTAGAACAGAACAGAACAGAACAGAATAGAATAGAATAGAATAGAATAGAATAGAATAGAATAGAATAGAATAGAATAGAATAGAATAGAATAGAATAGAATAGAATAGAATAGAATAGAATAGAATAGAATAGAATAGAATAGAATAGAATAGAATAGAATAGAATAGAATAGAATAGATAAATGATGATGGGTGGAAGGGAGAAGATAATCCTGCACAGAAATCTTGCCAGTTTACCCTAACTTTTATAAACACCAGATACATTTTTCAGTAGCCTCACCTCATGTTACCTGGAAAAAACTTGATGATGAGATGTTTTTGCAAACAAGGATCCCAGAAAGACATATTTATAGGCTTCCTGAGAGCGTTTTCAGGAGTTGCAGTTACATTATTCAGCTACCCATGCTTGGATGTGTTTAGGCTTTTTGACAGGCTGAAGTCCCTAGCCAACAAGGAACACAGCTGAAACACAGGCTATGTGCAATTCCATTTCTCTGCACTTATTAATCCTTTTAAAGAAAGGCCAATATGTTTTCAATACACAAGACCACTGATCCACACAAACGCCACCAATTATACGATGGTCTCTTTGCAAAGATAACAGTTTGCACCCAGAAAGAAAGGCTAGTACTAGACAACTGTGAGATGATCAGAACTGCTGCACCTTCTCAAAATAGCATCATGGACTGTGGTTTCCAACAGCTGGCTGTCTAGGAATAACAACGCAACAACAACAACAACAACAAAAAAACCAAAACCAAAACAAAACAACAAAAAAACACAAAAAAAAAACCCCAAGAAAAAGTATTTATTTGCTTCTCAGTGGAAAGTATAGCTTAGGAGCTCACATTTTCTCACACTGAAGAAGCCTGTTATTATTATTACTATTATTTCATTATTGCTACTATTACTATGAATGTATATTATTACTATTATTAAATTAAGTATTATTATTCTTGTTTCCCAAGCAGAGATTATGTAGGCTATTGTAAAAAAAAAATATATATATATATATATATATATATATAAAAGAGGAAGCCTGTCTTTGTCCCCTGCTCTGTTTACTCCATGACACAGGACTCCACTGCTCTCCCTGGCATCCCTCCAGCCCAGCCAGATGCCATTTCCACACCAAAAGAGGGGAAGGACGGAGTGGCTGGCATTTCTTAGAGAAGTGATGCTTTTCTTCTCATCCTGCCATTGAACCCAGCTCACTCTTTTAACTCATCCAGCCTCATACATGACACCTGTTAGTGCTGTATTGAGTGGTGTGTGATGCTTTTTTACCCAGAGTCTCATCCTCCTGCCTTCTTTGACAAATGCTTTTATCTAGTCATCTTGGGGGGAGGAGGGGGACAAAGCTCACCAAAATTCAAGTTGGCAGGGTTTACCCACAATTCTCTTTCTCATCCCTGTCGTTCTATAACGAGGAATAAGATTTCTTTTCAGGAATCTTTTGTAATTCTGTCCCTGAAGCAGAAAATTGTCTCACGGGAGCCTGACTCACATGCTCAGCTCACATGTAAGTGAAGTGGTATCTGCACACTGGGATCAAGTATCATCTTTAAAATAGGATGGTTTAGCTGTGGAATGAAGTCCTCCTGTCTGTGGGTGATGTCCCCATAAAGGTATCACCCTGGAGGAGAAAGATAACTTTATAATTCAAGAATTATCTGTTCAAAAATATTCAGGAACTGTAACTAGAGGGCTACACCAGTGATGCATCGATAGCAGCAGTGTGTATCCTCCACTGTTTGCTGCCCAAACAAGCATCATTCATCATGTTGTCCTACATTAGCAAGGGACAATTCAGCACCACAACTGCCTCTAGTCAGTGATTACAAAAACAGGGATATTATTTCTCAAAGAAAGTAATTTCAGCCTGCATTTTCTGCTGGAAAGCCCAAATAGCAGTTCTGTCAATTTATCCTGGTCAATAATTTCTCCCTACAAAAGAAATGCTGTCCCATGTTCCTGTTCATATTTTAAACTTGGTGTGTTCTCTGTCTTTAGGGAGTGGATAGATCTGAGACTGCCCATTTGTTGTTCTTTATCTCATCTGTCTCCTTTCTGCACTATTTATTATTACAGGGTTGAGATCTTTTGTGTTTTTAAGATTTTGTTTCTTCTGAGCTTCTAGACTGTTTTTTTGTGGGGGTGTTTTAGTTTTGGATTTGTGGGTTTTTTTGTTGTGTGTTTGTGTTGGTTTTTTTGTTGTTGTTCTTTTTTGTTTTTTGGGTTTTGGTTTGGTTTGGTTTGGTTGTTGTTTTTTGGTTTTTTTTTGGTGGAGGGTCCCCATACCTCTTCTCACCACTTTTCTAAAGAAAAATTAATCTGCAGACACACATTCAACCACCATCTTTATGCAAGAGCACCATAAAAATACTCTTCTTTGTCAGCTACATACCAAAAGGGTAGCTATCCTTTCTCTTTGATGTCAACCCATAAATATCCTATTGTCCCCACAAATTAAGCTAGTTTTCAATTTTTATCCCAGGGCTTCCTCTCTCTTCTGTACGCTTCAGCTGAAAATTCCAAACACCAGCAAACCAACACAGTATTGTCTATTGTCTCTTTCCTTAATGTCTGTGGTAAACACCATTTTCTCAACTGTCACATAGACCCTGAATGTCTATCGGCTTCAGACTAGATCAGTCTCTGATCCACCCATCCAAGGTGCGTCTTGGTTTTGCAGATTCATCTTGAATGATAACTGTACAATCTCACCTTTCTGGCCCCTGCTGCTAAACCAGTGGCCCAAGGTCTCTCACATCTTCCTCAGGGCATTTATCCATGCTTCTATCACATATAATATTGTGAAAGTCACTTTCTCAGGATATTTTAACACATCTCTATTGACTCCAATAGTTTCCCTTCCGTGTATATAAAACATACTGTGCAGTCTGTTAAACAGTATCCTGCTCCTCACCTCCCTGATCTTCTGCTGTCATCTCTCTGGCAAGGTGCAAACTTACTGCTCTTGGACAAACTCCTCCCTACCCAGTAGCCTGTGTCCCTCTCTGATTTGAGCATCATCCTGATTGCTCAGGAATTACCGAGTCCTGATGTGTAGGGCAGAATTCACAAGATTTACCCATCTTGTGAAGCCTATCACATAACCATCTACACCACTGCTTAGAGGTGTACATTGCTTAGAGGTTTCCTATATAGGTACCGGAGGGAAAAAATAGATACTCCACTTGTTTTGAGACATCTGCTCTTAACAACAGGAGGAACTGTACCCAGCTCTACAACACCTCACTGACTATATTGACTGTATCTCCCCCACCTATAGCGGAGCTGAGGGCAACTCTTTCATGTGAAGGCATCATACATAGATGAAACTTGCTTAAATTACTCAGTGTAAAAAGAATTTTTTGCCGTCAAGTGCAAAACTTTTTTTTTTTTTTTTCCATGGTGAGGTGAAAGAATTTAGCTTCCTTGCAGGAAGAAGACACTGGCAAGGTGTAAGCTATGAATACCAGTCCAGAAATAACACTTGAAGAACCGACTGGTTCCTTGGGAATGAAAGTGCATGCAGAAAATTTATGTGCCTTCAGCCTGGGCCTTTTGTGCAGCATCCACAACAATTTCCACACAGGACATTTGGGGTTAATTAGGTCAGCTCAGATTAGTCACAGCTCTCTTAATGAATGTTTTTAAATAGGTTTCTCTTCTTAGGGCTGTATGGAATTAGTAAGAGTCTAGTCAAAATACATGCACATAACAGCTTTTTCTGGGCTAGGGCTTTAGAAAGTTTATTTAGAGAAAGTAATTTAAAAAGCCAAGTTCTAGTTCAGCTCCCTCTAAGCAAGAGGAAATAAATGCTGCCCCGTGGTGCTAAGATGTGTCTCTGGAAGTAAACAAAATAAGGGACACTTGCCCTCTCTGCCCTTTGACTTCAGACCTCCAGACCAGACTGATGGCTGGTTGCCCATGCACTCAATAAAATGTGTCCATTATTACAGTCTGTAAAATAGAGCGCTAAGGTCATACTGCCCTACAGAAAATACTCAGAGGAGGAAAAAAGTCTTTTCTTGGGGATTTTGTTTGTTGGTTGGTTTTTGTTTGGTTGTTTTTTTGTTTTGTTTTGTTTTGTTTTGTTTTGTTTTGTTTTGTTTTGTTTTTAAATCTGAATGCTGTTTCATGTCACCCATGCCACTTTATGAATGCTGTTTCATGTCAGCCTCCAACCCTTGTCCCCAGCCACCACAATGACCACTGCAACTCAGAAACAGCCTAAACTGACAAAAAAAGGTTTTGTGAGATATTATAGGCCCATATCTAGATGTGATCCTCGTGTGTGTCCCAGTGACATAGCCCACAAATCTGGGGATCCAGCTAATACAAAACCCTTTACACTTAGGTCTCTCTGCGGGAGACCCAGTGGCTACTGTGTTCATAGTGGGCTACTGACACAGTTGGGAGCCATGGAATGTCCTTCAAATCTGGCTACTGTCAAGCTAGTGCCAGCAAAGACTCTCAATGACAATGATCATGCTCCTTTAGTTGATCTTGCAGGTGTCTCAGCATGGGCAGGAGTCTGTTATGTATGCATTAAGGCTGGGTGAGGTCGTTGCCTCCATGGGCACACTCTCTCTGGATGGATATGATGGTGGTCATGCCAGCTCTAGCACTCAGGCTGTGGTGGATCTGCAGAGAAAGCTGGCCAGAGCGCTGCCATGCCTTGTTGCACTTTGCCTCATCCCCACAAATAGGCCTTGAGTGATGGTCAATGCCATTTCAAGGGAAATTGCTGTGTCTCTAAGCCAAGATCATCTTGTGTATGTACTGGGAGAGAAAGAGAGAAGGAATAGGGCTAGAAGTGCTAGTGTGAAACCTGGAACATGATCTGACCCATTGCCCATTTCTGTTTCCTCTGACACTTCGGGTAGCCCATGCCTCTGATACTTCTTTTTGTCTTGTTAGGGACACCTCCCCCACCTGCTCCACCCACCTAAGCCCCCTCATATCTAGCTTTCACTGAGATAGAGGACCCAGAAACTGTCCCACCAGTGCTTTGCCCCTGTCCCTCAGCACTGGCCTAAGAAGGTTGTGCCCATCTTATTTGCAGTACCCTTGGGATGGGAACAGGACACGGTGGCTGTTAGCACTTTCTGAGGCAGTGGGTGCAGAGGTCTAGCTGTCCATCAAATCATCACCTCCCCTGGGGTCTGCCAGCCCACCAACAGTGGCACAACATTGCTGTATGGAAGATCCTTCAACCTGAGAAGAATTTGCCAACTTTGGCCTCATTGTAAGTTTCTCTCAGATTTTTAATTCCACACACTTGTTGGTTGCAATCCTAATCCTGCCAAGGGATACCTTAATGTGTGTAGGTGGTTACAAGTTTTGTTTCAGTAACTATCGTCCTGTGCATATATTTTTTTCAAATGGAGAGGGGAAGAGAAGTATCCTCCTCCCAACTGCAGCCTGGGTTACCACCTCATCTGGTGGGGAATATTTGAAGTGACTAACCATGAACAAAGTCAGGCTCAGTATTTCCCATGGACAAGAGGTTCTTGGGACAAAGCAGGGGCAGTGTAAATAGGAGTGATTCTGAGTTCAGGTCTTCCGTGCTGCATGGGTAGGCTCAGTAGATGAATTCACATGCATGACAGCACAGGAAATAAAGCCTGAAGCCTTATTCCTGCTGATGGTCTCTCCCAGCACAGAGTAGAAGCACTCCTGAGATTAGCACTGGGAGTAATCACTGTAGAAGATGATGTTCTGGGATTACATAGCTGCATCCCTCACTAACCCCTACAATGAGCACTATAGACCCCCATCCATCCTGTGTTCATCTGAAGGCAACTTACCAAACCTCAAACACTTCTGAATCCTGGCAGACATCTAGGTGTAGTCCCTCTCCCAAAGCATTCAAATTTGATGCAGGAGAGCGGGTAGTCTACCAGGAATCACCTACCCCTCCAAATGAGTGTGATGGAGCCAGTAGGAGAAGAGTGAGTGTCCTTCCATTTGCAGTCCTAAGATGTATGAAATAACCCAAGGGCAAAAAATTGCTTTTAAAATAGCCTTTTCATTCTGATTTACTGTAGCAGGGAGAGGTGCCATCTGTCTGGAACTGACACTCCTCCTGAATCCACTACACACTTTGGGAGTCATTTTCACAGGAGGGAGTCAAAGACCTCAGATACCTTCATGCCTGCTTTATACAACTGTTACAGGTGTGTTCAGCAGAATACCATCAAATAAAACAGGAAAGAAAAATGCATCAATAAAATACACAATGATAACATGACAAGAACCGATGTTCCAGAAACATGCAGCATAGTTCATGCAGTCCTCAAAATGACAGTCACTACTGTTGCGAACTGAAGTGGTTCTCTGAGCTGAGTTTTACATATACCTTGTTTAAGACTGGCTGCTCCTATTGCCTTCTGGTAATGGTTCACAGTACAAAATCCCACCATAAAACAGCCTGGGAGAGTCCTGGGGAGCAGAGGGTAGAAAGAAAAGAGGGATCTCTCCTGTGTACACCAGGCACAAGGATGTACTGGAACTTTCTTGAACTTCCTGGCAAATAGAAACCTTATAGCTTCTGGTATAAATTTCTTCTTGTCACACTGCACTGACATGAATTTTTACAGGTTTAGTGCAAAGCTGGGTAAACACAGACAAGGTATTACAGTTCAGCAGCTATGTGCAAGTGTCTGGGCAGCAGACATGCAAGTGTCCAGGAAAAGTCTTTCGAAGCAGACCTCCACCTGGGTGCTGCAAAGCCCACCCCAATTTGCTAAAGAGGTCAGGTGCTGGATGCAGGCAAGTGGCACGAGCATCATTCCAGCTCCTGCCATGAACCTAACACCTCCCACTCCATTTCAGACCTTGTGTTCTTAGACATGGCGGGTTGCATTGCCACCATGAGAGCTTTGGGAGGCCTCAAGACTATGGCTGCAAACATCTCAGGTGTGCATTTTTAGCACGATATGTCTGGAAACTCAGCTGTGTGATTTGCTACAAGAAAGGCAAAGGAAGCCTGGGAGCAGGGATAGGGGAAAGTGGAGTATGTCTTGGTAAGGAACAGCCATCAAACGATCACCATTTGGGTACCTGAGACCTGAGTCTTTTTTGCCCCAGCTTTTACATCTTACACACCCCCCCCACCCCCCACACCCTCCTTCTTGCATCAGCAGAAATGAGGGAAGGGCTAAAGTAACCTTCAAGGCTGTTGAACAGAGAAATGGAAGTTTTGGGGAGGGAGCTGCAGTCCCTTTAGATTCCCTCATAAAACTCATTCTGACTTTTTCATCCAGACTTCTGCAAAGGGTGGTAAGTGTTTCCCCTACCAAGTGAGTCTTTCTGGCCCTCACTCCCTCTGTCTGCCTTCACCATCACGTAAAAAAGGAGCTTTCAGGAACGGGTGGGAATGCACCTCATCACCAAAGGCCTTCCAGACAGCAATGTTTGGATGGTTTGTGGCTCGGTACTAATGTGATTTGAAGATCTGGAGGCCTTTATGCAATAGGGTGAGGTGTCAGTCAGCAAGAGAACAGTCAGAAGAGTTTAAGCATGGGAGAAGTGGAAGGAACAGGAGTGTAGGGAAGGAATGAATGTCTTTCTTTGTCTGCAGTTAGTGCATAGAAGAAAATGAACTAATTTATTTGAATACAGAAATGGCCACACAGCTCCAGGGTGGTGTCCTCAGGCACAAGAGAGTTATATCTGGTGGATCAGATGGAACCATAGACCAGCACAGAGAGGCCTCTTAGACGTGGCTCAGAAAAACTTGCCTTCACCAGCAATTTCTACTTATAAACTTTTTGAAGGTCTACACTTCTCTGGACATGTTTTTAGAGGGTCATAAATTGCCACTTCCCTGGACATTCTTATTTCCCCCTGGTATGAAACAGGCCCATGGCTCCCTTGGGATACGCATCAGATAGACTGAAGTCTCAGCTGAGAGATGAAAAATAGGGAGAGACTTCTATGAAAAGTCTTGATACCAAGTTGGTAAAACCTTCAAGCCTGTTGTTAACCAAAAGAATCTGTTGAAATAGTCACAGCCAGAAGGTTTTTGGTGGTGATTCATGGGTAGTGGTACAGCGAGAAAAACAGTTGTTTGGGCGCTTATTTCAAGTGGGTGGGATAAAGCCAGTGATGGAGAAAAAACATGAGGACTGGTGGGGATAGCAGTATCAGAGAAAAATGGTCCATGGGAGATACTTGGGAAGTAAGTCTTCTACTAAGTGACACTACTACAACTCCCCTCCTAAAGCAGATGGTGTGTTGACCTTGAGAAAAATGCCTGTTGGAGCCCCCTATCTTCCACTCTGCCCCCACCACTTTTTAACTATTAACAACCCCTGGAATTTGGGAAGTCCTCTGAACATCTGAACCTCAGGCAGAGAATTTCAGAGATTTGCATGGGGGAAAAAAATAAAAAGTGACAGGAGGGGTGTGAAACTGAGCAACACATGCTATTTTGCTGGCTGAGACTTGATGCGCCTTGGATTCAGAAGCCGTCCTGATTAATACTCATCCTGCATTACCAAAATTGAATTAGGCTGCTTAAAATTAAAAATACATATTTATTTTAACCAGCCTGGGTATTCTGAATGAACTGAAAAGGAAAGAGGATAAAATATTACAAATGAGACAATTAAGCAAAGCGAGCAGGAGAAATTGTATAAATTACAGTCCTGCTATGAAATGGTGCTTTGATGCAAGGGAGGGGAGCTGGCAAGGACTCCAGTCACCAGAGATGGAAAGTGTTGGGGAGGAGTGATGGGAAAAGAGTTAAAGAAGAAAGAAAAAAAAAATTAACTCTGAGAAAATCCATTAGTATTGATTTAAGGAGGTAATCAAGGGGAAACAGTCTCAAACGGACAGGATGGAGTGGTAATGGTAACACATGAACGCCGTGATGCTCAGGGCCTTGCACAGCTCTTTCAACTGCAGAATTACACTTTTGGGAGAGCCATGGTCCAACCCTGATACCTCCTGGCTTGGCTGGATTCCCAGCACCTGCCAGGTGTGATGCAGCTCCTGGGTGTGAAACAGGATTGGATCAGACCTGAAAGCTCTTCCCTTGGACAATGCTCAGGATGGAGCCATAAGTGAATGAAAACAGCCTGATTGAAGGTGGTTGCTGCAGTTGGAAGCAAGCCAATGGGAAAAGGAACCCAGCAGCTTTCAGACCATCACCCGTGTGCTTTGCCAAAGATTGCCATTTTCAGAACAAGTAAAATCCCCAACAAACCCAGAAGTAAAATGAAGAGCACATCACTCTCCCTCCCCTGCCCGGATCACAGACCCCCACCACAGCAGAAGACCTGTGCAAGAAAACACTCCCAGGAAGGATGCAGCTTTTCCAAGGAACAATAAGGACTCGTTGACTTTTCTATATGGTATGTGGGATTGTTTACCTTTCTCCAGCAGGAGAAGGCTAAACCAGCTGTGGACAGTATTTTTGCAGCTTGCTGGAGACTAGAGATGCTCAGCACGTTGTAAAATCTGGCCCCAGACATGTGAACTGCTATTTGACTATATGTGTATGGTTGTGCAATTTCTATGCATGCTCAAAATATATGATTTACATTCCCTTCTTGAACAACTCAGCATAGTTATATTTTGGTCACAACCAAATCAAATCTCTTTGGGATTAGTTTTTTAAAGGGAAAAATAATTAGCATGCAGAGGCCTGAGCTGTCATTGGAGGAGACATAGAGACCTCTGAGTAAGGCATGAGCTGGAACGAAGGAGTATTTGGGCCTTCCATACAGATTTGTATTTCACCTGCCTGACAAGTGGATATTTTCACCTTCCACAAGTCCCATCATAGCTGGCAGATCCTAAAGTCACGTTTTCCACTATACTCAACTTTCTCTTTTTAATGGTGGATCAGGAAAATAAAAGCCTCAAGATGCCTAGCTTCTAGTTCTGTATCTCTCACAAACGGCACAGCCTGCCACATCTCAATTTTCCCAAAGTTTATACTGGATTAGAGGAACTGGACTAACCAGTATATGAGCATTGTGGGTTAGTTTCTGTGAGGGTGACAAATCAACAAATGAATGTCAGTGTCTTCTTTGGTAAAGCCCTGATTATTTCAAAGAGCATCCTATTTTCCAAGCATGGGAAAAGCAATGGAAGGGTAGTTTCTTCACCCCTGAGAAGCCCACATTGGGTTTTCAGGGAGCTGTGTGCTCAGGATGGTCCCTGTTTCTGCCCTGGGACATACCCATTCTGCAACTCTTGCTTCCTCCCTGGCTTTTCTCTTTCCATTTTTCTCACCCCTCCAAATATGTCATGCCAGTTTTGCCAACAGTCCTACAAAACCCCTTTTTAGTCCTTCTGTACTGATTGGCCTATGAGTGCTTTGGTTTTGATTTTTTTTTTTTTGTTGTTGGGTTGGTTTTTTTTTTATATCCTGTGGATCAGTGACTTGGGAAGTAGATTCTATTATCTCTAGCTGTGGAAGGAGCATTTAAGTGCTCCTATTTCTCGTCAGATGGGTTCTTTGCAGACCTGTTGACTGTAGGTCTGAGATTAGAGATCTACTCGATTACTGCATATCAGTACTGTTGAACATAACATTTTCTTTCACAGCTTCCTGCAAAACCCAGTTTAGCTATCTGCTGCAGAAATGTATATATAAATATATAACTACTATATAAATGCAAAGTGGTATTATTAAGGGGAGAAGAGAATTGCCATATCGATCTAAATAATATGCTGTTAACTGTCAAAGAGCAAGCACACTTTCTGCTAACAGGTTTTTCTAATTCTAGAGGAAGAATAACAAGGCTGGAGGCTGGAAGACATTTAAGCAGCACATATGAAAATGGGTTTGTTTGTTCTCATTCTTTGTTCCTTTAAACTGTCTCTGCTTTGCCGCATGCCTGTTTTACAAAGCTGCAAAGCACTTTCGCCCTACAGCAAGCTTTAAAAGCAATTTCACATGGCCAGCAGAGCTGAAGAAGGGAGTGAAGGGGAAACAGATTGACTTTTCTATACAAGAAAATGGAACAAGGCGTGGAGAGACCTGTGAGACAGGAAGGCATCACGAACCAAGAATGCAGCTGCAGGTCTGTATCTCCTAGGGCCTGGGCTTCACTTCCTTTAACTGGTTTGTGCTGATATATATTCATTTGGATATCTGGATATCTTTTCTAATCAAATACTTCATGGTGAGGGAATTATACTGTGCGCAACAAAGCGCCAGTTGCTTAGACGGGTTTCTGCCTGCCTTCATGCCGGCAGAAGGTAGAGATCATCCATGCTGCTCTGTCTTTATCAGCTGAAAGCCACAAAAGAAACCAGGTGAAGCTTAAAATCCATCACAGTGCTGTAGTCAGGCAACTGGGTGACAGTGGTTTCTTCTGGCTTAACCAGAAGCCTCCTTTTTTGATATCAAATTTCCCCTCTTGAAAATCTGACATGGTGTTGATTGAAAGATTAAAACAACTGGATTTTATACATTTTTTTAAATTATTTTTTACTTCTTTATTTTACTTGTTATTTTACTTACACTGGGTGTCTGGAAATGGAAGCAACACAGCAGCGAACCAACGTGTGTTTACAGATGTGAGGCAGACATTTTTCTTCATGGGCAAGAGAAGGTGGAGAGATATCCATGAAAGACAGCAGCAGCTAAATCAGCACTCAAGACAACTTATGGGCATTCTCTGTGATTAAATTGCCACATGTCTAGTGCCATGTAAAAGTATGATGAAGAAACAATAATGGGAAGGCACTATAGGGATGTTCAGCTGAGATCCAGAGATGGGCTAACACAAGTGGTCAGTGTTGTACCTCATCTAACATCCCTTGACTCTTCTCAGGCTATCCTGGTCTCCTCAA
This sequence comes from Falco peregrinus, assembly GCF_023634155.1. Lineage (NCBI taxonomy): Eukaryota > Metazoa > Chordata > Aves > Falconiformes > Falconidae > Falco > Falco peregrinus. The sequence goes on from NC_073723.1 coordinate 86,684,886, forward strand.
CACCTCTCCTCCATGTTTCAGCATCTTTCTAGTATTTCAGGCAGGGATATCCCATCTTTATGTCCTGATAGGCAAAGAGCAAGAGGAGCAAGCCAAATGTCATGTCACGTTCTTTGCTACACGGTGGGACTCGCAAGGATGTGCAGAGTAGCCTCTGTGTATATGAAAAAGAGATGTTGCATAGGACAACTTAGATACTGTAATGTAAGGATTCAAAAGCTGATGATGATACTCATAATTCAGATCTGGAGGATGCAAGATGTTGATACCCATCATTAAAAATACAGTGAATGAGGAGGGTTGTGGCTGAGGAAGATATAAAAGATTTGGTTTGGTCATAATGGACTGATTTGAGGTTATCCACAAGGAGATGCCAGAGGGAGACAGTATGTACTACTAGAGCACTAGCCTGGACAAAAGCTTTAACAATCATCTCATTTAGCTGAAAATATCTGTACTACAGACTGCCCCCCTCACAGTTAAGTATTGAGAATCCCTACAATCAGTGGGGAGAGAAAAGTATTTCTCAGTGCTTTTCATCACCTCCTCAGAGAGACCTCTGAAGTACATCTGAAATCCCCAAAGTACCTGTTTATTCCCATTAAATACAAAAAGCATTTTCATTAATGGCTTAGATGCAGAAGTGTCTCTTGTATCTTTATAAAATCAAGCAAGATTAATTCCACCTTAGGACACCATCTGATGAAAGAGAAATTCTTGAAGCAGTTACACAGGGGTGACAATTGAAATGGCCAATGACAGTAGCAGGGCCACAAGCTGGTAGAAATCCCCAGCCAGCTACGGTATAAGGAGAATCCTTCACAAGAGCCATAAGAGGGGTAGAAGACAACAGTCATGAAAACAGAAAGAGGACAAGAGAAGTCCCTAACGTGTCAAATGTAAGGTGCAGTGCTGAGCCTTAGCTTTACTTTGGTCATTGGAAACTTCTGAAAAAGTCATTTCAATGCTTGGGGCAAGCACTGGACTACAGAGTTGTGTGTGGAACTGGCAGAGAGGAGCTCCACACCTTGAAAACAAACATTTAGGGAGGTTGGAGATGAGTGGGAACAAATGAAGGATCTTTTCCTTTTGGGGAAAAAAAAACAATTAAAAAAATTGAAGCCTTCCAATCTGTTATCATAAATACATATCACAAGTAAGTAAACAAATAAATAAAAGTGTGGTCGGGCACAGGCACCATCTTTCTGTTCAGTAGCTCACCTTTTGAAAATCACTGGTGCCACAGGGTGTGCCAGACTCTGGAACAATGGCTGGACTTGGGCAAAGGACAAGGCAGAAAATTCCCCAAAACATAAAATGGATTTTTCAAATTTTATCAGCATCCCTTTGTTCAAATGGTCCCTAATGTGGATGTCATTGGCAATATTTTCAGTAGTTTTGGGAACAGTTTTTAGTAATGTCCTTGTCAGCGAAAACCCCGATTGGGAGTAAAAAGATGTTAACCTGCTTATTGGCTGTGGCATCAATTTCCTCTGTAGTATCAGCTTAATATATTAAAACCACTCTGCCTCAGTTTCCAGTTGCTAAACAGGTGTCAGCCTATGTCCTTTGTCCTGCTTGTTCAGACTAGACATGCTCTGGGTTATTTCAGTTTCTAGAGCAGTACAATCCTGATCTCACCTGAGGTCCTGGAAGCACCATGTTATAAATAACAACTATAACCAATTTCCTGCAGTCTTACTAAAAAGGTTTTTTTCTCCTTCTGCCTCTCTCCATGTACATATGGATGAATATTAATCCTGCTAAAAGAAGGGGGCGGGGGGAGGCAGAGAGAGGGGTAATAAAAATTCAGCACATCAAACTGACTTTTCTTGATTTACAATGGGTAATTAACATTCTTCACGCATGGATGGTCCCCTGTTGTGAGAAAGCAGAGCAGGTGGAGCACTGCTTGTCCGATATCCTTCCTCCCGACAATCGCCTCCACCTGCAAACTCCCCATGCACCTGCATGAAAGGCATCGTCAAGACTGGACAGAAGGACGGGTGAGAGAGATAGATGGAGGTAGCTGAACAGAAGCAGCTGGGAAAGTTGGTTTTGCCCACACTGGTGTAGACTTGAAATTTTCCTTAGCATCCACTTGCTTTCTTAACTTGCCATGGCAATAGCACTGTGGTTTTAGCCATAGGGGTAAAAAAGAGGAAAAAAAAAAAAAGACAGTAAAAGTAAAGGTCATGAAAGAGCGTGGAATGATAATTGGAATTATTCAGGTAATGAATTAAAACTACTACTAGTACCATGATCTAAATCTGAATGGTGGGGGAGAGGTAAGAGGGGAGTAAACTAATAGAACTTGGAATTGATTTTCAAAGAATACTAAAAATTATTGCCAGTAAAATTTACAGGCACTGTAGATCACGCTCACTGCTGCCTTATTTGTAACAGAAATATCCAATTCCAAAATGAATTGGTCTGTGCTAAAACTAACTCTTGCTGATGGTGGCAAGTTGTTAATTAAATGATACTTTTGTGCTGTTCATTTTGAAAGCCTCTGGAAAGATAACCTGAAGTTCTCAGCTTCTGGAATGAGTAGGGAGAGGTGAGTAAGCACAGAGTTTTAAGGACTTGAGAGGAAAAAAAAAAAATAATCCCTACAGGGATATCCTCATCAGGGTAAGATTTTATCACACAGCCTCACCTTGGTAGGATTTTATCACACAGTCAACACCAAGCAGGGGTTAGATGCTTAGAAGGGAAATAAAAGGAGGTACTAGGGATGGTGTTCACAATCCAGAATTGCATGGTCTTCTCGCAGAGAAACTTACTTCAGCAGAAGAGCTATATTGTGGGTAGTTCATAGAGGCTCCTGAGTGCCCATGGACCATAAAGGCTTGCTTTTCCAGAACTGTGCGATGCAGTACTCTCCCTAAATTCCACAGGGGCTATGTAGAATCATGAAATAGTTTGAGTTGGAAGGGACCTGTACAGGTCATCTAGTTCAACCCCCCTGCAATGTGCAGGGACATCCTCAACTAGATGAGGTTGCTCAGAGCTCCGTCCAATCTGACCTTGAACATTTACAGGGATGGGGCATCAACCACCTCTACTGGGCAACCAGTTCCAGTGTTTCATCACCCTCAATGTATAAAATTTCTTCCTATATCTAGTCTAAATCTACCCTCTTTTAGTTTAACACCATTAACCCCTGTCCTATTGCTACAGGCCCTACTAAGGGGTTTGTCCCCATCTTTCTTATTAGGCCCCCTGTAACTACTGAAAGGCTGCAATAAAGTCAGTCTGGAGCCTTCTCTTCTTCAGGCTGAACAACCCCAACTCTCTCAGCCTTTTCTCATAGGAGAGGTGCTCCAGCCCTCTGATTTTTGTAGCTCTCCTCTGGACCTGCTCTGACAGGTCCATGTCTTTCCTATGCAAGGGTCATATATACATACATATGTAATGTTCCACATGCGGATAAAGCCTTGGTTGGAGGAAGGTCTAGGTATCCTGGTGCCCAGAACACCTCTTTATCAGTTAATTGCATTATGCCTTGGATAAGTCCTTCTGTGCTTTCCACTGGACATCTGTTTGACTTGATAAATCCGAGCATGAGCGCTCCTGATAATCTTTATCCATGCGCTCTCACGGTGGGGCTGAGCAGTAAGTTTCACAGCGGGGACTCAGAGGACATAGAGACAAGTCATGCCAAAAACCTGTCTCAAAAATGACTTGAGCCTTTCTCCAAAGTCTTAGCTTAGTATGCTGAACCTCTCCACATAATTTCAGTATACTTCCAGCCCCAACTGTTGTAAACAGTCTTCTTCTGTCCTTAGAAAGGACCTCTTATGACCAAAATAACCTGAACTCTTACAAGAATCACTTATAATGGTGGAAATAGCCTTTGTTTTCACACCTGTAACTGATTCAAAGGTTTCCCTCATATTTGAATAAAAAAAGGAACAGGAGGTACAAAAATCTGCTTTGCCATAAAGTACCTTCCTCGTGAGGTGAGCAAAGCCGTGTCCATTCCTGCCAGAAGACATACTAGCCCAAATAATATTTTGGCTCCCTGTCAGCAGCTGAAATTCAGCCCCATGCATGCAGCAAGGGGAAGCTATTGCTTTTCAGATATCCCTCCCTGCCATCCAAGTGACCACACTGGGACACAGTAAGTCGCCCTGCCAGGTGATCCTATAATGTCACCTGCTGACACAGATCCAGCCTGGGGTTTTTCTTTTTATGCTTTTGTTTTTGTTTTCTTTACGCAGTTCTGCTCCTTGGGTCTCACATGGCTGCCAGATTTTCCATTTACATGCTGATCTTGGCATCCTGTCCCAGGTCTGTTCTCTGCAGCACTCACAGGGAAGAGTGAAATATAGCTGGAATGGTTCAGCTTACTCATGGAGCATCTTGTTCCTCACTTACAGGCAATATATTTTTCATGGTGGGACCTTATCACTTTCATTTTACTACCTTTATTTATTCATTTTATACAATGGTGCTAGTTTTTTACTTCTTTTTTATTTTTATTTATTAGGGGACAGTTTTAGTGATAACAGCAAGGATGGGAGGAGCTTAGCTAGGAATGAGAGAGAAGAGCTGGGGCAACTTCCTCTCCATCTTCTGTCCTATATACTAGGTGATAAAACCTGTCTAATCAGTGCTGTCTTTGGCTTGAAGTTTACTCAAAGGTTTACCATCAGACCTCCCAGTTTTCTGTACACATGGTAGAGGAAGAGATAATTAGAAGCCATGTGAGCAAATCAAATATGCACAAATCCATGGAACCATGCAACTGCAAGTTCAATGTGCTAAGCAAGTTCACCATTGACATGGTGACACTCTTTAGCATATTCAAAAGGTCAAGGCAGTCAAAGGACTTCCTGATGTCTGGAGGAAGGCAAATGTCACAATCAGCTTCAAGAAAGGCAACAAGGAATATCTAGGTAGCTACAGGCCAGTCACCTTACCCTCAGTCTCTGGAAAGGCTACAGAGCAAATCCTCCTGGAAAGTATGGAAATACAACAGACAGAAGTGTCTAAGAACAGTCAGAATTAATTTATCAAGAGCAAGTCATGCATGACCAACATGATTGCCTTCTCTCAAGATATGGTTAGCTCCAAGGACACAGAGAGCATTAGGTGTCGTTTACCTTTAGCAAAGGTTTCAACAGTCTCCCATAATACTCTTGTAGAAGTATTGGAGAGATACAGGCTAGATAAGAGGATTAGAGGCAGGTAGAAAATTGACAGGACCATTGGGCTCAAAGGGTAGTGGTCAGCTAGATGAAATCCACGTGCTGGACAGTTGGATTCTTCTCCAATTCACTAAATCGCACCTGGATTACCATGTCAGGTGTGGGACTTCCCAGTGCAAGACATGCACACGCTTGTCCAGTGGAGATCACCAAGATGGTCAAGGGGATGAAGCGCATGACAGATACGGAGAGGCTGGGATAACTGCTTTTGTTCAACCTGAAAAAGAGAAGGTGAAGGGAATATTGCTGTCTTCAACCACTTAACAGAAGATTATAGCATAGACAGGATCAGACTTCTCCAAGGTTCACAACAAAAGAGTGTGCTGAAACAAGGACATTTTTATTACATATTATGAAAAATAAAAGAAGTCACCATAATGGCTGACAAACACTGGAATGGATGCACAGCAATGTTGTGGAATCTACAGTATGGGAGATTTCAAAGCTCAGCTGGGTAAGATCAGTACTGAAAGCTCAAAGGTGGGCTTGAAGTCAAGCATACAAAATGTTCTTCAAAGATTTTACTCCAGAATAGTGGCAATCTTGTATCATTGAGCCTTTATAGTTTCCCAGACTTCTGCATCCCCAAAATGGCATGGTTGCAAAGTTTCATACATCTGGAAAGAAAAAAAACCACAAAACCACAAAACTCAGATACCCAAACAAACAAAAAAAGGAAAAAAAAAACCCCAAACAACTAAGCAAAACCAAGAGATAGAATATCCAGCTTCCTATGTCATGGCCAGAGTGGCAGTCACACATGTCAGTTTGTGCACAGGGATCTGAACTGCAAAATTGAAAAGGACTAAACTGAAATATTATCCAAGGTCCAGAACATATTCAGGAGTGATAAAATATTCTGGCTAGTCCCCAGAGAACGTCAGAGATGTTTGTCCTAAATGCTCTCAGCTCCCTCAGACAGAAAATAGGTAAGAAAACGTCTGTGGGATGATCAAATACATGAAGCTATGCCATCCCAGGCATCATCTACCAGCTGCATATCTAAGGGGAATAATCCCTCTGCACTTCTCCAGCTTCAAGAAGTAAAACACCAGTTTGAGTTTGGCTTAGGCCATGTAGTTGTAGATGGCTACAGAATCGAAGCTGAATATGTCAAAGCAAGTTATCTTCATAATTAATGGAGAGATACAGGCATTTTTAGGGAGTGAGTCACCTGACCTTTTTTATAAATCTGTTTCAGGATCGGATGAATCACGTCCTGAACTCTGCTGTCTGTGTTGACTAGCTCTCCATTTACTGACTCAATTTATTCTCCATTTGTTTTGACAAAGATGTTTATTTAATCAGATATATTCCAACCCAGGAAATGTAAGAAATTACTTCTTTATACCTCCTATTTTATGCTCTCACCCTAAGTATTCATGAGCACCAGGTGTCACAGGCAGCGTGGTTCGGCTGATGGACAGGCTGATCCACCAGAGTTGGTCTTACAGACCTCTTTAAAGGGGGCAGGCTGACTCATCAACAGGACACACTATGATTATTCTGTGGCCAGGACCAGTCCAGCCTTTCTGACGAGACCCTCATGCACAGGTGTGTGGGGTGGGGGAAATAATAAAGACACCATAAAACACACCGCATCATGAGTGGCACGCAGCAGGGGGTGAATGCAAAGGGGTGAGAGGAATTATAGCATGAAAAATTGCCTTCTTTGACAGAATTATAAAATTATTGGGTGAAAGGAAATTTGCAGATTTAATATGCCAGTTAATGATGTGGCATTTGAAACAGTCTCTCAGAAAGTATTGCTCATTATATTAATTGATATTGTCTCTGAGAGGACTGCTGAGTTTAAAATTGGTGGATGTATAGAAAACAAAGGATACCCTTTATCCAGGTTAGCGTATAGCTGCAGAATGCCCTCAAAAAAAAATCAGTTTTGGTAAAAAGCATTAATAATGTCTTTGATTAAGTACTAAAGAACAGGGGTCTGTTTTGCCTTTTTGTTTGCTTGTTTTGTTCTTAAACCAGAACACAGAAAAATCAAGCTCCTGGGAATGTAAAGTAATTCACTGTACATGATGTTTGCAACATTTACCCTGCCCTGGTGACTGAGGCAACAGTTACAGCAGAAGACTGATGGAGAGCCCCAGTTCTGGTCCCATTAGCTATAGTGACTGAATGAGGTGCTGCATGCAAGTACCTGAGATGATAAAATTTCTCATTTGCTGTTTCCTTAGAAATCACAGGATAAGGAAACCTCTACTTTTACACACACAGAGTCAATTCCAGACCGGCCCAGGCCAGCCAACCATACACTCCACCTTCTAGTATAGATATTTTCATGTGGCCCAAAATAACACCATACCCACATGATCTTTAATAAATATGCCCTGAAAACTCTTCCCTGGAGAAGGACAGTGCTGTTAACCCCCCTGTACTGAGGGAGAAATAGTTCAAAGGAAATAAATCTCCTGTGCAAACACATCCAGAAGATAAATGAGAGATGGACAAAGCTCAGATCTCCAGAATCCAAATCCAGTGCCTTAATAGCAGCATGCCCTACTTTGGGATATAAGGTACATGTGAGTCAGAAGGAGGTGTCACTTGGATCACAGTGTGGATCAATGACAGATCAATCTGCTTAACAGCCTTATTAGCAATATGGAAGAAAGAAGTTGGAGAATCCTAATGGCCACTATGGATTGGAGACTGGTACAGAAATTGATCAGGACATTGCACGCAAGGGAGGAAAGAGCAAAATGGGTTTAACTTCTCAGTGGCTAAAGTTGTGTCAGGAAGCCTGCTAGTGGGGAAGATGTGTGAGAAAAACCAGTCCCTGGGGCTCTACAGGTGAGGTGTTGAGCCTATGTGAAAAATTACCTGCGGTGAAGGGCCCATCTTGGTAGTCTCTGTAGAGCATCACCAGAACCTCCCTTCAGAGGAGGCACAGACAGCAGTCCAGGAAAGACTGCAGAGCTGGGAGTCAGGATGAATCCTAAATGCAGGACGAGTTAGGTAACAAGTCTATTTTTCTTCCTCAGTGACACAGGATTGTAAAAGTCAGTGCTATTGCGCTAGATGTTTGGTAAAACACAACATACCTTGCATCGTGAGCAACCTGAAAATGCTGATCAGAAACTCAAAAAGCAGTGTAATAAGTTGTGATGAAAAAGAAAAGTGCTAACAACTGAGCTGAATAATGATATCTGAAGTGTTGAGAAGCTGTACAGGAAAAACCGAAGACATCAATTATAAGGCCATGCACTTTGGGAGAGAAAGGAAAAAATAGCGATGACATGGGGCGCAGTGCCAGATAGAGGTGCTCTGCTTATAACATCTAAGAAAAAGTGTACAGTGAGTATTTCTTTTTATCCTGTTGGAATAACAATAACACGGGAAAATTAGTATCACCTTTGGGCGTCAAAGCCTTTTGCAGTCATTCAGAAAACAAGAGCATTGTCATGCATATCTACTGATAGAAATACATGGAATGTTTAGGCAGAGTGACTTACACCCTGAAATTCTGAAAGACAGGACAAATGACTGCATTACCTTTTGTGGTCAGCCTTTGAGAAATCGTCACATGTGAGAGAAAATGCAGAATCTGTAGGAGTATGGATGTCACATGCCTGCTGAACTGGAATTAAACTGATCTGGTGTTGCAAAGCTGCCTTATGCATTCTTCTGCCTTTACTACAGAGCAGCAAACACCCCCAGAGCCTTTGATTTAGTAGTGATTACAAAATTAGCAGTTGGAGATATTGGTAAAGCACAAGGCAAATAGATTAAATAGCTAAATTATTAACTACTAGCCATCAGTGGGAAAAGAGGTGCTTCTGGTGGGATACAGATGGGTGATTTCTACACCTGATCTATACAGGATGTACATCGAGAGCAATAGCATTAATGCAAATGTGTGACCTGATTCAGTGAACTGGTAAATCCAGAAGGGAATGCCCAGCCTTGGAGAGAGATCCCTTTATTGCTGGGCGAGCCAGTGACCATGAGCTCACAATGCAGTGCTGTGGCAAAAAGACTTAATTCAGTCATTTGTTTTACAGAGGACTGAATATGAATAAAACTTTTATTGATGTCCCCTGTTCCTCTCTCACTTCTCTTTTTGTTGTTTTTGTTTGGGTTTTATTTCAGGGTTGGTTTTTTTTTTTTGTCAGCAGGCAAAGAGGAATACAGAAAAGTAGAAAGAGGGAAAGGACAGAAAAACTGTAAATTGAATGCTGATGGATTTTTCTAAAGACTTCTCCAGATATCACTAAAATCAGGAAAATTTGAAAATTACAAACAAAGGGGGGTTTTGTTTGAGAAAAAAAGTCATTTCTATCTGGAAGGAAACTTTAAAAGAAAAGATTACAAATAGCTCTACTTAGGACTCTGGAAACAAGACTGAACTTAATGCCAAGGAAGGCTCTGTAGAAAGTAAATGAAGCACCAAAAGACTTTATAATTGCCCCATTAGCCTTCTTTCATCTTTTACATCTATGACACAATCAACACCGGCACCCTGAGAGTCTGAGAGAAAGGTTTTCTGCTCGCTTGCAGGATGATGCTATAGCTATAGTACAAGCTATCCAATTGGCACTGAACTCTCCCAGCTCAGTTAATTTCTGCTGCAGTGGGATAGACAGCAGTCTCAAAGGAATTTATCATTTATTTCCTTCCATCCAGAAAAATACAGGAACGAAGGGCATAGAGTCCCTGCCAAGGAGTTGCACGGTTGTCATTTAAACTGTAATTCACCCAGAGCCGATGGAGGAGCGTCAGCCTTGTTGGGCCTGGAGTTGCAGGATTAATGGAGCTGAAGGGGAGCAAAAGCTTTTTACATGCAATTCAGGAGATGTCTAGACTTTGTGAGAAACCTGTTAAATTAGAGTGGCAGGATGCTGGGAACAGGGAAGCTCTTCTTGCTCTTGGCAAGAGGATCAGTTGGTGGGGGGCGGGGAAGCAGTAGGATTGATTGCTGGGGTGTTGATGTTTAGAGAGTGATGGAGCAGTCGGCAAGGTGAAGTATTATCTGACTCAGGACTCTTGTCTTTAAATAAAGGTGGGGCATGGCAAGAAGTCTCTGAATATATTTGGGGCATCTCATATGAAATTGTAGCCCTATGGCAAAACTGTGCTGACACCAGCAACAGCTGAGGAGGGAGGAAGAAGGTCTGGTAAGGCTAATCGGTCAGAGAAATCATTTTAGGGTCTCCTTTCAACAGGCATCCATTTTGCTTTATCTTGATTTCTGTTCATGCTTTGCCCAGCTGAGGCTTTCTAACAAGCACAAGAAAAGCAAGACACCAAAAGCCAGCTAGACCAAGGTACCAGCAAGTATGGTTGTCCCCTGTGAGCTGGTGGTGGTCTCCATAACTGTTTAAGACAACATGAGCAGTAACCTTCCAACTGGCCAAGAACTTCCAGTATTTCAACTTGTGTTTGCTGTGTGAAAGCCCTTGCTGTTTTCTCTCGTCCCTGCTTAGTTCTCAGACTTGTGTTATTATTCTGGCTCCTGTGCTAGCTCCAAATCTTCCGTTTATCAGAATCTGTTATGTCAGACTGTTGCAGTTGTTTTCCCCAAGACAGGGTAATGGGTCTTGTGGGCAGGAGAGAAGCAGCAGAGGTTACATGGCAGCATTAGAAAGGCTCTGGTCAGGGTTTCATATGACGTTTTCCTGAGCAAGATAAGGAAGCATGGTGAAAATGAATGTGAAAATAAGGGTACTTGCAGAGGGATGATGCATATCATGCTGTCAAAATGAATGCATACATCTATCAGGCACCTGCAGGAGTCTGCTCAGATATAGGTGCAGGAGCATAGCTTACAAGACACACGCTCATCTTTGCCCAAGGCTACCTCTCCACTTTTCTGAGCCCTCGCAAGGTCTCCCGCCCAGCTGTGGTTCTGAGCATCACATTTAAAAAAATGTGGAGCATTGGCAAAAGCTGGTTAGGGGAGAGCAGGGAGAAGAGTTAGGTGCTGGAAAGCTGGCTTCCAGGTGTCTTGGCCGTGTGGTGCTTGGCCTTCTAACAGTGTTACCTCACCCTGAAAACACCAGTGCTCCCACACCCTCCTTGAAGAGCTTGATCCTGCTTAAGAAGGAAAGTACGATGTCAAAAAGAGTTTAATCCAAACACATTTTTGAGCCTTTTGAAGGTGGCTTTCCATCTGTGGCTCACAGGACATCACCCAGGGAAGCCTCTACAGAAATGTTTTAAGAATCAAGGGGATGAGGGAGGTCCTCGGGAAATGTTCTCAGAAACTCTGCTCTTCAGGTTTGGTTCTGCACAAGAAAAAAAAAAGAGGAGAAAGATTAAGCCAAAGAAAGACTGTATTAAAAAATAAATAAATAATCTTGCAGTCCTATTTTATCAAACATTTTAAACTGATTATTTAACCAGCACACATTGTCCCCCAGGGCAAAAGACCCAAAATCACAAGTAAAGAGGCCAACTAATTAGGTAGAAGCTTTCCAGGAAAAAACTGACATTCCTCTGATACAGGGCAAACATTTTTGGGATGAGCCAGGGATGACCCTGTACTTGCCATACCTCCTTTCTCTGGGGAGGTGGAAAACCAAGTGAGAGAGAAGAAGATGGGAGTGGGGGATTCCACGGAACTTACAAACAAAGTGAAAGAAGCTTTTGCACTATATTGGTTGCTCTGCACAATTAGTGCTGTGGCTGGGGGTGGGACCCCAAGCGATGCAGAGATTCAAGCTGGCAATCACAGGGAAGGAATGTCTGAGGGCCTGACAGACCCACAGTCTGATCTACCGCAGCAAATTGGTTATTTCCTAAATCTTTTATAGAAGACACGAGGGAATGGGCCTCTTTCTTCACCACCTGCTCTCATTCTGTCACTGCTCTTTTAATTTTCTTTATCTATAATGTTAATAATCCTAAAGGTATTTTTAGTGGGTTCCCTAGGAGATATATCTCTTCCAGTCTATGCGTTTCCTTGAATACCAATACTTGAATATCCTGATATCATGATTATCTGCTAAAAATGACTTTTTATATAGTTTCCTACTAAAAATATCCAATAAAATTTGTTTTCTAAATTACCTCCATCCTGTGAAAGTGTCTGTGACAGAAAATAGTTTTTAAAATGTCATTTGTTCCTGCTAAATTTTCAAATTAACTGCAAGTTTAATGAGAATTATTGCTCCAGACAATCCCATATGAGATCTTCCAAACTTTTATCTGTTGATATTTGCCAGCTATGATCATCTTTCATAACTCAGAATGTAGAAGTATTCAGTCATTTTAAGTGTGAAAGCTCATTTGCTTGTTTACAAAAAAAAAAAAAAAAGAAAAAAAAAAAGTCTTTCTTTACTGAATAGGCATTTATTCAGCAAAGCATTCAGACCTCTGCTGTTCGCAGTTTTTTCATCATGACTAAGTTGAACAACTGCACATTAGGTGCATACTTTGTCATATTGCTGCTACCTATTTTTTTCCAGGCCACTTACATCATCCATGTTCTTGAAACCTATCCCTCGTTAACACAGCCCTCACAACTGGGCATGTTCATCTGACTTCAGTCTCTTAAGCATCTTTGAGCCCATGATAGCACTGCAGCACTTCACTCATGGCCACACAGTTTCTCAATAGCCTCATACAAGACACCCCAAGGCTCTTTTGGTAATCCAGGTAAATCCACCAGGACTTCATCTCACAGCCTTTTGCAAGTGATCCTCGTTGATTATTGAGATATGATTGTCCCCTCCAGATGATACTCCAGGTTGCCTATTTTCTAGATTGCACTGTTGCAGCTGGTTTTCCTCCTATGGAAATCATCCCTTCCTGGGTAGCCTGTCCCGGGCTCATTTGATACCTTTATAAAGCTATACCTTGGTACTGAAGGGGAATGTTTCTATGCTAGAATAACTATAATTTGTAATTCCAGAAGCAAAATGGAATCTAGAAATATTCTTCCAGTATACTCTGCATGAAAAAAGTGTATTGCATCACATTGCTATTATATTAATTCATTGCATTCAGACTGCAGTAGCATCCAGACTCTATAACAACATACTGCTAAAGGACAAGCCCTTCCCCAAAGAGCTTAATACTTGTAACAGTTTTATCATATGGCTGAACATCAATTATGCTCCAGCTGCTCTCTCCACAAAGGTAATAACTCTGTTCTTTCCAGACAGGGTCTCAGGCAACTTTCTTGTACCTGAAATAAAAAGTCTTTAGGAGATTGATCTGATTCCAGAACATTAAGGACTGGGGAAGCACTGACATTCCACTTTTGGGATTTGGTATAATGAGAAGTATGAAATAGCACCAAAACTTGTTCTGCAGGGAGAACCTGTCTTTGCTTTTCCCCCACCCCCACTTCAGGAAAGCTTTCTCCACCAGATATTTCCTGGGCAGGCAAAGAATTTCAGGAGAAGAGGGACAGGTAGAGCAGAGAAGATAGGACTGCAATGATACAAAATGGAGGCTACAAGGTGCCCCCAGCCCTGCATAATCAATGTCCTAAATCAGCCAAAACACGCTGTCTGGGTTCAGAAAAAGCAGCGCTTTCAGGAGGTGCTTTGTTTGCCTACTGCTTGGCCAGAGAGAAACTTGACAGTTTGGAGCAGTAGCTCAAACTAACAAGTGTCTGTGTCCTCACTCTGCAGAAGAGGCAACAGGCAGGCAGTGAATTTATGTGCTAGTGAAAATCACCTTATTATTTTCAGCAGTAAATTAAAGTCTGCAGACTAAGCACTCACACGCCTTGGCTCACAAGCATCAATGCACAATTACATGTAAGAGTGCATGCAGATGGATATTGGAATGTTTGCATAAGAACACATATAAGCCCTGAAAAAATGCATTCACAAGGTCATATAGAGGTAAGGATAAATCCCTGGCTAAAGATGCAAATCAGTAATGCAAAATCTTGGACGTCTGCTATGCAGCTGCATGGCTGTGGGGAAACTGAAACTTTTTCTAATAGTAAGAACCGAGTCAACGACTTCCTCAAAATGCGGGATTTATTCAAACACGAGGAGCTTCTTTCAAGAAAGTTGTGATTTATTCTAATAACTAGTCAGACTCATTCTTTTAGATGTCTGTCAATTACAGACTTGCTAAGCTAGAAGCAAGCTGATGCTCATCTATGGACAGCACCGGCTGAGATAACTGCTTCAACCCCCGTAATTAAAAGAACTGCTTTCTTTAAGAAACATAAGGCTCAGATCTGTGGTCCTTTCAGTATGTTCCCACCTGTCAGCTGGGCTGTGGTAACTATCAGTCTGTATGCTGCCTGCGTTCACTGCGGCTCAAGCTACATCAAAGTAAATCCCAGTGGTATTGGGCTAAGAGCACACTCAAAACCAGTAACTGCTGCTGCGCTCAGAGGCTCACTGCTCCCCTGGGACTGAGGACCAGGCCTGCTCAGAGACCTCAGCTGTCTCTGTGGATACGTACCCAAGTTGCAGGAGATGCTGAAATGTGACTCAGTAAAGGAATCGGTCATTCCTAAGTGTGCAGGGTCCATTACCTTCACCAGCACTTGGTTCATTCAGCAACTCCAAAACAGCTAAAATAGGTTGGTAGCTACAGAAGGGAATATTAGCATAAATATGCTGTCTTTAACTGTTGGGGTTTTGGGGGTTTAGTGTTTTGTTTTGTTGGTGTTTTGTTTTAGGTGGGGTTTTTTGGATTGGGGTTTTTTTTGTTTGTTTTGTTTTGTTTTGTTTTGTTTTGTTTTGTTTTGAGGAGGAGGAGGGTTGTACCAAAATAGCTTGCCTACATATGGTAGAGATCATCCCAATGATTTATCTACCTCATTGACTTCCCAGTTCCACAGCTGATGAAGATGTGGGGAGGAAGTTCATGTAAGCATCAGAAAGAGGCAAATTGGGTTTCATGGCCCCATGCTACTTTATGCAATTACACTTTGCATGTGAGGGCATCCCACTGGGGTCTCACCCTTGGATTCACTCTTCTTAATGACATTCAATCATTTTGTGCTGAAGACGGTCATTTTTGTAGCTGCTTGCATAATAAATTCAGAGTTACATGCTCACTGGTTCTCTAATTATACCCCATTCCTGCAAAACAAAATGATTAAACTGAGTTTCAACTGATAAAATTGTGAGTCAGCAGTTTGATTTTAATGACAAAGTTTGAATATATTTGGTTTGGTTTGATATTTTCTTTTGCAAATGGGAGGTTCACTGTATTTAAAGGTTAAAACATAGACAATTATTGGGCCAGTGGATAATTGTCCTTTGAGTTTGTGGGATGTTTTGTAATCTGCTCCTGGCCTAAAATGATCTCAGTGACCTTTGGAAAGTTAATCTGCATGGGGTTTGAAGTTTATAATACATTGTTACACAGAGGTAGCAGGACCCATTTGAACTAAATGAGTTTCAGACCTGGAGATAGCATGGTTCCTGCAGTAAAAAAAATAAAATAATAATAATAATAAAAAAGAGATTTTAAAAAAAATCATTCAGTAGGTGCCTGGTAGATAATGGCACAAATGGCACATGCACTATTCATCTATACTTATGTTAGTCCAACCACACATCTCAACATAATCTAAACCTGGTAATTTTTCACATTTGTGAGATTACTAGAGAAGTTAATCTGGGAAGCTCTGGAGGAGGTGATGGAAACCATCAGATCTATGGTCCCAGTGATGAGGGCTCCTACTGTTTTAGGTAACCTGTGCTGAGTATTGCAGCTGTTGTCTCAGAGGTTTTCTGAGCATCTTTGGTTGTCACACACTATTGAACTTGTCATTGCCTCATTGGTTCTGCAGTGGGTAATACGGGTTGAGGGTGTAATTCTGGGTGTAAAGGCACTGGAATCAGACATTCCAGGTGCTGGTTGTGCCAGCTAATTGCAAGATATAAGATAAACATGGTTCAGAGTGTAAATCCAATTAAACATGCAACAAAATAATCCAACAGATAGGCACAAACAATACTGTTTCATTAGAAGGGGTCTGCCAGCCTTCCTAATACATACCCTAATGTCATACCACCCTTCTGTAAATGGCCCCAAAGCCCTCCAAGACTGCTGGCTACAGGAACTTCAAGATCTAGGACAGCATTGTCACACCCAGAATGAGTGCAACAGGAAGGCAGAAGCACAGTCCTATGGCCATGCTATGGTCACGCATCCAGCTCTTACTGCTGCCAACACGCCGTGCAAGGGAAACTTTTTAGCTAATTATTTGTGTATGCAAATGAGAAACCAGGAACAAAGAAGATGGATGCTTAACTTACATGTCTTCCCTGCACAAACCAGTGGTAGTCCTTCCTTTCCAACATGAAAATTTTGGTTAAAAACACCTGTACGATCAAAATTAGAGGATTTTCTAGAGACAAGGTACACATGCATATGGTTTCTACTGCAGCTCAGGAAGACCTTTCCAAAATACCTTTAAAATAACTCACTTGGATACAGCCAGGAGTGTGTCTGTGGTAGTGTGAGCTCAGTGTGGGTCTAATCACTCAATTTTTCCCAGCAAGTGTCACTGCATCTGTTGCAGTTTCTGTATCTGTGCAGGTCACTTTGGTACAATCCTCTGCAGAGGTAGCACAGCAGACTTGTTCTGAGGTGGGGTTCATCTCACCTGGCTTATGGGACAGGTCTTGTCTGATCAAATAAAGATGGAGATGAGATGACTAATGTCCTAAGAACCCCTGACCCTGCTGATTCACTCTTCCTTGACCATAAAGGGATCCAGCAGTGGCAGCCTATGATATTGGCACTTCCAGTACAGGCAACCATGCCTGATCATTCAAATCCTGCCCTAAGCAAGTTCAACTCACTTAACCCATCATCTTTTCACACCACACAGGATGTATCTGCCCTTATTTATCCATTTTGCTTCTCTCACACTTTTGCATAGTTATTATGGTAGATATTAATGGGGGGCAAAAATCCATCTCCTACTCCTGCTGTCAGGGTATTTCATAACTTAGTAGGGTCCCCATTAGTTGAGGTTGTGATGCACAGCAGATTAGACCGTGTACTGTCTGGGAGAGCTCGTTTGTACAATCGCATCCATCTTGTATGGACTCAGTGAGTATAGACCGAGGTCAGTAAGTCTGATATAACCCAGGTAAACAGGTAAGGCAGTAGCAGCTTGTTTTCTGGGAGGGCAATGGCTATGTCTGCTGTGGGTACATCACCTTGGGCTGAAGATGCTCATGATTGCAATCGCAAAATAGTTTTCATGTCCCGTCCATTGTCTCATTGCAAATTTTCCTAAATGTCATACTTTCAGCTCCTTGATGTTTAAGGCCCTACTGGAAAGTTTCTCAGTCCTTGTGGGCATGTCAATAAAGGAACAAAGTTAATTGTGATCATTACTGTGTGGATAGAGATCTACACCACCGCTGTTTGTTTCCTACTGCTGGCTTCTGTCACCACCCATCCCTCATCTTTGTTGCCTTTTGACATTGTAAATTCTTCACAGCACAGAACTTGCTCTCTAATTTGTCTGTTAAATGTCTAGTCTACAAATTAGTCCCAGCCATCCTCATTAACAATAGCTTGTACTTATTCCTTCATAAACTGATGGATGGAAAGCTCTATAAAAGTGCAAAAAAATATTATTTCCCCCAAGAGGAGAGTTTTCAATGTCATTGCTCAAAGAAAGCCAGCAGACTTTCCCATCTAACTGAAATCCACCACAGTACAGCTCTGTTGCCAGAAGCATATCTTGTTTTTCTCTCTCTTTTTTTAATTTTACTTTATCTTCTGATTGATTCGCTTATGAAATTAAAGGAGATTATGATTTTAACTCTTTGGTTTTAGAGCCATGAGCATCAAAAGCTACTAGCACTGCCATCTGCAAATTGCAAGAGACATAAAACAGTGTAAAAGAAAGGAAAAATAAGCGTTTTCCACTTAGCAGTATATTTCAGCAGAAGATTAATTTGCTGTCTGACACTTGATGCTTATTGTTTGCAAACTCCAGATCTGCAACTGCCTATCAAGCTGAAAAGCATCATCTAATCAAAGAGGGGATAATCTAGCAAGAAACCACTCACATCTGTCTTCCTTTCAGGTTATCCATGCACATGCACGCTAAAAGTGTCACAAGAGCAGAGCTCCACTAACCTGGCATACATTTGTGTCTGTAACAGCCTCCTTGGAAAAACTGTGATTCACTGACCTTTATTTCAGTCAAGGCAAAGAAGTGCTGACATCGTTGCACAAAGGCTCGGGACAACACCCAGTCCTTAAGTACAGCTCTGACAACTCATATTCCAGAAAGAGGCATTCAAGTGGGAAGAGAAAAGAAAGTCTAAAATGGGGAGCAAGTCAAAAGAAGATCCTTTGGGTCACAACGTGCCTGATTTTTAAGATATGATAGCTAAGGTGAGAAGTTGACACAGTGGTCCAGGAAATTCCCCTTCCCCACCTTCCCATATATGTAAGACACTGTTAAAAGGGTACAGCCGTGAGCACTCTGCAGAAAAAAAGTACATTTTTTAAAAATCTAGACTTGTTTGAACTCTATTAAATCTTTGCTTCACTGGTTCTAAGCCTGTCCAAGCCAACCTAAATGATTATTGTTATTATTAACAGAGCACAAAGTGAGAAAAGAGAGGGATTTTTATTTTATTTAAATAGGTTATTCTTCCTGCAGCTGGCTGTGCTGCTGAGGCCTGGCAACGATTCATATTATAGGCATTACCAATTCCTCAGAGCTTTTCATGGGAGCAGCTTAGTTTGACATTCTCATCAACGCTTCTCTCCCCTATTTATTGTCCAAAGATTCGATGATGTCCTCTCATAGCAATAACTGCATTTTTAGAAGCTATCTGTGTAGTTCTATCTTCACGTTAGGAGTTTTCTTTGGTATTTCTATTTCCTGTTCTTTACCAAATAAATAATTTTTGTGGTTTCAATGAGACTTTCCTCTCCTTTCTTACCTAGTGAAGTCACCTGTCACTCAATAAATCTGTAAGACTTCAGCATGAAAAAATTAAATAAAAGTACATTAAAATAAGAATACTGGGTCTGATCAAAAAACAATTTCAGCCCATGCCCTGACTGAGAGGGGTTACAGAGGAGTACAAAAACAAGGTAGGAAGACACTGATACTGCCCAGTACATTAATAACCCTCAATGTTTTGTTGTTTGGGGTTTTCTTCCCCCTGAATTCTTCCCTAGAAACAGCATTGTCCTGTGGCAAGGAGCGCCACAGCTCAACCATACACTGCCTATGAAGAACTGACTCCATTCCCCATCATTGCCTCTACATCTATCATGATTTCCGCCTGACAACCCTCCCCAAAGTGTCTCTTTTTAAGACTGAAGTGTGCACATCTATGTAAACCCTTTCTGTTCTACTGCAGCTGTTCCTGACCACTCTTCTGTCCTCTTCTTTGAGCCTTTTCCATGGCCACTAGAGCCTTTTGAGAAGGGAGAACAAGAACTGCACAGAGTATTCAAGATGCAGGTCCAAAATGCATTTGCTCAGTGGCATTACGATGATTTCTGTTTGGTTTTCTATTCTCTCCTTAATAATCCTTAATATTTAATTTCCTTTTTTGATTACTATAGAGCAATAAGCTCATAATTTCATTCAACTGTCCATTGTAAGCCCCAAATGTCATTCTTCAGCAGCAATAATCAGCTCAGGGTCCATCAGTGTGCAGGCAAAGTTTGAACTGTTGTTTTCCTTGTGTGCACTGTTCATATTTAATGTCATTGAATTTCACCTGATGTTTTATTGCCCAGTGATCCAGTACAGTAAGATAATGCCAAAACTCTTCACAGATGCTGTCAGGAAGCCAAAGTGTGGGGCTGATCCACAAGGGAAGGCAAGCCAAAACACAAGGGCAACAACAAGGCAGGGTGGGACCTCAAATTTCCCTAGGTGTGTGATTTTCTGGGTAAAATTCACTGCCACTTGACTTCCCACTTAGGGGGAGACCTGGTGTTTGATCCTTTCTGGTTCAAACACACCACTTCTTCTGGTTTGGGGTTGTTTGGTTAGGGGTGTGGTTTTTTTTTCTTTTTGTGGATTTTTTTTGTGGATTTTTTTTTTCTTCCCCCACATCCCTCACAGTGCAGTCTTATTTAAAGATGGGTGTTTGAGCTTTGCAGTCAAATCAAGCACTTTAACAACCTGGCCAGCTGACAGCAATAACGCAGTATTGTGATTTTGCAGTTCATTTCCATGGGAAGTGTCTGATTTACCAGATCACTCTGTGTGTTTCCACTGAAGTATCTGAGTAGCTGTGTTTGCTTTGCATGTCAGAGAATGTCACAGTGAAAATCTGAATACTCCCAACTCATTGCCCCAGAGAACTATAAAATCCTTCCATGTAGCCAGATTAAGTGACCTACAAATCTAGTCCCTACAAATCTAGTCCCTTGAGATAAGTGATATTAGGGCTTTTTCAGGTTGGACCCCAAGAATCCTTGAAGGAAGAACTGTGCGTCATGTCTTCTGGTTGATGATTTCACCAGAAGTGTAGATAAAGGCTTCACATGGTGGTAAAACTACCTGCAAAGCTGGTAGGTGAGATAAAGGTGAATGCCAAAAGCAAGGTACAACCATGCTTTCCCTCATGATTAGCAGCTGGGACAGCAGTCCTCAGATCCCCAGGACCTCATCCACAGAGATCCCTGTGGTTGAAAGAGTAAGTGCCACAATCTGGGGGCCAGTTTGCACATTGGTATGGGCACAGCTATTCAAGTGGTGCATGGAGAAGCCTTGCAGGCTACATGACATTGCAGAGACAGCTCAGTCTTGTCCAATGCTGCCACACATTTTAATGAATGGGAGCCTCTCTGCAGGTGACCACCAGCGGATATTGACAAGGCAGCATGAGCTGAACTCAAGAACCTTAGGTTCTCCTGGCCTGACAAATGCTTCTTCTCAGACGTTCTTAGTTGATGTCAAAAATTCAGAACAGAGCGATGACTGCATAAATGGGAAGAAGTAGCCAAAGGGTGTTACATTTACTATGCTTGTCCAATTTGAAGGCAAATGACTAGAGACACACATTAGTCCGCTCTTCTGGGCTTGTGCCAATTGTTTCACTAGGTGTAAAGGTGTTAAAAGGACACATCTCCTCTTCTGTGGAGGGATTACAGAATAGCTCTCTACACAGCAGGTCACTGAAAAACTTTGGTTAACAGAGCACGAGGTGCACAGACTGAAAGAGCAATGGTCAGAGCATCCTCCATGGGGAAAGTGTGCCTGTGAGATCTGCTTCTATAAAAGACCGTATTATCTTCATATTGTTCCCCCTTTAGTAATAATGCATGATTCACCCCAGGGGAAGTAGAAGAACATTGCCCCAGCACTGCTTAAAAGGATTTGGTAGAACAGGTAGGAAAATTATTCTCATTATAAGAAAGTGCATACAGGGTAGGGCATTTGGAAATGTGCTGAGAGCTGGGTTATTACAATGCTGTTACTAATGACTACAATACATCATTTCAACTTGTTGATTTTTCTTTCTTTAATTTCCAGATTATCTGGCTGTTGCTTATCCTCCACCCATTCTGGGAGTAAACAGAGACATCATGTGCCTGAGCTGCAAAAAGTTATTTTCATCAGCAATTAACTTGTGGGTTTTTTTCCTATCTTTTTCAAAAAAGCCAATCTTTCAACTTTACCCTTTCAATTTTATCTTTCAATTTTCCTTTGCAATTTTACCTTTGTAACATCCCAACTATTTATGAAAGTATTATTTCTATTCTAGAAAGAAGGGAAATGGTGGCAAAGGGTAGTTGGAATCTTTTGCATGAAGTCCCAGGGGAAGTCGTAGAGGGCTCAGAGGCGAAGTTGCTTCTTTGGAGTCCCAGCTCAGAGCAGCTGACACAACCCAAATTATGGGCTCAGGCTAGATTGCAGCAAGAGGGGATTATTCCCACACCTTAACAAGATCCCAGGCATAGGAAGCATCTGGCATTGGTGTGGGAAATCTGGCTTTTCCTTGCCCTTATACCAGCCTCTTGGAGAAGTCCTGCAATGCACTGCCAATCCCAGCTACAAAAAAACTGTATGCAGCCCTTTGTCAGAAGAATAGCTCAAGAGTATATAGGAAAATCTCCCAGAAGACCCCAGTAAGACTGCAGCAGTCTTGGCGAGACTGCCCAAAGACCCTCTGTAAAAAAATGCAGAAGATATGGATCTATCTGCCACTCTTCCTTCCTTTGCGATGGAAGTCACCCCCTTTTTTATGCTCACAAAGGCTTTCTCATTTTGTCAGGGAGCAGCTCTGTTTTGAAAGGGCCATGAATCACATCCATCAATCTTTAAGAGAAAAATAATCAGCAGATGGTCATTAAATATCACGTGGTTCTGCTCAGATGAGGAGATGCAGCAGAAACGATCTCTCTTTTCCTCTTGGTTATGATTTAATGCAGTCCAGCCTGGCAGGAAGCAGAAGACAACACCAATGCTTTGTGTATGGTACAAAAATCAATGTATAAACCTCCAGCCTCAATCAGAGAAGAGTATTTACCTCTACTAATGAGAAGGAGAAAGAGAGGAGTGTTTTCAGGCCACATAAAAGGAATATTAGATTGATGAGAACCAAATCAAGTTTGGTCTCAGTACCTGGTGCGTAACTTGCAGCTGTCTCTCAGCCTGCCGCCTTCCATTCCCTAAAACAACAAGCCACATCCATTTTTAATGCCAACAGGTGTGAGGGAGAAGCCTCAAAATGCAAACTAGATGTCTCTTATGCAATTATTTTTATTTGGGCCTGCAGTGAGCCTTAGAGGTGTCAAGGGATCGACTCAGAACACAAACGTAAATTCTGAATATTTTTGGTTTGGGTATCTTATTTTTTAAGCCCAGAACATTACGGAGGATGGACTTTGTCTTTGAACGTCTGTTACTCTCCATTGGTTTATGTTTATACTTTACTGGACCTAACCAGGATGGGAACCCAGAGCACACCAGAACTGGCTCCCTCCTTGCCCTTGGAGCCTGCCTGAACCCAAGTTGCTAATGATCTCTTGCTATACTGGAGAAAGAGGTTTTAAAGGTCTTTTTAAGTCAGAGTTTCCAAGTCCAGTGAAATGGAGTCAATCTCCATGCCAACTAGAGAGCATTTGATGCTCTTGTGACAGCTAAAAATTGTACTGATTAGAAAATGATGGCCCTTTGCTGAAAAAACTCTTAGGCAGATGGGGAGAGATTTGAGGTAGCATTTTTGTTTTGTTCGTGTTTGTTTGGGGTTTTTTTCTGGGAAAAAAAAGTCACTGCAAATACTAAAATTTTCTCTCAAAAATATTTCTTCAAAGATCTGGTTTTGGCTGATATCTAAAGAAAGGAGAAGTTCATGGTCTGGGACCCACAGACAAGGTCCTGTAAAATCATTTCACTGGCAATGTTCTTATTGGTGGGGGGTGGGGGGAAACACCAGCAACACCCACCCCAAAAAAAAGCAACCCTCCAAAACCAGAAAATATCAAGGTGGCCAGGTGGTGATCTGTAAAATTACTTATTATGGGTATATTTTTGAGCATCTTATTGGAAAAAATAATCTTTCAATTTCCAGCAGATCTTAGAAAATAATTTATGTACTCCATTTCCATCTACACAGTCCTTCATTTACTCATTTTTCTGTCATCAGAGGAGGTCCATGCTATATTTCCAAGGCAGGGAGGTAGGCTGAGTTTCTGTCTTTTGATTCATTTTTTTTAATACATGCCTAAAGACTGGCATGCTTTTTCTTCTCTGCTTCACACCTACATGGCATGCTCTTGTCCAAAAGATAGATACCACGACATGAAGCAAAACACAAAAGATGAGGAGCACTTCCTGGATATACCATTGTAGCTTGGACTTTTGTTCCAGCCAGTTTTCTTCCTGAGCATGAAAAGCCTTCAGGTTGCAAGTATCTCACCCCAAGCTGCAACCTGCTCTTCCCACAACAGTGGGGTGAGTCTTCACACTGTAGGGTCCCTCAGTGGTCACTGCAAAAGCAAGTCCTTCAAGTAGTTTGTCCATCATTTTTGTCCTGCTCTTGAGAATGATGCTTCTGTTTTCTTCATGCTTTGTCTGTTCCCTGGGGGTTCTCCACTTCAAGATGCATATTGGATCAGGAAAAAAAAAATCAATTCAAATAATCATTCTCAGTTCCCAAAGCCCACCGGAATCACCCCAGCATCAGTGTCTGTCATGAGTAATGCATGGGATGGAACCACACACAGTCTGTTCAAGACACAGAAACCATGGAAACACTCCTGACGAGCTGTTACTTGAGATGATCAAAGAAAGAGTGGCTAAAGGAAGCTTGTCTTGTCCACCTCTATCGCCCAAGGCTACATCATTATGTAGCATGAAGGATTTCAGGTGTTAGACTTAACCCCCGTAAGGTTGCTGACATTTTGGTTAGCAGAAAACTTTAACAAGACCAGAAATGAGCAATCATGGAATTTTTCTCATGAGATCTAAACACTCTGAAGGGGGAGCATGGATCTCAGGTGTGACTCCATGGGACCAAACCACCTTCACAACCTTTGGCTGCCTTTGGAGGCCAAACCAGACGTGGAAGAAGGACAGTTTACTTCAATTTCCAGCTCCAGTGTGAACAGTGATATGACCAGGACCAAGGGCCATACAGAACAGGGCTGCTGCTTCAGAGCTTAGACACAGTCTGGATTTAAGAAGCTCTTTAAAAGGCTGAGGAAGGGGAAAGAGATTATAATGAAAGCTACATCCCATTTCTGCAGTCAGCCTTTTTAAGAAGGCATCTACAGCCCTCCAGAAACAAGTTGGGCATTCATTTCTTGCTTCTAGGAAGTTCATCCACCCTGCAATACATCCTGTTGTTAAAATGGGCTCCAGGATTTCAAGGAAATCATTAGGGGGTTTTTAATTGCTCTTCCATCCTCCCCACCACCACATCTTTGGAAAGCCTGTCCAAATCTGAGCACTCATGGCTGCCAACTGTTTTACAAATGATGGCTGGAGGCACATAGGCCAAGGAAACACTGCAATAATCTGTATGCAATGTATGTCAACAGGAGAAGGTGCCTGACTGAGGGGAACAGTTTACCACCTCTGAGGTGGGGGAAGAGCTTGAAGAGCATCAAAAACTAGATAGCCTCCAGCAAGCCTCCTGTGCTTCGTAGCCTCCCTGTTTGCACATTTTAGTGATGGGAGAAACCAGAACAGGTAGAGGAAAGACTTTTTCTTTCCACTTTGCTTTCCCATTATGGTCACAATAGTTAGACCAGTAACAAAAATGGTTTAGATCTAGTATCTCAGATATTCGATGTTTCAATTTCTCATTCTAGGCAGCCTCAAAACCTACCTTTCCACTGTGCCTTCTCATCCCCTTGGCAGCAGCTTTTCCATGCTCAGAACAGAATACCCACTCCCACGACACCTGGTGCCTCTCCCATCTATTTGGAAGTGTTTCTCCAGACCCCCTGTACTGTTGGGGTACATTCAAATGATACGGAGCAGCCAATGCATAAAAAATACACATCCTTTGGCATAGAAGCAGCAGCTGAAATTAGTCTGCAGCCTGAAAATGTAGAAGGGCGAGAATCCCAGGCTAGTTAGCTAGTTATTTTACAGCTTCTTGAGTCACCCATGTGGAAGCAAGCAGCGGCTGGGCGAAACAGAGTGATACACACACTGCATCAGGAAGCTTTCGGTGCTAACAATAGCTCATATACATGGAGCATCTTTCACGATCCAGCTTCAAAAAGTACCAAGAAGACGTAAAGCACATACTGGGAGTGCTTCATCCACCCCCGCAGTGATGGGAAAAAAGGTCGGATGAACAGACTCCCAAAACATCTGTGGGCTTTGAAGGACATTCCTGCTTGACAGTGCTTAAAAAACCCCTGCAGCAACACCAAAGCCTGAGTCAGCAAACTCTTCAGTAACTTTTCTCACCTGAACAGGTCCAGAAAAAGCCAATGAAGAGCTTTACATAAACATGCCCTAAATCAGTGGCTTCCAAAACCTTCCTCATCTGTGCAGTGCGGTGATGTGTCTGAGCATAGTTAGGAATAGACCCCAAATCTGGATGTGAACCAGAGCTTAGTCAATATTCCTGAGTTAAGTTTCATGCCTCACCTCTTTCTTTGCCTTCTGTCACTGGTATTCATAAAGAGCACAGCCTGATTTCTGATCTCAGTTTCATTCCAGCAAAGAAATTATGTCAATTTTCAGTGTGTAAAACTTGATTCACAGGAAATGAAACAAAGTAAGACACAACTCTACTGAATAATGGATGCAGCTAGTAATCATCTGAAGTTTCTGTTCCTACATAGTTGCTTCCCCAAAAAATTCACTATTCTTCATTCAGGAGAGGCAGCCAAACTGTGCTCCATATTCCAACACAAAGATGTCTACTAGGTAATTACTGCTGTTTAAATTATTCTGCATATACCATACAGCATGAATGGCAGATATTAAAATGCAGACATGACTTACTAAGTTCTAATTATCAGGATGTGTCATTCTTCTAATAAGCTGAAAAAGAGTGTTGTTATATTTCAGACTTACCAGGGGTACAGTAAATAAAATTAGTATATTATATTTCAAAATCCCTGTAAGCTATATTGTCCAAGTTAGAATTAAGATAAATGACACCAATAAAATGAACAGGTTAGGATATATTATTTTTTAAGGTGTTGAATCAAAAGTGTATGCAACTTGTTGATATGCATGTTAAAATTGATGTGAATGAAAAAAATAAATCCCATTAAAACGAATTATTAAAGAGGCATAATCACAGTGAGGAGGAATTAGACTGCACTGAGAGGATGAGGCAAAGAATTTCTAGTACCTGAGCGCCTGTTGAGGCTGCACAGCAAGTATTTGCACAACAGGGAATTTAGCTGCTATTCAGATACACCTTAACTGATCCACTGATAGACCTCAAGCAAAACAAACAAGACACCCGGTATGTAATGACATTTTAAGACTCTATCTTGCAGCCAGTGCTAAGCAGTTATCTTCCTTGATCAGTTTTGAACACAAGGAAAATATGGGATTGCTTTGGCTCCTTGCAGCTGAGACTGAAGCTGGTGAACAACAAGGCAAGCTGGGTTTATCCCAGTACAATGTGTTTCAATTTGTCTCAATGCAAGGTCAGGTTTTAAAGAAAGAATGAAAATTAAAGACAGGGAAGGAGACTGAGCCTTACGTGATATTCAGCCAGGCATGCAGAGTTCTGTTGAATGGTAGCAAGCTAAAAGAAAACAGTCTTGGATGTCCAATCAGGGAAACCGTAAGTGGAGATGAAGTCATTAATGCAACTAGCTCTAAAATACTGTGTCTGCTCCTGTGCACCTCTGCTGTAGAGGGGGATGATAAACTGGAATGGGTTCACAGTACACCAAGAAGAGTAAGGCAGGACCAGAAAAGCTGGAGGGATCAAAAAAACTGAAAGAAAAAGGGAATTAGATCATCTGTGTTTGCAAACCAACCACCCTGCACTCCTCTTTTGGATGAGACAAAGAAACAGCTCCCTTCAGGCAGCTCCCTGTCAAGCATTTTAAGTTGGACCTGTTGCCAGGGGTGTGGATGCACATCTCTGTTTTGAGGATGTTTTGGTAGAGGCACGGCAGGAGAGAGGTGAGTGTCTCCCATTCAACACATGCATGGACATAAAAAGTAAGTTTTCTTCTCCCTTCTCTGTATGTTTGGTGGAGTTAAGGATTTCAGGCTGTGAATTTTTTATAGCTTCTTTTGGAAAGCTGGACTCTTATCATGTTATGAGTGGGATTTCATGGCCTTTCTTACATGGGATAGCAACATAATTTCCCTTTAATGTGCACTGGTTTAGAAATCAGAAAAGATACCTGAGATTTTCACTTTCTCAGAGAAAACTGAGTTTCTGGAATATCAACTATTTCCCTATGGAGGAAAAAAAACCCCTATCTGTATTCTGCTACAGCACTGTATTTGGCTTTCATTCAGGATTTTCAGGACTGCTTAGGTTCCCATCTTTACCAAATCTGGCAGACTGGGTTTCAGGCTCCTCAGTGAGCTTCAGACATGTTTCAAAAAGATTTAAAAGGAATCCCTTCACAACTTCATCTAAACTGGGTGTGAGAGTTCCCATTCCACAGGAGATTAGAAATTCATTCCATTTCAGAATAATTATCTCTAAAAAGAAAACAGAGGGTATTTTTCTGTGGAATTCCCAAGGAGTTCAGGTTTTGAGCCAAATCTATAGATAGACGTAGTTTATCCTGTGCTCAGAAATAAACTGTGAATCTTTCTAGCCAGTATGGAGGATCCCTCAAGAGTACGACTTCATACAGGAGTCCAAAATGCACAGCAATAGATGGGCTTTTCCTCTCAGTTAAATCCTTGGCAGAGATCCCACCCCTAATGCAATGGTATTTGCAGCGAATGCACCCCTTTCTAAATTGCAGCCCTCTCAGGAAGGCAGAACAGTTTAGGCTGAAAAAAGTGTGTATGTGCACATACATTTCTACTGTTTTCAACTTATTTCTTTGTTTAATAAAGGCTATTGCCTCCATCTGCAAATTATGTCTTGTCTACAACATGGATAGTAGCACTGGAATACCCCAGAAGTACTATCATTTGCGTATGGAAGATATGAGAGATGACTGAATTTGAAATGGAGACTACAAGACATGGAGAACCAGCCAAACTGAACAGTGCCATTGACCTCCTAAACTTAGACAAGAAACACCATGCCCTCCACTGGTGGTTGAGTTTTGAAGTTCATTGCTTCAGCTTCAGACCTGAAGGAGAGCTGCTGGGCACTAAAGCCTGAAGATCCAGATGTGGCCACCAGCATTGCAAATGTGAGTCTTCCTCTCCTCTATTCCAAGGCCAATGGTTTTAGGCTTCAGTCCAAGTCCCGTCAAGAAACTGCAGTGAAGACAAGCCCTTAAGGCAGAACTCAAGTTAAAGGAACCATATCTATGTTCTTACGCCCCCTAAACCCTTACAATTACAAAACAACACTAATAAAGTAATGAACTATTATACTCACTTTAAGTCCCTAACACTATATAAACGAATCAATTGCTGGAGATTGCTATGCCAAACAGCCAAACTATAGGGTTGAGGAAATACAGCATGAGCTTTCTCTGTTTGTATTTGAAGGTGATGAGACGTAAGTTCTACCTCTGAAAACATGCTAGCCCCATGCTGTATGTAAATTCTGAGGTCCAGCTCAGAGAATATAGACCCAAGGTGACGGACATCACCATGTTGATTTGGCTCCATGCCTTCTCCATGTTGGCTTGCATGCTGTAAGGTAAGGTGCAGATTGGATATTATGAAGAATTTCTTCACAGAAAGGGTGGTCAAGCATGGCAACAGGCTGCCCAGGGAGGTGGTGGAATCACCATTCTTGGAAGTGACTAAAAATTACATATATGCAGTGCTTAGGGACATGGTTTAGTGGTAGACCTGGCAGTCCTGGGTTAACAGTTGGACTTCATGACCTTAAAGGTCTTTTCCAACTTAAACGATTCAATGATCCTTGGCTGTGCAGGTCTGCTTCTGTGTGCAGGCATGTCCTGGACAGTTCAATTTCCGCATGTATCCTGGAGCCCTCAATACTAAAATCCAACTCCTCAATCCTCTCTGTTGCTTATTCCTTCTCTGAGGGCCTCCGAGCCCATTTGTTGCCTCTTAGCAAGTTCTTTTGTATCTCTGCCTCAGGCAACAACTTCTGCTTCCAGTTAAGCCTTGGTTCAGCTGAGGTTCCTTTGAAGAGGCATTGTTACAGGAAAACCAAGCAAATCAACAGCAGCTCAGTTCACCTCCACAAGAACCCCACCTGGCTGCTTCTCCCTGCCTCGTGATCCACATTAAACGTCAGAATAAAAAATCATTCTTTATTCTACGCAGGCAGCAGGCTCGAGTCACATGGACATGCCTGTTACCAGCGGCAGTGCCGGGATGGGATGCAGAAACACAAACAATCCCTCTGTACTATATGATAATCAACAAAAATTAGCTGCCTAAGGGAACCAGGAAACTCTGCCATGAATGCAGCAGTTAGAGACTGAGCCTATTTATTTAACAGGTGTCCCCTGAGCTGGGATGCCAGGCTCTGTTTGCCAAATTTGCAGAGAGAGGAAGACAGCTTGAATAAATACGGGCAAGAGGGGAACAGTCCTGAAGCCATTTTCTTTGTGGTTTTTTGTTGGGTTTTCTTTTTTTTTTTTTCTTCCAACAGCTTTTTATTGTAAGAAAGTATGCGCTAGCTCTTGGCTGCAAATAGTCAGAAAGAAGAAGCTGTGTGAATATAATTTCCCTCCTCATAGTGGTGTATGGTCCAGCTCAGCAACAACACAAAGTTAGCACTGCTGGATGGCTTCATGATTGGTTGGTTTGTTCAGTTTAATTAAAATACAGTATGGGGTACGTTTTGGATGTGAACCCATTCCAGGCTGTTAGGGACCCAAAGCCAACAACAGCTGTGTCTAAATGGTCTCCTTCCCCATTCTCATGTAGTGGAAATGTGCCTCCAAACACAAGTTGCTGTGTTTGGTGCTGCAGCATCGAGAAACCTTGGGATGTATCAGATGTCACGGCACCGAGCATTGTACACACAACATCCGGGTGGTCCTTGCTCCACTTTTGGAGTGTTATCACACAGTCTGGAGGCAAGGGTTGGGTACCAAGCAAGGATGTCCTCCATTTGAGATGAACTGCTGTAGATATATGCCACCTCTCAAATGGAGGACAAAGCCAAGCAGCTCATAAACAGGTTTTGGTGATGTCCAGGAAGGGGAAGCTCAAGCAAATCCTGAACTTCATTCTGGGCAGATCTCCCCAGACAGCTCTTTTGCCATATATCCCCCGTGGCCTTGCAGTCATGCCAGAAAGCCAATGTAAGGCAGAGGAGTCAGCAGAGAAACATCATGGAAAAGTGACTGCAGCAGCCCTGGCTAACAGCACAAGTTGAAGGCAGTGGGTAGAGTAAATGATCTGCTCATCTGGTGAACAATTCACAAAGAACATCCCAACCAATCCCACAAAAATATATGTATTCAGCCGGGAAAAAAAGCTTTTTCCAACTGGAAGTTTCTCCCTGAGAAAACAAGAATTCCCAGACCGCAGGAAATTTTACTGACTGCTTGTTACAAGCCGTAGTAAATGTTTGCTGACTACACTGTTGGGCTGAGAGGTAATCTGATAAATAAACAAAATGACACCTAGTTTCCAATTTTTTTCACTTAGTTACAGTTCATAAGGCATTGGCCTTGCAATATTAGTTACATAAAGCACACAGACTTTCCTGGCTGATGCCAGCAGTCTCCAAGTCATCTCTTGCTGATTTCAATCATGAACAGGGCTGACATTTACATCTTGTATAGCCATAGCAGACATCTGGGAGTTGTTCATCTCCGTGGCAAGACAAAGATGTGAAGGTCTTTCTCGTGCCTCCTTCCCCCTGCAAGCTGAACAGACAACAGCATGAACCAAAAGCTGCCCCAGGTACTGCTTGGTGGTGGCATCTGCATGGGGCTTGCAGTAGTCATACAGGCATGACAGAGAGCAGCTCGCCTGACGCCTGCACCACAAATATTTTTCTCCTAGGTCACACACAGCAGAGGAGAATCCAAAGACATTTGCAATGGTGTAGAGTGAAGTAAAAGCAGCTTTTGCCTTTCAGCTTTGCTGGTGCAAGAAGTGTGCAGCATGGGGCTGAATTCATCCTCTGCTCAGCTGGAGAGCTTCGTAGAGACCAGTCCTGCTTTTTGGTGGCTGAATTCATCCATGCATCCATTCGTGCTGCTTCCTAAGCTGTGTTGCTCTGAGCAACCTCTGCCACCACCTCTGTGGCACAGCCTTCTCCTCTCTAATCACCCACCACAGCTCCTTGTGGGTGACAGTTTTGCCCACCCATGGTCAGCTCAGCTAACTCATTCTGAAAAAACAGAAAGCAGGACAAGGAAACCATACATCATGCTCCTGCCAGCTATGATTCAAGAAATAAGGATTAAATTATTCACATTTCTCCCCCAATTTCTATCCTGAAAATCCCAGCAAAGCCTGAATACTTCTTGAAGCCTGCTGCGGAGAAGAGAAACAAAGATATCTCTCTAGCAATAGAAAGCTGAAATAGCTGTGTGTTTCATGGACCTCGCTGAAATGACATTGCCAGTCCCAATCCACCGTCTGGTAAAAGGCTGTGTAATTAATTCAAAACACCTAAAGTGTTTTCACCCAAATTATCAAGCCTACAGGAAAGGTTTAAAACTGCATTACAAATTCATAGGTCTGGGAGAGATCTCAAGAGGTTGCACAGTTTATTTTCCTGTCCCAAAGCAAGATACAGTATTTCTAGGTCACTGTTGATGGATCTTTGTTTAAACTGTTTTTTTCAAGGCCTCCCACAATGGAGATCTTGCAGGAAATTCATTCCAGTGTTTTGCAGACCTGACCATTGTGAAATGTCTCCCAGTATTTAACAACCATTTTCCCCGTAGCAGTTTAAATCCATTACCATCACATCTTTTCCTATGGATTTCTTCTCGTCTAATAAAACAGTCCTTCATGGATTTGAACTATGCCACCATATTCTTCTCAGTCCGCTTCCCTATGAGGGAGATAATGATTTCAGTATTTTCCCACAGGTACCTTTTCTCTGTTGGCTGCTCTGTGGTTTCTGCCAGATACCCCTGAAGTAGGACAAATCTTTCTGGAAATGGAGTGCCCCACTTTATGTACTCCCCTTCGACCGAGGCTTTCCCATGAGTGAGCAGAGCATCACTGGCAGGTTACACAGAGTAGTACAGTGTTTGTGTTTTTCACAGCAGCATGATATGTTAATTTGAGGTCAGGTTATGATTTATTACATCCTCCACATGTGGGGTGGGTTTTTTTTCTTTTGTTTATCTTTTTTTCTTTTTTTTTTTCTTTCTTTCTTCTGAGAAATGATTTCTGATTTGTTTCCAGCCCTGGATCCACATTAATTAAATTAATTAGGAAATCACTGAGTTTAAACTTCCTTAAGGTACACTGGCTAAGGCCATGCGGAAAGGAAACCAGGCTAGAGGGTGAAGGTGGGAACATTTAATTCCTTGCTATAAATTTGCCACCATCGTCAGGACCTGAATATACCTTACCCAGTCTCAGATTGATAATAGGGCTTTTGGGGAAAGTTTAAGAGAGTATAAAGTGAATCTCATCTGTTTTACTCTCCTACACCCCAGTGTTCAGTGCTTTTGTTAGATTATTTCGTTACTTATTTAGGTATTTAGTTGCTAGCCCTGAGACTCTTCTCTACTGATTTTTCTAAGCTCCTTCTGAAAAAAAGTTACATTTTTAATTCCCATGACAAGTTCCATGATTTGTGTAAAGAAACTTCTTCATGTTTGTTTTAAACCTGCTATCTGATCATTTCATTAGTGCTCCTGGGTTCTCATGGTATGAGAAATAATGAATAACCATTGCTTACTCACCCTTGTCATACTCGTCATCACTTTGTAGATGTCTGTTGGTACACAGAATGGCTCTCTGCTGCAATGAGAATTCCTACTTAGCCATTCCTTATACCAGAACTATTCCACACTTCTGATCATCCTTCTTTTTACCTTTTCTGAGTCTGCTACATCCTTTTTTATATGGCATGAATGGAAGTACACACAGTGTCCCAGATTTAGGTGCACTAGGGATTTATATATGCACTTTTAAAGTGAAGCTCTTTTCTATCCATTTCCTAGTAAATTCTAAGATTTTATTCACATTTGTTGCTCTTGCTGAGCACGGAGATGGCATATGAAAGCACTATTTGTAGTGACTCCAAGATTTCCTTCCTGAGGGGTGAGTGTTAATTTAGAGCAAATCATTGTATATGCAGTTGTCACCTTTTCATTTCCCTTCTGGTTGTTACCTGGCATTAGCTCGGGCTCGTAGGGTTTGTACGTAATGTTATGGATCATCAAACACCTTGGGTCTTCACCCAAAAAGATCTCATGCCCCAACTAAGGCTTCCTAGTTTATTTTGTGGGCTCAGACTTTCATGCAGTTGACAGGATAGACATACACTTGGGTACTTCTGTTCACTCTTTTTTTCTTCAATTAATTTAAGTTAAAACCCAGAGACGAGAAAAGATGCATCTTTCCACAGTCCATGCCACTTCAAGCCTAGCCAAAATCTGATCAAACGAGCTAACTTCACTGAGGGGTGGAACTTCCATTACCAATTTCTGTGTTATGAAAGAGATGGAAGAAATCCCACCACCTATTACATCTTTTAGACCCGAGGCCACTTCATACAGCTGAAGAACCCAGCAGGAATAAGGACATCAAAGATATCCATGACTGAATCATGCATATGCTGGAGATCTGCTGTTTCTAGTCCAAATGAAAAGAGGAAAAAACCTCCAGATTTATTCCCTCAGTTCATTACAGTGTCAGTCACAGTCTGCAGAGGTGAGAAACTGGCTGTTAGATAATATGTCATCGCTGGAAAGTTCGGAGCTAAGTTGAAGAACAGGGAGCAAAGGAAAAATCACATTTACCCAGCAATCACTCAGCCACAGTCTGACAACTCAGAACCACTAAGTCCTAGCTAATTGCATAATTCCTCTTTTACTTCCAGATGTTCCCCCCTCCCACAAGGAATTTGAGAACAGATCAATACTTTGTTTAGCATTCAAAGGGGATCAGCCTTGGAAACGTCACTCTTTCCTCCAAGCTCACAAGCCTGAGTCCTGCAGCACAAGGACTGCTCATCCCTGGAAGTTCTTTGAGGAGCTTCACAGCCAGGAGCCCAATTTGTCCCATTCATGGGGATGTTTGTTCTTATAGGCACCTTGTCACTAATGCTGAGATGATTCCCATCACCAGCCATGGCCTGGCCATGCTGTTATGTGCTACCAAGGTCTTCCTTCTTGCCCTTTTTGAAGACTGAAGAGACACTGGCTGTCCCTCAGTCCTTAGGCACCTCTCCATACACTGAGATGGACACACCCAACCTCAACCTGCCCATGGAACCATAAAAACTGAGTCTATCCTGGATACATGAAGGTGAGATGACTACTAAATGAGTCGAGTTCCCCTTCCCAAGCTAGCAGAACTGGCATCTCTATGGTACTTTTCAACCAATTTCTCATTTTACAGCCTCACATCACTGCAGCCTACTGTCTTAAAGACAGCTTAGCCTGCATTATTGCCTTCCCTCCGTAGCTGCTGCCAGCAATGGCAGGAGTTCCTCTCTTCATCCATCTCTGATTGCTGTTCTGGACCTCCTTGGGGTGGGAAAGAGGAGCTGAACTCTGTTCTTTGTAATTCAGGGCACTTTTGCATACCTAACATTGAGAAAACACACAGAAGAGTGTCTGACATTCCAATACACTTTGTTTAGCTGTTAAGAATCCCACTGTCAGGACAAATCTCAGACCTAGCACATGGGGCCATCATAGCCCTTTCTATACTTTGCAATCAGCCTTTGGCTTCTAACTTGGAACAGATGGAGGAAGGAAAGCTCTGTCACATACACGTTCATATAGAAAACCAGTGAGTCCTGATACAGATACTGCATCCACATTTTTTGAGTGCACTGTGCCCATTTATGAGCGTGCTATCCAGGCATGAGTTTTGAAATGCCAACACACAATGCACCGCAGTTAAGAGGACGCTGAACATCTTTCAATGCCCTGGCTTTTTGCATATTGAGAATCTCAGCTGGGATGTTAATGACCTCGTTTGCTTTTAGAAAGTGGGCCTTTCCAGCCAGGATCCCTGGTACTATGCAGAGACATAGAGAGGTGGTCTAGGGAAACTGTTGTATTGCTTAGGAACAGAAAGTCTTATGATTCCAGAAAGAAGCCTAACAGGTGATCTGGGGCCAAAACAAAACCACAACCTGTATACCTCCTTGTCAGGGAGAGTGCCGAGACATTGCAGGATTATATTCTGGGAGCAGATCAGAGCTCAGTAGAGACAGCATGGCAGGAGACAGGGAGACAGGAGGGAATAAAATACGCAGAAGTACTGTTGAGTACTTGAGACAGGAAACTGCTAATCAGGAGATTTAGCATCTCTTCCTAAATCTGTCATGGCAAGAGCTAGTGAGCATTAATCAGTCAGGGCATTCATCCCTCCCATGCCTCCGCTCCTCTGCCTGGCAAAGAGGGATGGCACCAGTTTCATAGGGACCTTCTCTTGCTCACATTCCCCCCAATGAAATGGTCTATCAACAGGCTCAATATTATGAGTGCCAACACTTCTCACCCCATGCTGGATCTGCTGCCTTGAAATCTGTGGCATGCATATTTGCAGCTACCCTGTTCCATCTGATGTGGGGATTGAGGAGCATGTGATTATATATTTTTTATTTTTCTGGTTTTTAGAGGGATAATAACATCTACCCAGGCTGAAACATCATCGTGATATAAGACAGCAGCAGGAGCACAGAAAATTAACTTAACTCCAAGCCTGAATCCAAAGAAAGAAACAGTTACAGGTGCAAGTTAAGAGACAGAGCTTTCTAGGGGTGAAAACTCCCCTGTAACTATAGCTGCAGTGCAGAGCTTGCAAACAGACTTCTTTTTCTCACCTCTGCTCTGTCAACAAACATGTAGAAACCTACATCCAGATCTCTTCGAAAAGTCAATTTTCCGGGGCTTCATGTTACAGAAACCCAAGTGCACATGCATGTGGGTGTATGGATGTAGGTGGTAATTTAAGGGTCTCACCATAATCAACTCTTCTGGGAAAATTTAAAATACCAGCCTCCTGTGGGTGGGGATTTGAGGACCTTCTCCTAGCAAATTAGAAGCTTTATTTTTCAGTGCATGCGTGGGTGGTGAAACTGGGCTCACCTTCAGCAACTTCAATGTAAAAATAAAACTTGTAAGACATTTAAATCTTCAGAGAGGATTTCAGACCTTCCTGGAGACAAATTAGCAGTGAATATCTTACGCATATGTAGAATACACAGAGCGGTAGAGATACAGAGCTGGTTATTATTAGCACAATATTAATATCTCTGGAGGTTCAAACTTAGACAGAGGTGTTGGTGTGCAGGACACCGCAGGCACCGTAAGTGGGGCTAGCCAATTTTTATTTCAATTTATTTTATTTTTAGTTTTTTTCTCACTGAGTGACTTTTTGCTTATTCTTTATCTCCCCTACACATTACCCATTGCACTTTTGGTCACACTGAAAAGCTTTAAGAATCTTGGCCAAAGTTCCAGGTTAATTTCAAGTAAAATAAGTAAATTAGAAGATAATGGAACTGTCAGTCTTCTGCTCAGCAGCTCACTGGTAGGCAGAGGTCCTCAAGTGTCTGGTTGTGTGGATATTTAACTCATCAGTACAGATGCAGACCTTCTTTAGCTTTTGTGCTGGTTGCAGACATGCCCCAACAAGAAGCATAAAGTCCATCTGATGACTGCAGGGTGGTGAGTAATCAAGAAAACACAGCAAATGTTGAATCTATAAGTTACAACAGATTTTGAATATTACCTGAATCTGGTCATTGCTTCATCACTGACACACCGTGACAATAAGGCTAGTCAAGAATCACGCTCCCATATAACAGTGTTAATGGAAGTTATTTATCTATGAAAAAAAATCAAAAGTATTTGTATTTATTTGAGTCAATGTGGAACAGGTGAATCACTTTTGCCTGGCTCTCATACAGCTTCTTACTAACTAATTTGGGTATATACTGGTTTAGAATGCTAACTCTGAAATATATCAGAGTTAATAAAGACAGTGACAAAAGTCACAGCTGAAGGTCACGCTAATGCCAAGCACAAAGCACATGGTAAAAGCAGTGTTATTTAATGCTGATTTCAATAATAGGAAGTTAGTGGGAAATAATTTAGAACCCAGAATTGAATTATGGAAAGTTATCCTTAAAATGGTTCAAATCACCACTTCAAATACAACCCCTTTTCTCCTTTTGGGGGATTTTAAACGTGTTTGCAAAACCAGAAATAAACATTCCTCAGTTACCATTCAAAATTAAATATGGTTCTAGATTAGTTCTTAAGTGGGCAATGTCTTATCCAGGACCAGGCCGAGACTTCCATCTGGTTTTCTCACCTGGCAAACCCTGTGAGAACTAAAAACAACTTGATGCTGAAAACTATATCCAAACCATATTTCCCTCTTAAGCATACTCCTTTAGCCCATAAAACTGCAGAAACTGTTTTTTAGAAGAAAAGACTTGTCTCAGTGGATTGCTGCTAAAGGGTGGATGTGTGTGCAAAGAGGGGAACTGGAAGCAGAGGAGTGGGAAACCAAAGACCCCGGACTGTGGTTTTGGAAAGACTTAGCAACATCCTTGTATTTGGGGGCAGATTGCCTTCCCAAACCAGTATCACAAGGTTAATACTTACAGAAATGGAAACCTGTCAGTGACACAAGACCCAGCAGCATGATCGTCAGTATTCTGCATTGACCAGAAATTAGTTGGGATGTTCAAACTGCACTCTTATTCTAGAGATAAGCCTGATGAACCCAGATGAGATTCATCCTTGGGTGGGAAACTTTCAGTGTTTATGTCTTATTTTGGGTCTGTCCTTGCTGGGATTTTTTATGCTGCCTTTAACCAGCAACACTTTTTTTGTTTGTTTGTTTGTTTGTTTTTTTTAATATTTCTTTTACGTTAAAGCAAAGTTTTCCCATGGGATTTTACAGTTTGTGATGAGTAGAAATGGACAGCCGGCGAGAACATCTTTCATATCTTCAGTCTGCTCAGCTCTTCTCCTGGAACACAAATGTCCTGTAGCTATATGCTAAAGCTGAATGCCTGAGTTTCAGTACCCAAGATGACTCCCACCTTCACGAGGTTAAGATCATTCCAAATCAAAAGACTTGCCTAACATTTCTGTGAAATCAGAAGTCTGAAGCCAGAAAAGAAAGGGAAGGCATTTCCTTGAATTTCCATGGACACACTGCTAGCTCCAGAGTTTCTCCTGGAGGATTGTCAAGATTCCCTGTGTCTCTGAGGTTCAGAAGAGTGCCAGTGCATCAGCTTTGTCCCCGTAATGTAGCTTCCAGTAAAATCAGTTTGAAAGTCAGGTGTGCATGGCATGATGTCTATTTCTCACAGTTTATTTTCCTTCCAGATACATTTCTGGCAAATATAATAAAATAAATCAGCTACTTCTAACAAACAGAAGTATCATTAATGAAGGCAGTTGTGACAACTTAGAAAAAATGGGATTTCAGAGGCTTTTATTTCATTGTTACAAAAACAAACCAACCAAACCAGAAAAGACTAACAGAAATGTGTCAGCATTTGTGAAGGGGAAGGTCAGGAAGGTAGAAAATGAGGAAGCAGAAGGTGACATTGACTCTAGGGGACAATATCATGTCTTGGAGAAGGAAAAGAGGGAAAGTGATATTTGCTGCAGATGGCTTGAAAATTACGTATTTATTGTTTGCTTTAGCCTTGTTATATATAAGCACCACTCAACTACTCTAATAATTGTCATTGCCCAGTCACTGCTATCTTGCTTTCCAGGACTGTTTGATCTAGCTCTCCATAACCCCTCCTCCTGCACCTAGATGAGAAACTCCTGAAGACCAGGACCATCCTTGTTTTTTGAGCATGTCACTGCTTGTTTATGGGGTCCCTCACAAACTTTATTTCTAGAAAAATGCCTGGAAAACATTAAGTAGTAAAAAAGATGCTCAGGAGCTGTTACTTTCCATGAGCTGCTACAGATACCTTAGCATCCAGCAAAACAGTTGAGACTGCACGCTACGAAAGGCATATATTTTTATCTAAGATTAGTTGAGACTAGAAAAGATTGAGCTAATGAACAGAATCAGAAGTATAATTGTAAACTAGCTAAATGACTTCTGAGGTCCCACCTTCTTACAACTGCATTAATTTAGGATACTTCACATCAGTCACCTAAAAAAGGAGGTATTCCAAAAAAATAAGCATTTCTTAAATGTCTGAAAATCATTCAGACAACCCAGTATAAGGCAAAGTTACAGGTAGGAGGGATATCAGGAGTTTGCTCAAAACAAGATATGCTATAGACAAAGGAAATGGGAAACATGGTTGTACATTTCATCAATGCCTCCTAGGATGCAGCAGACTTAAGAAGACAGATCTATAACAAAAATACTTTCCCTTTGTGTTTTGGCAGCTTTCATGCTTAGAAATTGTTTCTTGTCATGTGTCTGTCCTGTCAACACAACAAACCCTTGCCATGGGGTTGCAAAATATGACATCCGCAGACTCCAGTGAATAATGACCATGTGCTCAGATCAGTGGCAGAGGCTCATCCAAGTTTACGGTCTGTAAGGAACAGCCCTAATGCCTGTGATTTAGCAGACAAGGTGCTAAATTGAAGATACAGACAAAACATCACCCACCTGTATGATTTTACAGGGCTGCTCATCATGTTCCATCCTCCCTTCCTCATTAGCACATTTGAGTTTAGACAGCCCATCTATTGGTCACAGCTTCTACAGAGCCTGTTTTAATGATTTCAGCAAAGCTTTTCTGTAATTACATGTACTAATCAATGCTCCAGGCAAAACATACAGAATAAAGGGCCATACTTTATACAAGAAGTATTTTAGGGAAATTCTTTTTCCTGTTAATATGTATTTTTATTTAAAGTGAACCTTATACTGCCCTCAAATATACCACTGAATTATAACAAATACCACTTTTCTAACAAAAAGTCTCTCTCTAAGATATTTCATAAAATATTCATTTTAATGTTTTTTTTTTTAAGATATGAGGGATTTAACCTTTTCAGCTTCTGGAATTTGTTTGTTTAAACAAAGATTATTTTCATAGCTCCCTTGAAAATAAAAATGGATATAACAGATTCCACCAGATTTTTAAAAATGGGAAAAATGGGATTTGAAGAAAAAACATTTGAACATTTCTGAATGCATGATTCTTGAAGCATGTAAACACACTCAGTCTTTCACTTCATTCTTTCCTCTTGCTGATCCCACATACTTCATAATTTTTATGACATCCTGAAAAAGTTATTTTTTTTTTAAGAACATAGATAATTTATATTAACAAGGTGTTCCATGAAAACAAATGTCAGGGATTTCAGAAGTACTTTATGTTGCTGAATAAAACTTTCTCTTTGCTACCACATTCTTTCCAGGTAAGAGATAAATTTATGATATTTTTTTCATTTCATTTTCATTTCATCAAAAATTATGATTTTTTTCATAATAATTTATTATAATTTTTCTTTTAGCTATTATGCTATACCTGAAGTCCAATGCAAGGTCAGATTATTCAAAGCTTTAATGCTAAATCATAAAAAAAAAATATAGACTTTTAACACATTTCAAGACACATTAACACTCAGAGATTTTAAACAACTCTGTCCTCATCAGTTTTGCCTTCTTTAAAGAACTTAGAAAATTAAATTGAGCAACTCTCCCATAACATACAAAAGAAAGGGCTTATGGCAAGAAACGTGTCGTAATGCAAGGCATAAAGAAAACCACCTTTTGTGGATGTGCCTAAACATTTTCCTGGTTTCCAGAATCACTTGATGAAATATCTCTTGTAAATTTTAAACTCATTTTGGAAGATTAAGAAAAGTCATTAAGAAATTCTGTACAGCATTCAAGGCCTTGTTGATGTGATTGTAAGGCTTCTGCTTATCATCCTTGAAAAATAACTGATCAGGGAAGATGCCCAATGACTGGAAAAAGACTGATCTTTAAAAAAAAAAAAAAAAAAAGGGCATATCTTAACAAAAACCCACAACCAAACCCAAGTAAAACCCAACAAAGAAACCCCAGTAGTAAGGAGAACATTAGAAAGTATAAGTCACTCCAAGTCACCCCCATCTCTGGAAAAATCATGGAGTCCAACAGCAAGGGCAAAAGGTGATT
Source organism: Falco peregrinus (assembly GCF_023634155.1). Taxonomy (NCBI): domain Eukaryota; kingdom Metazoa; phylum Chordata; class Aves; order Falconiformes; family Falconidae; genus Falco; species Falco peregrinus. The sequence goes on from NC_073723.1 coordinate 86,726,835, forward strand.
GAGGGCCCTAACTGCCTTCTTTGAAAAAAGGGATGGCTGGGTGGGTAGAAGAAGATTGGTAGGTGTCACATGTCTGTACTTAATATGACTTTAGATGTCGCTTCCCACTGCACTCTCTTTTGAAGGCTGAAGCATGGGTGAACAGGCTGTCAAGTAGGTTGAAAACTGTCCGGACCCTCTTACTCAAAAGACAGCTATCAATGACTGAGTGTCTGGCTGGCAGCTCATAATAAGAACAGATGGGGCTGATATTGTCTTCCATCTTCCTCAGTGACCTGGATGATGAAACAGTGCACCCTCAGCAAATTTAAGGATGGCACTAAACTGACAGGAAGGATTGACATGCTGAGATGTGGCAAAGCCTTGACCCAAAGAGAATGCAATGAACTTGCAGACCGGTCCAACATCATGAGGTTCAGCAAGGAAGAGTGTAAAGTTCTGCATCTAGGACAAAATCACCCCACACCTCAATACAGACAGGGACTTGACTGCCTGGGTACAGCCCTGAGGAGTTATGGTTGACATCAGGTTGAACATCAGCAAGCAGTGCACTCATTGTAAGTAGCCAAACCATGTCCCGCACTAAATTGAAAAGAATCTAAGCAGCAGGATGAAGGGGAGTTCTTATCCCCCTCTACCTGACATTGGTACGACTGCAGCCAGAATACTGCATCCAGTTTTGGATTCTCTGTTCAAAAGCATGTGGAGCAACTGAAGAGAGTCCAGCAGACAGTTCCTACGGCAGTCAGGGGCTTACACAGATCCTATGAAAAGAGTTTGAGAGCTGGTATTTTTTCAGCCTAATGAAGAGGTGGCTAAAGGGTGGCCCAGTAGCTGTCCATAACTGTATGAACTACAGTTATACAGATGAGGAGAAACTATTCTTGGTAGGTTTGGATAATATAATGAAAGACAATGTCTTCATACTGCAGCTTGGAGGGTTCATATTTGGCATCTGAAAAAAACCCACCCAAATCCAAAACCACCCCCCTCACTAGAAAAGTAGTGCAACTCCAGAACAGTTCACTAGAGAGGTCACAGAAGACTCAAGATTTGACTAGAAGTCATTGCTGACTTGATCTGGTGTTGGCAACAGTCCCGCTTCAGGCAGGAGGCTGCACTAGGTGCCTACCACGAGTGTCTTCCAAGCAAAATTCCAAGTGAAATTCTCTGGCAAACAAAGTCTGAAATGGAGTTAAGAGCCTTGAAAACCAAAATTCTCTTATAAAATTAATTTAGGGATTGATTTCATAAATGTAGCAGATGATGATGTTGAATATTCAGTAGATAAATCACACTAGTTTCTGTCCATAAATTTAAAAGTTTCACTTATTAGGAACTTTCCAGATATCAGCCTTCAGTATTTTGCATGAATAATTAACATCTTCTCACTATGTCCAGGAGATGTTAACCACCTTATCACCTCTAGTGCTTCCCACATCACTCTAGCTCCAGACACTTGCTAGCTTTTCTGTCATATTCTCTAGCTGGTTAACGTAAGTCTGTTTAACTTTGATTAATGATTCCCCACTCCTATTTAGCTTGGAAGGCTGCTGATTCTATTTGAAGAAGACTTTGTGTGCCTAAAAGCTCACAGGGGTTTTGTTTCTTTATTTTTTCTTTCTTTTTTTTTTTTTTTTCTATGTCACATTGTCTAGGACCAGGTATATCTCAATACAAACTTTGTTTACTTCATATTTTCAGATGACAACACTACTCGTACCATGGAAGTCATTGGTCATCTTCATGATGACACATTGTGAAGTCAATTGACTTTAATATACTTCTTGCATTTTCAAGCATTTCTAATGAATTTTACTCATGTATTGGAAATAAGAAGACAATAGATCACTTCTCTTTCTACTGTATAGGAATGAACATCTGCCAGAAACATTTTAACATTTTCATGGTTTAAAGCACCAGTGGCCACAGAGAAAAATACACCCTTTTCAACCAAGCTTTTAATGAGTCTTTTGATTGAAAATGGAGCTAGCATATTACCAGAAATATGTAATGCTTTTATTCTACCAAGATATATTATTTAGCAACGGTGAATTTTGCAGAACAACTCTATTTAATTTGTTCTTTCAATCTAATGACCCATATGAATGATTGTAGATACCATTGTGGGACATAAGTTGTTTCTGTCAAAGCCACAATGTGTAATTTTCTTCATATCTTCATCAGGGAGAACATTTCAAGTGCTTAGACACCATACAAAAATTGTATTATAAGTTACTTTGTTTGCATGCTGCCCTCCATCTGATGGTCAAGTATGAACAATTACGAAAAGTTTTCTGCATCAGCTACAGTAGTCAGAGTAATAATCACTACTGCTGATGATCCATGCAAATTTGTATCTCTAGTGAGTGTAAAGTCTCTTCTTTATAATCACTAAATCTCATTTTGTTGGAGGAGTGTTACCATCTAAAGCAATGTTGAGTCATGGTCCATGTAACTCATTGAATCACAGAATCATAGAAACCTTTAGGTTGGAAAAGACCTTTGAGATCATCAAGTCCAACCATTAACCCAGGACTGCCAAGTCCACCACTAAACCACTCACCAAGAATGTTTTTTAAATACCTCCAGGGATGGTGATTCTACTACCTCCCTGGGCAGCCTATTCCAGTGCCTGATCATCCTTGCAGTGAAAAAATTTTCTCTAACATCCAATCTAAATCTCTGCTGGCAAAACATGAGGCTGTTTCCTCTTATCCTGGTGTTAGTTATGTGGGAGAAGAAACCAACCCTCACATGCCTACAGCCTGCTTTCAGGTAGCTGTAGAGAGCAGTAAGATCCCTCCTTAGTCTCCTCCTCTACAGACTAAGCAACCCCAGTTCCCTCAGCCGCTCGTAGGATTCGTGCTCCAGACCCTTCCCCAGCTCCGTTGCCCGTCTCTGGACACACTCCAGCACCTCAATGTCTTTCCTGCAGTGAGGGGCCCAAACTGAACACAGGGTTCGAGGTGCGGCCTCACCAGTGCTGAGCACAGGGGGACAATCACTGGACTAGTCCTGCTGGCCACTCTGTTTTGGATACTGTTTGGATAAAACAGCCAGGATGCTGTTGGCCTTCTTGGCCACCTGGGCACACTGCTGGATCATGTCCAGCCGGCTGTCAGCCAGCACCCCCAGGGCCTTTCCCACAGGCATCTTTCCAGCCACCCTTCCCCAAGCCTGTAGCGCTGCGTGGGGTTGGTGTGACCCAAGTGCAAGACCAGCACTGAGCCATGTTGAACCTCATACAACTGGCCTCGGCCCATTGATCCAGCCTGTCCAGAGTCCCCTGCGGAGCCTTCCTACCCTCCAGCAGATCAACGCTTCCATCCAACTTGGTGTCATCTGTAAACTGACTGAGGGTGCACTCAATCCCCTCATCAAGGTCATCAATAAGGATATTAAGCAGGTCTGGCCCCAGCACTGAGCCCTGGGGAGCACCACTTGTGACCAGCCACCAACTGTATTTAACTCCATTTCCCACCACTCTTCAGGCTCAGCCACCCAGCCAGCTGTTTACCCAGCGCAGAGCACACCCATCCAAGCCATGAGCAGCCGGCTTCTCTGGGAGAATGCTGTGGGAGATGGTATCAGAGGCTTTACTATAGTCCATATAGACAACATACACAGCCTTTCCCTCATCCACCAGGCAGGTCATGTTATTGTAAGAGGTCACGTTAGTCAAGCAGGACCTGCTTTGCATAAGCCCATGCTGGCTGGGCCTGATCACCTCCTTCTCCTGTACATGCTGAATGAAGGCACTCTGGATGATCTGCTCCACAATCTTCCCCAGCACTGAGGTCAGGCTGACAGGCCTGCAGTTCCCCAGATCCTCCTTCCTGCCCTTCTTGTAGATGAGCATCACACTGTCTGACTTCCAGTCTTCTGGGACCTCCCCAGTTAGCCAGCACTGCTGATAAATGACTGAAAGTAGCTCGATGAGCACTTCCACCAGCTCCCCCAGTACCCTCGGCTGGATCCCATCCAGCTCCATAGACTGGTGCCTAAGTGGAGCAGCAGGTCACTGACCATTTCCTCCTGGACCATGGGGACTGCATTCTGCTCCTTCTCAGGGGACTTCATTTTGCTCCTCCAGCTCAGGAGGCTGAGTACCTTGATGGTAACTCATCTTACTGCTAAAGACTGAGCAAGGGCATTAAGTACCTCAGCCTTTTCCTCACCCTTTGTGGCAATGTTCTGCACCACATCCAATAAAGGACAAGGATTATCCTTGGCCCTCCTTTTGTTTCTAATGTATTTGTAAAAACATCTTTTGTTATCTTTTACAGCGGTGGCCAGCCTGAGTTCCAGCTGGGCTTTCACCTCTCTGATTTTCTCCCTGCATATCCTTGTGACATCCTTCTCCTGAGCTGCCTGCCCCTTCTTCTGAAGGTCACAAACTCTCCTTTTTCCCCTGACTTCCAGCCAAAGCTCTCTCTTCAGACAGGCCCATCTTTTCCCCCACTGACTCATCTTTTAGCACATGGGGATGGCCTGCACCTGTGCCTTGAAGACTTCTTCATGAAAGTCCAGCCTTCCTGGACCCCTTGGCCCTTCAGGACTGCCTCCCAAGGAGCCTCTGCCAACTAAGCTGCTAAACAGGCCAACGTCTACCCTCTGGAAGCCCAAGCTGGCAATTCTGCTGACCCCTAAACCCCCACCCCCCCTTCTCCAAAAAATGAAAACTCTATCATTTTGTGATCACTATGCCCAAGACTAAATCTATACATAAGTAATAATCTTATGTAAATCTACACAAAAGTAATAATTAAACACAGCTGTTGACAATGATCACGCTGCCAGCCTTGGACCAACTGTTGTTGAGGGCCTGCAGACAGCAACAGACCTTATTGCCCCGACCAGCTTTGCCTGGGGCCTTCACCCACACATCTTGCTGTTGCCCCAAGAGCTGGATTTACATTCTGACTTGACTGGGATGGTGAGTAAGTCTGTGTTCAGCTGGGCACCTCACTGCTCCTGAATGATTGACCTTGGACCTGAACTCATGACTATGGTCTTGCCTGGTGATCTGAGATCTCAGCTGAACCTGGTCACTGTCACTGGAGCTGTTTGTTTTCCTTGGGTCCTGTGAGCTTGGGCTCCGTGTTGAAGACATCTGTGTCTATCTTGCTGTCACTGCTAGCCCCTAATTTGCCTTTCCTTGTGGAGCAGCCCTGATCGTGCTGCTACCCCAACAACTGTTAGCCTCTTAAGCCCTGAGCCAAGCCTGGTGGAGCTTGGCCCTTAAGCTGTGCAAGATACTATCCCCCAAGACACCCCTCTATCTTCACACTGACCTTCACACCCTACAGAAGATCATGGTCAGCATGCGAATGCAAGTCACACCCCTATGGGCTTCTCTTACTCCGGTTGTTCCAACTCCATTGTGCAGTCTGAATAACAAGACTTTTTCCAGTCCTGCATTTCTTAAATTGTCCATCTCAGAGCTTCTGTCCAGACCTTCTCATCAAGATCACTTCCTTTTGGTAGCTCAGACATGTTCCTGCTAATTCATGTTGCATTCACACTAGAGTGAAGATCCAGCAGCTACTGGGCTTGGAAGGATATTTCCAGGAACTTGTGATAAGGCTCCTGTCCACAGCTGTTGATGACCCATCAGAAAGATTTCACTTGCCACAACATCTTGAGGCTTTATTCAACAAATAAGCTTATTGCATCTTTGAAATGAGACATTTTGGTTTGCATCTCTGGTGGGCATCTGCTGCCTACCAAGGTGTTAACGGGCCTTTCACACATCTGCTTCCTTGCATGCCATTTCTTTACTTGAGTTAAAAATGCAAAGGAGATTTATGGGGTAATACCACATTTTGACAGACAAAGTCCATTATTTTCATTTCAAGAGTGTAATTCAGTACTGCTGAGGACAACATGAATGGACTTTTCTAAAATTGTTAGAAACAATTTAGAAAAGGCTCACTTCTGTTAAAAGGTTTCGCAAGGCAGATTTTACACTGAAAAGTGCCAAGAACAGCCACTCTACTTCAGTTCTGTTCTGCAAAAGTTTCATTGATGATTAAACTAGAAGAAACCAATGAAATAAACAGTTATTATTTAAAGAAAGGGAGAGCTTGCCACCTTTACAGAGGTCTTCCAGAAATAAGAAACAACCCTTTAAAAGCAGGATGGTTTTCTATGTCTTTTTCCCTAACTAAAGACTCCTGAAGCTTATAGTAATGTATTTTATTCTCAAATATAATGTCTTGGAGGACTTGCAGAATGTTCCCAGCCTGTGTGATGCCCTGTACCTACATGTTCCTCATCAGAGGCCCTACTCAGTGGGCATTCTTTCTAATTGCTAACACCACAGTTCAATGCTCCTGTGGGAGAGCACTGAGGATATTGTCCTCTGTAACACCTCCTCAGACATTCCTCTTCAGCAGTAGCTTCCCACATATACCTTGGAATAGTAGGAAAGCAACGTCAAGGAACCTCTCAGTAGGAAACTAATTCACACACGTGCAGCCCTGGTTGTATCTATCTCAGCAGTTCTGGTTATGTTTGGGAGTTTCTGGCACCACTGGCAGTGGAACACGTTCATCTGCGTGGACATTGCCATATGGCATAGTGCCTTGCAGACCATCTCCAGACACTGCCAAGTTCCTCCTATGACTGACCTTTAGAGGAAGGTGGGTAGGAAGACTAGAATGACCTGAAGTATTTGTGACTCTCATCCAATAGGTTTAAAACCCTGTGATCAAAAAGCAACAAAGATAATTTTTCCTCAACTTTTGTTTTTAGCTTTTTGATGAATTCAGGTCCCACTTTCAAGCTTCTTTCCACCAAAATGTAAATTTTAATTTTTGTTCTTATTTAATTTAGTAGAAGCTGAGCGTGTTACAAGAGGCAGGATTTTATCATGACACTTCGCAACATTTTGATAAAAAGCCCCTATACTCAATGGGAATCTTTAGTGTTATGGATCAGATTCACAAATAGGATGGGAGATGTGAACATTTAAGTTACATCTAAACTTCCAGTATATTAACAGTATAACTGGCTCAAATGCACTAAGAAACAGTGTTTAAATACCCCCCTTTTTTAAAAAAAGGATAAAAAATGAATGGCTTTGTCATATTGGAGTTAATTAATATTGTAGGTGGAGTGGTTTGGCTTGGCTTGATGTTTTTTTCCTCCCTCTGTCAACAAACCAGCTCATATACCAACTATGATTCCCTTTAACAAACTAAAATAGGAGCAAATACACTGTTATCATACACTATTCTTGTTCTATAATACAGCCTTCCATCTGTGGGTTTTTATGCCTTTCATGTACAAAAGGTCATTTAAATAACCCAGAAATTTTCATTTGAATGCCTCTTTATTGTAATTCTGTTACTAAAAGGTATATAAAATAAAATTTACTAAATGTATGCATGCATATGAACATGACTCATATGTAAATCTCTTTTTTCTATGCGCTTTAACCTGTGCGTTAAAAAAATATGGATGCATACTTATATATTTTAACTTACCTCTTGGAGGTACAGGACATACACAGCTCTCCTTAAGAGTATAGCTGCAGATGTTCCAAACCATAGATAATGTATTCAGGTAGCAATGAGTATTAATAAAACAAAAAGTATGTAAAGCAGGATATGTTGGCCACAGCTCTCTTATTTATAGTGTGAAAGAGGAAGGTCTGACTTCTTGTGGTTCAGGATTGAATGTCCCGTTCTATGTCTTTCTGGATGTCAAATTAGGATGGAAATTCCTGACTTTGAAGAAAAGAGATCTCTCTAGTGGATTGATGTTGTGGTGGCAGCCCCCTGGATTTGGACAAATCTTTCCAGGTGCAGATTTCTACAGTTAAGTGAAGTGACTGTGAGGGAATGTAAGTAAGGCAAAGTAAGGTTTAACGTGTAAGACAAAGTCTGGTAGAAATGTGTAATTGCACACCAGATAAAGCTGATATCCACGTAACAAATAATTATGATGAGAAATACAAAGATTTTCAGGTGCTGAAACAGCTATATTTGTACTGGACAGAATCAATCTGGTTATAAAATATAATACTGCACAAGCATAGTGACAGTGTGAGTTATAAGATGAAAATGTGTTCCCCAAGTTTTTTCTAACTGACATATTCTTGCCATGGAATATGTGATCATGATATATATCACCACCTATTTGAGTTCCCTAGAATGAAAATTCTCTGAAGAAACTCGTAAGATATTAACCTTTTCTTAAAAAGTATGAGAAAAGGGAATTTAGAGCAGAAGTTCAGTTTCGTCTGGATTTCCAGCCAACTAGCTAACCCATATGGAAAATGACAGCCTGGATTGGAGGGTCAAAAGTGACTGAATGGTGTGATAACAGTTGTTAATATGAGCCAAAGCTGGTAGCACAGTGAAATAGCCTTATACTAGAGACCTTTGCTTTTTATTAAGCTTAACTGATACAACTTCCATACTCTTTTTTTCTTTTTCTTGATGTGAGTTTGCCTGAGTAGTTTAAAAATGAAATAAGTGATTGGCCTTTCCTTTGGTGACCTCAGATGACAGAAAGACTGTTTAAAAAAGCCCACCAAAATGAGGATGATGGTAATTTGTCAGGAAATGTTATGTGATGGAACGAAATCCGTTTCTTTTTGCTGGAGTTGTAAAGATGAACATGAGATTGGGACAGCATTTTTGGATGACTATGTACCAGTACATTGAACTGTCTGGGAATGTCCTCAGGCACCAGAACATGATCTATCCATATTAGCAAAAGGCTGGAGAGGTCCTTGGCGTGCCTTTGGTATGTGCCAATGAGGCTCTCCAAACACCTCCCAGGCTACACTCAGGCATAAGTGTGTGCCAGGGTTCATGCCCATTTGGCAGCCTGCATGCAGCCACCTTGCATCTAAACAGGTTACCAGCATGGAGGTAGCTTGTGATGTGCCAGTTGCCCTTATTGCCCAGAATACTTTCCAAGTACATTTAATTTTTGAGTGCAGACAGTGCCTCCCAGCAAAAAAGCATATTGTATCTGCAGCTTCTATCTCTGCAAGCTGATGGGGATTTTTGCTCTTGCTTTGCTGGTTGCAAAAGCCTGCAAGGGGCCCTAATTCAGGAAAACATGTGTTTATGTGCATTGCTAAATCATAGCCTACAGCCCATACAGAAAAAAGCCCTTAGGCCTTACCAAACTTTCTTTCACATATTAATGGCAACTCAATTTATTTTTGCCCCTATGAAAGCTGACAGCAAAAATTTGAGGTTTCAGAAGGCAGGCTGAGAGTGATGAGCACAAGGGGCATTTGCAGCCATAATTCTTATTTTACTTTCTTCTTGTGTGTATGACAATTCTTCGGTGTATGACAATTATAAAGGGCTAAATCCTAACACTATACTGAGGTTGAGTGGGACTTTAATTATTTCAATGATACTGCTAGGGATAAAAAGCGCCCTTCAATGGATCATTATACACAGTAAAAATGAAGAGCAGGTATTTCTGTCCCAGGGCAGAGATACTGAAGACTTCTTCAGAAGCAGGCATCTAGTACTATTACAGTCCTAGCCTGTAGTTTTCGTCCTGGCAAAGCCCAGTGGTGACAGCTGTGACTCAGACACACAATAGGTTACAAGACCTTCTCTGGAAATAGAAGCTGAAGTATAACAGACTGCGGTAGTAACCCGCTCAAGTTAATGAGGGAGATTTGTTCAGCGTGTGTAACATTTCTTGTTCTATGATTAAAGGAATGATTTGGCAGTAAATGTGCTATGAATGAGCTGACAAGACTATGCACCAACCAGCAAATGACTGCAATATGCCATTTTTATTAGAGCATGCGTCAGCAATGAATATTTATGTAGAAGTGGATTTCCAGGAAATGCAATGGACCTAAAGGTCATCAGCTCCTGCAGCTTTTGGACTTTTTAATATTGAGCTATGTTTCTTTTTTAGAATAGAAGTACAAGCCTTCTGCTTAACTCTTCCTCCTAAATTCCCTTGGAAGTCATTTTGTTCTCATTTTGCTGTCTGCATTGGTCAAAGAAAAGGGTAGTGGTGGTGGTAGTTTGGTTTACTTCTACAGCTTTGACAAGATAGCCTTTGGGGACAGAAGCAGTAAAGAACAAGTGTAGAGGGAGACACCAAGGCTGAAAGTAATTTTCTAGGGCTTCTCACCTTCTCAGGTACATTCTTTGTCCCAAACGTGTGAACCTCTGCCCTAGCTGTCTCCTCTGCACCAAGGCAGACTCGAGGATACCTACACCACTCAGGAGCTTGTTTGCCTCAGGTCTTCTAATAAACATCTAAGGTGTTTTCACAGCCTCTCTACACAATATTCACTCCACTCTTTATTTTCTTTTATGACATTTAATTTGTCCTCTTTGCTGGAAGTTGAACAGATTTCTTGTTGTTCTAGTCACTAAGGGCATGGAACTATTGATCTCCATACTCTCCCTCTCCTTTATTGGAAGAACACATACCTGGCTTCCTTTAGGTTTCTCTTTGCCAGGCTAAACAAATCCAACTGCTTCATTTCTTTTTCCACATGTTGTTTTCATATCCTTTTCTCATTTCACTGTTGTTCTCCAGGGGGTTTTCAGTATGTGTGGATTTTATATTTCTACTGCACCTTCTCTCAGGGAGCTGCCACTGTTGAAATCTATCAGATTACTGAAGTCTGTGACTTTCCACTGCTCAGTGAAAGAAGGAAGAAAAAGGACACTGACCTCTAGAGAATTTTGAAGCTTAACTTCTAGCAGTCACTTCTAAGGAAAGAGAAGATAATTTAATCCCATTGGATGAACTCCTCCTTTATCTGTTTGCTCAGACTGCTGAAAAGCCTGAAAAATTATCAAAGGAGAGCTTCCCATTAGAGACATTGGACTAAGATGATGGAGAAGTGAACTACCAAACTCACTAGAAATCAACTTGTCCCATTCCCTTAGCTCAACAGTCTTAGGTAAATTCTTTGCCCCTCTACAGTGAGGAACCCGAGCAAAGCTGGGATGTGGACAGACTTCTTCACTCCAAAGATGGAAGTACCATTACCAGTGCCTACCACAATGGTGTTGCTCTCCCAGTGCCTTTGTGCTCAGTGAGTGGGACACCAGTTCTGATCTTCCTCATGTTTATGTCCCTCAAGGTCTCTGTGTAGAGAATTTTTGACCCTGAGAAAGGTCTTCTTTACTAAGGCAGTTGCAGGATTTGCAAAATCACTGACCTATGGTCTTAGGCTGCCCAGAGGTGGGTCTTGTGAAATAGAGCAGTCTTCTGGGCCATCAGGTCAATTAATGCAAGGACTTATTCTGCATTTTGTTGATCACGTCCATAGCTGCACTGAGACACAGGTATCAGTCTTCATAGCACCTGTCTGAAGCTTAAAGTTCCCTGCTTGGCAGCAGCAAACTTTGGGTAGGAGGTAGTTACCTGGCATTCCAGACCAGATCCATTTCTGCTTCTAGACCAAGGAGGCAGCCTGCAGCCCATGGGAGAAAGAGTTGTTGCCTTTCCCATTAAAGGGGAAAAAATAAATGCAACATCCTGCCACTACCAAAACCACAAACACCTGTATTCATTGCCACTGTGCTAACCGAAGTATTGTCTCACAGGGAGTTCCATACAAGCTGTATTGCAGGAAAAGAAAGGTTTTTCTTAGCCATCCAGCTTTAGAAGAAATCCTTAAGGGAATAGAAGAAAATTTTGAAGGCAAAAATAGAAGACTTTTTTTTCTTCAAGACAGGCATCAGTTTTCTAAAGCATCCTGTTTGGTGCTGCCTTTGAGATATAACAGAGAAGGATATGCCATCCAGCAGATGGTCAAAGCCCTGAATGCCTTTTGCAAGTTGCTGGCTTAAGCGTACTCCTTGTTCTCGGTGTCTTTTGTGAGTTATAATAGCTTATGTAAGAGAAGGGTAGTTTGGAAAGAGATTTTCAAATGCAGTCCCTACCCTTAGGAAAAAAAAAAAGAAAAAAGAAAAAGAAACAACAACAAACAACTTGACAGAAAAATCTGTCCATGTATGGCATGAAGCTTTTCGTCAGCCATCTGTAAAAAATAAATAAATCAGTTGTCCCAGGTGTTTTAAAGTATCAATCTAGTATGATGCTATTTAAAGCAATGAAGACCGTTTCCTAAAACCTTTCTCAGATGTTGACACTGAGTGACGTTAAGGAAATTCCTTCCCCAGATAATTTTTCTCTGATTTCCTCCAACCTGGTAGGATATTTCTTATTATTAAGTCCCTCAGAAGTATGTACCATAAGCCAGGTAAAGCCTGTCAGCCTACAGGTATGTGGAGTAGGAATAGCTGTTCTGTGGCACTGTCTGTACAGGCAGCAAACCACAATGGTGATATACTGTGCCAAAGTCTGAGATATTCTTATTCTTTTTAATTAAATTCTAGTATGCTCTGCAGATACTATTTACTTTCTCTGATTACTGTACCCAGACTTGTGTCAGAAGCATTAGGAAGTACTAAGTGGGGATGGTTACCAGCACAGCTATCTAAGCCAATAGGGAACATCTGGATCATGAAAGTTTTAGGGAGATAAAGATCATGAAAAATGACAGAGTTGGAAGATAAGTCTACATCCTGAATTCAGAGTCAACAACTCCTATTCACTGCAGAGGACAGCAAGGCTGTGATTCATAAAGACGTAGGGAGTTGATTTAACCCTTTAGAGGATGTGCGTAAAGCAGAACTGAGAATTAATCAGTCTTTCTTCCTACTTTTCAAAGAATTGGGCAGTAGGAAATCCTTTGGGGCTATAAAACTATAAAATCTAATCATCATAATCGTGCTTAAGGACTGGTACGTAAAGCAGCAACTGTGAGAAACGATGTACACTTTCTGGTGGAGGGAGATGCAGAGATCCCAGGAGAAGGTGGAGAGGAAAGGTTACATGTGAACATAAAAAAAAATATCTACCAGGGATCATAAGACTTGATCTGTACATTGTCCTGGAGATTGACTTCCTGGCTCCTGGGACCTGCCTTATCCCCATAAATGTGTCTGGTGATCTGGGCTCTTGGGGTGAACCTGGCCACAACCTGTCCTGCTCAATTTGCTCAGGGCTGGGGCTGGTGAAGCTCCTGTCTGGCCAGCCATGTTATGGTGCTCAGCAGCCATCTCCCCACGCCTTAGGGAGCAGCTGACCCTCGCTGCTCCCTGACAACCCCGCTGAGTGAGTTACTGTAGGATGGCAAGAAGGAAGCCATGGATGCAATGGGAAATGTCATTTAATTAGCCACTAAGAGACAGTTAAGAAATTAAGCCAAGATGCATGTCTAAAACAGCAGAGTTTGCACTCTCCTCAGAAGAAATACAGCTGTACCATTTAACAGGCCTTCTACATCTTGGTGATGAATGTCCCAAGAAAATATGAGCTGCCTTCTTTACAGGAAGACCCGTCACACATGGCTTTGTGCACAGAGCAGTTTTCACAGCTCTCTTCTTCTCCTGCACCCAGGGTAGGACTTCCTTCACTGGTTATTCTTTGTAGTCTTGCCAGAAGCTGGTGAAGAATCAGCAGGAAGCTGAGGTCAGGCCATTTTACTTGGGCTCCTGCCATGCTGGGACATGTGAAGGGAGCAGATGCTTGCAAGGCAGGTGATTACCTTCAGGAAGGCCTTGGGAGACCTTGCAGAGGCTAGAGGAGCCCCCAGAGGCTTGTGAATCAGGACCTTCTTTCCATATCTAGTTTGGTATGGAGTAAGGACATCCCTGAGCAGCTAGAATTGCACGGGAGGTGAATTCAGGGCCTCTCCAGAGAGCATTGTGTGTGTCCTCCAGCAGCATGGCTATCAAAAGGACACAAAGCCAGCGATTCTGAGCCACCAGAGTTACAAGAGACAGAGAAGGTGTGAAGGTGCTCTTCCAGTTCATAAGGTGCAGTGGAAGAGCTAGTCATCCTGTCATCTCCTACCACCTCTGTCACGCAAGGAAAGAAAGATAGGACCAAGATGTTCATGAGGTGTCACTGCTGAGGCCATGGTGACACAGAAGCTCCAGCACTGGTGCCTGAGGAATCAAAGGCTTCTGGGAAACTCTAGAATCAGCCATTTGGCTTGTACAGGCTGATTGTGCAAACAGCTTTTTCTGTAACATATCCTGATCCGCACTTTTGGAAGAGATGCACTCTGCCCGGTGACATAGGAACCTGATGCTCTTCCAGCTAAGATGTCTGTGAAGTGACTTTGCACGCTGGCGTGCTCTGAGAAAGACATAACCTACAAGAGTGGATGGAATTGCACTCAAGTGGTTGGAGGGGAAAGTACAGGACAACTGCTATATCAAAGGACCCAGAGGATGGGCGGCCATGGAAGAGGAAGGGGATACACTTTGCACAGCTCCTGTAAACAGTAGTCTCATATGCACGCATCACAATCCCTCCTCTGTTGCCTTTCTTTAACAGACAGCTGGTTAAGGGGACTATTTTTTTTCATGCACTGCGTGACTGAACTGTGGAAATCAACACCTCAAGCTGTTGCATAGATGAAAGTAGACCCCAATGCAATCAGAGGCATTTATGTAAGGAAGGCCTGTTGAGGGCTACTCATCACAAAGACACAATTATATACTGGCTAAGCATGTCCCTAAGCCACAGACTGCCAGAGGACAAAGTATCTTCATTTTACATCTATCCCATTCTTAAACTTTTTTTCTGTGCATTCACCTGTCACATCTTTTATTTGTCCTTGATTGTAGGGAGTGAAGATGGAGCCAACCTTTGTCAGCTTCTGCCCTTCTTGACATCCTGGGACTTTGCACATCTCAAAAAGAATCTTGGTAGCCACATGGTCTCCAAATGAAGGACTACAGAAAAAGCCATTCTTCCGCAGTGCATACAGCCACAATGTTGACAATGTGTTATCATGTGTTGCACAAGAGTTACTTAATGTGTTACAGCATAGAGCTTACTAGCATACACCAGTAGGGAAGCTTGATCCTCAATGGCACCCACTATCTGTCCCTCCATTCCTATTTCTTACTCCTCTTATTTCCTCGTTTGTTACACTCACTAGTATCTTCAAACCTTGCCCAATTCAGCATGCTAGGACTTTGAGTAGCACTAAAACGAAAAGCCTTCCTGCCCATACATCCCCTTCTCTCCACGCAGCGTGTACAAGAGACAGTGGAGCTACCCAAGTCTGGACGTTGTGGAGGTACTACAAGTACCTACAAGGGGAAAAAAAACCCCAAAAAACCAAACCCCACAAACAAAGAGAAAACACCCCCTCACCCCCATATTTTTAAGAATAATCAAAAAGATGTTTTTCTAATAAACCAGGATGTATCTGCAGCTGGTGTAAAATTACTATGGCTTCATTGACTCTTAATAAGAAGCAAAGCTTATGTGATGTACATCAGTCACAATCTGACTGCAGAGCTCTCAAATACTTCTCTTGATTTTTATGGCATTTCCCACAAAATCCTTTCCCTGAAACAAGAACTATATTTCAAGTTCAGGAGGTCAGTTTCTTTTTGGGGAACTTAGTCTGAGCAGTGAACTTTTAATGGGAGTCTAGAAACAACCTAAAAGTGGAGCCAAAAAGATTGCTGTTCTGGGAATGCTTGCTACTGACCTTATAATTACCAAAACCAACAAAAGCACAATTGAAGTCAAGCACTTCTGTCCCCTTATGGAGCATGGAGGACACCGTTATTATAACTAAAGACTAAGTCTTAAGCTTTCCAACAAACATATAATAAATCAATGTCCTTTCCCTTGTTTTAATTTCACACACAAGATTTATGAACCTGTATATTTAGACTGTTTATTTAGAGCTCTGGCATACAGGCTACTCTTGGCACAATAAGAGAGCTTTCTTTGAATATATGCTCAGATGCTGTTTTGATTTGGCTTTATTTTAGTGATTTAAATTAAAGAATCCATCACTGCCTTCCAAAGACCAGCTCCAAGTTAGCAAGGTCAAAGGCATGTTTTGTGTTAGTCTCAATTCCACTGCAATATCGTGTTTGAACTACACCTGATTCCATGAATAGCAAAATCTCTCCTTTCTTTGTAACATCACTTTGGTTCCTTCATTAAATTTCAGCCCTCCGCTGGTCTTCTGCATCCCCCCAACTCCCCCCCCCCACCCCCCACCCCCCCACCCCCCCCGCTCTTATTTCTTCTCTTTTGCATGGAATTCTTGGCTTGTAACCAGGTACCACCTTGGAGCTGAACCAGGGGAGAACACAGTTGTGCTCTTCAAGTCCTCCCACTAAAGAGCATCCTTCTGCTTGACTCACCAAAATGAGAATAAATATAGATGTGTGTAGAGCTTTTGATTTTTTTTAATCGCTAGCTTTCCCTTTAAACTACTAAACTCTCTGATAGCAGCCCTCAGCCTTTTGCGTATCAGGAATATCCTTGCTTACACACACCATGGATACAAGGACTGTCCTCTTTCATGACTATGGGAATTCAAGGGAGTTATGACTGTTTTCTTTTCCACATCCCCTCTTCTCCAAACAAGGACTGATGTTCTGCAGTTTTTTCAGTCTGACTGTTCAATGGATCACTTCTTTTTATATGACATGTCCCAAGTACTGGCAGAATTTAATATCACTGGCTGTCACTTAAATGTGGGTTTCTGAAAAACATGAATCACATATAAATATTAAGTTACATTTACTATTTTTATTTTTAGTTTTTTCCTTTTTGCAATCAATGTTGAAAACTTATCCAGTTTCTTTGACTGCTCTGTGAACCCCTCTGAAATCTTCCCAGGGTGACTGTGTTGTCACTCCCCCATTTCATTCCCCCATTGACTGTGACTGTTGGGTCACAGTGACCTGGTGGCACTCAGCTTGCAGCAACTGTAAGAGAGATAATTTTTCTTGAGGTGCTTCTGGAAACACCACAAAGTATTTTTCAAAACAGTTCAAACCCCAACATTTTGATCTCTCTCACAAGGGTAGAGCCTTTCTCCTTGCCTTTTCATAGTTGAACCCCCATGAGGAGTACCCCATGAGTGCGATGAACTGTCAAGAGCAAGGACAAACAGGTTCCTTTCAAATAACCTGTGAAATATATCATTGATGTGGATAAGATATTACAGCGTAAGAAGATCTAAGTTCAGATTTTCTAAAAAAAAGAAATATGTTTCTTTTATAAAATTGTCTATTATTCATTATTTGACTGTTGAGCAAACTATCAATGCCTTAAAGAAATGCATTTTCTCCTTATCAGTGTAGGGTTTTTTGGTGACTTCAGAAGGGCGATGAGGAGGCTATATATGTCTCTTGGTGTTTAACCTTATATTGTATTTCAATCACTCAGTAAACTGAGACAAGGGTTGAGTAAATTATCCCTTACAACAATGAGAGCGCAATGTGACTGCTGAGTAAGGTCTCCTGACTGTTACTGAACATTTCCTTTGGATACATCACGTGAGTGAGCATGTAAATCGTTTTGTGCAACTACAGCAGGCTAGCCTTGTACTGAAAACCTTGTTCTGCTGCTATGTTTAGTCAGAGAAACTGGAGAAGGACAGTCAACAAGGACATGAAGTCCTCCCTTCTTGTTTGACAAATGCCTTGTGATAGCAATTGCAGTTGCCTGTAATGCTTAGTCTTAGTCCAGCATGTACAAATACAAAATACAAACAAAAAATTTTTCTCCTCATTTATGTAGACCTAGCCTAGGCATTAATGGCTTTGCTTTGATGCATCCTTGCTCTTTTTTGATCTGATGGCAGTGTTTCAGCTAAAATTGGAATCACCCTAGGGTCCCAAGAGTCTCCATGTAGAAAAAGAGTTGCCTTCAGAACATGGTTTGGCTCATTTAACCGCACAGACATCTCCTCCACTTAAAGATCAGTAGAAACCTTCCTACCTGGAACCAACAGTACACCTCAAAGTCTCACTCATGACTTATCTAAGATAGGGTTGTACCACACAACAGAGAACAAGGCAAAGGTGCCAAGCTATCAGAGATAAAGATCAGTAAATGCAGCATCATGCAGATATCCCAGGTTAGGACTGAAGGTGACACAGCTGAGCTTAGTGTATCCAGAATCTTTCTGGGCAATCAGAACCCATTCTGTACTATGGTTGATGTCATACCTGATGATATTTTTCAGTTTCTTAACAAATTTACCTGAAAGTATGGTCTTTTGTTGCCATTATTTGGATTAGGACACTTTAATTCTTAAGACTTTCCAGACTAAATCACATATGTCCAATATATACCAATTTACTCTTGCATCAGTGTTCTCCCTCTGCTTAAAGAGTCCTCCTCTGTTTCTTCAGTCTAGTTATATTTAAAGAACAATCACATTCCCTCTCAGCTTTCATTTTCCTAGGCTGTATAAAAGACACTTTTAAGCTTTTCCTATCTGGTAACCTCTTCGTGCCACTGATGGTCCCAGATGAACTTCACAGCACCAGCTTGAAGTCACATTTCTTGTTTGTGGGAGCTGAGGATTTTGTACACTGTTCTGTAAGAGGCCTCACTTCAGTCTTATCAAAGAACGATGTCTCCTGAGAACACCTCAATTGAAGCATCCCTAGGATGTCTGCTTTTCCAGGGCTGTATCATTCCGTGATCAACAAAACACAGCATGCCCTTTTTACTCCCTCATTTTCCACTGACAAGCTCTAGCTTTACAGCCAGTTCTCTTGTCATTAATCCCCACATACATGACCTTACTCTTTGTACCATTATATTTTTCAGTTCTCCATCCAATTCACCTCACTAATACACCAACCCTCTTCTGAATTGCCTATACCTCCCAGCTTTGTGCTGTCTACAAAATTCATTAGTAAATCTCTATTTTTTCAGCCAGGGTCACCAACTGAAACGTTAAATAAGATTAGTCCAAAGGCAAAGCATTGTGAAACTCCACTAAAAACTGCCCTGCAAACTACAAGTTCTCTTCTCTACAGAACCTAGAGGTCATTTCTCTTTAGTAGATATTTACCACATTAGTATTTTGGAAATGATCCACATTTTCTGCAGTCAATAATACCCCGTGTGGCACAGTATTGATATTCATTGAAGTCTAGGTGGATTATGTCTAAAGCATTTTCCCCATGCATAAAAATTGGTTATCCTTTTTAAGAAAGATACCAGACACAAATGGTCTTTGATAAATCTGTACTTCCTCCCATCTTGATTTATTTTCACTTCCTTATGGTCGTTTCTTTTCTTTAATTAATCATAAATTTTTGTTTTCTTGAAGATTTATTCTAAAGCTTGCACATTTGTGGGGTTGGGTGGTTGCTTTTCTGCACTCAAATATGGACGCTAAATTTATTATTTGACATACAGATGGAACCACCCCCAACTTCATACATTTATTAAAGAGTTTTGAGATGGAGCACTGATTTCCTGAGCCAGCTCTCTCAAACACCAAGAATGCTGATTACCCAGCTCCATATCTCCTCCCTTCTCCCTAGCTAAATGAAACTAGTTTAGAGAGTTTTGTTTCCACTTTGGTAATAGAAATTTCCATGTCCACAGCTTTCTTCCCATTAATCATCTTGTCTTTCCTTAGCAGGTTCTACATCAGAGTGCTTACAGAAAACTGGGCTGAAGTAGACCTTTAACTGCAGGGTCATAGTTCCATTATCTTTAATGTCTGCCCTATATTTCTTATTCCACCTTTTCTTTCTGTTTTCTTGTTTAAGTACTGAAGAAATCCTTGCTCCTTATTTTAATTTTCTTTCTCAGGATTGATTTGCATTTACTTTTAGCAATGCTTGTGCTATCCCTGCATTTCTGAGCTCTAAAATGCAGTTTCCTATACTGATCTTTTTGCTCTTTGTAAGGTTTCTGCTTACTCCCACTTTCCTATTAAAGTGATTTCAGATAGAGCAGTCCACTTTCTGAGGAGCCTAATGAACTTTGTCTTTGCAAAACACAGGTTAGTTACCTATGGTTTGATTTTGGGGTGCTTTTTTTCACTTGCCAGGAGACAGAGAGTTACTGGCCCTTGTAATTATTGGCCTAAAATGGGACAGATCTCCTCTATCCTCTCCTGTTATACTACCTCCTGTATTTCACTGAAGTCTAATACAAACATTTAAAATAAATTAATTATTTCAGAGCAGATATTAGCTTGAAGTAAAAAGGAAAGCAAACACTGTTCATGCTTATGAACACATCAGATTTTATTGCTTCTGAGATCAATTACCAGTGCACCATGTAAGACCTTCTAATTATTGAAGTTTCCATAATCATATGGGGCTATGGTGCCATTCAGAGAAAATCGCCAATGTTAAGGTATTGTTTCATGTCATGCCTAATTTCAGGCTTCTGCTTCAGGCTGCTGCCAAAGAGGTCATCCAAGTCCTTTCTGCTACCCCTGCCTACATAACTGCTCGGTGAAATGTATGGGAAGGCACAGGAATCTGCAGCCAGGTGTGTGTGAACACAGAATCACAGACTGGTCAGGGCTGGAAGGCACCTCTGGAGATTACCTAGCCCGACCCCTTGCTCAAGCACGTTCTCCTTGAGCAGGTTGCACAGGAACACGTCCAGGTGGATTTTGAATATCTCCAGAGAAGGAGACTCCACAGCCTCTCTGGGCAGCCTGTACCGGTGCTCAGTCACCCTCAAGGTGAAGAAGTTTTTCCTTAGATTCAGATGGAACTTCCCATGTTGCAGTTTGTGCTCTTTGCCCCTTCTTCTGTCACTGGGAGCCACTGAAAGGAGCCTGGCCCCGTCCTCTTGGCACTTATCCTTAAGATATTTGTAGACACTGTTAAAATCCCCTCTCAGTCTTCCTCATGCTGAACAGGCCCAGATGTGTCAGCCTTCCCTCATCAGGGAGATGCTCCAGCCCCCTCATCATCTTTGTAGCCCTAGTCAGCTCAGAAGTGGAAGGAGCAGGACCAGCTCTTCCTCTGGTGGTAGACCACCCTGAGATCAGATTATAGTGCAGATCAGTGCACTAAATCAGAGGCATTCAAAATACTTCAAGTAAATGGATCAGTTGGCCCATATTTACTTTTGTTGGTTTTGAAAATTTATCACTTTAAGGTCAAGAGGTCTGGCTCATGCAACCAGCAGTTCATTAATATCTTAAACTAGCGGACTATGAAAAACTTTTTGAGACGTTAATAATTCTCCCTTTTTGTATATATTATTCTGATGAATGCACATATCCTTACAACAATTTCTCTTCCCGTACTTAGCCCAAGTAGCTCAATGGCCTGCAGGCGGGTAGATTTGTATCTCACTGTATCAGAGCTGCCTAAGAAAATAAAATGGATATACTAACTTGTTAAAATGAGGGAGCCAGCCTCACTCTGATTTCACATTCTTCAATCAGGCTGATCAATAGACTTCAGCTCCAATCTCCAAACAGATAAATAAGTAAGTAAAACAATTTCCAAAAAAAAGTTTTATTCTTATGATATGCAAGTAAATGAAAACAATAATTTCGATTTTATACAAAGCCTTCAGCATAAATTATTTAAAAGCACTTTGTACTTGACATAGGAAATTTATCCAAAGATTATTGACTCAGTAGAAGTCCTTCCATTGTCTTCACATTAACTTTGGACAAGGACTGAAATGTAGCTGACCCACTGCTGAAGTACAGTCACTTCTGATCAATGGTGGAGGGGCTATTTGACAGCGTATCAACGCCAGTCATCATGTAAAACTTTGAGACACATTATCTTAATGAGCTACATTGTTAATTTGAATTCTTGGTGAAATTTAAGCGGGCAGAATGTAACTCTTCAGCTTGTTACTTGGCCTAAACCTAAGACTAACATGCCCTTTCTTAACCATCCTCATCTGTCCTTCTTGACTGCAAGTGATCATAGAATGGTTTGGGTGGGAAAGGACCTTTAAAGGTCATCTAGTCCAACCCCTCTGCCATGACCAGGCACATCTTCAACTAGATTAGGTTGCTCAGAGCCCCATCCAACCTGACCTTGAATGTTTCCAGTGATGGGCCTTCTACTACCTCACTGGGCAACCTGGTCCAGTGTTTCATCACCCTCATTGTAAAAAAAATCTTCCTTATATCTAGTTTGAATATCCCTCCTTTTAGTTTAAAACCATTACCTCTTACCCTATCACTACAAGCCCTTGTAAAAAGTCCCTCTCCAGCTTTCCTACAGGCCTTCTTTAGGTACTGCAAGGCTGCAGTAAAGTCTTCCTGGAGCCTTCTCTTCTCCAGGCTGAACAACCCCAACCCTCTCAGCCTTTCTTCATAGGTGAGGTTCCCCAGTCCTCTGACCATCTTCATGGCCTCCTCTGGACCTGCTCTAATAGGTCCATGTCCTTGTTTTGTTGGGGGACGCATAGCTGGACACAGTACTCCAGGTAGGGTCTTACCAGAGCAGAGTAGAGGGGGAGAACTGCCTCTCTTGACCTGTTGGTCACACTTTCAATAAGGAATTTTAATCAGTTTAGGATGGAGGGATTCTCTATAACATAGTATCCTCCTGGCCACAAACTGGAGCATCTGTTCAGTTCTGAAGCAGAGGAGTTTATTTTGTGGATGCTTCTTTTGGAGCATCCAGGCTTTTCCTCACAGGTCTGCCATCAATGACAGCTTTGAAATGGATAAATAACTAGTACATCTTAAGGAAGTAAATTTAGTAAAGGTGGGTATGAGGTACAAAAGACACCCAGACACTATGGCACAAATCCAGGTTCTAGGTTGCAAGGCCAAGTCTCAGTGGTACTGTGTGTACTCTCCAGTAAGATACGCTGCACAGACCTGTACTCATCTCTCCCACTCACACAATAAAAATTACAAAGTTGTCATAATGTGAGGCAGCATCTATCTGCACTTAGCATTTATTTCATTTATTAAAAGAGATGGTCAGTCCAAAAAGAATCAGAGATAAACCCCCTCCTATAAAACATACAGCTGTATCTCACCACAATGGTTAGCAAATCCTCATTTTTAAGAGGAAAGGCAAAACAATTTTACAATCCCTAGGCAATCTATTCAAAAGCAAGGATGAGGCACAGCAATGTTACAAAGGGCATCCACCAAGGGAGGTAACCTCTATTATTTGGGGGGACACCCTCCAGGAAAAAAGCTCTTCAAAACAAGGATTAGGGAAATTAAAGCAAATTGCACCCACTGCCTCCTTCTTCTTTATGTCAAACACGAGTGTTTTGTTTTAACTTTAAAGTGTCCTCTGCAGTACATCTTTACACCCTTTCTACCCTCTCTACCAAGAGGTTGCCTAGGATTCCCTCTTTAATGAGCTACAATGTCATGTTTCTTTTTGGCTGTTCCTTCATTGGCTTTATGAAGCTTGAAGGCCTTTTTTCTGCACAAAGGCACAGCTTTGCCTAGCAGGATAGAAAGCAGCTTTAACCCAGCTGCATGATTAGCACATTTTTCTAGGACATGGGAATGGTAGATTGGAAAGCTCCCAACTTGAGAGACTTGAGCCGAAGCCACCCACTTCCTAAGCAAGCAAGCTAATCCCTATTCTATTACAAAAAGGACAGATTTTTCCTTAATAGACAGTCAGGACGGTGTCATTGGTGATCATTACATGCACCCAGAACATGCTTTTGAGATGAGCTTCACCAGAGTGTTTGAGAAAAGATTGCCAATGACATGAATCTCATGAAGTTCTTGGGAAGGCATGGCTCAGCTCCACTGAGACAGCAGCACCTCTGGATATGCACAGGAGAAACATTAAAATATCTAACATTTAACAGCAAAAGCATTGGTGTTTATGGACAAAGGTGCCCAAAAAGCCCCAAGAAACCTTGTTGCAGATAGTTTTGTAGAGTAATCATCCCAATCTTCCTCATGAAATAGGACCTTATTGCTAAAATTTCTTAATGTGGATCTCATCTCCAGTGCTAGAAGCATCAAGAGATCCAATCAGTACTGGCAACCTGTACTACGAGCACCTTGTTAGCCAAAGTGCTTTGTGTGGGTCTATGTGATATCTTGTTGTCTTATTTCTTGCTCCTACTATTGCTATGTGCAGTCACGACACTGAGAAATTTTAGGAGAAATTTAGTAACATAAATAAGGGCAAAGGAAAGCATATTTCCATGATCACAGACTATCTGCCAGCCATTCAGATGGGAGAGGAGGAGCTGATTCAAGCTGCTAAATTTAATTAAAGCATATGCTCTTGGGCTTTGCAGTTGAATATTCTTAAACCTCCCTCACTTTGCCTCCTTTCCAGGTCATCACAAAGTCTAAACCATGTTGGAAGGTTCTTGTTTCATTATCATGCAAAATTTTTTCCTAAAATTTGTTTTTGGCCCCCTCTTCACTTCCTCCAGAGAAATCATGCAGAAACACTCATCAATAAGATACTGGGACCATTTTCAAGAGGACAGAAAAATTAAGATGTTTGGAGGATCAGGAAAGAAGTTATCACCTATTAAAGGGATTAGAGAATGCCAGACAATAGCATTTTTTGTTAAAACATGCAAAGGTAGTTGGAAGATTAGAAGAATCAAGTGATGAGTCGTCTGGGGTCATGGCCCAAATGGGTATCAATGACACAGGCAAGGGAGATGCTGTCTGTGGTGGCAAGATTTAAGCTCCTGGAAAAGAAACCAAAAGAAGGAGCTCTATGGTAATGTTCTCTGAAATGCTCCCTTATCTCTTGCAGGTCCAGGGAAAGTGGTGGAAAGGTGGAGTATGAATGTAAGATGGTTTCATGCTCATTTGACATATGTGGAGCATTGAAAGCCAGTATAGGAGAGACAGATTTCATCTGAGGCATTGGCACTTAAAATCGAGGAGGCTGTGAGTGAGCTTCTAAAGCAAGGAGTGAGGGAAACCAATGGGTACACAAGAGTATCGGGTTTGGGTTGACATTTCTAAAGACAAAGACACAAACAGAGGTACACCTCAATGAAGAAGAGGTCACAGGAAGTAAATTATCAAACAGAAAATGGAAAACAACTGGATTGACATTTGAAAAGGTTGTCAAGACAGGAACTAAAGTGGCAATATGTGTGTTACCGCGCAAATGCTGGAAACTGCAGGAACAGAGACAGTAAAACTAAGCATGAATGAAGAAATGGATATACATGTATCAAAAACTTGGTGGAAGGAAAACAGTTAAAGGCAAACTATATAACTATATCAGATAAGCCATTCACTGCCGAGAAAGAGCAAAACACCTCATCAAGAATGTCTATGAATTGAAACTCCAGGCCAAGAAGGAACAATACAGCCCTGGGTCAATAGACCCTACTGCTCACCAGTACAGTGGCACTGACTGATGCTAAGGGCGGGGGGGGGGGGGGGAGGTAGGAAAGGCAGGAAATAAAAGTGTATTGGGTGACTTCAGTTACCTCCATGGAGAGTGAGCAAAGGCCACATCTGAGTCTGAAGGAGCAGCTGGCTACTGATCCCCAAAGAAGATATGTAACCCCTGGGTTGATAAAAAAATCTAGTTCAAAAACTCATCATGAAGTCAACATCCTCCAGCAGGTTCCACAATGACCCTTGCGTCAACATCCCTATGGGAGAAACAGGGGCAGCGCAGTCCATGAAAGGTTTGTTCAAAATCAGCAACAGGACCACGTAAAGATAAGCTCTTAAAAAAAAACCTGAAAGGGGAAGTCAGAAGAATTAAATCCTTACAGGTGTTGACAGTGACAAGTACTGAAAGGTGTTGAGTAGGAAACATGCCACTGGTGTACCGCTGTTTTTTCTCTTAAAAAAGCCTGGAGAAAAAAGTAAGCCAGCACAGTTGAACAGGAACGTAAAGGCTGCTACCAGAAATGAGAAGGCATCCTTCAAAAAGCTAACACTGTATCCAAAAAAAGCAAACAGATTCAGGAACTCCAGCAGATTAAAAGTAAAAATATAACAAGGCAGGCCAAAGGAGAATGAGGAGCAAGAAATGAAAGCAAACAACACTAATATTAATTTTTTCTTTCAACACATCAGGAGTGAAAAGCCTGCCTGTAAGACCGATTGATAGCAACTGTATACAAGAATCACTCGCAGAAAAAAGGTCACTGCAGAATACCCAAGTCAATTCTGTGCACTGGGGTTTACTACAGAAGAAACAGAGCAATAAACATCCCAGGCTCTTTGAGGAAAGGATTCAGCAAAGAGCCTGCCTGAAATCAAACTAAAGGTACAGATTAAAAGGAGAGAATAAACACAAGACAAAACAGCAGGGCTAGATGTATTTACCCATGAGTTTAACAGAAAATAAAAAATTAAATACCTGAATTATTAACACCAATGTGCAATGTTTTCCTTAAAACTTCCCTGGTATGTGGAGACTGGAGAGGATCCAGGAGAAATCTAGGGAACTACAAATTTACAAACTTGACATCTGAACCAGACAAATTAGCTGAAACTTTGGTGAAGTAAGGTAAAAAGATTTTACTTCTGGTTAATTGCACCTTACAGATCTCTTGTTTTTTTTAATGGGTTAAAAGGCTTGTGGAGATCAATAACCCAGTAACTAAAATGTTCTTGGATTTCCCCAAAAAGACTTTAACAATAGGAGTTTTAAGATAAGGGTTTTAAACTACAGGAGGGTACCTTTAGGTTAGATATAAGAGATAAATTCTTTACTGTGAGGGTGGTGAGGCACTGGAACCAGTTGCCCAGAGAAGCTGTGATGCCCCGTCCCTGAAAGTGTCCGAGGCCAGGCTGGATGGGGCTTTGTGCAACCTGGTCTAGTGGAAGGTGTCCCTGCCCATGTCCCTTCCAACCCAAAACGTTCTTTGATTTTGTGATTCTATGAAATAAGCAGCCATGGGACAAAACTATTCTCTTATCTGGTCTGGACCAAGATGAATAATCTTTCAAAGGCAGGAAGCAGAGGGTAGCAGCAACAATTCAGTTTCTTCTAGCGTGAGGACTACTGTCTTCATATGAATCTCATGGGGTTCAAAATAAAACAAAGGTGGTGGTCCTTCATGCAGCAATTAGCAGACATGAAAAATATGAATGAACATTTTTATGGGCTTAAATGTGGGTGGATAGCTGGAAGAAGGAATCAGTGAGGATCAAAACAGGGTCAGGAAATCCCTGAGCTGAGAATAGTTGGAAACTGGTAGAATGGTCATAAACATCTCCCTTGTCTTACTTTTTTGGCATCCATTCGTGGGTGATGGTAGAAGGAGATGGGTTAAATATACCTGGGTCTGAAGCAACACTGATTTTTTTTAAAAACAAATCTTATGTGAAAACAGAATTGTTTTGAATTTCTTATTGGCTTAATTGATACAGCCCTTCCCCCTGACATTTCCCAAATGACAGAATATATAGGGCAGGGAGAGATTTCATGGGATCATTTTGTTAATCCCCAAAGTTGTCTGAATCATCATGTAAAACACTTCCACAGATGACTTGTGATTCAATCTGGTTTTGAAAATTTCCAGCAGCAAGTCCAGGCCTTCCCAGGTAGTTTGTACAAGTGCTTTACTGTCATTAATATTGGATAGTACTTTTTCATATCTAAATTAAATCTTCTCCCAGCAATCCAAGCCAATATCCAATTGCTTCTTAGTTGGCAGCATGGAGAATAGTGTTTTGTTTCTATTTGCAGCAATTCTTCATAGATCTGAGAAGTTACTCCCATTTCCCCAGATCTTCTATTTTCTAGATTCAACAAGCTCATCCCTTTCAATCTTTGTTTGTAATTACATTGTCTAGGTCATGGATATTTCTTGCTGTTGTTCATGGACTATCTCTTGCTGTCTTACAGTGTGGATGAAAAGCTTGGAAGTCCAGATGAGTCCTTATAAACACTGAAAAGTACATTTTCTTTTGTCAATGAATCCCCAAAACCTAGTGTTTGCCTTTGGTCATTTAAAAAATGTTCTTTCTGAAACTTAATATTTTATTACACTTCATAGTATAGGATTATTATTTTAAAATTATTGTGCAGTGGCACTTGCATACTGAACAGAGTGGGAATCTGTTGTGAGAGATGTAGCACAAAAGTGTAGAAAACAATAATATTTTCTTCCTTCCAAAATATTTAATTTGGGATAAAACCTATTAACTAAATGAGACTAGAGGCAGAAAGTACAATTCTTGACTAATTAATGGTAGCAACTGCAGTTCTAGCAACAGTAACCAAATAGAGACTTGATCCTGGTAGTGGGAATTTAGCCTTAAAACCAGGCAATAAAACAAACATTTATGTTTGTAGAATCAAACCTGAAATAAACATTTTTAATCCAGATAATTTCCTTATTGTATTTCAGGGTTCCTTGTTTTGCATGATGCATTTACTTGTTTCACAAGTCCATCATAAAAAGCAGGTTTTCAGTTGTGCTTTGGATACCATGATGCCCTAAGATGTCATATGGAAGAACTAGATACTATGACTTCAAGAGCTGAAATCTCTAAACCTCCCTTAGTTCACTCTCTGTGATGCTCTCCTTGCATCCTTCATAACTGTAACTCCTGTACCATGGCTCCTCTACATCAGGCACTTTTTTCCTCCTGATTATCCAGGTGCAGCAGGAACTGCATTACTGAACTGAGCAAATTATCAGTGGTGTTTTGTCATTAAGCAGAATGAGGGATTTGTTCCAACCTCCAAGTTTTCCTCCCCACCAGCTTGGTTTAGCCTTGTTCCCTCTCCATTGTGTTACATCTGTCGCACTCAGCATGTACCCCTTTAGCTCTGTCAACATTAGTTTCAATTGTCACTTGTCATCCCTGCTCAGAGTGGTGAGGAGCTTAGTATCTCCAGCTTCCATATAAGCAAAGCTGATCACTGGGATTACTGAGAGTATCAGACACGCTTTATTGATGAGGTGACTGACTTATCACTGCCTCGGATACAAAGTGTTTTTTATTGGCTTGGGGCTTTTATTTTCCTAATTCAGGCACAACAATAAGTTTCTAGAAAAGGAAGGGTCAAAGCTAGCGATGCCAAGATAAATCCAGGCATAACGCCACTAAAATCCACAGCTATTGCAGACATAGCCAGGTGTAACTGATTTAGGAATGCAGTGCAGAGTAGTGAAAATCAGCTTGTTACGGCTTTTGGTTCCGCCTTGTGACGTACTGGACCTGCCGGATAGTCACCAGCTTGGGACAGGTACTGCTGCCATTGCAGTGCTTAATGTAAACATCGGGTTTATGCCAGAACCTGCTAGGTCCCGAAATTCAAGTCTCTCTTGGACTTTAAATAGACTGAAATAAGGTTGTTCAGGGATTGGCTGGCATTCTCCAGCCTCTTTTTATTGTTGTTATAATATCTTTGTTATTAAATAGCTCACAGGTAACAATATACAGATATGCTGTGATAAACTCTCCAAGCTGCACTGTTTTCAGGGAATCTTGGGTAACCGTCATGGATCTCTGGAAATAAGAATCAGCCTTGTTTTTGTGAAGCATTCACACTAACTTCTATTTGTTCCTGTGCTCCTTGCAGTTGACTGGTTTGGTATATAAGCCATTTGAATGGAAAACAACTTTTTTACCAAAGGAAAAAGTACTCTTTCAACTCTGCAATTGTCCAGTTAATCCAGGATTGAAAAGTTAAGTACTGCTAAAAAAACAGCTATATTTTGTTTAGCAGTTTTCAGAAATGCTGTAACCCCAGGCCAAATACTGAAATTAGCAGGAGAAAGTAGCAAAAGGAGGTAGTAATCGGGGTGTGGGTGTAATTTCTCATTGACATTTGAAAATAAATGGGAGAAAACTGAGAAAGAAACTTCTGAAAAGAAGGTTTCTTGTTTTTTTGGTGGTTTTTTTTTTAGTTTCCCCCCCAAAAACAAAACAAAAAAAATACATGGAAATTTAAGCACAAAAGATGAAAAACTACTCTAAATAAATAGTCCCTGGACTATTGTAAAATCTGGAAATATTTATTTGTACATAGTCCAGAGAAGTTTTCAGGCTTTCTCCTTCATGTTATTGCAGTGATGTTGTTCTTTATGCTTCCCTTATTGCTGTTTCAGAAAAGCTTTGCTGTGTGTTTACATGGATATTGGGAGTGACATAGCAACTGTGCACTAATGGGATAAATTAAACAGGCACTGAAGCTTTCTTGTGATATGTAATTTAATTATCTCTCTTTTCCTGAACCTATCAACACTGCCAGTTAATCCAAAACAGGAGAGAAATTAATAGTAGCTTTGATTTTATAAGAAGTTATGTTAAGATCACAAAAGAAATCACAGCCTAAGAAATCCACATGACAATCTTTACTTTTTTATGCAAGTTATTTTTTGTGTTCTCCTGCTTTGTGGAAAAGTCCTGCAATAGTTAATAGGAATGAAACCCCACTGGGTTATATGTAAGTATGTAATAGGATGTAGCACAAATTCATGTTTGTTATATTTTTTTTTCTTAAACTGAAATTCAATAGGAGAGATATAATTCTTTTAATATTCTCTAAGATATTTGACTACCATAGTTTATAATTTTCTATAAAATCCTTGATAATGTTTTCATAAGAGCATGACTTGCTTTATTGTATGTCAAAGAAACTCATTAGATGACATAAAGAAATGGCAGTGGCAATAGAGATTGATGAAAAGCCAGCAGGCATCATTCTAGTGAAACCAAATCAACACAGCTTGGGAAAAAGTAACAGAAAGGACAACAGGACAACCTTTCTATAAATACTTTAATAGCATATCTATTAAATGGTTATGAATTAAGATGATTCACAAAACAAACTAGAGAGCCAAAAGGAAACTCCTTCCAAAGAATGGAAGAAATCCCCTAAAGACAGACTCAGCCTAACTGGATAATCAGCTCAGCAGGAAAGAGGTGAAAGCATCATTGCTAAGTTTATTTAAATTCAGGTGGAGATCTTCTGATGCATCCCTTTTCATCTTTGTGAAAGAATCAGGGAGTTCTCCAAAGGAAAAACATGCCGACAACTTCACCCCTGAGTCACCTTTGCCAAACTTCTCCAGGTATGCAGGTCTGACCTCTGTGAGTTTTGCTCACCCTGGAATGAAATCACTGCTTCCACCTTGGGAAACGCCATGCAGCAGCTGGCAGACGGGCAACTTCCTCCCAGGAAAAGATGACAAACATGAAGGTTAAACTGTTTAAATAAAGTTTTGGCCCTTAGGGCTTTTGATCCCCATATAGCTGACTGTGTATTTTTCAGATTTATCGATGCAATTGCTGTGGGATGGAACAAAGCTGTTAATTGTTCCCTTTTTTTTTTTTTTTTTTCTTAATTCAGGGAAAGTGCCATCTTCCCTGATGCAAGATGCCTTGCCTGCTTACGTTAAAAGTCTGATTTCTATACCATGCCAAGAACCTACCCTTGCTCCTTTTGAGAGCTGTAACGATCAATAAGCAACTGGTAATAACAAGAACCAGTCCTGATGCACACAATACAAAGGATTGCAAAAGCCCAAATCCCCCAGAAGAAAAATGTCCTGAGAGAATGCACAGCCTTATTATTGCATGAATAACACACTTATTGATTAAGCAGTATTTCTTCAGCTACAAAATGCAAAACCAGCAAGATGCAGGCTGCAAACCAAAACAATCATATGAGTTTTATCTCATTGTAATTTTTATGATCGCTGTCCCTTGGAATACTTTATCTGTCCTATATTGGCACGTTTATATATTTCTTTTCTTATTTACTTTCATGAGACTTATACTGGAAGTAAATATGATTTTTACTGAAAATTTTGCACAGTGGTTTTGAATGTTAATCTATGCCTCTTGCAGGATTAACCTGCTCTTCCTTCGCCCCCATACCTCCCCTCAAAAAACATCCAGCAAGACACAGTGTTGCACGTGTAACTGCAGTCAGAGGATTTTGCAGAGGGCAAGAAGACAGCTGTATTTCGTTATCAATGCATTTTTATGTCCCCTTTCCTAAGGGGTTTTTGTTAGAGTCGCACAGAAATAAATGATTATCAATGCAGCAAAAGATCGAGGAAACTGCTCTGATAGCAGTTTGGTGCTGTAAAATCCTGAAGTTTATGGAGGCTCAGGTGGCCCCTCCAGCCCTTTCAAAGCTTTTTTTAGCAGGGCTACTGGTGCAGAACTACATTTCTGAAAAAAACAGCTGGCTTGTCAACCCCTTGTTAAAATGAATTGTTGTTTAAAGGCCCTATCAAGAAAACGCTTGCTTTATAACTCCTTTTGCAAAGCCAACCACCAAGTAAAGCTGCTGCCACTTCACAAACAAGAAGCAAACCCCTCCCAGGTAGGGTGTGTGCTGGACAAACACCTTGTGTGCTAAACTGCTCTATCAAAGCACTTTTTTGGTCAATCTCCTCCAGTCTCGGTCTGCAATCTGTGGTGTTTTGAACAGCGTTAGCAGCTTTAGTAGCAGTGAGTCAGTGATTTTTATTTATTTCTTTCTGTTCCTGCGTGCTAGGCACTGTACGACTACAAAGAAGGGCACAAACCTGTCCTCAAAGAGCTTACGCTGCTCTGCAAGAGTATCTGTTCATGATCTTAAGAGACTTGGCTCATCCAGGGCTGGAGTCTGAGGGGTCCACAGCTGAAGAATTCAAAGGGAACACCAGCGCTGCCAGTCCCACCCTCCCCACAGGCTAACCACATCCCAATCGCATCCCAACCAGTGTTGGGATGCCCCCACAGCCCCAGCCCGGGGCTCCTCAGCGGCTGGACGGGTCCCTGTGCCCGGTCGCTCGAGGGAAGGTAGCCGAGATGTTCGGGCCGCTGCTCTCAGTAACGGAACATAGGAGGGGAGCGCCAGGGCTGGTGGCTTACGGCAGGACAGAGGGGACGGAGCTAGGACGGCAGGGGAAGCACACTGCCACCTCACAGGCCGGAGGAGACTGGGCAGGGGAATGCCCGGGCAGCGGACGAGCAGCCGGGCACCCGTGGCGGTGCAGGCGGCTGAGGGGGGTGCAGACAGGCGGGCCTCAGGCAAAGGAAGCCCGCCTTGGGAAGCGCGGCTTTAGGAGGAAGGCGGGACCCGGCTGCCCGCACGGCGTCTGGCGCATCCCCACATAGGGGCAGGAGGAGGAGGAGGGGGGGGGGGAGGGGGGAGGGGTGAGGGTCAGGGGGAGTGGAGCGGGCGGTGGAGCTGAGGGACAAACCCCGCCACAGCCCCGGCCGGGCGGGGCTGAGGGAGGCGCGGGCGGGGGCTGGCGCGGAGGGACGGTGGGCGGGACGGCGGTGGGCGGGGTTTGCCGTCCCCTTCGCGGATTGGCCGCCGAAGACAGGGGGCGGAACGCGGCTCCGCGGTGCCAGCCGGGAGTTGCAGTGCGGGGTGGTGTCCGCGGCCGGCACCACCTGCGGGCTGAGGACTCCGGCGGGCGGGGCGGGGCGGGGCGGGGCGGGGGGGGGCCGGGGCGGGCCGAAGCGGTCACGTGATGTTTGGGTGCCGGCGGCAGGGCGCAGCCTCGCGGCGACGGGCGCGCGGCGACAGGTGAGGGCGCGTGCCGGGCCTTCCCCGCCCCTCCCCCCACTCCTCCCTCCCCCCCTCCGGGCGCGCGCGATTGTGCGAGGGACACGGCGGTCCCGCCTTGGGGGCGTGTGTGTCACCTGGGGACTTGGTGGCCCTGCGCGGGAGGCGGCCTGGGTACGAGGGGGGGGGGGCGTGCGGGGGTGTGCGGGCCTGGGGACAGGGTCTGTGTGTGACATGGGGACAGGGCTGGCCTGGCACAGGGTCTGTGTGTGACATGGGGACAGGGCTGGCCTGGCACAGGTGTGTGTGTGACATGGGGACAGGGCTGGCCTGGGGACAGGGTCTGTGTGTGACATGGGGATAGGGCTGGCCTGGGGACAGGGTCTGTGTGTGACATGGGGACAGGGCTGGGCTGGGGACAGGGTCTGTGTGTGACATGGGGACAGGGCTGGCCTGGCACAGGTGTGTGTGTGTGACATGGGGACAGGGCTGGGCTGGCACAGGTCTGTGTGTGACATGGTGACAGGGCGGGCCTGGGGACAGGGTCTGTGTGTGACATGGGGACAGGGCTGGGCTGGGGACAGGGTCTGTGTGTGACATGGGGACAGGGCTGGGCTGGCACAGGTCTGTGTGTGACATGGTGACAGGGCTGGCCTGGGGACAGGGTCTGTGTGTGACATGGGGACAGGGCTGGGCTGGCACAGGTCTGTGTGTGACAGGGTGACAGGGCTGGCCTGGGGACAGGGTCTGTGTGTGACATGGGGACAGGGCTGGGCTGGCACAGGGTCTGTGTGTGACATGGGGACAGGGCGGGCCTGGGGACAGGGTCTGTGTGTGACATGGGGACAGGGCTGGGCTGGGGACAGGGTCTGTGTGTGACATGGGGACAGGGCTGGGCTGGCACAGGTCTGTGTGTGACATGGTGACAGGGCTGGCCTGGGGACAGGGTCTGTGTGTGACATGGGGACAGGGCTGGGCTGGCACAGGTCTGTGTGTGACAGGGTGACAGGGCTGGCCTGGGGACAGGGTCTGTGTGTGACATGGTGACAGGGCTGGCCTGGGGACAGGGTCTATGTGTGACATGGGGACAGGGCTGGGCTGGGGACAGGGTCTGTGTGTGACATGGGGACAGGGCTGGCCTGGCACAGGTGTGTGTGTGACATGGGGACAGGGCTGGCCTGGGGACAGGGTCTGTGTGTGACATGGGGATAGGGCTGGCCTGGCACAGGTGTGTGTGTGTGACATGGGGACAGGGCTGGGCTGGCACAGGTCTGTGTGTGACATGGTGACAGGGCTGGCCTGGGGACAGGTCTGTCTGTGTGTGACATGGGGACAGGGCTGGGCTGGGGACAGGGTCTGTGTGTGACATGGGGACAGGGCTGGGCTGGGGACAGGGTCTGTGTGTGACATGGTGACAGGGCTGGCCTGGCACAGGTCTGTGTGTGACATGGTGACAGGGCTGGCCTGGGGACAGGGTCTGTGTGTGACATGGGGACAGGGCTGGGCTGGCACAGGTCTGTGTGTGACAGGGTGACAGGGCTGGCCTGGGGACAGGGTCTATGTGTGACATGGTGACAGGGCTGGCCTGGGGACAGGTCTGTCTGTGTGTGACATGGGGACAGGGCTGGCCTGGGGACAGGTCTGTCTGTGTGTGACATGGGGACAGGTCTGTCTATGTGTGACATGGGGACAGGGCTGGCCTGGGGACAGGTCTGTCTGTGTGTGACATGGGGACAGGGCTGGCCTGGGTCAGGGTTCTGTGCTCTCCCAAGGGCAGAGCGTGTGTTCCAGGTGGCCAGTGACCGGGCGAAGATGGGAGGTCGCTGCGCCCACTTTGCCACCGCCAGTCACTGTGACACTGTCTGGTGGTTGCCTAACACAATGAAACTTTGATGTGTTGATCTCCAGTGCAATGGTGACATTGGGAACTGCTCTGAGACCTGTTTTGTAGTTAAATTTGGCTCAGTTTTAACCTCGCATAGAGTATAAGGTATTTTTTTTTTTTTTTTTTCCTGCCAAGGTAATTCAGGAAGCTTTAGCCATAAATAAGTCAGTGAGGTGGACTTGCGAATGCAAGGAGAGGAAATAAAACTACTTTTAAATGTGTAAAGTGCCGCTTTCTGCAGTAGTCCTTGCCTGACTGCAGAAACTTTTTTTGTTGCTTTTGTACTTCAAAGTGTTTGTA
This sequence comes from Falco peregrinus, assembly GCF_023634155.1. NCBI lineage: Eukaryota > Metazoa > Chordata > Aves > Falconiformes > Falconidae > Falco > Falco peregrinus. The sequence continues at coordinate 86,762,241 of NC_073723.1, forward strand.
CTTTGAAGCTTTTAATAAAAGTTCACCCTAGCTGCGTGGTACAATTAACCTGCAGCATCTGGCGCTGGAGTGGACTTCGCTGGGGAAATCTTGTGTTTCCACTGAACTGCTCAGTGTCTTTGTGTGCATATCAAAAAGCAAAGGGTTTGGAAACCTAAAAGCACGCTTTCATTCTTCCACAGTCACGCTGAAGCCATGCTGCAAAACCTCTGCTTGTTTGCATTTGAAGTGTTCCGTGACATTTGCAGATTGAGATGGATCTGGTGTCTGAGAGCACCACATAAACAAGCTGTTGTCTGTTTGCAAACCCGGTATAACACTTGCGTGGGGCCGTGGTCTGAAGTGTTGCTCTCTGTGCTTTGTCCTGCTAAATACTAAAAGTTTATTAGCTGTGTCATGTGTGGACTGGCACTGGGAAGGCTGCACTGAACTAGGAGGGTGGTTCCCCCCCCCCCCCCCTTTTTTTTTATTTATTTTCATCCAATAGCAATAAGGTGTGTATTTTATCCAGTGTTTACCCCTTTTTCCAGGCAGGTATTTCCCTTTGCAATGGGGCTGTGACTATGCAATGTCCTGTCCTGCCTTGTTGGTCTCTGTATTGCCTTGGTCTAAGGAGCCAGTGCAGATGGTTCAGGTCTTTAAATCATCGATGACTCAGGCCAGCTGCTGTCTGGCCCCTTGATGCCTTCCTGCTCTTTCTCCAGCTGTGATATCCTTTCTCATCTATTTCCAGGTCGGTCTCTGGGCCTTTTCCAGGGTGCTAATGGTGTGCTGATCCCCTCGCCCACCAATAGCTGAGCAACAAATAATGATTAGTGCTTTCTCCAAAGCTTCCTGCCTCCTTGGTTTGCTTGTGTGTATTAATGCAATTAAAAATTAACACAGCCACCACTGATGTGGCTTTGATGGACATCGAAGAGGCTGAGCAGTGCAACCATGCGTCCTGCTGCAATCCTGGCTCCTGGTTGAGATCGCCATCCCCATTTCCTTCTGCCATCTTGCCTAAACACAACCGAGCTTTCGGGTGCGATGTCGCCGTCCTAGAAGGGTGTTGGCAATTGCTTGATTCAAGGGAGTTTCACAGTATAACCCTGTACTGCTGTGGTTTTCCTGGCATGCAGAGCTGTCTCTTGTGCAACGACTGCAAGTTATTTAGCTGAGGTTGGCTACAGAGACTGGTAGAAGAGAGATTTTAATAATAGAAGTATTTTATTCCCATCCTCTCTTGTGCAAGAAACTTAATTCCTTTTCTCACAGCTCCTGATTTTTATTTTTTTTTTTAATGATTATTTTAAACCTCTCATCATTTGCTCCTCACCACATGATTCTCCAGTGTGACTGGGTCTCCCAGACAGCAAGATGCCTGTGCTGGGGCTGGAGACTCTTTACTGAGAGTGGAAGAGAAATAGTACTTCTGTGTCTTGATAAATCTGCACATCGATATTACAGCACTTAAAATCTAATTTACAAAAAAAAGTAGGCAAGCTGAAAATGAATGAGTCTGTGCTTCCCCTTGCTTATAAATATATATCAAATGGTATTTTGAATTGCTGGTTCTTCTGGGAATTCAGAGATATTTAAATAGCAAGTGTGAAAGGGTAAATAATATCAGGATAAAAATAATACTTTCAGTTCCCTGCCTGTGCCATAAACACATTCTGCTAGATGAAAATGGAAAGAGTGTTCAAAAAAATCTATTTTACTTTTCCCATCTTTGTTGTCCTCCTACCTACACTTCAGCTAGTTTGGGTGGCGGGGTGGGTAGGTGGCTCTTGCTTGGCTTTTTATGAACCTTCTGATGGTTCCTGGTCCTGCAGGGGGCTATGGAAATCCGTGACACCCAAGAGCTTTGTGTGGGCAGGAGGAGCCGCTGCCTGTGTCTTATGTAGGGTTGGAGTCACCATCATCGGGGCAAAGGCTGCTTGTACTGGAGAGGACTTTCACCCAGGTCTGATCCCCATGAGACTGGATGGATGGAGGACTGGTCCTTCCACCCATGACATGGTTGGTGGTGCCTTCCTGACCATGGGAGTGGATGTGTTTGCCTACAGCATGGTACATTTGGTCTAAATTTCATCCCGATATTCAAGCATGAACTTTACTTGCAAACCGAAGCATCGGAGCTTCCTGCCAGCGCTTGTTGGGGAAATACTGCAAAGCTTGTCCTTCAGCAGCATCAGCAACCCTTCAAATTGCTGCAAAAGAATAAAACACATATTTTTTGACACGTGCAAATACAAAATCTGTCCACAAACTTGGGGTGGCATTGCCAGAAGCAGCATTAAGCATTACAAGGAATGAAGGAAGCTTGTGCCCATCACTTGATGTTAAATGCCCAGAAAACTATAAAAGTAATATGAATTTCGTGCTGTTGCCCTACTGCAGAGGAGCTAGAAGTGTGTGTCTTTTACTGTCAGAAAGGTTATTTGTGGTTTTTAATAATACACTGTGTTTCCAAAGGAATATGGTCAAGATAAGAATCCTACTGTGTTGTGGTTGTTTTTTGTTGGTTTTTTTTTTTTTTTTTTTCCTGCTTGCCTTGCGAATGATGGTAAGATTAAAATAATGCAAAAGAGTTAAATTAATCTGATTTAACACTTGCAGGGAGGTTTCTATTTAAAACTCTTCTTTTTCTTTATAGTGTCACTAGTCAGGAAATTCAGTAGGCAGGTGCCATCTCTTTGTTGTAGAGCATGGGCACATCTCTGCTCTTCTGTGTTTCTGATGATGGAAAAAATAGCACTTAACTAAAAATAAAAGGGCAGGGTGGATTATTGTTTTTTCCCTGTCCATTTTGCTGGCAGCACCATTATAAAGTGAAGATTGCATTGGTGATCAGTTGCATTTTTTAAAATATTCTGAAGATGGGTTCAAAAAAACAGGAGAAGTGTTGTATCAGCACAGGTGTTTTAATGCTCTTTTGTTGGGATGCAGAGCTCTGGGGAGAAGCCCTACCAAGGGCAGTTTAGGTGTGTTGGCTGCTCATCTGCTGGGATACTGCAAACAAAATCTGCAAAACATTTTCCAGCTTCTCCTTGAATGAAATCGAACTGGGCTGCAATACCTAAATTCAGGGTTTTTTTTAGTAAATTAACTTTTTACCTTTTTTTTTTTTTTTTTAAACAAGGTAAATGTTTGTATGGGGTTAGGCTGTGATTTCTTTCCTGTCTCTGTTTTCTCTTCCCTAAATAAAAGCAGAAATAACTGCAAAATAACTGCAAAATGTTTTATACTCCTCATTGTGTAGCGTTTGTTTTGTTCTTGTTCTGCTGTTGCCCCCGCTGCAAAGCCACATGTTGCAAAACTGTGATACATTTATTTATTTATTTATTCCTTGAGGTTATCAGGGACTTTATTTGTGCTTCTTCCCATGCTGCCTACCTTTATTATGACTATAGTCTTAAATGACTTGGCCATGTTTGTAGGGTTCCCGCCCCCCCCCCCCCCCCCCCCCCCTCCGGTAGGACTCCTCTGTCATTGGTGCATGGAGCAAAATAGTGCAGGTGACAGCCATGCTGTATGATTTTATTCTAACACTGTTGTGCCGTAGGTTGCCATACTCCTTATTTCTTTCAAATATTTTCTTCTTCTGTGAGGGGCTTTGATCATCCTCATTGCTGAAGCTTGCTGCTTTGTTTTTTTCCAGTTTATAATAAATCTTCTTGTGATACTTCTGCATGGAGGAGGCAGGTGCCTCCATTTTTCTGCATATGGAAAACAGACAGATTTGGAGGTGATGTGTCCCAAATTTTTAAATTAACCCATTTCCTTGCAGTGTGAGATGCTAGAGACTTGAATATAGTACAAGTGAACTCCCAAACTTGCTATTAAAGGCTGCTTTGTAAAAAAACTTAATATGAGCAGATAGCTCAGGAAGGCTGTAGTGGAGGCATATACAGCCATGGATGCTTCTTTTCTTAAGTTTTCTTTTTTTCCCCCCTGAAATTCCCTTATTTATTTACCAGTATGTGGCATCTCATGACTGTGACCACAGTCCTTGTGCAATGGTGCTCACTGTCCAGCTCTTGTGCCCCAGTTTTGGGATGTCTTGGGGAAGCAAAATTCTCCTGGTCTGTTTGGGGAAAATGTGGCTGATGTCTCACCAGGTTTGTGAGCTGTGCAACGGTGGCTTCAAGTTCAGCAAAGCTAACTGTAGGAAAAGTCCAGCCTGTGCTCTGCAGAGTTTTTAATGCAAAAAACACGCCACTTCTCATTGCATTTCCTCTTGGGATTTAGTGCTTGGTTAGATAACCAGTATTGAAATTTTTAACGTGAATAGTTTGTTTGGAAAACATATTAGCGGCTAAAATAAGGGCTTTTTATCAGAGGGAGCAGTGGTTGCAACTAATTGTAGATAATTGCAACTATGTTTGAGCTGAATTATTAGCAAATGCTTTGCAGCATCCCATGTCCCAGCCTGGAGATGCTCGTTATGCTCCAAGTTCTTCTAATTTTGGAGAGGGGAGAAAAAACGCTGCCGTGCATCTGTTTGGTGATGGGGAAGGACGATGAGGCTGCAGGAACTGTGCTGACTGGCTGGGTAACTCCTTGTTTGATGTAACGCTGTACATGAAGGATTTTCTTCGTTTGCTATTTATTGCGCTTCATCAGCCTGGAAATGGGAGCTGCAGACAGTGATCCCTTGAGTTTGCGTAACTTTGCCATTGGTTCTGTTGAAGCCTCCCTTTTCCAGTATGTGGGCTTGATTTATTTGAAGGGGGATAATGCAGATTATTTATTTAAAATGCTGGTTGTGCGCAGGCACTGTTCAGTGTCCCACCAGTGACTGAAAATCCCTCTTTGTCCCTTCTGTTTGCCATGGAATCTTTATTAATGAGAAAGGAAACTTTTTTTGTGTGTTGTTTTTAAATGGTAATAGCTACAGCAACTTGAAGTTTACTCCAGTGAACTGCATCTTCTATTCCCAGCTAATAATAATAAAAAAAAATTAATCACATGTATGTATAAGAGTAGGTGCTGTGGATCAATCTACGTTGTTTTTTACCATCTTCCATGTAGCTGCATCCTTCTATTGGGAGCTGCAGATCTTGAGCTTTTCCTTCTTGCAAAGTGAAGCAAGAGCTAAACCTTAATACAGCTTTTGACTTTTTTTTTTTTTCCCCTTGCATAACAAGTGATTTATGATCCCTTGTGACACTATCAGCTTTCTAGACTTTCATGAGAACCTCCTAATTTCTAAAATACCTAATTTATACAAGTTGAAACATACTGTTGAGTAGCTTGAGATGTGATACATCTTTCACCAATGTTTTGCTTTCTTCTGTTTGCCTGATGTATCTCCAGCCGCTGTCTTACCTGAGTACCTGTCGCTGCTGGAGAGGCCCTAATGTCAGTCCTATCAAATATTCTGCTGCAGTTAGTGACCAGGAGCAGATACTCAGTGAAAAAGTATGAGAAATTAAACTTACAAGCATATACTTCTTCTTAAATAGCAATTAATTTCTATAATATAGTACGTAAGGTCATACAGTAAAATTAACATATATAACAGTGCCTTTGTTTTTGATTGCTGTATGCTCTGATATTTTTGCTTTTGTTTTAAAGACTTAAAGATGTTGGGTTTATCTCTGCTAAAGCCACTGTGGACAGAGAGTTGGGATCAGTGCAGACAGGATCAGCAAATAAGCATCGCTGTGATCAGGGAAGTGTGCCCATCTTGCTGCTTACCATCGTACATCACTTTACATACAGGTTATGTACATGTTGTAAAACTATCCAGATTTGTAGTGGCTGTGAAAAATCAGTTCATTTTACTAGGATGCTTTCACTAATGATAAATAAAGCAACAATGTAAAAAAAAAAAAAAAATTGAAATGGGGGTGCCTAAAGTTGTGTTGAGGCCATTGTATGTTAGTGGCTCCATTTCTTGGTGTCAAGGACCTTCAGCTTCCATTAATTGCAAGTGCCTGAAGACAGAAGTAGGTGGCAAAATGTGGGTGTTGAAGCTCCAGAAATGCTCCTCTGAGCTTTTTGATGCTTCTGTTGTAGAGAACAACTGTGAGCTTCCCAAAGCCCTCTTTAAGTATTGATCATGCATCACAGGGAAGTTTCATAGGTATAGGTTGTTTTTCTAAAAATATAATGGATTGGTATCCTGCTCAAGTGCCAAGACTGATCCCTTGGAAATGTGTTTAAGCGAGTGGTGTAAACAGTACTGCAATTACAGTAAAGCAGGATGCTGCGACTGACTCTCCTTTGAATTTGAAAAAAAGCAGATTGACAGACTCACTACAGATATTTTCCTGAATATAATCTTTAAAGCTTCACACAGATAGGTTTCTTCTCCTTTGCCCCAAACATAAGGCGATGGAAAAGATTTCAATTCTGACTTTGGTTTTGTCCACTCCCCCATTTATGGAAATACCTGCAGTTTATTGTAAATATCGTCTTCTTTGTGTATGGAAACAAAGATCTGGTTTGTTGTTTATTTTTTTTTGCTATGTTTTTTTTTTTCCTTTGCACATTTCTCAGATGTACCTTTGTTTCCTTCTGTATATAGAAATGTCCCATGGGATCTGAGGTCTATAGATTTGCTCTTCTCTCTTGGTCCAATTCCTTTCCTAATGCATTGTGTTTGTCATCCTTTTAAAAATTATTTAGAATTTAGTGTAATCCCATACTTGGAAATAGGGCTGTGGGTCCTAGTCCTGTTTGCAAGGCATTTGAACAGAGACTCTAAAGAGAGTGTGCAGAAAGCAGTCTGGAGGTCCTCCTGTTCCTGGGGCACTCGTCTCCTGCCTTCCTGCACATCTTGGTTTTGACTGTAAAGGGGGCCTGCAAGAAAGCTGGAGAGGGACTTTTTACAAGGGCATGTAGTGATAGGACAAGGGGGTATGGTTTTGAGCTGAAAGAGGGTAGATTTAGACTAGATAATAGGGGAAAATTCTTTACTGTGAGGGTAGTGAGGCACTGGAACAGGTTGCTCAAAGTTGTGGATGCCACGTCAACTGGCAGTGTTCAAGGCCAGGCTGGATGGGTCTTGGAGTAACCTGGTCTGGTGGCAGTTGCCTGTTCCCATGGCAGGGGGTTGGAACTAGATGTTCTTTTAAGGTCTCTTCCAACCCAAACCTTTCTATCATTCTATGATCCCTTTTCCTTTGGTTCCTGGTAAGACCAGGAAGAGCTTTTGTGTTTTCCTTGGTGGTTGCTTTTCAGGCTTGAGATGCTGCTGGCTTCTTCAGCCCCATTGGGGTGCAATATCCTCTTGCTGGGAAGGTTCAAGTTTTGCTGTTTCTCTCTGCCAGCAGAAAGGAAAGTGAGAATATAAAGCTTTCCTTTTTGCAAGCAAATTGCTTTTCAAAGTCTGTGGTTCTTCCTGGGTTGGGGCAGTACTCCTTGGAAGCAGGTGGTGGCCTTCAGTGTAAGGCAATGAGTGGTCTTCACCAGTCTTTTACATGCAGATAGAGCCCCTTGGCTGATTCCCTCCACAACAGCTTTGGTGGAGGAAGACTTATAGACCTGATGCCTTTCTTGCTGCTCTCCCACAGCCTAGAGAGGCAGGTAGTTGTCATGGTCACTTAAGGACTGGGTGGATGTTGTCTTGATGGATGTAATCTCAAAACTTACCAGCCCTGTGATAAAGCCCTTGTAGTTGTCTGAAGCAATGCTTTCCGGTGGCTCATTGAGCTCCGTTTCCATTACTTGCCTTTCTGGGCAGACTGAGGCTGGTTGTTTTGCAAAGAGATGTGCAGCCAGCCAGGCAAAGTTGCTCTCTGAAGGGGACAGGGGTGACCTTACACTTGCTGATTTGGTAGCTGGGCTCTGATGCTGGCACCCTGCATTACATCTTGTAAATAACTCTGGTTTTCAGTTTCATTTCCTGGACCTGTTTACACCTTGCCAAAAATAATTACAACCTCTGAGACTGGGGTTTGCTGGGTGAGGGGGAGGAAGGCACAGAAAAACCTGCAATCCATGTTTTTTCGCGCACTTTCATTGACGTGGTGCTGCCAGTGGGACTGGGATCTCCCTTCTGGGGCATGAATCAGGCTGTGCTTGCGTTTGCTGGGGATCACTCCTATTGTGTGCATGAGATTTCTTTCCCTTCCTCTGCTCAGTATCATCTTAAATTCATGTCCCAGGCAATGCCTCCCTTGCCTGCTTTATTACCTCTTGAAGTGTTTTCCCAAGTATGTCTTGCGCTTGGATAAACCTCTCCTGCTTTCCTAGACTGCAAATCTGGCTCTTTCTGCAGTCTTCCTCCTCCAGCTGCTGTGTGCATCCTTCCTCTATCCATGCAGAGGCACTTTTCTGCTTCATAGCGTGTTTTTTGAGCACTTTGGAGCCTATGCATCCTCCTTAAGAGGCGGATGGATACCATAGCTCCTGGTTTTGTATCCAAGCCGGCGTTAGCTGTGGTCATGTGTGGAGCCGGTGGGGAAAGCAGGAGTATTTTTAGTGTGCATTTCTTTGCGTCGCTCAGGGGCCCGCCCACAGTTGAGTATTAAAATAATAGCGGGGACATTGGGTAAGCTCTGCAGCAAAATGTTGATATGCAAATTGCCATCTTAAGAGCAAACCTCAAGGCGATTTTTGGCAATGCATGCAAGGCTCCGAAGCAGTGTGTTTTGAATAAAGATTACAACAAGGGATTTTGCCCAGAGGGCACGCTCGTCTCATTTATTCTGAAGCTTAGCAGAGCTGGTAATTCAGTGTTGGAAGCCAGCAGGGTGAAACATATGCACCTTCAAAAAGGTATTAGATTAGCATTGGCAAAACAAAATGTAATGTCACCTCTGTAACTTAAATTTCCAGGGTTGCAGAAGCAATAAATCTGGTTGCATTTCATTTGCAAGTCATTCCTGGGCACTGTCCAGGAAAGAGGTGGCTTTGATGGCTGCGGAGTTGGTTTGGGAGGTTTGGACGCATTATCTGGTAATAAATGAGTTTGTGCCAGCTGCCTCAGTGCTGGTTTGACTTCTGTCTTCAAGCTGGTGATAGGTGGCTTGGCTGTTTCAAATATTGCAATAAGAAACTGGATAAAATATGAATCACTTCATTTTTTATTTCCTGCTTATTGAGTTCATGGTGGCACTATTGGGAAGGAAACAGCAATAAATTAGGAGAACAAAAGCAGTGATTTCATGGTTCTTACTTTGTGACTGGCCAGGTTGGTCTTGCGTCCATCAGTACTTGTCAGAGGTACTACTGCCTCTTTCTGCTGCCAGGCTTGCTTGTATTCAGCAGGTACAACTGGGTGGCTGTGCGAGTTCTCAGGTAGGTTAAAGCAGTTATCCTGCTTCAGTGAGTACAAGAAGCACTGAGGGAGATTGAGAGGAACTATTACATGCCATGGAACCACTAGCCAAATGTTGCCCCATTTAATACTTGAGGACAGAAAAGCAGGCGGCAGTTTTACCCTCTTGATAGTACCTTCTGCACTGGCATATCTTCTTTTCTTTCCCATTCTCACCTAATACTCCTGTTTTATCCTTGATCCTACTTTTGAACCTTATTTGATGTGTGGTGTCTCTTTGTGTCATTAACTGATGCATTGAAGATGTTCTTGATGATTTGGAACACTTGCAAGAGCTCAGGTCCTTTCCCTCCCCTCACACACCTCATAACTAGACTACAGCCACAGTTACTGAGCAGTTCCTGTGTGCTGGTGATGGGTTATATTCAGTAGAGGTTTCCTGGGCAGAGCTGACCAAATGTATTTGCTTGTGGACCATGACAGCATCCTCAGCCATTGGATAGGAAGGCTGAAAGACTGCATCCGCAATGCTTTTCTCTCTTGCATGTGATTTCTCAGGGACTTAAATTATCTGAGCCGAGGTGTGCATTGGACTTGTACACCCCGTTAAATGGGCCACGGCTGGACTTCAGTGAAGTCAGTGTGCCCAACGGAGTGGTGCGAGAACGTGTCCTGGAGCTTGGTGTTCCTTGTTGCACATCACACTGCCTTTGGCTTTTTAGAAGTCTTCGTTGACTTCTTAAGAGATCAGTTGAAATTTTTGATGGAAATTGATGAATCTGTGCCCAAATCTGTCAAGTTTTGTATAATGGTTTAAGTATTTAGATACTGGTAGTAAGAGTAACTTCGTGTGTGAGTGCTACTGTGCTTGTTTAGGGTATAACTGCTGAATAAATGTTGTACAGGTTTAGTTTAACTACTTGTAAAATAAGAGTTTTAAGTGACCGAGGTCAGTGGACTTGCCCCAGTGAGGTGACTAGTTGGGAAGTGGATTTGAGTCATTCCATTTATTCTGGTTCTTGAGGAGTGAGTTCTGTGGCTCTTCAAGAAATACTGATTTGTAAGTGTTTTCATGATCATTTGTTGTGAAGCCTGGGCATTGCTGGGGGAAAGAAAAGTTTGTATCACAATTAATATGTTGCTCTAGGATTGGAAACTGGCAGTACAAGGCAACTTCTTATGAGTTTAGGGTTTTGTTTGTGTTGGTTTTGGGTTTTTTTAGCTCTTAGAGATCGGTACAGATCTGTAGCTTTTAGAGGGATAATCTTCAGTGAAATGAAAGTAGTTGGTAGCTACTTTTTCTTTCTTTCAGCGTAGCATGGAAGAACCAGGTGGCTGAGACTGTGGGAACACGTTCTCCTGACTTTGATACAAGTTGGTGTTGATCAATTCTTAGTTCGCTTGTGTCCTTTTGCTTTAATTATATGTTCCAACACCATAAGACTTTTAAATATCATATTTTGAGGGTGTTCTTTGCCAAAACTGCATGGTTTAAGTGCAGATCCTGTTGGCAGGCATCTCAGGATCTGTTGACTTCCCTCCTTCGTAGCCCTGTCCTCTCTTGCCTAGATTTCCCTCCTTAAAAGTCAAACAAAATTTGATAAAATAGCAGAGCCTTTTAAAACATTAAAAGAAAGTACATAGAAACCCAGAAAATTATGGTCTCATGAGTATATGGCCCTGTGAAGATCACAGTGTCCTCAACAGTGCTGAGTGAGTAGAAGAAAAACATCTTCCTTGCTTGGTTCAGGCACATCTTGAATCTTCGTTGTGTCTGTCCTTTGCTGCATCCTGTACCTCTGTTGCATTAAGCTGGTTATGTCTTCCAGGGCCCTTCTTTGCTGCCTTATGCTTTGTTGAGATGTTGACTCTTCCCTCCAAGGTTGTGAATCTCTGTTCCTGACTTTGAAATGCTCCACGTTTCTGTCTCACCGTTCTTCTCTCTCGATGACATCACCCATGAATGGTTGTTGGGATGCTCTTAATTTTCCCCAAACCTTGTTTTTTTGATGGTATATCTTCAGAAAACTTCGCAGCTGTCATGCCAGTGTTTCTGTCTCTCCAGATTGTATCTGCATTTCTGATATTTCCCATCCAATCTATGTTCAAGTTTCTGCATTCAGTCTCCTATTTTAAGGTCTTTAACACAGGAGTCATCAGCTTACTCTGTATTTGTACAGCTTTTAATGTGATGCAGATGTGATTCCAAAGTGATGCTATGAAAGGTTGATAATACCTTTCAAATTGTTGTTATGGTAGTTAACAGTTTTGGGAATGCTGCCCATTTTTATATATATTTATGTGTGTATATATAAATATACACTATATATACATATAATATATATAAATGTATGAATATATATAAAATATATATATTGACTAGGGACAAAAGTTAACACATTGTAGCATACTAAAATTTGAAAATCTCATAAATAATAAAAGCCATGTATTTTTCCTGTTTCTACCTTGGCTCCTTTGTTAGTTATGGTATTAGCTGCTTTGTGTGGAGAAAATGAAATGGTGAACTCTGATCTTGCCGGGTAAGAAATATTTTTTGTAAAGCTATGCATTTAGACTAATTCTGTCTGCCATACAATGTGCTGAGGATTTGTGATCCTCAGCAGGCATTTGACAGATCTTAACTAGTTATGCTATGTCTTGTCAATCAAAATTAAACGCCTACCTCACTCCTTCCTACTTTCTCTCTCTCTTCCAGATTTTTTTTTAGGTTGGTCATTAAAATTGCTTATAACCATAGAAACGAGGAGAACCCGCCCCTTACGTTCCAGATCTTTAGTATGATATTCTTGTACTGACATCATGTGAGTTATATACACGATGGCTTAAAAAAACCCAACACAAAACCTGCAGGTCGCAGAGTTGTCATTAATTCCTCCCTATAGTGGCATCGTTTCTACAGATGCCAACCAAAGATCATGTCCCTCTTGCATTCCTGTGTGGTGTCCAGCAGGAGAGACCCTGCTGTGGAGAAACATCCTGACAGGATTGATTCAGAGAAGAAAACAGATACATCCATGGGATGGGAAGGGTGGGAGGATGAGATAAGGAGAAGATGGGTCGTGAAGCAGTCTCATGTGCAATGTAGTGCATGTAGATAACTTCAATATTGGTTTGCATCCTCCGAGGGCTGCCTGCACCATTGGGCGCTCTGAGAGGTGGGCGTAATATTGATACTTCTGTAGAACTGGGCCACCATGTTTCTCTGCTTAAGGACCCAAGTTCCCACTTGGCAGGGTGGGATGTGTCATGGCTTAACTTGTGAAAAACTAAAACAATTACTGATTTTTGCTTGTAGAGGCAGTTTAAAAATGTTTGACCCAAGGCCTCATGAAGGTGGTAGAAGCCCTTACCTTAGAGGCAATTAGCATCCTGAGATTTCAGTTCTGGACTCTCTGTGCTGGACAAATAATGTTGTTTTCATTTGGAGCAAGATTGCTCCATGTGAGATTGCTTGAGGCAAGATTTCTGACTTCCCTGTCCCACCCACCTTAAATTGCACGGTCACGTTAATATTGGTGGTTTTTTTTTTTTTTTTTTCCTTACAAATTTAAGGGTTAATTGATCAGATGAAAGTAGTTAACTGCAGCTGCCAGCATTGTTCTCTATAACTCCCTCAGTTTTGCTCTTTGAATTCATTATGGGAACTTGGTAACACATGGAAGCAATACATGTTGTTAAGGAGTGACTTTCCTGGGGACGTGATGGCAGGGCTGGAGGGATCCTCTGCTGCTTGCAATTTGCTGGGACCTTTGAACGCGCTGAGATGGAGCGTGCATCAGAGAAGGGGAAAGTGCAGTCCTGGTGCTAGAGCAGGTTGATGTGTAATTTAGCTGTATACCAAGCCGTTACCTCTGCTTTACAATAGGTTGTTTTTCTATTAGATTTTAATCTAATAGATTTATGATTTTCTAGTAGATTAAAAACAAAGAAACAAAAAAAACTCCCCAAAAACCAGTGTCCCACAAAACCCAGAAAATATGCTCCCAAGACTGTTGGACGTTGAAACATAGACTTTGTTTGGTTTTCAATGTGTAGATGTGATCCAGTAGACAGTGGTACTTCATATTGATGCCTCCTTAGCTGTGTTAGAGGAGGAATGGGATCTGTACAGGGTGTCCTGCGTCTCTGTGGTAAAGTGCACATGCTTTGTGTGTCACTGTACAGTGATTACAAAGAGGGAAGGTTGCCTCCTTGAGAAATCACAGCATGGCTTGATGTTTGGAAGGTCCTCACAATGGAGATGTGGATTGTTCATGAGGCAGTTGGATGTGGGAGTTTCATCACTCTTTCTATAGGAAGGCTTGTCCCTTGGGAAGATTAATTTTGACCTTTGGCCAGAGAAAATAACAAGGAAGGAGCACTGTGTGATGTAGCATGACAATACGTTGCTGGGCAGCATCCTAAAGTTGAAACGTCTGTCTTACCCTGTCATCAAAAGCTGGTGCTGACTGCTGTGATTTAACTTAAAGGTTCTAAAGGTTTTCTTTTGTTTTCATGTGTTGGAGCTTCTGCTGTTGGCTTCTGAGGGTGTTGTAGTACATTGTGTTCATCAAAGAAGAAGAATGGGTAATTGTGTGATTTTTCTAAGGGTACGAAAACTCAGGGCAGGAGCTCTTTGAGCATCCTTTGCTGCTCTCTCCAGCCCCAGTGTCATCCCATGTGATCTGACATTCTGTAGTCTCCCATCCCAAGGAGGGATTAGAATGCTTTGTTGATAAGTCTGGAAGACTGAGTCCTGCATGATGATGCTTCTCCTTCTTAAACCAACCAACCAAAGTTTTCAACAGTTTGATTAAAGTATTTTCTTTGAGGAATAATTGCTGTAAAAACAGCGTAATACTTGTATGTCCTTAATTTTATACAGCGTAAAAGTGCCTCTACCTGAGTTGCCTAAGCCATAATTTTTCTTATTTCCTATTTTATTTTTTATTAAGCCATGATAAATTGCATTAAAAGCATGTTAAATACTTTTTGAAGCATCGGTTTCCAAATTTGGGACAAAAAATTCGAGCTGTTAAAATGCGTGTATGGGAAGTGGATTTATTACATCATTAACTAGAGTCTTCAGAGTTGTGTAAGCTATTGGATCTTTACAGATGTTCTTCTAAAATATGCAGTTGTGTATTTTTCTATATGAATATATCTCTCTCTGTTGCTCTATACACAGCATGTGCACAGGCACTCTTGTACAAATAATCTTCCCCAAAGTAAAAATTTATTTTTTTCCTCTTTCTATGTAATTTAATTAAAAATCAGTTATAAAGATACCACAATTATTTTTCAGTCTTCTGGTAACTGCTTTATAACAGATCGGCTGGTGTTAAAAAGGTATGAGTCCTTTGTGTAGCTTTGTGTTACACTATCCTAGCAAAGGTTTTACTCTTCTGTGCTGAGTCCACTTGGTTGTCCCAGTTGCATGCTTCTAGCTTAGCCATCCCTTTAGTTGCATGGGTTTTCTTTTTGTTGGGGATGTAGGAAAAATGGTGACATATCCTGCTAAAGTGGCTAAAAGTGAATATAAAATATGAGACCACTAAGCAGGGGGTAGTGACAGTTACATGAAATCACGAATTGCAGAAGATGAAAATTAGTTGCTGTATTTCACTGAGCATCCCCTAATTTTTGAACCCTGAAAGTGGTAGGTGTTTTTATGTGTGTTTTACCTTGTCAAGAGATACTGTGTAGACCAAAAGCAAAGCTTGCCTAATACATATATTTTTCTTTAACAAATTCACATGGTGTTAAAACTACCAAAGGCAGTCAAAGCTAAAGATACAGCTAAAACCTCAGTCTTGGGAATGCCTGCACTTCAGACCGGGGGAAACAGAGCAGATAAAAACCTGTATGAACTTTTCACTTTTGATTTTTATTTATTTTCCTTTTACCTGAACAGAGACGATACTGCTGAGACGGGCCTTGGGTCTGTTAGGCTATTGCTGCGTGGTGGTGAACTAGTGGATCCACAGCTCAAGGAAATAAAATTGTGGGTGAGATTTTTTCTGTTTTCTTTCTTTTGATAATCCTTCCTGTTCCACGTTATTTTGTTTTGGGGTTGGTTTGGTTTTTTTTTTTCTTCTTTTTCCCCAACTCCGTATCCCTTAAACTTGTTGGAGGTGATGCTCTATTTTGTAGACCCACCCTCTGGACTTGGGTGTGCAGGAATGCTGTGGGCTCAGTGCTTGCGTATGTTCACCTCTGGATGGCATCTTCTCTCTTGTGGTGGTTTCCTTGTTTTAACTGATCAATATTGGGTGAGCTCCATCCAAATTCTTCCCCTAACAGCTGATCTTTCCTGACTTGGCTGATTCATTAAGCTCTGGGATGTCCCGCACTCACAGTGTATTGACATTGAGTTGGGCTTTCTGGCCAAAGCGAGTATTAATGGGTATGCTCTGCTAGGAACAGATGGTCAGGGAAAGTATCAGTTTTCAAGGTGTAACAGACTGTGTCTGTAAAACCTATAGCGTTTTTTTATCAGCAGAAATGGTTTTCTTAAACTACATCTGTTTTTCCCACCTGGAATACTGTTAACGGTAATTTGTATCGTGGTTAGAATAGTAGTTTCATATACTCCAGCTTAATAGTAGGAAATAAGTCTTCTCTTGGGTATTTTTGGCTTGGTATCTGTTTCTCCTTCGTAGAATACTTTAGAAAGTATACTAGAATTAGAAAAAAGGAAGGCTTTTATATATTTATCTGAATCAATTGATTATCTTACACTTAATTCTTATTCAAGAACTCATGATCTTTGAAACACGTCCTTAAAAAGGATTTAATTTCCGTATGTCTGTTTTCCATAGCATGGGGAGCATTGGCATGTTCCTGCCCTGTTTCATATACAGAGCTAAACAGATTTGTAACATTCAGTAAATAGTATGCAGAAAGTATGCCTATTAACATCCTGAGTAATCACCAACAACAGAGTAAATACGAGGTTAATGAGATTAACAGGAAAGAGGAACTTAAGTATTTGAGTGCACCTCCCCACGGCCCCATAGCCGGTGGCAGCCCTGTTTCTGTTGACGAGCCCAGCATGGCTGTAGACGCAGTAGTGATTTTGCTGCTGTTCCCCATACAATACTTAATGAGTTCCTACTGCTGGCATTTTCTTTAGTTACTGTATAATATTATTAAATCCCACTCCTTGCAAGAGGATTATAGTGTTGGGTTTTTTTTTTGTTTTTTTTTTTCCTCTTTCTTTCTTTTAAAAGTAAATCTTTATTTGTATTTTTTGCTATTTGTTTCTAGTGCTGTGGCTCGGTGATAAGGTGGCTGATTAGCCATTTTCTGAAGTCTTCTCCCAGGCATCTGGTACCCTCCTAGATGTCTCCTCATGGCCTCTGGAAAAATTGGCCCAAGTCTTTTCTGGGAAACATGCTACTGTCAGAATATTGTACTCATAAGTGCATTGAGATGTAGTCCTTATTTTCTTATTCCAGGCTCGATCTTGACTTGATTTCAGTTGTCCTTTGCCTTCCTCCTTCCAAGTGCTCTCCATCACATATTCTCCATTAAGTCTTGCAGGGAGAGGAAGACTGATTTCCAAGCAAAACCATGACCTTTCCCCACCCCCGCACTGTAGTATCACTCAAGCCCTCTCTCTTTTCCAGGTCGGTGGGTTTTCTGGACATGGTGCTTTCTGTCCATCTTCCTCTAGCATCTTCTGGCAGTCATCAATGTTTTCTCAATGTCACTACCTCAGAATTATATTTATTTGAGTTTTCTCCACCCAACACTGTGTATGGGTGGTTGACTCAAAGCTCTAGGCACCAACTCCCCTTACTGGTCCGTTGACAAACTGCAACTTGTTTTTTTTATATTTCAAATGAAAATGCCTTACTGAGAAACCTGTTTTGTTTACTGAAGATAAATCTTGTACTTATGACCCTAGCTTTTCTTTTTACAGTGGTTCTGATTAAACCATGAACCTTCAATTTAAACAATTCGGGTAGAGTATGGGCACTGCATATTGCCTACATGAATTATTTGCCTCTTAGCTTTTGATTTTATTTTTTAGGGTTTGGGTTTGGTGTTTTTTTTTTGTGTGTGCTGGTTTTGATTTTTTTTAGGTTTTTTTTTTAGTATTGCAAGTTACTTCCTTCAGGTTTCAATTGAGTAGGACAGTGATTTCTCTCTCCTGTCAGCTCTTTTACATTTTGGTGTGAGAATGACTGGTTAAGGGATCAGGAGCACAAGCAGTGTTCTACTCTATCCTTCCAGTTGCAGGGAACAATGAGAGAAGAAACAGGAAGAGGCAGCAGATCAATACCTGGCTCCAAGCCTGGTGTCACTGGCTGAATTTTGTTTTTTTTTGATCACTGGCCAGTTTACACAATACCAGGCCTACTGGTAACAGACGAGGTATACCTGTCTCAAAGCAGGAAAAGGACCTTTGCACAGGAGTTTGCAGCATTCATGGAAAGAGATTTAAACTAGATTTGAAGGGTGAAAGGGATAAAACCGGGCTTGAAAGAGATATGCCTGGGGACGGCATGCCAATGTTTGAGGGACAATGTGCTAGTGAGTTCCTTCAGTCTGATGTCTCGGTGGTGGTTGAGGATGGAGATCTGTGTGGCAGAAAATTCACAGGGGTTACTGATGTGTTGGAAACCATAGAAGTGCCTGAGAATGGTCAGGTAGGAATTGGGGCTTCTTCCCCCAGCAAAAGGTGGCAGGATCAATAGCCCCACCAAAGTGCATCTGCATCAAGGCGCACAGCATGAGGCATCGGACAGGAGCGGCTGGAAGACATTGTGCAGCTGGAAAATGTTGGCATAGTTGCTGTCACTAAAACACTGGCATGATGCAGGGGATGGCTGTAAACTCTTCTGAAGGGATGGGCAAGGAGGGAGAGGCGGCGCAGTAGCCCTGTATGTTAGGGAGTGTTTTGACTGTCTGGAGCTTAATGATGGTGACGATAGGGTCGAGTGTTTATGGTAGGAGTCAGGGACAAGGCCAACCAGGCAGGTGTCCTGGTGGGAGTCTGCTACAGACCACCCAACCAGGATGAAGAGGCAGATGAAATACTCTACAAGAAGTCTCACAATCGCTAGCCCTGGATCTCGTGGGGGACTTGAACTTAGCAGGTGTCTGCTGGAAGTACAGTTCAGCGGAGAGGAAAGGGTCTAGGAGACCCCTGGAGTGTGTGTAAGAGCTCCCTGACCCAGCGGGTGAGTGGGCCAGCGAGGGAAGGCGCCCGTGGAGGTGCTGCTCGTGAGCAGAGGCGGCCTGGCGGGTGATGTGATGGTTGGCGGCCACCTTGGGCACAGCGACCACAAAACGCTGGAGTTTCCATTTCTCAGAGAAGTCAGGAGTGGGGTCGGCAGAACTGCCGGCTTGGGCTTCTGCAGGGCAGGCGTTGGGCTGTCTAGGAGCCTGGCTGACAGAGTCCCTTGGGAGGCAGTTCTGAAGGGCCAAGGGCTCCAGGAAGGCTGAGCGTCCCTCAAGGAGGAGATGTCAGAGGTGCAGGCGCAGGCTGTCCCCATGTGTGGGAAGGCGAGCGGGCAGGGAAGGAGACCAGCCTGGCTGAAGAGAGAGCTTTGGCTGGAACTCAGGGGGAAAAAGGAGAGTTTGTGACCGTTGGAAGAAGGGGAGGCAGCTCAGGGGGGCTGTAAGGATGTTGTGAGGTTATGCGGGGAGAACATGAGTAGTGCCAAAGCCCAGCTGGAACTTACTCCGGCTACTGCCATAGAAGACAGTAAGAAAAGTTTGTATAAATACATTAGCAACAAAAGGAGAGCTAATGAGAATCTCCATCCTGGATTGGATGCGGGGGGTAACATAGTGACAAAGGGTGAGGAAAATGGTCCCTAATGCCGCCTTTGCACCAGTCTTTAGTAGTAAGACCAGTTTTTTCTCAGGTTGCCCAGCCTGCTGAGCTGGAAGACAGACAGGGAACAGAATGAAGCTCCCGTAATCCAGGGGGAAGTGATGAGTGACCTGATACAGCACAAAACACACACAAGTCTATGGGGCCAGGTGGGATCCACCCTGAGGGTACTGAGGGAGCTGGTGGAAGTGCTCATCAAGCCAAATCCAGTCATTTATCAGCAGTGCTGGCTGAGTGGGGAGGTCCCAGAAGACTGGAGGCTAGTCAGTGTGACGCCCATCTAGAAGAAGGGCAGGAAGGAGGATCTGGGGAACTGCAGGCCTGTCAGCCTGACCTCCATGGCAGGGAAGGTTATGGAGCAGATCATCCTGAGTGCCTTCATTCGGCACGTACAGGAGAAGGAGGTGACCAGGCCCAGCCAGCATGGGCTTATGAAAGGCAGGTCCTGCTTGACTAACGTGACCTCCTTCTACAATAACATGACCTGCCTGGTGGATGAGGCAAAGGCTGTGGGTATTGTCTCTGAACTTTAGTAAAGCCTTTGACACTGTTTCCAACAGCATTGTCCTGGAGAAACTGGCCCCTTATTGGAAGACAGACATTGAGGTGTGCAGGAGCGGGCTGCAAACTAGGACCATGCGTGGCAATCAGTTAGCTGAGGGGAATGTGCTCGAGCTTGTCTAGACAACAATTAACATGATGAGGCATGTTTGCAGAGCACAGGGGAGTGGGAGACGGATGGCGCCAAGGAAAGGCAACACCTTGCTGTTAATTGCTGGTAGTTAACCACCAATCAGGGATTGCCTAGTATGCAATACTTAGCTTCAAGAACCAATCTGTTTAAAATGCGCAGCTTCTGAAAGTGTATAAAAACTCGTGCTTCTGTACAATAAATTGTCATTTGCTTGCATCAAGCTGCGTCCCGTCTCTTCATTCGCCGCAGAGGTGTGGGAGCATGTCTAAAGAAAGGCAACAAAGCTGGTGAAGGGTCTAAAGCACAAGTCTTTTGAGGAGTGGCTGAGGTAACTGGGGTTGTTCAGCCTGGAGAAAAGGAGGTTGAGGGGGGACTTTATGGCTCTCTACAACTACGTGAAAGGAGGTTGTAGCAAGGCGAGTGTCAGTCTTATAAGTAACAAATGATAGGATGAGAGCAAATGGCCTCAAATTACACCAGAGGAGGTTTAGATTGGATATTAGGAAGAAATTCTTCCCCAAAAAGGTTGTGAAGCCCTGGAACAGGCTGCCCAGGGAAGTGGTTGAGTGACCATCCCTGGAGGTATTTAAAAGACCTGCAGATGTACTTAGGGACATGGTTTGGTGGTGGACCTCATAGGGCCAGGTTAATGGTTAGACTTGATGATCTTAAAGGTTTTTTTGAACCTAAAAAAATCTATGATTCTGTGATTGTGCCCTGTCACAGCTTTGCCCACAGCTGAGATTTCCTTTCCAGACTGCATTGCTGGAAGTGAGCCCAACATCTTGGCATTGGCTGGGCAAAGTGGAAGAGCACTTGACTGCTTCTGCAATGCTGTGGGAGGGAGGAGATATAATTCCACCAAATTGCTGTCCAGCAGCACAGCTTGGAAAGGTCCTCTGGGTTCATCTCAGTGTGGTGGTTTAATGATTTGCTGCTCTTTAAGAACTGAGAATCATACAATAGTTTGGATTGGAAGGGATGGCCTTTAAAGCAAGGACCTTTAAAGGTCATCTTGTCCAACATGCCTGCAATAAGCAGAGAAGTCTTCAACTAGATCAGGTTGCTCAGAGCCCTGTCCGACCTGACCTTGAACACTTCCAGGGATAGGGTATGTACCTCCTGTCTGAGCAACCTGTTCCATTGTTTCACCATCCTCATTGTAATAAATGTGTTCCTTGGAAACTGAGAAGATGGGGTTTTGATGGGAATAGTTTCTCCCTTGCCTTGTGAAGACGCGATATAGGTCAGTCTGAGAAGAAAGTAGCTCTTGAGTTTGCTTGGTGGGATGGTCTTTCTCCACTTTCCCACAGTTCCTTTTACGGTTTATAATTGGGAGACCAGTTAAACTCGGTGATGCTCTCTCAGTGCTGAGGCTTTGGCTGTGAGTCACAGTACTGGTCAGCGTGCAGAGAGCTCATGCTGATGCTTCCAGATGTTGCAGTGTAGTTGGACAGAGAGCTTGCTGATATGGAGGACAGCAAGACCTTCATAAGAGGGAGGAGGAAGCTGTTAAAAGCCACAGCATGATTGCTTGTGGTTTTATTTTGATCTCTTTGCATATAGAAAAGTGGTGAAAATCATAAATGGGTGTACGTTAGTGCAGAGGAGGGACTTGCACATATTCCTGTGCAACGGCAGGGAAAACTATTCAGGTTGCTGCAGCATGTTACTAATATTTGTGTATGAATGCTTAAAATTTTACAAGAGACTTCTAAAACCTGAGAAATCTATTTTGTTATCTTATAAGTGGATGATTAAACCCTCCACATTTTCTTCTTTTTCACTGTGGGAATCTTGAAGTCATTACACTTGTTTTCTTTAGAAATCATACTAAAAGCAAAGTGTGGCTTCATTATTTATTTATTTATTTAGGGAAAGCGCTTCTCTTCCTGTTTTATTGAAAAGCACTTTAATTGATCTTTCAGACTGTTGAGAATAGGACAGAGAAGAAAATATTTAATGCAATGTGTAATTCTTTCTGGTTTTGCCTCAAAATAATAAGCCACTTTGCTAAGATTTATGTATCTGAAGACATTTTATGCACACAGTGCAGCTATGTTTTATCTGCCTACTGCAGCAGGCTGATGCAAAGAAATGCTTTGATCAATGGTATGAACTCGTTCAGGATAACTCCCAAAATGTTCCAGTGATAAACACAGTACCACTTTCTTGCCACCTTGATTATAATTGTATCTTTTTATGTTTGTGACTTACATTTTCTTAATTGAAACTACGTGAAGGTTAAAAATTAAAATGATGCAAGTCCATTTCTTGCTGGGCTGTACTAAAGCAGAATAACACCCCATTTAACCAGGAGTCTTTCCTATGCATTTTGCAGCACTAGGACACTTTGGAGGCAGGTGAGGTGCCTGTGCCTTGTCTTTTAATTTTCCTAGATAACGCAATGCTGCATTACAGAGTGTATGGAAGGCTGGCAATTGAACACAGATTGCCTGAATTGCAGAGCATCGCTTCAGTGTTAACACCTCCCTCCTGTCTATTTAATGTGAAACACCTGTGGAGATTCAGTGCTGTGCTGTGCTTACCTTCAAGGTCTGAGGTCTGAGCTTCTTCAGTCTGCACATGCTGGCTGAGTCAGAAGTATTTATGGGCTGGATTCACCTTGCTTTGCCTCCATTGTAGTCAAAGGTCAACTAAAATAATGCGTATCAGGTCTTGTTCAGTGGTTGTGATTTGTGGTGGCTGAGATGTGGACAACATATGTATTAATTCACACCTCCATGGTTTGCTTTTTCAGTACTAAAGACTTCTGGGGATATCTGGACATGGTTTGGAATAGTCACTGAGAGACTGTGTCTGCAAGCTCTCACTAAAATAATGAGCTGTAGCCTGTCATGGTGGGCTGAAGCAGAGCTTTTTGGAGGTGTATGGCAGCGTGCCAGAGGAGTGATGGAGAAGGGACTGAGCTTGAAGCCCCCATCGAAAACCTCTTGCTTGCATGTAGCCAGACTAGAGCCGCACAAACAGGTGTCCTGCTCTTGAAGGTCCAGCTGGTAATCATTGAGTTTGTGCATTGCTGTAGGATATAGGTATTGTGAGCTGGAAGATGTGCTAGCTCAAGACAAGAAGGTTCATTCCTGACTTGCTTAACTTAAAATTTATTGGAGAGTAAAAGGAAGCGAGGAGATAATGATCAGCATCAGAGCCAGCTGAGAGGCTGGAAGCAAATCTCAGCTCACAGCAAGGGTGTTTCAGGGCAGTAGTTCCTGAAGGAAGCCTGATGTCCCACAAGGACAGTTTTGGGAAGTCCTTTGGAGCCTAGGAAGACTGAGGAGATGTGGACCATGGGGTTGTTGACAGCTTTCCATGCTGGTGAGTTTCTCCGTGCAAGAGGTTCAACTTCCTATAAGTTGCGTGAATGTCTCAAGTAATTGAACCACCTTGTTGAAATAGCTTTCAATAATTCAGAGGTGTTCAGCTGCATTTGTTTGAAATATGCCGTGTGCCATGCCTTAAGAGTACATTTTCAATGTATTGTTGGGTCTCTCTTAATTTAATTTAATGTTGAGCTTGAGAAAAAGAGCCCCTGTCTGCCCTCTCACTCCCTAAGAAAAAAAAAAAAAAAAAAAAAAAAGTGAGAACTAAGCAAAAAGAATTTGTCATGAAACTAAATTCACTTAGAAATACCTAGTTTAGAAGGGCATCTTTAGAAGCTCATTCTGTACTTTTATTGCAAGGATGGTGTTATACTGCTGTACTATATCAGAGAACTGTGTAACAGCAACTCCTCTGTCCTGAACAACTGCCTAGAGCTGTAGGGTTTTGTGTTTAACCCAACGAATATTTTAGCTTGGTCTTTCCAGGGGTAAAATGAAGGAGTAGCTGCTCTGAAGGATTAGTACAGGATGAGTTAGGCGTTTGTAAAAGGCATTAAAAGCCACAGTTGCTGTAGCTGGATTACATCCCAGTGCTGGAAATGGGAGGCAAGATGCTGTGGTTCGTTGTCCTGTTGCAGATCCTCCTGCTGATGGACCTGGCTGCTGTGGGTAAAGCACAGGTCTGGTGTGAGCATGGCAACATGCATCTGGATTGCAGGATGAAGACAACTGGTTATTTGTTTAGAGTGTGCTTAGATGAAAGGTGCTAAGATCAGATGAAAAGGGGAAAAAACCCTAACAACGAACCTCAAAATCCCTCATGCTTCCCAGCATCAATCATAAAAAGAATAAAAAACCTCAAGGATATCTCTTTTCTTTTCTCTCACAGTTTCAGTACGCACTACAGGCCAAATGCTTGTGCTCACCACAAGGAAGCTGTTTCTTGACCCCAGAAGCTGCATCCCATCATCTTCCCCCTTGCTCTCAGCCACGAGGCAGGAGTAACGCAGCCCACTGGGAAAGGAGATGCACAAGGAGTAGCTTGCAAGCAGAGAATGGTGGTGTCCTCTGTATGTCCTGCCTCTGCAGCATCACCACACAGGTCCAGGATAGGAGCCAGCCAACATCTTTGATCTAGGTAGCCACTAGCTGGGGGTATTGACACCCGTTTTCCCACTATCAGGGTTATCTGGTGATCCAGCAATGCTTGGAGCAGCCCAGCTTTTGGTCTGCTGGCTGGGCTTGGTGCTGGTTTTTTGCTACCTTCTCAGAAATCACTCTCAACTCAGCTTGCTTTTTTTAGTAACGTGCATCATTTGTAATACTAAAGGCTCTCCTGCAATGGAGGAGTTTTTGGCTGTTATTTTTAACTGAATGTTTCATTGATCTGATTTACAGCATGAGCTGCTGGCTGCTATATTAGCAAGAGAGAGGAGAGCCAGCCATGGTGTGGGGCAGGGAAGAAGCAGTGTGGGGAGGTCTTGAGTTATCTCTCTTGTCAGAGCTAATGCATCGCAGAGCTGCAGCCCAAAGATGCCTTTTTGCATCATTCTAAGCCAATAAAAGTCAGGGCTCCACTCTCTTTTAAGTGGATCCATGGACTTCAGCCCTATGCAACATTTTGGCACTGGTATGCTGGTGTCTGTGTGGTGAGCCAGTTCCAGAGCCTGATTGATTCAAAACAAAACCCTACCAGAAATAATAATAATAATAAAAAGACTTAGGGGAAAAAAAACCCCACAAAACCAAACATGTAGATTTTAGGTAGATGGTGGGATGTAGTCTGAGCTCTGGAAGGCAGCTTGCTGCTCTTGCTTGGGTTGAATGAATTTTGCTTGCAACCCCAGCTGAAGAGGCTGAGTGCCAGGCATCAGGATATAGTGGGACCTTGGTTGGTGCAGCAGGGTGGAATGTGGTTCCTTTTGGGCAGCACTGTTGTCTGTGACGTGGAATGCAAAGCCTCCATCGCTGATGCTTTGCTACATGGTGACTGCAACCCAGAGCTAGGAGCACCTGAAACCTTCAGTGACAGGTTTGAGGGTTCAGCTTAGCCCTAACCAAGTGTGTAAATAGCTGCAAGCCAGAGGAATGGGTTGTTTTTCTACTAGGTGAACAAGAAAATGAAATATAAATACAATGTTTGGGGCACAGGTATGAAAGTGGGAACAGAGGAGCGCCATTAAGTTGTTTGCAGAAATGGATTTATTTTTTTTTTTAATGGTAGTTGGAAGTCTCTCACTTCTTTTAAAGCTTTCTCCTGTTGGTGTCTTTCTGCCTTTTAGTAGGCTGGCTGAGTTAACCACATCAGAGAAAAGAGTACAGTTTGCTGATTTTCTCTTCTGTCCAACTATCAATGAATGTGTTCAGGAAGCACCTAAAGACTTAGTATCTCAATGTCCTCAAGGAAAACAGGAAAATTCACTGACTTGCCTGTTTTTTTGGTATAATCCAGTCAAACAGTTAGTACGTGTCCTGGTCTAGATTACCCATGTATGCTGCTTGCTGTCTGTGTGGTGCTTGGGATGATGCTTTGGAGAATGAATTGAGACATGAATGGGGCTTGAAGCTGCAGAGGGGAAGTGCCCGTGAACACAGGCAGTATGTGGAGAGATTGTGACAGAAGCATCATGGTGACACAGAGTAAGGGAGCAGAGCTATCATGGCAGGAAGCATTTTGTACGGGACATGGGCAGAGATGCTCAGCTCCACTGTTGGCTTTGAGAATGCATTGCTCTGCAGTGCTCAGTGCTATGCAGTGTAGAAATGTGTGGTTTTATCACTGCTAAGGCACGTTAAGCAAACAAAAAGGACTTAGAGACCCTTCAGTTGAAGGGAAGTGTGTCTTTTTTTCAAGATACTGTTCTGAAAGTTGGATGTTTAGGACGTAGTTTTCCTGATCTAAAATAGCTGAGTCACCGGGCATTTGGTGCACTTGGTAAATCCCCTGGAGGTGGAACCAAAGAAATGGTAACATCAAGGAACCTAATTCTGAAAAATAGCACCTCTGTAACAGTCAGGGTGGCTATCTTTGTTTTAGAGATCCTGAATTGCTGAATTGTTTTATGACAAGTGTGTCTATGTCCACAGTTAGAAAGTAGGGGTGAGGTTCAACCTGTCCTGTTAGTTTGAGCTTCTTCATATTTTCCTGTTTTCTCCTTTGGCTTGGCATTAAGCTCGCAACTGGAGTTTGGACCATGAAGGGCCCACTGAAGTTAGTGATAGTGCTGTGTATCAGTTGTCTGCTTGATGACATGCAACACAAACCTCAGTCCTGTTCTTCCAACAAAACCACATAAAGAGTTTCTCCTCTACTTGAGAAACTGTGTTTTCGTTGGATGATGGTGTTCAGAGGGGAAGAAGTGAAGTCTTTACATTGCAAATGCAACAGCAGATAAGCAAAAGGGCTGAAAGCTTAAGGCTAGCCAGCTCAGGGCAGCAATCCTTTGCACTTTGCTGGAGGGGGATCCTGGCTACTGAGACTTCTGCACTGAAAGCCAGCTGGCAGATGGGAGATAACTCCAAACTGTTCTTTTCTGTTGGTATGTGTGACTTTGCCAAGGAGGAGGTTCCTGTCGTGCTGGGTGCTACTATTCATGGTACTAATGCAAATTTCTATGCTTCATCATGAGATGTTCTGGGCCTCTGAAGATAAGTATGCCTTCGTGTCTGAGGTGAGGAAGGTTCTTGCATACCCAGACTTGCTTTCTGAGGGCTCTTTTCCCTGAATGCCCAAATTAGCTCTTTTTTCTGTGGAGATGTTGTTTGTAAATTTTTTGTTGCCTTCCACTGACTTCAATTTACCAGTGACCTTTCTTGCAGCCTGAATGCAGTGTTTTTGGTACTGTGAGCAATATAAACTCTCTTAAATTATACCTCTTGCCCCCCATCCATCTCAGTTTAGCTTTGCAGGAGGATCGTGCATTATCACTTGGAGTTTGCTTTCAGAGTTGAGGAGGGTGATAAATGCTTGTGGTAGAAACTGGCTAACATGGACTCCTTTAGGTGGCTCAATATGTGGAGAAGAAAGAAGAATGGATTTTTAATAGTGGGGTTTTTTTGGGTTTGTTTTTTTTTTTTTTTTTCTCTTCATGATAGAATTGTAGAATGGTTTGGGCTGGAAGGGACCTTAAAGATCATCTCTTTCCAACCCCCCTGCCATGGGCAGGGACACCTGCCACTAGACCAGGTTGCTTAAAGCCCCATCCAGCCTGGCCTTGAACACTTCCAGGGATGGAGCATCCACAGCTTCTCTGGGCAAACATGTTCCAGTGTCTCACCACCCTCACAGTAAAGAATTTCCTCCTGATATCTAACCTAAACCTACCCTCTTCTAGTTTAAAGCCATTCCACCTTGTCCTGTCTCTGTGTCATCTTTTTCCTGTGTTTTCTGGGATTTTAGGCAAAGATGTTCAGGTCAGTTGATTTTTCCTGTCCCACAACTAGAAATGACAATTCAGGTCATTGCATTAAAGGCAGCTGTGACTTGGTGATAAGCTGGACTAGTGCAAACTCTGCCATGTGTGCTTGCCTTTGCATGCTTTTGCACCTGGAATTGTTTCCACCTCCATGAGATGACTTTTGATTGGAAACCTACAGGTGAGTTGCTGTATTTTTCTTAGTAATCTCTGGCACTCCCTTAATTTTTACACTGCAGTTTAGTGGAAGGGCTGTTGAGATCCAGCTGTGTTGGCATTCATCAATTTTGCTCTTGCTTAACTGCAAACAAGACTGTGTGTTAGGTGGCAAAAATCTTTAAAATAGAAAAGCAAATTCATGCAATGAATGATGTACATTAGTTTTTGGAGTAAAGTGACACAAATTGGATCATTGTTTTAACTGAAGTACTAAATTTTTGTTAGCACCCTGCAATACTTAATTGTGGTCCTGATTTCTTGATCAAATGGGAGGGTAATATGGGTGAATGCATCTGCTGGTGGATGCATTTGTGACAGATTTATGTTGGAAACACACTGTGTAATTTGCTGGTTGGGCACTGTATACTTGGGGAGCAAGAAAGTAGTCTTCAGGTCTCTGGTTGTGGAACATCTGCTCCTTGGAGGAGGTATATTGCTGTCCATGAACTGATACTCTGCTGCTTCTCAGACTACGTATATGTGAAGAAACGCAAGTGGCTGAAGTGACTTCAGGGCTGGAGGAGCAGTGGCTGGCTGCACTACTGTTGGCTACGCCACCAAGATTGGCCTTACTGTTGGTGGGGACACAAACCAGATTGGTGGGGACACGAACCAGGATGTCACAAAAGAAATGTCTGAAATGCAAGCTTCAGAAGGAGGATCTCCGTCTGCCAAAGAGCAAGCAGAAGGCACCTGGTTTCCTACAGGTGTGCCTTTTACCTCCTGACACATTCTCTGCCCCTTGCTGTCTTTAGTTGCTTCCCCACCACAAGACAAGCTGTGACTCTGGCTGGGTGCCCATTTTTTAATTACTTTATTTTTATATATATATATTTATATATAAAATAAAGTTACTCGGGGGTAATCCGCATGCTGGGTAGTTTCTGCAAGTGTTGTGATTTGAACTACTCCACACTGGTGTTCACTTATCTTTCTCTCCTTGATTCAGCCCTTAATATTTCACTCAACTTTTAGGGTGGTATGATGTTTTAGGATTTTTCCCCCCCTTTTTTCTCCATTTTCCTTGAAGCTGTCCAAGAGCTTCAAGTTAGGGAGCAGCTGAAAGGGCAGGAGAGTGGGACTAGTACATGGGAAAGTCAGGGTGGACCATTGATGGTTCTTGTATTGTAATTCTTTGTGGCGATCATCACCATGTTGCTGGGAAAGGCTGAGGAAGTGGCATCTGTCATTCCGTGACCATGGGAGGCTGGCCATTTTGTTTGCAAATATGGGAAAACTATAGGATGAGCGTCTGGAGGCAGTGCCATGGTAACAAGTAGTAAAGGTTTCTCTGTCTGCTCCAGAAGATCTCCTGGTGGGGAATGTCGAAAAATGCATCTCCTGTGACTTCTGCATCCCTTGTGACACAGCATCTCTCTTGACTTTTGGTAGCCTATTTGTGGAAGTGTTCATGGAACATATTCTCCTACATATTTTCCCATCTGTCTTTTTTCCCTGAATTCACTGGCCTTGGTGTATGCTTAAGAATAGACATGCTTTCTGCATTATGTTGAGAAGGCAGCTAAGAATTTATTTTTTGACCTTCCTGTGTTTAGATGATAATATTTTTAGTATCTTACATGATGGCTGTTTCTGAGTCGATTTGTAGTTTGGACTTTCTTTTCCCATTTAACTTTAGAGAAGAAAGCTTGATCATTGTCTTAATCCGAAAGATAATTTGGGGTGTTCTGTCACCCAGACGAGGTTGTGCAAGGGGCCTTTTCATGGTGCTTTGTTACCCTTTTACATTGTTTATAAAATGCCTTTTCAAGAATCGATGAATTGGGCTTGTGGGATTTACAGTCTGCAAGAACATACAGTCGCTAGGCTGTACAGACCCTGAAGAAGCATGAAAAAAGAGAGACCCCAAAATATCATACTTCCTCTACCCTCAAAAAATGTGAAAAGGGGAGGAAGAGATTGTTACTCTATGTAAATTTTTTTTAATTATTTTTCATTTTTTAAATTACCTTCCTCACAGTATTGGTGATTAGATGGGCTTTTTCTTTTATTTGTCACCCCATCTTAAGCTGGATTAAGGCAGATAGCTAGGGATGGTGTGGCCTTTTCAAACAAGGGATAATACAAACAAGAGCATCTGGAATGACTGTAAGATTGTAAGATACAGAAAAAGTTTCCTGTAAAAATGTATCTCTTTGGGATGTGGTGTATCCCTTGAATGCAATGTAGTTGGACCCTGTTCAGCTGTGTAACTTTTGACATGGATTGGCATCTGGTTCTCTGAAGGCTTAATGGTGCCTTTAATTAAAAGTAGTCTAGGAATTGCCTAGTGAGACACAGGGTTCATTTAGCTCAAGAATCTCTTTTGGGTAGTGACCAGTAATATGCATGCTCAAAAGAAGAGAAAGTAATGTCCTGATATGCAAATGTGGTGATAATTTCTCCCTGGGTTTCTCCTGATGGTTAATCATTAAGGCTGGCTTAAGCATTTGTGCTGCAACTTAGTTATGACAACTTTGGCTGGCCTTGTTATACACTTCCCTGTGCCTTTGGATGCTTGAGTTCTTGGCCTCTGCAACCTGTGCTACAGTTAAATTACTCAAAAAAAAAAATCACTTATCTCTTGAGAGTTTCCTGACTTTTCATTTTTTTGGGGGAGAGATTTCCTCGGTTTTTTTTCTGCTATGGGGTAGGAAGTGTACAGGTTCCAAATGTCTTCTCTAAACTGTTCCTTACTGAGTTTATTTCTGCTGTATTTGGTACCAGTCTGTTTTCTAAGTCAAACTTACTCCTTCGGTGTGTCTCCTTCCTTCTCCCCTGTTGCCATGGGGCAAGGAGCATTTTTGCTGCTCATCTCTCCCCCGTACTTTTGTGAGCTCCTTCTCTATTGAAAAGAAGATCCAAATGACGTTGCACTACTAATTTTACTTTATAATTTTACATTGCAATAACCAATAATAATTATATTTTACATTAAAAGAATCTCTGTATTATTCTGTCATCTTTCCTGTGCATCCTATTGCTTACCTGAAAGTAGTTGCCTTGGGCTAAGTTACTTTTTGAGGTGCTGGTGGTGACATACAGTTCCTTTTTGTTGGCTTCAGTTTGTGTCAGGTTCAAGTGGTGATGACACTGGTCCCAAGGGACTTGACTTGAAGAATTTAGTGGAGACCTGTGACTCCTTCCATGGTCAGTGGAGCTCCTTCGAGGAGGCTCCAGTCTTCTCCCTTGACTTCAGAGAAGCCAAACTGGATTCCTAGACACAACACTTCAGTTATGTGGGTGAGCTTGGCCGCAGAATGGCTTTTTCTCCCTTCCTTTTTTTCCTCACATATTCAGGGAATTTAAACTGAATTCATGTTAGTGTTTACTACTTTCAAATGTGCTTACATGGCTCTCTGGCTGCTGTTCATACCTCTGCAAACCTCTTCCTTGCACATCCCAATCCTCTGAACGATCAGAAAATCTTTGACAAAGCGTTTAATTATCTGTGTTCCAGTCTCACTGCCTGGACTTGGCAATATTTATGATTCTGCTTATGTTTGCTTCCTTCTAAACTGGTGTCCTGGCTGGAGAAAGGAGGGTCGGGATTCCTGGTTGAAGCTCACCAGTTGTGAGCATGGGGCCTGCTATCCCTGAGCTCATGCATCACCCATGGAGCAGCTTTGAGCTTTCATCTCTGCTACTTGTGATAGTTTGTCCACATTAGAGAAACTCAGTGGAAAATTTTCTGCCATTAATAGCTCTAAAATCAAGCCAGCAGCATGAACTGCTTTAAAAGTTGTGACTTGGAGCAGGCTACCATTATTTAAAACCCTATGTGTTTAATTCCTTTGCAGAAAGCATCTTTTTGGGACCATAATTCCCAAGCCAGATCCTGGCTAGAAGTTGCAACACCAACCATTAAGGTCATCTTTCCACTTTGGCACAAAGGCGGTCAGTTGAAGGATCCTCCACTTTTCTTCAGTGCCTTTCACTTTGATCTGGGAGCACTTTTTTTTATCTAGCCTCCTGGCATCTTTGTGAGGAAGGGAGGTATTGAGAGAGAATAATTTATAGGACTCTGTGGCATGGTGCCATTTTGTTAACAGTGTAATCACACTTGAAATATTCAATAGAACATTGTTCTTGAGTTAACAGGGAAGACTGTCATTGGATTATGTCCCATGTGTTGTTTTTTTTTTTTTTTGCAAAGTTTTCTTGCTGCATATCAGATAAATGATTGTATCTGCATCCTTAATAGCTGGTATCAGAAGTGAATTGCTTCAATTAAAATACTTTGAATTTATTTTTTCCCCATATAAGACTCTTTATTAGTTTACATCCATACATTCCCCCCCCGCTCCCTCCCCCCTTAAAATAATCCTGAAATTAGTATCCAAATTTTCCCTCTGCCCATACTCTGGATAAAGCATCTATTTCCAAATATAACAGAATGATGTTAACATTTTATTTGTTATAGAAAGAAAAATAGGCTGGAGATGAACAGCAGAGTGATAGTTCTTCTTTGAGAAGATAGAAATTCCTTTTCCTCTGTTGTTGTTGTTGTTAGATCTATACCAGCTGTGACTGTGATGGTGCAGGTGCTTTAGCTAGTACTGGGCTCATGGGTGGACAACAGGCAAAGGGCTCTAAGAGCATAAGCAGAGTATTTCTGCATTTTGAGAGGCTACAGGGTTCGTTTCCCTATCAAAGTAGGGCTGAGAGAAATGAATGCGGATGAGAGAACCATTTTTTATTGTTTTCAGAGTCAATCTGGAAAAGTCAGAACACCCTTCCAGCCAGCCTAGGTAAAATAGGGGTAATTCAAGCGAGCTTGAATATCTCTTTTCTCAGAGATTTTCAGCAGATGTTCTGTTTTAAAACATGATGTTCTTCGTGGTTATTTGGAGATGTACATACGGTACCTGCTGCCTTGTTACCGAATGGAGGAGCTCAGATTTAGTATCGTCAGCACTTTCTTGTTCAGCTTGGTGTCCCTTGTCCTAATTTCTGGGAAAGAAAGTACTCTTCGTAGTCAAAAAGGGATGCTGGAACAGATAAAGTGTTCCCATATGGTAATTCTTGTGCTCCAAAGTTATGAGGAACCTTTGATCAGTCCTCTGCATGATTATCTTAATATCACGAGGGCTGATAATGTAAATGGCATTTTCAAGCTTGACCTGATTCATAAATAGGATAAGTTAAAATGATGAATGTGATCAAGTTATTTGGTGCAGCTGCTTCCAGGGTTGGATGGATTTGAATTTCTGCCGACAAGGCATTGAGACCACTGGGAAGGACATCCCTGACCTTATTAACAGAGTGCAGGGGAAGGAGGAGCGTTGAGAGCAGAGCAAGACATGAAGAGTAGGTAGATTGTGGTGGTGCTGACTCTGCTTTGATGCCTTGGTCTAATAGTGAGGTCTTCTGCAATAGTTTGGTCTACTTTTAAGAAAATAGTTAATAATAATGACTTTTCTTGAATGTGTTCCTGGTACTGCTGCTGTAGTTGGTGCATGTCAATGTCTGTTTCTGGTTTGGGTTTTTTTTTTTTTTTTTTGCATGGTACTGTGGGCTCAGGATTGTTGCTGGTGAAGCATTTTCAAGCAAAAAAATGGGCTGTGGGCACTTAAATACTGATTTATTGATAAAAACATCTTTTTAGGTTATTTGTGTGTTCTGGCAAAAATTATGTTGGCACAAGATTCTCTGGTCCATGGCAGGACTTTCTCTCAAACCCAGACTTTGTGAAATGCTCCTCAGTGATGTGCAGGACTCAATCTGGATCCATGCTTTGGAAATCTCTCTCCTGCAGCATCTCATTTGTGTATCTGAAAATTAGGTTTAAATCTGTTTTCCTTCTCTTGTCTTAAGATTGCATCTACGTATAACTTTTGCCATAGTTTAAATCAGGTCTGAAAGCTTTGACGTCGCAGTAATTCATGGCTGTGAACCAGATGGGAGGATCCCTTGCCTGCTAGCTCTTGGTGTTGATGAAGAAGCAGCATCTCAGCAAGGAGTAGCTATGCTGAGTAGAACAGTGGGTGCTGTCTTGTATCCTACAGATATACATCTACATTGCATGGTTGTGTGCTTTTCTATTTCTTGTGATGCCAGACCCAGGTTTTTTTTTTTTTTCAGCCCATCTTGGTTACCCTATTTTCCATGCAGAGCAGATGCTCCACTGATCCACTGAACTGAAGACTCCTGCCTGCATCATCACCCAAATTTCCTTCAGCCATATAGACAGCCCATCCGTAATGATCCTTTTAAACCAAGATGTATCATCATAGCTAGAGGGGGAGAAGGATCTTTCCATGCTAGAAACAAGGTTCTGACCTTTTTTTGCTGGCTGGTGCTGGTGCCAATGCCAATGTTGAACTGACAGCCTTTGAAAATCATCTCCCTGATCTGAGGAGATTTTGTAGCTAACATCTAGGTCTGTGTCTAGGGGACGTTGAAAGTGAAGAGGTTTATTTTTTCACAACTACAACAGTGTAGAATAAGAAAACGTATATATGGAATTTTTTTAATGGTGTGTGTATATATGAAAATATGTGTGTTTGTATAACTATATATATTATATATAAAAATATGTATAACAATCTATAATACTGTGGCTTTTTTGCACTGACAAGTTAAAGTAGCAACAGGGGAGAATTGCCCAAAATAGAGGAGCACTAAATCAAATTGATTTCTGGCTTTTGCTACCTGTTATAAACCCAATTTAACCCCCTCAGTTCCAGCCTTTGTTCTGAACTGACCACCTGAGCACTGGACTCCCAGTGAGCAAGCTCTGGGTGAGAGTTATTTATTGCAGCTCACTTAGACACAAGTGGAAGAGGCTTCGGAAACAGAGGGAAATGTACTCTGAAAACCTTATAAACGGAAAGCTCCAAAGAATTTGGATTTCTGGTTTATTGACTCTGCTGTAACTGGATGTATTTTTGTAAAAATATCATCTCCAGTTGTCAAGTTGCAAGGGAGAAGACTGTTAATATCTGGACTACAGGGTACACCAGCTTTTGACTGTGTGCTCACATCTGAGTAGGGGCTCAAATTTGTCATTAGCTACTCTTTTTATTTTTGTCACCATTAATATTCTTGCATTCTCAGTTTTTCCTATAAATAGAATCATAGAATGGTTTCAATTGGAAGGGACCTTGAAAACTATCTAGTTCCACCCCCCCTGCCATGGGCAGGGACACCTGCCACCAGACCAGGTTGCTCAAAGCCCCATCCAGCCTGGCCTTGAACACTTCCAGGGACGGGGCATCCACAGCCTCCCTGGGAAACCTATTCCAGTGTTTCCATGTCACAGTAAAGAATTTCTTCCTGATATCTTATCTGTATCTACCCACTTTCAGCTGAAAGCCATTCCACCTTGTCCTGCTGCCATATGCCCTTGTAAAAATTCCCTCTATAGCCTTCTTGTAGGCCCCCTTTAGGTACTGGAAGGCTGCTGTAAGGTCTACCTGGAGCCTTCTCTTCTCCAGGATGAACAAACCCAACTGTCTTCAGCCTGTCTTCATAGGAGAGGTGCTCCAGCCCTCTAAATATCAGACTCAACAGGCAAGAAAGATTCCTTCTTGCACATGTGCACAATTCTGATGGAGATGTTGTGGATTGGTATAACATCTGTTGTTCCAAATTCTTGTGGAAATTGCTAAAAACCCCAAACCAAACCCAAACAATTTTGTGGCATAGTGTTGTGCTTGCTTAATATTTCTTATGAGCTCAGGTTGATTTTGGTTATCGTCCGGTTTAGTGATCAGCCCTTCCTTTTAGAAGACACTGTTTTGCAAGTAAATGCTAGAACTGGCCATTTCTTCTGCATGGGAAGGGCTGTGTGAGATCTCTAGCCAGAAGGCTTCACGCTTTCTTTGCTGAAAGTCACATCAGAATACCCAGTTTAATAAGCATTGGTGAATTTGTTCTTCATGGTCTTGTCTAAATCTGCACCCAAGGAGAGACATCCGTGCTGGAAAACAGGGAAGGTGCACAAGTCAAAGACTAAACTCATCATCACCTACCTCCCAGCTGTGTAGGACTTAGATGCTGATTAGAATCATAGGATGGTTTGGGCTGGAAAGGGACTTAAAAACTATCTAGTTCCAATGCTCCTGCCATGGGCAGGGACACCTTCCACCAGAGCAGGTTGCTCAAAGCCCCATCCAACCTGACCTTGAACACTCCCAGGGATGGGACCTCTACAACTTCTCTGGGCAACCTGGTCCACTGTGTCACTACCCTCATAGTAAAGAATTCATTCCTGATATCTAACCTAGATCTGCCCTCTTTCAGTTTAAAGCCATTTCCCCCCATCCTATCACTACATGCTCTTGAAAAAAGCCCCTCTCCAGCTTCTTGTAGGCCCTCTTTAGGTATTGGAAGGCTGCTGTAAGGTCTACCTGGAGCCTTCTGTTCTCCAGGCTGAACAACCCTAACTGTCTTAGCCTGTCTTCATAGGAGAGGTGCTCCAGCCCCTGATCATCTTTGTGGCCTCCTCTGGACTTGCTCCAACAGGTCTATGTGTATCTTATATTGGGGGCCTCAGAGCTGAATGCAGTGCTGCAGGTGGGGTCTCACCAGAGCAGAGTAGAGGGGCAGAATCACCTCCCTTGATCTGCTGGTCATGCTTCCTTTTATGCAGCCCAGGATACAGTTCGCTTTTTGGGCTGCAAGCACACATTGCTTGGCCATGTTGAGCTTCTTGTCCACCAACACCCCCAAGTCCTTCTCCTCGGGGCTGCTGTCAACCCATTCTCTGCCCAGCCTGTATTTGTGCTTGGGATTGCCCTGAACCAGGTGCAGGACCTTGCACTTGGCCTTGTTGAACTTCATGAAGTTCACATGGGCTCATCTCTCAAGCCTGTCAAGATCCCTCTGGATGGTATCCCTTCCCTCCAGCATGTTGACTGCACCACACAGCTTGGTATCTTGGCAGACTTGTTGAGGGTGCACTTCATCCCACTATCTGTGTCACAAAGATGTGAAACAGTGCCAGTCCTAGTAGCGACCCCTGAGGAACACCAGTCATCACTGGTCTCCACTTGGATATCAAGCCATTGACTGCAGCTCTTTGAGTGTAACCATCCAGCCAATTCCTTATCCACTGAGTGGTCCATCCATCAAATCCATGTCCCTCCAGTTTAGAGACAAGGAAGTAATGCAGGACAGTGTCAAATGCTTTTTACAGGTCAAGGTAGATGACATCAGTTGCTCTTCCCTCATCTAGCAGTGCTGTAACCCCATCACAGATGGTCAGCAAGTTTGTCAGGCATGGTTCGCCTTTAGTGAGGGCTTGCTGGTTGTCACCAATCTCCAGTTTATTTTCCATGTGCCTTAGCATGGTTTCCAGAAGGATGCACTCTATGATCTTGCCGGCACAGAGGTGAGACTGGCCTGTGTTTCCCCAGGTCTTCCTGTTTTCCCTTTTTAAAAACAGGGGTTTTGTTTCCCCTTTTCCAGTCAGTGGGAACTTTACCAGACTGCCGCAACTTCTCAAATATGATGGAGACTGGGTTAATGACTTCATCTGCCAGTTCCTTCAGGACCTGAAGATGCATCTCATCAGGTCCCGTGGACTTGTGCACCTTCATGTTCCTTAGATGCTCTCAAACCTGATCTTCTACAGCGGGCAGTTCTTAATTTTCCCAGTCTTTCGCCTTCTGGTTCTTGGGTGGTGTGGCTGGAGCACTTGCTGGTGAAGGCTGAGGGAAAAATGGTGTTGAGTACCTGAGCCTTCTCCATGTCACAGGTAACCAGGTCTCCCATTTGCTTCTGGAGAGGGCCTGCCCTTTCCCCTTTTATCACTGACCTACTTATAGGAGGTTTTCTTGTTGCCCTTCATGGCTCTGGCCAGGTTTAATTCTCTCAGAGCTTTAGCTTTCCTGATCTGATCCCTGGCTGCTCAGACAATGTCTCTTGTACTCCTCTCAAGCTACCTGTCCTTGCTGCCACCCTCTGTAGGCTTTCTTTTATGTTTGGGTTTGTCCAGGAGCTCCTTGTTCATCCATGCAGATCTCTTGGTGGTTTTGCCTGACTTCCTCTTTGCTGGGACGGATTGTTCCCGAGCTTGCAGGAGGTGATCCTTGAATATTAACCAGCTTTCTTGTGCCCCTCTCCCCCCCAGGGCTTTATCCCATGGTGCTCTACCAAGCAGATCCCTGAAGAGGCCAAAGTCTGCTCTCCTGAAGTCCAGGGTAGTGACCTTGCTGTGCATCCTTCTTGCTGCCCTAAGGATCTTGAACTCCCATCATTTCATGGTCACTGCAGCCAAGGCTGCCCTTGAGCTTCCCCACCAGCCCCTCCTTGTTGGTCCAGCACAGCACATCTCCTCCTTGGCACCTCTATAACTCAGTTACGTATCTATCTTTACATTAACCTCGTATAGGCACACGTCCACAGAATTGCAGTGCGTTTCTCTGTAAGTATTCATTGCTATCCATATATCTCATCTACCAATGCTGCTTAACTTAACCTGCAAAGAATTAAAGCCCCTAATGGCTGGAAGCTTTCACAACATGAATTAAAAGCCTTTTATAAATCAGTACTTGGTAGCGTTCAGCACACTGTGTAAAGGTAAATAGCTCCTGCGTCTCCCCCTTCTCCCTGCTGCTTCATGGCTATGTCCTTGTGTTAAGTCCTCGGTAAACCTCCTTCTTATTGTGTTTCCTCTCTAAATCCTGCAGGTTGTAACAGGCTCCTAAATCTTGCAATGTGGTGTAGAAAATACCCTCTATGTTTACTTGTTTGTTGCTTTTAAGAGTGATTTGTATTTGACCAGCTTTGTACAGCTCTCTCTAGATATGCAACTCTTTCCATTCTTTGCACACCTCCTTATATATATATGTACACACACATATATACATATATAAAATAAAAAATTCTGAAAAGCTTGTCCTGTGCTAGGTAAACTTCCTCAACCTGTTTTGAAGTGATGCCTTATTTTTATCAGGGTCAGTATTTAAACGCACAGTCAACGTACCCTGCAGTTCAATGCACTGCTACAGAGGCATTGCAATAAGCGTTGCTGTTTCTGCTCCTCGTTTGTATGGTATGTGAGATTCTCTGATGGTTCTTAACTTTTCCCACATCTGAGCAAACCTGGTGTTGGCAAATGCAGCAACCCTGGCTCAGGTGATGTGAGCTGATTTGCAAGATTGAGGTTCTCCTGGGGCTTCAGGTTTGGGAGGGGGATTTTATTGCATCCGCACTTCTATAGGATCTGAATTACAGCTCAATTATTTATGGTTTTTTCCCCCTCCCCGTCTCTTTCTAGGACTTTGGCTTTTTCTGGAACTGGGGAAAAAAAAAAAAAAAGAATTTATTCCTATTGAAAAATCTGACCAGTGTCTGGTGCTGGGAAGGCCTTTTACAAATGCTGTGCAGTGCTGCTACTGAGAACAGCCTCCCATAGCAACCTTCAGCTTGAAAACTAAAATCACATCACCCCATATGACAGCTTTATTATTAGATTGGCGTGTGAACCCTTTGGAAGCAGTCTAGGTGGCAGTGAAAAAGTTTCCCTAGTTTCTGTCTGCAGGTTTGGTTTTTTTTTTAATTTTTATTTTAATTTATTTTACATTTTATGGGGGTTTTTTATCACTTTGAGGGTTTTTTTTTTGTTGTGTGTTTTTTTTTTAAATTATTTTTCTTTCTCAGACAGAATGCGTGTTAGAAAAGTGAGACAATTCATTCTGTGTAAAGGGGGATCTCTGCCATGAGGTATGGGACATAATCATGGCCATCACTGCAGCGATCTCATATTCTCTGCTGCTAGACATAAGATGGGAGGCCTTGCTGGAAAACTGTGGCAGCAGTGGAGTTGGGCTCAGGCTGTGCTTTTTGGGGACTTCTGTATATTTCAGTAGTGCTGGAGAGCTCCAAAGGGTTAGGGTCCTTCTCACCCAAGGACTGAGCAACACGGTGGCAAGAGCTTCAAGGGAATGCATGTGCCATCAGCACACTTGGCTGGTAGTTATCAGGTAGCTTTTGGAGACATGAAGATGGATGGTGCAGCATGCTCTGTGTGGTGTCTTGGGGTTTTGCCTGCCATCCTTGGATAGTGGATGTTGCACAGGTGGTCAGTCAAGGGGTCTGGGTCTTGGTCAAAATCTACCTAAACCACTCAGTGGTGGTGGTGTGCTGTCACCATCCTTAAAGAGATTTGAGTTGCCAGCCTGAGTGTTTCTTGGCTTAGGAAGTTATTTCATCAGTTTGAGCTTCAAGGGTTGATGAGCTTGGCCCTAGGTGGGTCTGGAGTATTATTCTAAGTTTGTCTAGGGTAGTCCCTCACTTTGCTTTCATGGTGGAGATTATTTTGGTCCTGACCCATCAGCACTCGATGTAAATTAAGACTGCACTGGCACATGTGCCATTCCTGTTGTCCAGCCTCTCTGCAGACTCGTGTCACCCCTCCATGCTGGCTTTGTTTCCTCAAACCTTCTGTTGATGAAGGGTGGATGAAGTTCCTGGAGAGCCAGGTGTCCTGAGAGCAGTTATGGTGGGACCAGACCAGGACATTCCAGATCCAGTCTGAGAAAAGGCTGGTGATGGCAGAGTTTGTATCCTGGGCTTTTTGTTGAGCTTGGCATTACTGATCTGATGGACTCTTCCTCTGCACCAGAAAAACAATTGCAAAATAGCTGCTTGCAGTCTTCACCCACCCACATGGACAAATGTGGCCTGCTCTGAGCTGGTGGCTGCTGGGGCTTCTCTGGCTGCAAAGCTAAGAGAGAAAAAATGCCTTGTGCTGTTGGTGCTACAAGCTAGTATGACCTCCCTGATCATATTTCTTCACTGGTGCAGAGATAGCCCTGTCCATACCTGTGAACCACCAGATCTGTGGGAGGAGCAGCATCCTTTGTGCTTGCTTTTGGACCTCCGGACTTATCTTCGCAAGCTCTTCTGGGGAGGAACAAAGCTCAGCAAGTTATTTTTGGGTGAAGGAGAGGGGGTGGCTTTCTGTGCTGGCTGTAAGCAAGGAGACAGCCAGACTCAGACCCTGGGAAAGCTATGTAGAGAGAGAAAAGGTTTTAGAGCTGATGTGAGGAGCTGCCTCGCTTTATCTGTGGTTCCTTCAAAAGCTTTTCAAGCTTTTCTAACAGGCTTTGTGAGTGTCTCCATCCTCTCTTTAAAACCCATTCCTCTCCATCCCTTTGCACTTTGTAGAGAAGCACAAAGTGACTCATTACACAGCCTACAAGGAAACTTCAATGAATAAATGCATTTACGAAAAAGAAGAAAAGAAAAAAGAAAACAACAGTTCTCCTGTCTGGGGCAGAGTGATGCTTTTGCTGTCTTGAACTCTGAAAGAATAAGTTAGGCTGCTTCTTTTTATTAGCTTTTAATTAATTGAGTTACTTCAGTGCTGTTGTTAACACTAATAGGAATTTTTGGGACTAGAGCTGTGGGTTTGGGGTTTTTTTTGGTGGCTGTTTATTTAGTTTTAATTTGTCTGAAGCATCAAGAGCAAAACTTGCAAATTTTTTTTCTGTATTTTATTTCTATGTTTTATTTTTATAGCTATTTCCATTCTTCCCTCTCTAAACTTCCTTGATGCTGGCAGTACCCCATGGGGAGGAGGAGCATTTCAGCGCCCTGCGGTGCTATCTGAGCATCCTTGGGGCTAATCGGAGCAAAGCGGCATCTTTTGAGGCACCTGCAGTGTCTTGGAGGTTGATAGGAGCCTCTTGCCTTTCAGAGGAGTTATGCTTTTCTGCCAGGTCCCTGAAATAAATATGTTTATTTAGTTTTTTTCCTTTGCTGCTCTGATGGAAAGAACCGTGGTGACACTTTTCACTTTTTTCTCCAGTAATAAAATGACCACATATACCTGCAGTTTTAAAAATAGATTTGTGCATCCCCTTTCTTGCTTCTGCATTTTCAGTTCTTGTTGGGATCTCTCTGCTCGGCGCTCCTGAACAGAGCGGGATGACAGTGTACATATATATTTATATAATTCATGCAACGCATGGACTATATAAATAGATATAATTTATTTATAAAATTTATACAATTATATAATTTATACAATTAATGCAATGCATGAATTTTGCAATACATAGAAACAACAGTCAGTCGGCTGGGGCTGGTGGTAATAACTGGGAATTACGCTTCATTTTATTTAAATATGGATCTTCAATTTGAAGGCTCTCCTTGAATTCAGAAGCTTGCTAGTGCTCTGCTTCTTCTCCATAAGCTCCGAGTCTCTTCTCTTTGTTTAAATACAGGAAAGCAATGTTTTCAAAGGGAGGGAAGAGGGTGAGAAAGAAGTGTGGGTGCTCCTCTGAGATCGAACCGATCCATTTTTATCTTGTTATATATCATTTTTACTTAATGCTGTTATATTATTTCAGCTGCGCTTAGTTTTCAGATTCGATGCAGATATGAAGTTGCTATAACAACATGATGATTCATATAATGCTAGCAACAATCTGCAGGGATTTATTTTTCTATCATGACGACTTAGATGTTTTCGGTGGGGATTTCTGTCTATTTTCAGATAGACCGTGCCATTACCACTCTGCAGTGATTTGCTTTGGATTACCTGGACTCCAGGTAGAAACACCTGTACTTGCGTTCTCAGGCCCAGAGATCTCAAATTACTTTACAAAGGCCAGTGCTGTTGGGCCAGATTTAGGATGGGAGATGAAGGCATGGGGATCTGGGACTGGCCCAAGCACCTGCAGTGTGTTGGATGTACGACCCCGTGTACCTGTGCTTAGGTGGTTTCTCCATTTTGTTCCTTCATACAAGGGTAGAGCTGATGAAGTGATTACTTCTGAGATCCTGCTGATCCACATTGTTTAAAAAACGAGAGACACAAGTGAAGAGCTCGTGAATGTCTCCTGGAAACATATTGTCAAGATCCTTGTTACCACCTTAAAGGTCCTCTGACATCACTTGGGAGTTATGGGGTAAATCCTGAGGATTTGCTTAATAAACCTGTTCTTTTTTAAAAAAATCTTACTTTATTTTTTCAATTGTGGTCTGTGATAACAAAAATGCTTTTTTTTGGGTTTTTTAACAGAAAAAATGCCCAGAATTAGGGATGACTGATTTTTCTGTGGAAGATGGCAGATTATACAGAAATACCTACTGCATGCCAATTTTAAGCTGCTTCTCCTTTGCAAAGAGCAGTCGTGATGGGAAATGTTTCAAGGTACCTCCAGATGCTTTGTCAGCATCTCAGTTCAAATCTGAAACGTACGCAATGGAGATAAATGCCTTCAGTGTCCTGAAGCCTCACACCAAGAGCTCTCTCTTCTCTTGCTTCTCTGCCCTAATGCTGAGAATTTCAGATAACACATCTGTAAATGGGGTACCTTTCTTGGAGTTTTGGGTTTTTCCAGTCTTGATTTTTTTTTTTTTTAAT
This sequence comes from Falco peregrinus, assembly GCF_023634155.1. Classification (NCBI taxonomy): domain Eukaryota; kingdom Metazoa; phylum Chordata; class Aves; order Falconiformes; family Falconidae; genus Falco; species Falco peregrinus. The sequence goes on from NC_073723.1 coordinate 86,805,302, forward strand.
TTATTTTAGTGAATGGAAGCTTTTGTTTTCCTGCTACCAAATTGAGGATTACCTGGTGGGTGTTTTGTGGTGGGTTTTTGTACACTCTTCACCCACCCCCCACCCCCCCTTCTGTAGAGCTGTAACTGGGCTCGATGTCTTTTGGAAAAGTGCTGTTCCTCCTTGCAAAGTCCAGTACTGATCTGAAAACCATCCAGAGATGGTAATGTGCTTTTGTCCAGCCTGCCTGTTGAGCTGGCGTCTCTTTATCTTGCCAGTCAACTGGAATGCAGCTGATCCTGTAAAAACGTTGGGCTTTCTGTCCTGCATAATTGTGTTAAATTGCATTTGCATCCTGAAGAGAGCAACTGGGAGAAGATGTTGAAGCCTTACATGCATTTTTAAATTCATAAATGCCATCAGTGGAGTCTAAAGCATCAGATAACTGACTCTAAAGGCCTTACTGAAATGCACTGATGTTTTTATGTCTTTGAGAGTCATCTTCCTGTGCACTGAAAGTCCAGATCCTACACGTGTTGCTGTCAGCTGTATGGGGTTGAAGGCTCATAACTGAGAAGAGAGCTGGTGTTGGAAATGTGCCATGGGGGCTGTAATATCTATACACCGTCAAGTGAATTTTGCAGTTTTGCAGGGGGTCATATTCTGACACCTGGCATTGCTGCTGTGGTAGGACTTTTGTTGCAGAGCAAGAAGATGTTTTCAAATCTGTCTTCCTGCATCAGAGAAAACATTTTCTCTTGGTGCCTCTGTGCCTTGCTAATCCCCACTCTGCTTTTTCAATAATTGGATGTTTGGGCACCACAATAGAAATGCAGTAAAAATGGAGGCAATGGAAAATATGTGCCAGTAAATTATAACTTTTTTCTGGAGATGTGTTCCAAAAGTTTAAAGCTTATGAAGGAGGCAAGCCAGTACAGTATGTGAGGTATGATGCTTATTTCTAAGGGATGTTGCCTTCATTTTGTTCCTAGGCATAGTTTTTGACTACATTGATCATTCTCACCTGATCCCACACAGCCTCTTCCATGCAGCAAATTTTATATTTCTCTTTCCATGATCTCCTCTGCACATGGGATGAGGACCTTCATGTTTGGATTGGTGGCTCCTTGGATGCTGTGATGGAATGGAGGAAACATCCTGTTCATCACAGCTGGGACAGTCCTGCAATTTTAGCTTCTGGATCTTGGTACTGTTGCTGCTTCTTTTCTGTGTTTTCTCATGGGCATGTTACAGAGCTGTGCTGCTGGTGGGTAGTGTGATGCAGGTGGCCTGGGACAGAAGACAGTATCTCACCCAGCTACTTGGGTGCATGTGTGTGTTTATGTGATGAGTAGAAGATGATTCTCCCTCTGAGTCATGCAATTCCTGTCTCCTTCTATAGGCTGGTAAAATCAGTCAAGGGACAGGGAGGGAAGAAATGGAAAATGTTTCTGTATTTCAAGAGAAAAAGCAACCACTCCTCCGTGGCAGTTATTTTTGCAGAAGTTTGCATCTCAATTTCAACCCCAAAATATGCATCAAGTGCAGGCAGCTGTGTTTGTTGCACCAGAAGGTGTCTGAGATGCTGTCGGTTTTCCTGTGGTGGTCCTGATAGCGTGATGAGCTGTAGTGGAATGAAGCTGGGTTAATTAGCATTGATAATATACAGCTGTGGGCTGGCTTCAGGGGCAGCGGGTTGGCCGATGTAGATGAGGTGCAGCAGTGGCTGGTTCTGTTAAGTGGTTGGGCAGCCAAGGAAGAGGGAGCAGCTGAGGAGGAGAGAGAGGAAGAAGCAAGAGAAGAGAGAGCACACGCCCTAGATGAGGTGAGACGAGCTGAAGAAAGCAGAGGGACTGTATGAAGAGTATGCTGGTATGAGATGGTAAAAGACCTTGTTGCAGCTGGCTAGTTTGGAGAGTACTGCGACAATGAGCCGTGAAGGAATTGTCAACCACATGCACAAGGGAGGTAATTTGAAAAAAACCCCAACAGCTGGGGTTCACAGCAAGACCTTGGAAATGACTTGGCTTGATGTATTGGTGCCTCACTGTTGAATGAGGTTATCAGAGTGCCTTGAGGGCTGTGGGTCAGCATCTGTCCTTATGTTCCCTCTTACAGAATTGCTCATGTCAGCTGGAGCTGCAGGGTTCTAAGGCCAGGTGTAGTGTGGATGTCAGGGTTTTGCCCTGGTCTGGTAGTGCAATGTTACATCTTTGGCCAAAACATCTGTGTAGAGTAAGCAGTTGGTGTGCGCAGTGGGTGGAGATGCTTTCACAGATGGTTCTCGGAAGCTCTTTCTACTTAGGGATGCCCAACATTGTGACATGTTGTGACGGTTTAGCCCCCTAACTTTGTGTTTGTTCCCAACTGCTCCTTGAGGATTTTACAGAGGTTGTTTTTGGTTTTCTCTTGGCTTATAGTGTTACTTCTCTTGTGTTGGTGTGGTGGCAAAGCCAGAATGTGTGAGACCTTCAGTAGTGGTTTCTGAGAAAACACTCATCATTGCCTTTTGCTGCTCTAAAATATCAAGAAACCTGTATTCTCCTCGTCCTCCCACGTCCATTTGTATAGGAGAAGGACTATTGGCCATGTGCGTGGACAGGACAGTGCTCTAAAGGCAGCCTTTTTGTGTTTCAAGCAGCAGCTGGTCTGCTGGAACAGGCATAGTGGTGGAGCTGGAACCATGCTTTGAAGTCTGGTAGCAGCAGAGTGATGCTCTTGCTGTTGCTGCGATTGGAGCTTCCCGTTAGCTCTTTCAGCTGTCGGGAGTCTCTTGACATGATGCAGGGAAGTTTCCGCATGATGAATTTCAGGGAGTGAGGCGAGGGCGGGTGTACGTTTTAATCTTAGTTCTGCATGATGGAAGATGCTTATGAGCCCATCATATTAATTTCAAAAACTCTTTGGTATTGTGGTTATTTTGCTGGAATAATACAGTTGGCTGGGAAATAAGCAAGCAAAGCAGGAATCTGGGGAACAGTAAAACCAACCACGCAGACGTAAGTTAGCCTGCACAGGCTGTCAGTAACCACCTGCATGTCTTTCCTGACCCTGTTCCTACCCCTGGGGAAGAGGTTCTGTCCCTGAAGGATCTCTGTGTCCTCAGTCCTTTGGATTGTAGTTACTGGATTGGAAAGACTCCAGTTGTCCAGCTCTCTAGCTCGGCCATCTTCTGGTCCCATCTGCTAATTCATCCTCCAGGAGAAAGAGAGTCAATGTCACGCCAGCAGGAACTGTCGTAAGCTATTTTCATGTCTAGTGCCTGGGCATGGCATAGGGGAAAGCATGGAGGAATTCCCAGAAAGGCAGTTGAGTAATGGAAGGTGATGGGTCCAGATGGAGCAGAGACATCTTCAGAAAAAGACCCTTCTTCCTCCCCCCTGTTTTCCTTGCAACTGAGCTTTGGCAGCGTTAAAACTTAAGGTAACTTCCTGATGAAAGCCTTTGCTTTGCTCAGAAGGGGGAGCTGGTTGCAATCCACTTATACCATTTCAAGCTGGGAAAAATATGGCACTGGGACAGGCAGCTGGTCCCTGCGGTGCATGTAGGACCGTGCATGAAGATGTGAGATGGCCCAGCAGCAAGGATGTGAACACTGGAGTGAGGAAGCATGGGTTGATCTCTCCGCATCAAGAGATGCGTGTACAGGGCAGTGTCTTTGATGATTTGTCTTGGTACTGCCCTGGTTTCCGCCACAGAGGCTCTTTAGATTTTGGGGACGTGGTGTACAGATTGGTTGTGTTGCAGCTTGGGGACGTTCCTGGAGAATCTACCAGGTGAACAACTCTAGATAGCAGCTGTATTGGTACTTGTATATGTTGTACAAGCAAGGCACAATCTGTGCCTCCACCTCATGCTTTTTGTTGTGTGTGTTCGTGTTTTTTTTTTTTTTTTAATAAATACCATGTTTGTGTGCTTGGATGGCATTTTCCATTCAAAAAGGGAGGGAAGGAATGAACATGTCGCCTCACCCACACTCAGGGTGCTGGGAACGTAACTCGGGAGAATTACTCATGAAACTGCAACTTTATTATCCAGCTATGAAGGATTTCTTCCACCAATTTCCTCAGCCTGGCCACAATCCTGAAATTAATCTCACCTAAACAGTCTGTAGCATTTCCTCTATCAGTGCAGGCAGAAATAGTTTTGTTTTGTGGCTGAATGCTTCAGACAAAGAAGAAAAAAGAAAAAAAAAAAACACCAAACATGCAAACCCAACCACAAAACAACACCAAAGTACAATTTTTAAATGGCTGCATTCACTCTGGGTTTTAGAAAAGGTTGTCTTCATCCCAAGCAGGTGGAGTGTATCACTGGGAAGCCCTGGATGGATTGCCATGGTATTGTCGTCATTGTGTGTATCAGCATTTAGGAGTTGAGTCTGTTGCAACTTTGTTGGCCTCATTAGTGCTGCTCTTCCTCCTGCCATCTAAGCTTCAGCCTGTGGTTTCTCCATTCTCCTTGCCTTTGTCATTGAACTTTAACATGCTTCTGTCTGTCATCTCCAAGTTTCTTGCTCCCAGTCCTTGGCCATCACCACAAACGGCTGGCATTGCCCTTGGGCACGTTCATCCTTGTGGAACAGTGGGATGCTTTTCACAACGTTTGCTTTCCAGATGGATCTCCCCTCTCCAAGTCTGCTGTTTTGCTCTGCTGTAGAAAACACAGCTGCCCTGGGGTTTGTTTTGCATGTGCAAGTGTAGGTGGAGCAGATTGGAGAAGACTCAAAGCACCTGGGTGACTGGTGAGCTGGGTGGTTGAGGTGGTTTCCCCCTGTAAACATCTCAGGAGGAGGGGGTAGCAGATGGGATTTGGAGTTACTGTGCCCTCGTGGGCACTGGCAGGATGAGCTTGTTTTTGGATCTTGTTGCTTGGGAGAGTCCGTGTGAGGCTTCAGGCTCTCTTAAGTGCATAATAAGAGAAACACTCCTGTATTTCTCTCTCCTGATGGAGAATCACCTGTCTTTTAGCTGCTCTTAACAATGTCCTGCTGTAAACAGGATTGTGAGCATGCAACAGTTGAAATCAAGGCCTAAGTGCATCTCTCACTGATGTTAAGATTCAGAAGCCCAGGTGTCCCTTACATGCTTGTCATGGTTTAACCCCAGCTGTCAACTGAGCCCCATGAAGCCACTCACTTGCTCCCCCTCAGTGGGATGGGGGAGAGAATCGGGTAAAAATGAAGAAACTTGGGGTTGAGATAAAGACAGTTTCACAGGTAAAGCAAAAGCCGTGCACACAAGCAAAGCAGAGCAAGGGATTCATTCATCACTTCCCACCGGCAGGCAGGTGCTCAGCCATCCCCAGGGCAGGCGGGCTCCATCACGTGTAATGGAGACTTGGAAAGACAAACACCATCACTCTGGATGTCCTCCCCTTCCTCCTTCTTCCCCCAGCTGTATGTGCTGAGCATGTTGTCATACAGCCTGGAATACCCCTGGGGTCAGCTGGGGTCAGCTGTCCCAGCTGTGTCCCCTCCCAGCTCCTTGTGCCCCCCCAGCCTGCTGGCTGGTGGGTGGGGTGAGGAGCAGCAAAGCCCTTGGCTCTGTGTGAGCGCTGCTCAGCAGGAACCAGACATCCCTGTGTTGTCAGCACTGTTTCCAGCACAAATCCAAACCACAGCCCCATATGAGCTACTGTGGAGAAAATTAACCCTATCCCAGCCAAAACCAGCACACTCATCATCATACTCTTCCTAAATTTATTTTCCTGGAGCAGAAGAGGCTGGCGGCTGAACTCACGAATTCCCAGCTGTCAGCTCCTGCTGTTTGTTTTCCTTCCTAAAGAAAGGGGGTGAAGCAAAGGTGCTTTGGAATGCCCAGCAGAAAAAGCATGCTTATCAGCAGAGCATTGATGGTCTTGCTGAACAACAAGTTGGAACTAGGGTGTTCTAGGCCAGGCCAGGGGTCCTCAAACTTTTTAAACATGGGGCTGGCGTGCAGATGAAATGGCAGGCAGCCATCTGCGGCTGCTTGGTTCCCCCCCCCAACCCCCGGTGTGGGGGGGAGGCCGGGGGGGGGGGGGGGGGGGTGTTGTAAATACCAGGGGCCGGATTGAGCACCCTGGGGGACCGTAGTTTGAGGACCCCTGTTCTAGGCAATAGAGGGCAAATGGCCAGGCTGCGCATCTCCTTGTCCTGCCCATTGGTGTCTAGGAGGCTGATAACATTTCTTTTGTCAGCTGCTAGCTATGGCTGGAGTCTTTTTAAAAAAGTTTGTTTCCCCCATGGGCTAGTTTTACATTACTAAGAGGGCCTGAGAGTGGTGCTGCAGATGTCCCAGGTGTAGGATGCTGAAGGATGAGGTGGATTACCACTCATCTGCTAATGAAGGCTGTGGTAAACAAGAGGAGATGGAGGGGGAGGATTGAGTTGAGGTGCCTGATGGTGATTTTCTTAGGTTAAATGGGCAGGTAGTTGGGAATTACATCCTTTAGCTGTAACGACTCAGTAAGATCAATGTTTACAAAACACCTTGCACAGTTTGATCCACATCTTGATTAAACCTCTAGGCTGCTTGGCCATAGCCTGCTTGGTAACACGTATATATGTTGCCCTACCTTTTGATGTTTCTCACAGGCAGCTACAAGTAGCTGCTGGTCCGGGGCGGGGGGGGGGGAAAGGCTGCTGTCACGGGATGTAATTGGCTCGGTATGTTTGCACGGAGTTCACCGAAGGCTGGGATTGCTGCTCTAGACAGATACAAATCATTGTTGCAATTTTATTTCTGAGTTATTCTGGCTGGGGCTATTGCATTTTTTAAATATTTTTTTTAGTGAGTTTTGTGTATAGAGCATGCATATAGGACATATACAGCATTTATAGGAAGTGTTTATTAATATCTTAAAAATACTACTGTATTCAGCATACGGTGACCAGAACAGTATAGGAGCTAAACACAGTGTGTGAAGAAGGGCTTCCTTGTTGGCATTAATTGAACAAGGCAAGTAGCTGCATTAATTAAAAGGCCTGTTGTGATAACAGACTGATGAATGGACACTGCATTTTCTTTGTAACAGCAAAGATTAGAAAATACAGTATTCTTAGTAGCTGTTGCAAGGTCGATGTGTATACTAAGGAACCTACGGTTTATCTGGCTAATGTTCATCTTGCACCATCTGGGTGCTGCTCTGGGTGGCATCTTGAAAGCTGCCCAGTGCTCAGCGAATGCAGGATCTGCCTCTCAGGGTTGCACCAGCACTTTTTCCTTGCAGGGGAATTGGGTGCTTTTATAGCCAAAAGGTGTTGTTTCTAGAAGGATGGTTCTTAGCATAAAACCTAAAAATGGAAGTACTTGAAAGGCAGGGGTGTGTGTATGTGCGTGCAAGCCAGCATGAGAAAGAAACAACCTGCTGGTGAGAAATGCAAAGATCTTGATTCAGCAGGGCTCTCCTTGTTGTCTCAAATTTGACATAAACTGAAGTACTTAACGGGGTTGTGGCCAGCATGTTCCTCCCATGGTAGGTTCAGTATCTTAAAGCAGACAGGACAGTTAAGTAGGTGATTCCCCATCCTCATTGCAGGTTTTAATTTGTTATTTTTTGCAGGCATCTTGCAACCAATTATAATACTCTACTTTTGCACCTCTGCTAATCTGGAAATCTTAAAACCCTTCAGCATTTTTAGAGGGATATATCCCCTTTCTTTTAAAAAGGAGGTGCTGTTCCTGTACTGAGCAGTATGTTTTGAAGAATAAACGCTTGCTTTTGTACCTGTTTGTGCAGGCCAGCTCAGAGGCTGCAGGTTGCTGCTGGACACCAGAGCTCATGGCACTGGTGGTGTTGGTGTCCTTTAGCCATGATAATGAAATAGTTTTCTTCCCAGTACTAATCATCTGTCTCACTTTTCCTTCCAGATTAGAACAAAGTCTTGTGTGACCAGGAGAACAGGACTTGGGAAGCAGTTATTAAGAACACCTCTGCAGGAGAGGGTTACCTACATGTGGAAGGATGGGGCTTGGGCAGATGCATATAAAATTTTTCCCTTGGGTTGTGTTTTTTTTTTTTTTTCCCTGGCTTTCATATATAGAAGTTTCACCCTTTTTTGGACTGTGTTGTGGAAAAGGAGAGCTGGTTTATGAAAGTTTTGGTGGTGAGGCTGGGGAGGGAGTCCTGTGCATCGTGCCTTAGCCTCACTGCTATGGAGAGCAGCCTTATCCAAGAGCTGTCTCAGAGCTTTGGCCGTATTTTCCTGTTCTCCCCACGTTGTTGTGCTGTTTCTTTGATAGTTTTGTGTCTTTGATCTCCAGAACTAGCTATGTGCAGAAAAAAAATGAAATATGGAAAGTGGCAGTGTTTTGAAAGATGTGTGCTTGAAGATGACATGGAGAATTAGAGTCATATAATAGTTTGGGTTGGAAGGGACCTTTCAAGGTCATCTATCCAGCCCCCCTGCAATTTTCAACTAGATCAGGTTGCTCAGAGCCCCGTCCAACTTGACCCCGAATGTTTCCATGGATGGGGCATCTACAGCCTCTCTGGGCAGCCTGTGCCAGTGTTTCACCACCTTCACTGTGAAAAATTTCTTCCTTATATCTAGTTTGAATCTCCCCCCTTGTAGTTTAAAACCATTACCTCTTATCCTATTGCTACAAGCCCTCCTAAAAAGTCTGTTCCTGAAACTACAAATTCCCTGAAACCACTGAGAACCATATTGTTCTGTAGGTCTCTGGGTTTAACTTCACGTTCATCATCTTGGAAGCTCTTGCCAGGGAGAGTAAAGCCTTCTTGGTCTCCTGTGCGGTGTGAAATGCAAGCAGGGGAGTTCTGCCTGCATCATCCCATGCCACGCTGGTGGGATGTGCATGCATCCCTTGGATGCTCACTGATCACTCCCAGAGGACTTGCTGTCTGCTCCAGCAGCAGATTCACAAGTGGCAGCTCTGTTCTTGGGTAGGACAATTGAAGCCAAGCTCTTTTGGCTTTTCCTGGGACTTATTTTTTTTTTCCCCTCCCAGCTAGTTTACTTCCACTTGGAGGTCTAGGGAGCTGCTGTGGATTTATGTGACTCCTCATGGTGTCCCTTGGGAGAGCAACTCTTGATTCATCACCTGCAAGGTTCATGTTTTGGGAGAGAGCAGAGCTTTGTGTGATTTTCATGTTACCTGCGGCAGCACTCATGCTGAATCACTGGGACAGGTGTCCCTTCTGATATGGGTGATGTTTTCCTAAATATCAGTGCTTGTTGCCCCTGGATCTCCTTGCAGCAGTACTGAGTGAAGAGCATTAGTGGTGTTACTTCTGAATAGTCCCCCAGCACCACATTTGGCTGGAGTGAGATAACATAAATTGTCCTCCTACAAGGATATGGGCTGAAAACTAGAGGATTTGGCTTTCAGTATGAGCTAGTCATGCCTTAAAACAAATTTTGCTGAAGGCGTCTTTTCTCAGCTCTATAGCTTTCCCCTTCCATCTCTTGCTTTGACATGCATTTTCTTCTGCATGGCAGAAAGGGCTCTGCATGGGAATATGGCCTCTGCGAGCTGCCTGGCCTGATGGGTTAGAAAGCTGTAGTCGACCAGGTGGTGGGGCAGATTGTTTTATCAGCGAGGGGGGAAATAACTGCTGTGGCACCTCTGTGCCCCTGACCCATCTTGCTTGTGCTGGACCCGGAGTTATGAGCCTGGTGCAGAGTGTTGTTTGGTGGTGTGAATGATGAAGAACACCAAACGTGATGAATGTGAAAGTCCCTTCGTGCTTTGAGAGATGTGTTGATGGTGTCAGCCAAGCCGGGGTCAAGATATTTGTCTCCCACCAGCTGTCATGATTGTCCCTGGCTATGTTGACAGTATGTTGGCCCCATTGATTTGTTGACCTCTTCAACTTCTTAACTGTTTCTGAGGTTTCTTTGTGCTCTCGGAACACTTGCTCATCACCCCTCTCCCTCCCCACTCTGTGTACCATGGGTCTGGTGCTCTGCCCGTGTACATGCTGCATGACGAGGAAGGTGGGTGGGAGCTTTTTGGGGAGGGTCACTCCAGCTGCAGGTTGGGTATGGGATGCTCTTGAAAGCCTCGCTGTTTGGTAGGTACATGTTGGTCCTTTGGGAGCAAAGCTAAGGAAGGATATCTCTTGCAGCAGAGAGGCTGTATCTCTTCCTGTTCAGATTTGCTGTTTTTCACCTCCTGATACCCTTAAAGTCCAGGCAGCAGAGTTGGTTTTAGCTTATTGATTCTCCCTGCCTGGGATCTGCCCTAAGCGAGCGCTAGTGAAGGCACTTTTGCTGGAAGGAGTGTACAGGGTGCAAGCACAGTGTACTCTCTGGCCCCAGCCCACGTCATGCACATGGCGAAATATTTGCCAGAGGCTGCTGAGGTCTGGAGAGGCTGCCCCATGCTAGTCCACCAGCAGGTCCTCCTTGGGGACTTTGTTCTACTGGCCTGACCCATGCTTCAGCCATTCAGGTGATGCAAGTAAGAGGTTGACTGGGGCTAAGCCTGTGCCTGGATTTTTGTCCAGCTTGGAGCAGTGAGCATCAGCTTCAGTGTTCAAACTTTTCTTGTGTGACCAAGTGGTTTTCTTTCTTCTTGTTTCTGGTTATTTGTGATTTCAGGTAGAGGCATGTTGATTGGGAAAATAGTGTTTATATCAGTACATAAAAATACATATGCATACGCACAACTATATGTAAAAGATACCTTGTTTGCTAAAGCAGATGGAGAAGTAACATCTGTATGTTGATGCCCTTATTGTGCCCAGGTCCTTGCTAGACCTTGTTACATTTTCTCCTTATCCCCATCCTTCTGATCTTTGCGAGTGTTGCTGTTGAACCTCACAAATGCTGTTTTCCGTGTGGATACTGGTTTTGTCTTTAGGGTTGCTAAGGAATTGGGAGTGTTGTTTGTCCAAAGGCACATACAAGGGTTCAAAGCTAATGGCGTGGGCTTGGGTTGCTGTTCCTCTTCTCCCAGTGTCCTGCTCCATATCCTCATCCCACATGCAGTTCCCGGCTGTGGTGTTGCTCTGCAGCAAATCTGTGAAGTGTGGAAGGGAAACCGAGCCATTATGCAGCCTCCTTGTGCGGCTGTCCTGGCTGTCAGCATGTGATGTGAACAGTGTAGTCATCCAAAGAAGCTGCTCCCTGGGTGGTGGGTTAATCTGGTGCTGACCTACGCCTACCTTCATCTGGATTTCCTGATGTTTAGCATCCCGTATGCCACCCGTCTTAGAGCAGTGGGCAGTGTCGTCAGCCAGTTAGCATATTTTGTTTGCTCAAACTAGTTTCTTGGCCAGTGTTTCAGCACTGGGGTGGTTTCTGGCCAGATTTCACCCGTATGGTGGTCCCTGCTCAATGAGCAGGGCAGGCCTTGCTTTCACAAAGTCTCTGGCTCCTGTCTTGCTGCTTTTTCCCTGCATCTCAGTGCTTGTGAACAAGATAACTGCTGTGTTGCTCTTGTAGCAAACTCTGCTCAAAGTGACAACCGTGGGCAAAAGTGTGTTGATGTGGTGTGCTGGGATTGCTGATTCTCTGGGCTGTCGTCCTAATCTCCTTAGCACTGAGAGTTGCCGCTCCAAGCTTCCTGGGTTCTCTTTCTTGAGAAACACCGCCTCTGAGTAACCCAGGATCTGCACAAATTCCCTGGTCTTCCCCGAAGAAGTAGGAAGGTGTTCTCCCACTTCAGCAGCACGGTTTGGGTTTGGCAGAGCAGAGCATGAAGCTAGAGGGAAAGCTTCCCATGTTTGGATGCCAGCATTGCTGTCTGGCCGCGGGAGGTGTCTGCCGTGCACCACATGGGAAGAGGGTTTCTTGTGTTTTGGGAGTGCTTCTCAGATGGGGAAAACCTGGGTGTTAAGAAAGGATTTTTTTTTTTTTTAGATGCCCAGCAATACAAGGAAGTGAAATTATAGTTAATACAGTAGCTGTTCCTTAAGGACAGCTGGGCAGCTCCTGGATCAAAAAGGAGCTTCATCTCCACTGCATATTAAGGGGTTGAAGAGAGCTTTCCTGTGCTGTGCAGGTGTTTGGACCAAGCACCGGCACCTAAAAACACATGAACTATGGAAAAACAATGTTGTTCCCACCTCTTACCCTCCTGCAGCATCATGAGTCTGCTGGTGGCTGCCACCATCACCTGTTTTCCAGTTTATCGACGTCCTCTTTTGCAGCTTGGGTGGGATGGGGGGGAGGTGAGACTGTCCTTGCCCTCCTTCTATCAAATGGCTGCCATCTTCAGGTTGGGGAAATATGACGGGGCTGATGATTTAGCTTTATTTATTTATGTATCTATTTTTTAAAGAAGTAGTGGGATTGATTTTTCTCTTTTGACCTGGAAATCACAGAAGCTCAGGCTCTACAGTCAGAAGTGGGTGCCTCCTTGTCTTAAAAGCAAAGTGCAAGCGCCTTAATTTCTGCTGGGAGCTGCCGATGAATCTCCTGTGTCAGGCCAGACTTTCTGGCTGCAGCCTTCGTTTCTCAAAGGACATCAGCATATTTTGGACTATCTGCATCCCTGGGCCTTAGAACTTTTCTCTCTGCTCCTCGTTGCCAGCTTTGGATTTTTTTGTGTGTTTTAAAAACACCTCCTCCACACACGGGCAGGTTCCTGTGCTGGTTTGGGATGGCAGCCAGCATTTCTACAGCTGGTGCATTGAGCATCGTGTGAGGTTTCTGCAAAAGAGGCAAATCCAGATGTCCCCTTTTTTTGAAGCAGTGAGGAAGAAGCTGATGTGAATTACTTCTGCGTTTAGAGATCCAAAAGGCCAAATGCATTTATCTTCTAGCAGAATGGAGTGGCAGCTCTCCTGCCTGCTTGCTGCAAATTCAATGTTATTTTATGAAGCCATGGTGGGAATCTTTCCTCTTTTTTTCTCCCCTTTTGCAGTGCATAAGGATAGAGATATGGTGTGCGGGGTGGTGTTAGAGCAGGTGCTTTAAGGGATGGGATGTGGATCGCAAGTTGAACTGCATGTTAGTTTGGAAGAGGATTTTGTTGGCAGCTATGGAGCAGATGGAAGGGAGACAGGCAGTGATTGCACAGGAATGGTCTCTAGAACCCCCAAAATACTGATCCAGCATTGAACAGTAAGACAAGAACACCCTGTGGCACTATCTAAACCTGCTACACTAATTCCAAGGGAAAGGACATCACTCTTTTCTAAAATTACATATTTTTTTTTTTTTCTAGGAAATTTAAAATACTGCGGAAACTTTGAAATTCTCAGTGACTTACTGACTCAACTCTTCTTCCCACCCTCATTTTCCAGCCAGGTACATAGCAGGAAAGAATTCCTAAAATCAAGCAGGGTCAAGAAAACGAAGAAGAGAGGTGATGGCATGATGTCTGTCATTGAGAGAGAGCATTTCTGCATTTAAAGATGGTCTGAATCAATGTTTCCTGTTGTAAGGCAGTTTTGCAGGTTGGCTTATGTCAGTCCTTGTCTCCTCAACAAGATAATTGCCTGAGATGATCTGCTGTGGCTCAAGCTGGCCAGCTGGGAAAGATCTTGTCTTCGAAACTTTTGAGTTAGAAAAAAAATGTGATCGTCTCTTTTGAGAGAGCAGCTGGGAAGCAGAATAAAGAAATCCATCATTTTTTGAGAAGGAAAAAAAATATAGCAAGAAATAAAGAAAACCTGCAAACAGAGTTGAAAATGCTCGACTTAAGTGCTGTTGCATGTGAATATTCTGAAGCCCTCAATGGGATCAAAGCATCTTTGCCAAATGCAAAGTATTGTCTGTGCCCGCCAGCATTACTGCTTCTCAACAAGGTGTGGTTGTTCAGTAGGTAGTTACAATTTTGGGGGGAAATATCTAGAAATGATTAAAAAGTAATTTAAAATATCTGCACTTTCCCATTAAGCTTTTGCCAGTGGCATGAAACAGTCTGTGTCTTCCTCTGCGCTTATAACGAGCCTATTGTCACGCTGTAGGCATTTTTATGATAACATCGTGTATCAACCAAAGCTCGGTTAACTAAAGCAAGTGGAGGAACTCCCTTGGCAAACAGAAGTGTGCAGCTGGGGATGTTGATTTCTCTAGAGATTAGTATATTGACATATCAATATATTTTTAAATAACTCCAGACCCGCACAGTGCCAGTTAGGGAAAGGGTGTTATTTCCATTCTTTCCCTGCCCCTTAAATTGGACCAGAAAAAACATGTGTTACGTGTGTTTTTTTGTGGTTTTTTTTTTTCTTTCACTTGCCATAGAGTAACAACAATAACAACAACCACACCAAAAAACAACAACTACAAAAAGCGCATTAAGGAGTCAGAGCAGCCAGTGGGGTTGAGGAGATACAGCTGTGCTGATGCTTTCCTGGGTCTGCAAAATCTTTACTTTGTCCATTTGTAGGAGAAACAAGGTTGCAGCTCCCAAAGCATTTGCCATGTGTTGCACCTATCTAATAATATAAGTGGTGTAAGTTACAATACCAGAGTCTGCATGAGGAGCTTGAAAATGCTCAAGACCCCTCTGGACGGGGTCTTGAGGTGCTGCTTTCATTGGGTATTTGAGGCAGCTTCTAAGTCGCATCTCTTCACAGCGCTCTTGGCCTTTGCTAGGAGGTGTGAGTGCTTTTCCAAACAACATGTTAACTCAATAAAGTTTCAGTGGAGTGAATGGTGTCTTAGTCAGCAAGGTCTTGTTGGTGGGGTTGGACTTTGTTAGACCTGGGGAATGACCTGAATAAAACAATACTGGCCTTATGGATGTTGTCCCCAATGGTTGTTGTCTTCCATCCAGAGAGGACTCTGGACTTCAGCTCCATGGGAATCCTTGGACCTGTCCTCCTTGAACCTCTTCTGTTGAGAAAAAGCCGGCTGAAGGCAACAGGTGATTCATTATAGGCATTGACATTCCTACTGGCTGTTATGGTAAACGGGTATTTTCCATATGCCAATGGCTAGACGTCTCCTTTTCAGATATTATCCCAAAGCCTTTTTTTTATCTTCTGTTTTTGCTTCCTAAATAATAACTGAAGGAAGAAAAAAGCTTGGAGGGTGCTGTCATAGCTGGTGTGCAAGGTGCTGTATAAAACAAGGCTGTTTTGAACAGCATTGCTCATCTCGTTGGTTCAGCTGTTGGTTGGTTTGTTGGCTCCTGGCTTGGGACTATTTTCTGGCAGTTTGTTCCTTTAGGCAGAGCTACTCTTCTCATCAGTGGAATCTGAGGACTGTTCCACTGAAATGTTGTCGTCCTTCACCAGTGCTCCCCTCCCTTGCCCTTTTTGAATGTGTGCTTCCTTAGGACGGGGAGACCTCCCAGTGTCTACAGCGAGGAGAAGTGAAAGCAGGTTAAACAAAGCAGCTCAATGCTGGAAAGCTCTACAAGACATGGAAACCTGTTCCTGCACAGTGGTGGTTCCCAAATGCTTCTGCTGAGCTCCTAACACATGCTGCTGAGCCGTGCTTCCATGGTGGATACTCACTGGGCTATGCTGGATGTGGAAGTCGATGCAGTGGGTTTTTTAGAAGATGATGGTTGAAATGCTGTTCGTTGACTCATCTGCAGTTTGCCCAGACCTGCTCTTTAGAGGCTGGCGGCCTTGGCTGGGCAAAGTGGTCTAGTTGGCATAATTTCTCTTTTCTCTCACAACCACTCTCATGCATGACATAATAAAAAAGGATAAAGAGCTCAGATTGACTTCCAAGAATTGTATGTACAGTAAGCTATGTAATCTCTACTGCTGCTATAGGGTAGCCATAATTAAAAGCAAACCACAGGAGTTTACTGTCTAAATGAGCAGGTAGTTACATACGGTGAAAGAGGAATGGGGGTAGGGGGAGGACAATCTATAGGCTGGTGGGTTATTTGCAATATACTTTAATAACTTTATTTTTTAATCTAATTATAAGAGAACAAGGGGAGGAAAAAAGTTGGGTAGTAATCAGAGTATCTGACTCATGGTATTGAAAGGATAAGCAATTTTCTCCCTCGAAAAACCCCAATGAGCATGTTTTGAAATTGCTTTTGAAAGTTAATATTGACAGGACTGAAAGCTCATAGACTTTCTATTATGTCATAACTAATCTTGATGGCAGAGCTTTCTGACTCTGTCACACCCAGTTAAATCAGATTTGGCAGTGCTGTGATGAGGTTTTTAAGTATCTAGCCAAGGAGAAGTGTGCTGGCAGAGACTTGTGCTGTGAACCTGCCTATAATTTCCCCTTGTTTTCTGCAGTAGCACCTCCCTCTAGTGAGCACAAACAAACAAAATCCCAACTTTTAAAAGTCGTGACCTGGATAAAACTAACCTTGACTTTTCTGTCTTGTATGATTAATTTCTTCTGTGGCTTTTATTGTCCTGTTTCTTGCTGCGAATGTTTTGAGGAACACTGAGCTCTGGTAAAAAATACAATCCTGTGTTTTTCTAAAAACTCTAGCTCTTTTGAATTAAAGTAATTACACCTTTAGTGTAATATATTGACTATATATATGTTCAGCAGACCTTTTGATAACGTAATAGCTTTACTGGTGGCACTTAATCTCATTCCTGAGCAGAAGTGTAAGCTATAGGGCCGCTTTATTTCTAAGCGTGCATGCTTGCATGAGCTTTTGTCGTTTTTTAACCCCGGCCAGCAACCAAACACTACTGGCAACCAAGCCCCACGCAGCCACTTGCTCACTTCCCCCCACCTGGAGGGGTGGGGAGAAGAATCAGAAAGGAATGTAAAACTCGAGGGTTGAGATAAGTACAATTTCATAATTTAAATGGCATGAAAATGTAAGAATAAAAATAACAATAACGGTAATACCAATAATAACAATAACAATTATAATGGAAAGGTGGGGCAAAAGGGTAAAATCCAAAGGAAAGAAAGGAAAACAAGTGATGCACAGTACAATTGCTCACCACCCGCTGACTGATGCCCAGCCAATCCCCGAGCAATGATCCCCCCCAGCTAGCTCTCCAAGTTTATATACCAAGCATGATGTCCCATGGTATGGAACACCTCTTTGGCTGGTTCAGATCAGCTGTCCTGGCTGTGTCCCTTCCCAGTCTCTTGTGCCTCTCCAGCATTCTGGCTGGCAGGGCCCGAGAAACCAAAAATTCCTTGACTTAGTATAAACATCACTCAGCAACAACTAAAAAACATCAGTGCAGTTATCAACATTGTTCTCACATCAGAGCCAAACCGCAGCACTGCACCAGCTACTAAGAAGAAATTAAACTCCATCCCAGCTGAAACCAGGACAGCTTTTCAATCCCACTGCTCAAATGGAAAACTGGGACGGTTTGTCCCCTATGGAAAGACATCAGTGAGCGTTTGAAAGAGTGAGGAAAAGAGCCTCAGGAGGTTTAGAGAGTATGCACTTGGGTTGTTTTTTAGTTGGCAGGCGTTTGGCATGGTAGTGGATCTTTTTGCTGTTAGTGAATTTTTAAATTTGTTGGCAAAGTCTCGTTTTCCTGCATGTCCCCAGCCAGCATCTTGTATATCTTATAACTGGGGTTATGATCATGGTAGAGCTATTTCAGGTTATGCCTTTGTGATTGCATTCACAGGTCCAGATCTTCATGTTCTTCTTGTTAGATTAGACCAGCCCTTGGGAAATAACTGGGCTGTTAATAGTGTGTTGATTGACCAGGTGCGTGCTCATCCACTGGTGCTTAAATGTGTCTTCACTACTGCCAAGCTGAAAGCATCTCTGTTGCAGCATTGAAAAAAAATCTGTTGCTGAAAAGGTGTCCTGGTCCTCTTGGTCTCTTCCATGTTTGTGATGGACAGGGTGTCCTCTGCTTGTTGGCTGTTGGGAACCTTGCTGGTTCTCAGCTTGCAAAGAAGCTCCTTTCCTGACCTAGAAACACAGCCATTCGCCATGCATAGTCTGATGAGGTACATTAAAAACTACATAGAACTTTTAATCAGTTTTTAAATACTATAGATCCTTGCCAGCCCTGCACTCAGTGTGAGGGAAGCAGCTCTTGGCAGTGGTGGATGAGGGCAGCTGTTCTGCCTGGATGTCTGTGGCAAAGTGCTATTTTATGAACTCCTTTGCTTTTGGCTAGCGGCAGTATGTGCTCCACGAGTTTAATTTTACTCAGCCTCCACGATGTGTTGAACCCAGTGTCAGTTGGCTCTGTGTCGGAGGTATTTTATCTTCTCCAGCTAAGGTAGAACAGGCTGAGTGAGGTGGTTGGAGGTGCTGGGGGAGATGCTTTGAGCTGGACATGGAGCTGAAGTCACCACCTGCACATGGGCACTTGGGCATCAGCTCATTGCCTGTGTGGGCCAGGAAGGACCGTCCATCCACCCCTTAGGCCTCCCGTCAGACACGGGCACAAGGCACAGTGGTGTCTTGTTTCTCTAATTTTCCACCTGCGTATCCCAACTTGACCACTGCTGCCTTGCAGTTGGACACAACATAAATTTATATAGAGGAGGAAAGAACTCAACTCTTGTGGGAGGTTTGAGGCTGTGGATTTTTTTCTTTCTGAACAAATTTCTGGTTTGCAGGCCTCTAACCATTTTCTGGTCTTCCCTGTGTGCTCAGTAGAGATGGCTGGGCAATAGCCTTGTTTTTCTTGACTCTTTGCCCAAAATAATTCATGGGTCTCTAGGGTGTCTGGGAAAGAGAAGCTGGAAACTGCAAACCTACGTATCAGTGCCCAAAAGCTGGAAAAATGCTATTTTGGGACTGGTGTGTGGTTACGTGCAAGCATGTTTTGGTGTATCTACAGTACTGCTGTGGCCTGTGTGGTCCAACCTCATCACCTGGGAGTGCAGGTGGGAATGCCCATCCTCAATGTTCGTCATCTCATGTTGGTTTAATCTGCATTTTGCTCTTGTTGAGTTGAGGTGCGGTGGTTTGCTGACCCTTTACGGGTGGAAGCACCTGCGGCAGGACTGTTTTGGGGTATTGGATGATTGTTCACGGTTAAGCGTTGCTCTGTCTGTTACTAGGATTTGCTGCAGAGAGCTGTGTGAAGTGGCAGCCCACAATTTTGGTGTTTTCTCCTATTTGAGACATATTTGAGACCTTTCTGAAGGATGTTGGGTCGTTGGGTAAGCTAAGGGCTTGCTGCTATAGCAGTGCCATGCAGCTGTACTCCTGGCTGTAGGGAGCAGCGGTTGGTAGGGCACCTTCTGAAATATTCACATTTAATAGCAATTCAAGGTGCAGCTGAGCTCTGAAAAGCCATGGAGAACCTAGGCAGTGGACATGGAGTGACAACAGCTAAAACCTTTGGGGCTTTGTTCTTATTGAGCTATCTGGCTTTTGTGCATTGACTGGTCTGCTTGCTTGGACTGCTGATGTTCATCTTCTCTCTTGACTGTTAAATTCAGTGTAGTGGAAATGTTAATCCTGACTGGTCACACTGCAAAGAATGATCTGGTAAAAGCACATATAGATGCTATCTTATGAATCTGTTTAGGTCTGAAGAACAAACCTGTACATGATGCTGTTCATGTTTCCTCAGGTTATTCTATGAAGTCCCATTCCGCCAGGCTGTGGAAGCTGGTTTGTGTTGTGAGGATCCTCCTCTTTCTTAGTTCATGGAGCAGGACTCCTGCTGGGATTGAGGGGATCTCAGTGTTCATATGTGGTATGTGGGAAGAGCAGTCCGATTTCCTTCCCCGTCTGCAGTCTGGGCTAGTCAACATCCCCTTGTTTGGATTTGCCAGGGGCTGTAGACCTTTCTGAGATATCCCTCAACAGGCTGGACATGGAAATGTCCTTTATTGTCCTTTATTTCCAGACCATAACTGTGTAGGATCTAAGCCATAATCACAATTCCTTGAAGTTTTAAGCAGCTGTTTTATCCTGCTTGATCTCTTGTATGTGCTGTCACGTCTGCCTGTCGGGGTGTTCCCTACTGAATTGGGGCTCCGTGTTACTACATTTTCTGATGCCCTTTCAAAACACCTTTTCCCCTCCTTCTCCCTTACCTTCCATTTGCATGACCTTAAACCTGTTTCGTGTTTTGGTGGCTTTTCTGAGAGCTTGGGCTCCTTAGTTCTTCGGAGTCCAGTTCGCTCTGGGTAAGGCAGAGCTGGAGGCAAAGTTGCAGTCACTTTCTGAAGTTTGTTAGGGCGGTTTGCTGGCTCCATGCTAGATGGCGAACAGCAGAGTTGTCCTTCCTGTGGGATTCTCCATGCAGACTCAACAACATCGTGCCAGACCTGTGCTGGCGTCATTTACCTGGTAAAAGCAGTTTGGGACTCACTGTGTGGTCTGCAGGGCAGTATAAGTTGCCAGAGGAGAAAAGTTTTGGTAGAGACATGGATGGCAGAAATTCCTGTGCCAGCGGTGACTGCAGAGTGTCAAGGAGGGACAAAACCCCGACCAGTGTCTTGCAGTCCTCCAGGATGTTTTTTCCATTAGTAAAGGAAGTATTTTTGGTTATTTAAGTGGTGGTTCATTTTGGTGAGTTCTGCTATAGGAAGGGTAACAGAGGCCTGGCTTGGAGTATCTTCTGTGAGGGCTAACATCTGGAGTGGAACATTTTACTGTCCCACACATTATTTTTTTTTACTGTTTTTTTGAGTGGATGGGTTGAAGGACAGATGGGTCATTGGATAGCATGTCAGCAGCAAACTTGGAATAGTTTGGGTATCTAATTCTGGCATCAAATCCTTCCAGTCCCAGGACCCCACATGTCGCTCCAGTTGGGTGGTGCTCTGACCCTTGGGTGATGCTCCAACTCTACTTCTTCTTATCACAGGGAAGGACACAGCCTACGCAACTGTTCCTGTTGCTCTAGATGAAGCCTGAGCATGTCTGAATAGTGCTCTCCCACCCAGGGAATGGGTGTTAGGTTCATGATGGCACATTTGATGTGTACACGTGCCGTTGAACATCTCACACAGTGAATATGCTTTTGGAAAACAAAGAACAATTGGTATATTACTGAAGGGAAAGTACTACTGATGCTACATTACTGAAGGAAATCCCACTGTTCTTGTTTTTTGGGTTGTTTTTTGGGGTTTTTTTCACCCCTAGAAGCTACAGAATTTACTACACTGTTAATGTGCTGAAGGAAAATGGTAGTAAATTAGTCCCTGTAGCCAATCAGACTTGTATTAGGGAAACACTCATATTTATGAAAGTGGTCAAACATGCAGTAGTGTCCACAGATGTATGGCAGTGTTTACAATAGACCATAGCACCGTCTGATTTATCACAGCGCACTACATAGCGGGCTGTAATGTGCATTGTAATTAGTGTAATGTACCTTGTAATAGCTGTGAAATAAATTCTGCACTGAACCTTTCAGCCCTAAAACACAGGGTCTAATGCAGATTCCATGAAGATAAAGGGGGAAAAAAAAAATCATCTAGCATCATAAAGGCCTTCATATGAAGTCTGAAGTACATACATCCATAATCTATAGGTCTCAGGTTTGTGGGCGAAGTGTCTGTTACCCTTGCATTGGGCACCACTTTCCTTCCACGACACACAGCTTTTCTCTGCCCTGCAGGCTCATTCCTATGTCAGCCTAGGTGGGACAGGATTTACTGATTTATTAATTAGCTTACCCCACGTCTTTGCATGCACCCTCTTGGCATGGCTTTTTTTAACACTTGATTGTTTTAGAGAGAAGATGACTGAAAATCACGTTTTGAAGCTCTAGGAACATCTTCTAGTTCTTTATCTCTGTTGCGGCTGGTGTTTAAATGTACAGAAAAACATTTTCAGGCAGGAGTGGGTCTCTGTGTGAACTTCTAGAACGTCTTCCAGTGCCTTGCTGAATGATGCCGCCAAAATCACTGTTTTTGTGGTGTTTTTTTTTTTACTCTTGGAGGTTCTGTAGGACTGTCAAGTACTAATGTTAATGGTTCGTAGACAAGGGACCACGCTCCTGAGGGGTTTTCACTGTGAAGTGGTGTCAAGAAGGACTAAGTTGAGACCTTTGAGCTTTGCCTCCCAGCCAAGATGCCCTCTGAGTGCTCGGGGAAAAGGAGTTTCCTAGTTGATGTAGGATGGAATTTGTTTTATTATTTACTATCTCTCTATCTAGCATAAAGTTGTTTTTTTTATTTATAATTTTTATAAGGACCCTTTATTATTCAGATCCTTATTAGACAGAATTTAATTTTGGGGGCTAGTGCTGTGTCTTTGGGGTTGTTTTTGTTTTCTTTTGCTCCATCTATCATGAGTATTTGAATGGGGATGGAAGAGTCAAACCAAAGCAAATTTATTTTGTCTGTCAAACTTCCTCTTTGCAGTACTCTTCTGTATGTAATAAATGACACAAAATCAATCTCCCAGTTAGCGTCGTCTTTCTGCTTGCAGCAGCTTTTGCTCAATGATCGTTATTTTTTGTTTGGCTGCATTTTATTCTTTAATGTGTTTTCAAATACATCATCAAATAACAATACTTGCGAAGGAGGAGTTCCTTCTTCCGTTTGGAGATCTGAGTGCAGGTGTGAATTCATGTGGCTTTTCTCTAACCTTTTGTGATCAGGTCGTACTGCATTTTTTAGAGGGGGATACCAGGGGAAGGAGTTGAGTGGCAGTCAAGAATGACGAACAAGGATATTATATTGCGGGATAGGAGGTGGCTTGTGTGTTCTTCAAGCAGTAAGTTTGTGAAATCTTTTTCCAAGTATCCTTTAGTTTGTGCTCTGATTCTGTTAACTTTTGTTTCCCATCCTGCTTTTCTTTCAGCTTTTTGGGTTTTCCATCATCTTTGTGATAGACTGTGAAAGCAGATGTGTGGCTGTAAGTGAACCAAACCAAAATATGGATTCTTAAAACTGGTGTTCCAGTGGTGTAATTCATTTTTTCCTGAATGCTTTAATTCAGTGCAATTTCTTTCATACTGTAATTTTTAATTTTAATACAGTTTTTGAGAGCCTTTATATTTGCAGAATTCTTGGTTCAGGGGGAAAAAAAAGGAGAAAATAATAAAAAAGTGGATATCATTGAGCTCCTAACCTGAACTCAATGAATTAGTCTCTTTTAATATATTTGGTAGTCAAAACTTCACAGGACCTTCTTATTTACCCCCACATAGTAAAGACTAAATATTAGCTCTGTGATCTGAGGTATTAATCTGTAGACTGGGGAAAGTGATTTTTGTTGAGAGAGTATTGGACAACTGACTTACAGCAGGAGGACTCAGAGCCAAAGTGAGCCCCACCAGCAAGAAGAGGCACAGTGATTTAACCCCCAGCTGGTTTACTAGAAGGTCATTATTCACATGAAAGTCTGAATCGGTGAATTTTAAGCCCAAACTCAGTGAAAGACCTAAATATAAATCTGAACGTGAGTCAGCAGAGTGGCATTGTGACAAAGACGGTAAACCACGTCCCTGGTTAATAAAGGCTTAGCCAGCAGGTCCAAGAAAATGTTTTTTCCTCTCTGTTTGACACTTGTGAGGCTGCATTTGGACGCATTGTCCAGTTTTGGGCTTTCCAGTACAATAAAGACAGTTGTATGTTGAAGCACCTCTAGGGGAGGCCACCAAGGGATCTAGGGGTTGGAGCCCAAGACATACGAGAAGGGACGTCAAGAACTGGGTTTGTTCAACCTGAAGAGGAGATGTCAGAGGGGAGACTTTCTGTTTTGTTTATCTGTATTTTACCATGACTGTTTTTGAAGACTGGAGCATGGACCTGGAGAGATTGTGAGATCTCCATTCTTGGAGATACTCAAAAATTTTCTGGATAAGGCCTGAACAACTCTAACTGGAGCTACTTTGAGGAGAAGGAGAGTCTTAGAGACTTCCAAAGGCCACTTCCAGCCTTAATTGTTCTGTGACTTTGTCATATTTTAGCGGGGGAACGTCAAGGTGTTCCTACCTCATGAAGTGAATCTGCAGAGATTTACCCAGTGTTCAGTAGGAAATTGCTGGTCTCCAGAACTCCTCTGATGATAACTGTGAAATTATTCTTTCAATTCTTCCCTTAAGCTATGGAAGAGATTTATTTGATGAACATCTATTCCCAGTCTGGGAGTGTCAGTTCTGTACGTAGGATTGGAAGCTGGGTGAAAATATGGCTGTTGGGGTGATGAGACAGCACTTAGAAAATGGGTTATCAAACAAGAGAGATGTCTTCTGTAGAGTGATCCGGGAACTGATGGTGTGCAGTAGCGTTCATCCTCTTGCTCCAAGACTTTTGCAATTATATTATATTCAGCACTGTCTTCAAATGTGTCTCATTGATCTTTTTGGCGAGTGGTGGTTGTGTTTGAATTTGTAGGTCTATAAAGCTTCTTGTTGTGGTGTGAATTTCTGTTTTTGTGGGGTTTTTTTGTTTTTTTTTTTTTTTTTTTCCTTAACATAAAAGGCAATACCAGTTTCTGTAAAATGGCAAGCTAAAATCTTGTAAGCTACCAGCTTTTCAAGATGTCTCAGCTCCTGTGGAGATGAACTGCTCTCCTAAAGGTGTTACAACTCGCTTCTGAAATTGGAAAGCGTAAGAATTTCTTAAGATTTCTCCCTTCTCCAGCAATGATTAATTACTGCTTCTGGAGCTAAATGGATTGAATGGCCTGATGTAAATCCAAACATGTGGAGACCTTTGCTCATATTTAATCATCGTCTGTCCAGTGCCATGGTAGAATAAATTATTATTGTTATTATAAAAGCTACAATTTATCTTCCTCCAACTAAGCCTCAGATTTTTATTTTTATTTTGTTTGCCTTGAGACAGAATAGTTTGGGGTTTTTTTAATGTCTACCAATATAAATCAAATCAAGAGTATTTGCGGTGGTACTGTAGTGGTATAGTAACTGCTCATCGTAACCTGATTGCAGTAGTTTCTATTCAAAATGACATGGGAGCTCTGGGTACGCTTCCTTCTGCTCGTGAATATTTGATTTTTAAGCAGATGGACCTCCTTTCCCCTCTTCATATCATTTCACTTTATACATTGGCAAAAGCTGGTATGAACACACAGGTATCTTGTCCTGATGAGATATTTGGCAGGTCTTTATTAGCCTTTTCAGTGTCATTCTCCTGATGTGAGCTGAGGATCAGAAGCTGGGTTATTTTAGGAGACTTATAAGACAAAATATAATCTGCTTCATTTCCTTTTCTTCTTCTGTGTATGCACAGGCTACATTTTGGAAGCCACTGGAATTACATCCTTAACAATATAGCCTTTCATCTTTTTTCGAACTGTGATATATATATATATATAATCTGACTGGTTGGTTTATTACATTTTGTAGCTTTCGAATTTTTCCGAAGATTAGACTGGAAGGAAAAATGCCTTCAGAGTGAGATCTATGAAGGTGTGAAACAGTCTCTGAGGAGAGGCACTGGAAGAACCGTGGCTTGAGTTATTGCAAAACAAACAGTCCAGAGGATGGCAAAATAAACCCTGGGGGCATTGATGTCTGGGTGACCTGGCTGGGATGGATTAGCTCATGCTGGGGGTCATCTTCTCCAGGTGCAGGTGCTCACAGGAGGGATGGCTCCTGCTGGGAGGAGAATTGGCTATGGATAACGAGTCTGTTGGATTCACAATGTCTTTGAGATGTGTTTCCTGTAAAACAGCTGAAGCCGCTGTGTGCTGCTGGACTGCGGGGTGCATTCCCATTTATTGATGGCTTCTAAATGGTTAATTACGCATGCTTCTTTGCTTATTCAAAGGATTTAATTGCCCTTTTCTCTGGGGAGACCTTATTGCAGCCCTTCAGTATCTACTGGGGGTTTATAAGAAAGGTGGGGACAGACTTCTTAGCAGGGTCTGGAGCGATAGGACAAGGGGGAAGGTTTTAAACTAAACCAGGGTAGATTTAGGCTAGATTCAAGGAAGAAATTTTTTATGATAAGAGGGGTGAAACCCTGGACCAGGTTGCTCAGCAATCAGGTGGTAGATGCCCCATGCTGAGCAACTGGGATTAGTTGAAGATGTCCCTGCTCATTGCAGGGGGGTTGGACTAAATGACCTTTAAAGGTCCCTTCCCACCCAAAATATTTTATGATTTTTACCATATTATTCCCAAGTGCTTCTGTGCAGTCTTCACCGATTTCTCAGTGAGGCAGCTGAGACAGAGATTGCTTAAAGCTGAGTGTTCCGTAGCAGAGCTGGCACAGGTAGCACATCTTCACCCCTGCCAGGCTAACAAGTTGGTGTGCAAATGAGCTGGGCAATATTTATTCTCTTTTGTAATAGCACAGCCTCGATGAGCATCAGTAGGTGCTCTGATAACCTGTTGCTCAAGGTTTGCTAACCACTCAACTGTTTTAAAATGTGATTTACTTTATGCTGGAGAACAGTCCGGATTGAGGTAAGGTGAGCTCCTAAGGGTGTTTCTGGGTGCCCATTTTTGTATCTGAAGAGGACTTCTGCAGGGATTTAAGGGGTTGTGCAGGTGGTGATCTGATGGCCAAAGTGGAGGGACCGAATTCTGATTGGTACAATACAGCTCTTTGAAGCAAAAGCTGATGGTTATTTTTCAAAGATTCAAGGCTTTCCTGATGGACGCGCTACTTTTTAGCTCCATTTTTGTGCAGTCTGTGTGAGCACACTCAAGTTCTGCTTACCAAAGCCCGCTTCCTGCAAAGATTGACTTTCTTTTTCCATTTTGAGGGAAGAATGTCTTTTCATAGGCGTTGGGAATGCTGGGGAATAAATGCTGCAGCAGCAGATTTGAAAGGTTGTTTCTATAAATGGTAAGGGCAAATTCAGCATATTTTTTTTTTTTTTAATATGATTTTAATGTACATCTTGGTGGAGGCTTGAGCTTCGTTTGCATGGTTGTATCAATGCAAGCAAGAAGCCATGTAATTTCTAAAGAACTCAATAGCCCAGCTTTGCTTTTCCCTAGCAAAGCTAACTGTATTGTAGAGTGTCCGAGACCTCTTTTTTTCTGCACCAGAGAATTTTCTGTTCTTTATACAGTGCTCCACTTTACCGTGGAGAGCTTCTTTTGAATCACGCAAGACCTGATTAATCCCTTATTCCCATATAGATGCGAATCCTGGCTGGATCCAACTCATCACCATATTTTAAGCTAATAAATTGAATGCTGTGCAGGTTATCGCAAGTTTCTTCTAGAGACAATCCTTACCATGTAAAAAAGTTAATTTTGCTTTTTGTGGTGATTAAAGATCTGGGGCACCATTTGCAAGTGTATATCCTGAAATACTTTTTTAAAACGATATTTCTTCAAAAAAAGTTGTCTAGCTCTGTATTATTTGATCTCTTATCTGTTACCTTCACTGTAGAAACCGCATTGCTGCATTTCAGTGATAACCTTATTCCTGTGTATCTGAAACCATATTGCTTTAGGTTTCTGTAGTGTCTTTCATCGTAGCATCTCCAGCAGCTTTGCAAGTCCGCTGGAAAGTAGGTCAGTGTTATTCTGGTTTATAATATAGAGGCTGAATCTTTAGGTTTCTCTGTAACCAGTGTTTTGTTGTTTGCAAGTGGCTCTGGCTGTGGACAAGTTGCTGATTTCTTAACTTCATTTTGCAGTTGTGAACTTCCTCTCCTTTCCCCTGTGCAACTGCAAACTACTTCTGAGGTGTCTGAGGAGATGCCTGCTGTCGTATCAGCTGGTACCTAACTTGCACATTGGGCTTTTTTTTTGTTGTTCTCTACAAAATCCCTTCATCTGTGTCTCCAGGGACTCTCAGCACTGCGCTGGGTGGGAAGTAGAATGTGAAAAATTATCTCAAATGCAGCAATTAAACTTGACCTTTCCTTGTGTTTGTATTATTTTGCATTTTGTAATTATTTTTCAAGTTCTTAGCTCAGGAGAGGCTGATCCATTGGTTCGAGATGAAGGAGCAATGCTGCAGAAGGGCTTGTATCAATCCCAGTTATAACTCTTGCTCTTGTTGAATTCATTGCCTTTACCAAAACTCATTTGCCAAAAATAATTTTGAATTGTTTACCCACAAGCTGCCTGCTTCCATCACGTTCACATATTGAAGTACCCTTATCCTTTATGAGTGGTCTACCACTAAATTCAGCTGCCCCCTCCCCCATCTCTGTACGCCCCCGTGCCCCTCCTCCCTCCCTTGCATATTGCAAGAGTCTTCAGCAGAAGTAAAGCAGTGGTTGCCTTTCCTTGGGGATCGCAAGTGAGATATTGGAAAATAACCTGCTTATGGCAGATGCCATCCTAGAAGGATCAGTATTCTTGATTTTCTCTTGATACTGTGCAGGTACTCTGATGCCCTACAGAGTACTCTGTGTTTTATAATGCTAATTATATAATTCTATATAATTTTTTGTAACCTAGGAGGCTTGGGTTTATTGAAAAGTGACATCTGTGGTGCACTCTGCACCGGTCTTTTGGAAAAAGAACTAGAAGACAACATTTTGGTGCGTTTAGCACCTGGCTAGGCACAAAAACATGGTATTCTCTGAGGAGTAGTTCTGGGTGGTCATTTAATAGGCAGATTGAAAGACTTATATGAAATTTGTAGCAGTTTAGACATGGTAGAGTTGATTGTGGTCATCATATCCCATTTTAAGCTACTTTTATGATGTTTTTGTAGACTGTGTTGGGTGTTTACAAGAGCCGTCCACAAGAACGTCTACTTCTGTGGTTGTGCTCTATTCCCACCCTTTTTCCACCTACTGCATGCTACTAACCTCACAGTTACCCTCAAAAGGAATGAGAAGAGTGTTTCAAAGGGTCCCATGTCCATGTGATAACAGAGGAAGGTCTCCAGAGGAATTTAGGATGTAGACTGTGCAAGCAGCCCACCCATTTCACGCTCTCTGAAACGCCTGGCTCCAAATCTGGCAACCGAAGAGGATTTACAAGATTGAATGAGACCACTCTGATCTGATTGGACTTTATATGTCATCTAGAGGAGCTACGTGGAAGTCGTTTGGACTTCTAGATGCCTTTAAAATTACACATTTTTAGATTGCTGTGCAGAAAGACTTGGTGTCATGGTGTCTTCAGTAAAAGGCAAAGTAGCCCGTAGCACGCAGGCTGAAAAACACTGAGCTGAAGTTACTTGAAATGCAGTGGAAAGTGCCTAGTGCTCTCAGTAAATTTTGGTGTAGGTCCCTCTTGCCTGTAAATAACTATATGCCACTACTTGCAGCTAGGTTGGAAAGTTGGACTCCAAATGCGTTCCTGAGAAGCAATCTGCTCTGTTTTCTGGCCAAAAGATATCAACGTCTATTCCATTTTTGATCCATTTCTGCTGCTTCTAGAAGCAGTCATGATGTGTTGATTCCCAGAACATGCACTTACTCGAATTGCAAAGGCGTGACTTCTACCGATGCATCAAAATGTCCCTGTTAAGCATTAAAATGCGCTTTGTTTGGATGTGCATATTAAAATTGGTCTTCTCCCCTTTTCTCCCAAGGTGAAAAATCTTTAGAGAATTACAAATTGTAAACAACTACAGTTCTGTTCATAAATTGAATGGTAAATAACTACATGCAGAGAAGTTTGCTTTTCTCTGCCACGGAGTTGTAGTTGCAATTGAAGTGGGACATAGCAGTGTAAATTAATAAGTTTGCTAGTTATATCTAATCCGTTTGGAACGTTAATGCTTGGGAATAAAAAGCAGAAACATCAGACTCTTTTGAGATATGTACTGCCTGTGGTCCTGTCCCTCGTTTGTGTACAGTTACAGTCTTGGACATGAATAGTTGTCCAGAGTGGTACATCTCAGCAACAAGTCTAATAAGGATATTTAATGAGTGTAATACTATACATGTGAAGGTCAGTCGTGGTGCACTGGAAAGAATACACATCATGCTGTTTAAAAGGGCTGCAAGAGAGGTTGCAAACCACAAGCCAGATTTATTTCTTCGAAAATAATTATCATCCTTGCAGGCAAGAGGAGGTGCCTGCAGAGAGCTCTGTCCGTGTCAGACTTGCTTTTTTTAAAGACTCTGCACTCATTTTGAGTAACATAACTCCATGCAAAAAAGCTACTGCTCTTAGGTAGTTCAAAAGTTGCAATTTTTTTTTGCCCTTTTTTTTTTTAAATCAATTAGCAGAATAAAAATGTCACCACTATATATAGGCTGTAGAAACTCAATGTTAGTTTTTGACAGGATGTTATTCTCAGAGAACACAGCGAAGGACGGAGCCACCGAAGGAGGCGGATGGATGCTGAGCTGCCTGTTGGAAATAGCCAAATTCAGCCTTTGATTATTATTTTTCACCATATTGCGTCACCACTCCCCAAACTTCAGTTCCTCTGTCCTTTGTGTGCTGTAGATTGTCACTCGATTTAAATAGCATCGTCTTTGTGCTTGGCGAAAGGGGGAGGCTGAGAGATTCCCATTTGAGTTCCCTCAGATTTCTGTTTTTTTTCAGAGCATGAATACTCAGCCCAGGGATGTTTGTCAGGAGGGAAATGGTTTTGATGGCTGGGTATATAGTGCTTTTGTTATAATATCTTTGCTTTTTAATTCCTATTGCAAAAGGCTTGTTCCTCCTGTTAAACACATGGCTTTTTAGCCACCTTTATGTGACAGCCGATAAGCTCGAGGGCAGGTGATGAAGGCTTACTGCAAGCAGATACTGCTCTCACCACCACCCCCCCCCCCCCGCCCCAGATGTTCTCATCCTGCAAATAATCCACATTTTTCTCTTGCTATCCCTGAAACATAAATGCCAGCTTTTCCTTGCCCTTGGTATTTTCTTATACAAGTATTTGCATCCCTCCTCCTACACCTCGTACAGTGTCAGATGTCCTATGTGCCATGTAAATTCTTACTTGCCTTTAGGGAGGCTCTGCCTTGGTTTGTCTTGCTAGTGGTTGCTTAAGAAGCAAACTTGGACAGGCATGGTGCATGCTTGTGCCTTGCTAGGGGCTTTGGAAAAAGATAATTCTGGTGGTCATCAATCAGGATTAGCCTGTCGCCAATTGCAAACTTGATATTGGGAGTGAGTTATCCCAGCAAGAGATGAATGGGGGTGGAATGCTTATATAGAGAACATAAAGGGGGCATCTGGTGATTGCATGCTGCTAGAATCCTGTGGTGACATGGATTCTGTCAGCAGGTCCCAAACAAGCTGGAGATTGAAGCTTGGGTGTTGAAGTGCTGGAGCAGAGAGGTAAGCAAAGATTTGCTGGGCAAACCAAGGTGCAGACTCTGTTTCTGTGTTCACTTGAGTAGCTGTTGAGGTTTTTTCATTGTTTTGATTTCTTTTTGGGCTTTTTTTGAGAACTCTTCCTTGTATCCCAAGCACCGTGTCTGCCGGGCAGAATGCTGCTGTGGGCAGGTGTAAGCTCACATCTGCAGGTCCCTGTAGCTCCGTGTTGGCATGCAGGAACTTAATTTGTACTGAAAGTGTTTGTGGGTCTGTAAGTGTTCATGTGGCTGTGGTGAAGATTTTATTCACTGATATTTGAGCTGAGGAAATAAAACTGGTAATGGATCGGCTTTCTTGCCACTGGTACACCTTGGAGATGCAGCTGTTGAACCCTTTGCCTTCTACCTCACCATCCCTTTGCCCTAGTCCCTTTTTTGCTTTTTTTTAATATCTAAAAGCAATTACATATAAAAATCCTTGAAATGAGTAAAACAGTTTGCTGGGAAATAGCCAGCTGTTACCCACAGCAGGCAGGATTAAAGTGCATCTGGCTATTAGTCCCTCTTTGGTCTGGAAAACTATTAGTTTCATCCCAAAGCAGATACCCAAAATAAGGTGCGTGACTCCATCAAAGGTTGCAACCAGTGGAATAAAGCAAGAAAGCCAAGATTTAAACCACCTGATATTATTCACCTTCTGCTCTCGTACTCATAGGCTCATGTATTTATATGCTTTGTGTGGTGTGGTCAGCTAGAGGGGTTATTCTGTGAAATAGTTATTCATAGAAGGAGAAGAATCTACATTAAAGGAACGTTGTAATGCTGTTTCCATGTGGGATGTCTTTGTGGTTATCCCTCCCCCACCAGAACACATGCACACACACGCAGAGCCCCAGCCGAACAACAGAAACACTTGTTTTTCAGTTTAAAAGTCAAAGCGGGGTTTATCCACTGTTCAGGGAATGAGGAATTTGCTATTCTGATTTTGGATGTTTCTATTGCATCAAGCATCCTTGTTACCCAAGAGATAAAAACCAAGTGGGATTCAATTTAAGAAAAAAAAAAAAAAAAAAAACAACAACCCCCAAACAAAAAACCCAGAAAAGAAAGAATACAGTTTTCAATTTGTATATTAAGTGGTAGAACTGATTTCTTGGTGGGAAGGTTATCACAGCTCCAGGACACCAATTGCAAGTCAACGTATTTCCGATGCACGTTGATGCCGGGGACTGTCCAGTTCCCTGCGATGCATGCAAATAAACATGGCTGTCCTTACAAACGGGCTTTTCTGTGAGACTTACAGAAGGGGCACAGCAGAAGGTGTGGTTATTTTGTGGTTTGACCATTGGTGCTTTGCATCTCTGCATCCCCAGCTGGTGTCTGGGGAGATGTTTGCAGTGTGGGTACGGTTGGTTGTGTACACTGTGCTCCACAACTCCCTCCGTGAAGAAGGGCTCCTGGGTTGCTCTGCTGGAGTGTTGCCTCTTTGTCCCACCAGCCCCGTGATGTGGAAGGTTTCTTCATTAGCCCAACCTGACAAAAATGCTAAATTGCTCCTGGGTTTAAGGGATGCCATAATTTTACAGCAGTGCTGGCTAACTGGGGAGGTTCCAGAAGACTGGAGGTTAGCCAGTGTGATGCCCATCTATAAGAAGGGCAGGAAGGAGGAGTAGGAGAACGGCTGATCTGTCACCCTGACCTCAGTGCTGGGGAAAGGTATGGAGCAGATCATCCTGAGTGCCATCACACAGCACATGCAGGGCAACCAGGCAATCAGACCCAGCCAGCACAGGCTTATGAAAGGCAGGTCCTGCTTGACTAACCTGACCTCCTTCTATGACAAGATGACCTGCCTGAACAGATGAGGGGAAGGCTGTGTATGTTGTCTATATGGACTATAGTAAAGCCTTTGACACCATCTCCCACAGCATTGTCCTGGAGAAACTGGCTGCTCATGGCTTGGATGGATGCAGTCTGCACTGGGTAAACAGCTGGCTTGTACGCCTGAGCCTGAAGAGTGGTGGGGAACGGAGTTACACCCAGCTGGTGGCCGGTTACAAGTGGTGCTCCCCAGGGCTCAGGGCTGGGGCCAGCCCTGGTTAATATCCTTATTGATGACCTTGATGAGGGGATTGAGTGCACCCTCAGTCAGTTTACAGATGACACCAAGCTGGAGGTGGGTGGTTGCGAGTGTTGATCTGCTGGAGGGTAGGAAGGCTCTGCAGAAGGATCTGGGCAGGATGGATTGATGGGCCGAGGCTAGGCTGACTGTATGAGGTTCAACATGGCTCAGTGCTGGTCTTGCACTTGGGTCACACCAACCCAATGCAACAATACAGGCTTGGGGCAGAGTGGCTGCAAAGCTGCCTGGTGGAAAAGGCCCTGTGTGTGCTGGCTGACAGCCGGCTGGACATGAGCCAGCAGTGTGCCCAGGTGGCCAAGAAGGCCAACAGCACCCTGGCTGGTATCAGCAACAGTGTGGCCAGCAGGACCAGGGCAGTGATCGTCCCCCTGCACTCAGCACTGATGGAGCTGCACCTCGAATCCTGTGTTTTGGGGCCCCTCACTACAAGAAAGACATTGAGGTGCTGGAGCATGTCCAGAGACGGGCAATGGAGCTGGTTAAAGGTCTGGAGAACAAGTCTTGTGAGGAGCAGCTGAGGGACCTGGGGTTTTTTACCCTGGAGAAAAGGAGGTTCAAGGGAGACCTTATGGCTCTCTTACAACTACATGAAAGGAGGTTGTTGCGATGTGGGGGTTGGTGTCTTTTCCTAAGTAACAAGCAACAGGACGAGAGGAAATGGCCTCAAGTTGCACCAGGGGAGTTTTAGATTGGATGTTTGAAAATTTTTTTTCCCTGAGATTTGTCAAGCACTGGACCAGGCTTTCCCAGAAAGTGGTTGAGTCACCGTCCCTGGAGGTATTTAGAAGACATATAGATATGGTACTTCGGGACAGGGTTTAGTGGTGAGCTTGGCAGTGCTGGGTCAATGGTTGGACTTGATGATTGTAAAGGTCTCTTCCAACCTAAATGATTCTATGAGTCTATGACGCAGTGTGCTTCCTCTGGCTTCAGGATGGTCTTTCAAAAGGAAAACACCCATATGAAAAGTCAAAACTTATTTCATCAAAGGTTTTATGTATCTTTTTCTTTCCACATCAACCTGTTGGTTGATGAACATCATCTTAGTTTTTTGGGGATTTTTTTTCCCTCACTCATCTCCTCCAGTGTATAGGACTGGAGGACCCAGCTGATCTGGAACATGCAAACATCTCTTCATCTGAAAGAGCACCAGATGAGAATCACATTTCGCAGCGAGGTTGTTGTCTCTAACCAGCTGGAGAGGTTTCACCGTCAACCCTTAGGGAGTCCTTCAGCTCTCAGTCACATCCTTTCCATAACACCACTGGCCCCCAAAGCCAAGAAATGGCATCGAGAGTGAGCATCCTTTCCCTGCTTGCCATGGCTTTTTGTCTGGGTGGTGTTTCTGGAGATTTGTTTTTCTCTCGAGGAGCTTACAGCTTGTTTTATGCTACCTGTGGACGTTTTTATAACCATCAGGTTGTGATGGTAACACTAATGGTCTCACCGGGTGGAGCTGTGGAACGTCCTTTGGGGTAAACCATGTCTAGGAAGAAGTATGTTGAGCTGGAGATGAAGTCTGGAGGTAGGAAGATCCATCTGGAGATACAGGCCCTGGTAGACCTCATATACCCGTTGAGATGCCTTCATGATGCCTGTGTGTCTGGCTGTTCCCGTGTGCAGTGCCATTTCCCAGGAGGCATCCATTGTCTCATTGTTCCGTGCCAGCTTCTGGCTTCCTTGGGAGGTGACCTGTCATCTTCATGTCTCTATGACAGCTAGCACAGAGGGGCTTGAGTGCGTCTTGCAGGACCCACAACTGTAACGTAGACACCAGCGAGACAATGGTGATGACTGGAGAACCATGTAAACTCATAGCATTTTGTTGTCCAAGCCAAAAAGAGAGAGGTGGCTGGCTGGGTTTATTAATTCATAATTTATGGCTTGCTTGCTGTTCTCCCGAGCGTGAATTAGCAGGATTTTTCTTTAAACCCTATTTGAGCTTGGTTATCCTCATTTGCTTCCTCTAAAAAGTTTTCTGAGCTCATATTGTAATAGATTATTCTCGCGTGGTTCACTGCCTGTAATGAGTAACTGAAAATGGAAACATTTTGCCCAAAAATGCAAGTGATGCTGTACACTTGTGTTGCCGGGCTGGACAGATACGAATTACAGTTCTAGATTGCTCTTGACCTTGTGGTAGGATGTGCTTTGCTGTTTGCTCCACCTGAATGCTGCTATGAATGATCCAGCTGGGAAATGAGTTTGGGAGAGTGCGGTAGAAAGCAGGGGGGCAAGAAGGCTTCTTGGGGAAGGCAACGGCCCTATGGGTATTGGCAGTGATGGCTCAGAAATTTTTTCCTTGCCTTACTCTTGTCGTTGGCTTGTTCGTGCGTGTACTTCTGTTTTGCTCAAAGTTCATTGAAGGCTTTGCTGGAAGAGCCCCTTCAGCCATAACCTTTAAAACTGCCATCTAAAGTACGGTGGTAGTCAGAAAAGTGACTCTCTGGAAGTGACACGGTGGCATGCAGTCGAGGATTTCATCCCTCTCTGTTCTCCAAGCGTGCCTTGTTTGTGCAATGAAAATCTGAATTTAATTTCTATTCTCCCTCCCGCCCTTTCTAAAATGTCAGTCCTCCACATCCACCCTGAGATATTGGCACTTCTGATGAAGTTGAAGGCAGAGCGAGCTCCTCTCTCCATCATGGCATTCACTTTTTCTCCTCCAATGGGAGCAAGCGCCGGTTTTCATCGAAAAAGTTAATGGCTCTGACTGAAAGGAAACAGGTGCATTTGGTAAATGGTGTTATACACAGCCCAGCTTTTGCTGCAGGGTTACACCTGCGGCGGTGGGTGCAGATGGAAGAGGGACATGTAGCACCAGCCCCATGTCCTGCAAAACTCACCTTTGCAGAAAAAATTACTCACCAACACCTTGACATGCTTATCTATTCCTCTTGTCTAATTCAAGCTCTGCTGTGCTTCAGCTGCATCACTTGTGGCCAGGGGGACCCGAATGGCTTCCCTCCGTTGCCCAGTTGGGGTAAGCCATGATGCTTGGGCCAGGCAGCTCCTGCCCCTGGTGCCAAAGGGGTTGGAGGCTGGAGCTACGCTGGTGAAGCCCAGGGGAGTAGCAGGATTTATTGAAGGCACACGTGTGCTGCTGAGTACCTGTTCTGTCCTTGTCCCCTGCAGCTCTGTAATAGATTGGCTTAGGTGTTATAATTGCATTACGCCTCCCTCCCCTTTCTGTTCTCCTCCCTGCTCCTTCCACCCATCCTCAGTGTTTAATATATGCAAGTTCTGCTGCAAAGGAAACTCAGAATAAAATAAAAAAAAAAAACACCAAAAAAATAAAACCACCGCCACCGAAGTGGTAAAGGCAGGAGGGAAATCCCATTGCTTTTTCCATCATTCCTACCCATTTTTCAGGAAAGGATGAAAGATCTTACAGTTAACATGTCTTTAGCTGTGAAATAGGGCTTTGTGAATGCAGCCAATGGATGGGGTAGGAGAGCTAGGATGTTGCCTTGTGCTTGAGCATCACAGGTGACCAAGGGTGAGGGTAAGTGGGAAGCAGAGGGTCTATCTGGTTAACCTGCTGGTGCTTAAACTGTTAAGCCAAATGTGCTTGGTATGAAGTTACCCAAATATGTGTTTATATTCAGACACATTTTACCAATTACATATTTATATATAGGCTCTGTGTTATATTTGCACACATTTATTTACTTACTCATTTTTCTTCCCTTCCCTGTTGATTTGAATCCACTCGTATGCTGGTGCTGCTTGGTCTTTCTCTGCAGCGTGCTCTTCTGTGCAGCTCTGCCTGAGATGTACATTGAGCTTGGAGGTATAGCTGGAGGGTAACTGGAGCCAAAATAAATCACAGGTGATTGTTTGATGCAGCCTGACTGCTTGAGAAATAGAACTTTTCCTTATTTTTGGTGACTTGTCTGTTGTCATCAGTTTTGCTTTGTATTTTTTTTTTTGTTTGGTTGGCTTGGTTTTTCTTGTATGGAGATTAAAATAAGGAGAGGGAAGCGCAGCCTCTCTGAACGTGAGCAAATCTCAAGAAGTTTCCCAGAAGGAAGAAATACTGGCGTTTGCCAGCACCTGCCATCACTTGAGGATGCTCCATGGGCAACAACGTGACTTGCTTTGTTGCTTCTGTCTCATCAGCAGGTTTTTAATTAATATGGGAAAGGTCCTAGATAAAGCTTTTTTGCTGCTTTTTTTTTCTTTTTTTTTTCCCTTTTTTTTTTTTTTTCCCACTCCCCATCTGTCAGTATAAAATTGGTGAAAGCTTCAGGCCATGAAAAATGCCCTGAAGATTGGGATGGTGGCCAGGCCAAGGATGGGAGTTGCCTCTAATTACTTCTCCATCTTCAGTTCTTTGTGTGTTCGTCCAGCACCTTTAAGAATCTGCCGCTGCAGTGTGTTGATTTTTTAACTCAGAATAATCTTTAATAATCTCTGTAATTCTGTATTTATATGACACTTTTTATCTGGCAGCGTTCTGTAATTCGCCCATCATACACAGATTCTGTCAGGGGAAGAAACAACATACCAAAAGCTGGGTTTTCTTTTAATTGAGGTTTCTAACCTTAATTACAGCAGGCTGTTGGTCCAGCAAACTTTTTGCTTGAGGAAGAAATCCATCAACAGCATTTTCACCTCACTGAGAGACATAAAAATTAAATGCTGGACATTTTGTTCTTGTTTGCTAATGCAGAGAAATAGCAATTTGGAATATGAATAATGGAAAAGCGATGCAGTAGTTTGTGGGAGAAGTGAGCCAGTTCTGCTTGCTGAAGCCGGCTGAAAGTTCACCTGGAAAGAAGCACCTCTTGTCATGAATGATCTAAGAAAAATGTGTTTGGTTGTTGTTTTTAATAACATATGTGACATTTTGGAGCTCCTTGATGGCCATGTGGGAATCCAAGGTGTATGCAGAAAGACCGTAAAATGGAGCTGTTTGCTAATACAAAATAATATTGGGGCTAGTCTTCCATTCTGAAATTCTGGAAAGATTCTTATGGAAGTGAAATAGGGAGATTTTGGCTTTTCTGATTACTCTGTGTACCCACCCACTACTGCCCTCTTCCCACCAAAATACAGCTTTTTTCTGAGCAACTATGGAATGATACATAGAAAGGCTGATAGTTTTATAAACATGAATTGTTGAGCATGGCTAAAACTTGTGATTTTTACAGGGACAGAGGG
The DNA here is from genome assembly GCF_023634155.1 of Falco peregrinus. NCBI lineage: Eukaryota > Metazoa > Chordata > Aves > Falconiformes > Falconidae > Falco > Falco peregrinus. Next base: position 86,843,453 of record NC_073723.1, read on the forward strand.
GAGAGAGGGATGATACAGTGACAACCTGTGAAGGCTGGAGGGTTATTTTTTTTTTTCCTATTTTTTTTTCTTTTCTTTCCTAATTTCATTTTCAACTACCCCTGTGTCTGCTTTCTCAAGGATTTAGTTTGTGTGCGGTCTTTGGGTTCATTTTGCTGCTTGGGAAATTACTGGCATCTCTGAGCACCTTTAGGTGAGCAGCGATGCAGGAATGGAGCCGCTCAGCATGCGTTAAATATAGCAGCAAAAAGAGAGTGACGAGTTAGGTACGGCTTGTCTGGAGTGTTGTGATCTCAGTGTCTTTTTACAGATTTAAAATACTCTGTTTAGCTGAGCATTTAGCTTCCACAGTGGTCTTTTGGGGTTTTTGAGCATTAAAGGATGGTAAAACTACTGATTTTTATGCATTTGCGTAATTATTTGAACATCTGCAAATGAATTTAGCTTTGCATGAAATGCTGTTTCATGGAGGGCATTGATTTGTTGAATGACGTTGACGTGGAAGGTGGCATCTTCATGATACGGGTTTTTATTAAGTCTCCTTTTCCTTCCTGTGCTCCATAACCTGGTGAGCGGCTCTCGGGCAGGCAGTGCTATTGCATAGAGCAGGCTGTGCATGGTGGAGACGCAATGTCTGTAGGGCGAAGTGGGACAAAAGATAAATGTCCTCAGGAAAATTTTACCCTGCTTTAATTTTCTCTTCCCCTTTCTCTTCCTTTCTTCTTTTCCTCCATGGGAAGCCAAATGGAGGTGGGGAGGAATGTGCGCCAAGAGGGTGTTGGTCTAAGAGATATAGGATGGAGACATGCATCGTACTTTTGCCCCAGGTCTCCGGCCTGTCTTGCTCTTCAGCATATTGGTGCAGCAGGGAGCTAATGATGCACCCCCATGGGGATGTTTCACCACTCCCTGTGGTCTTTGCCCCTTGCTTTGCTGTCCTCTTGCTGGCTGGAAAACCATCTCATAGGGGTAGCTCTCCAGCCAGCAACAGTATGTGAACATCTGGAGCTTTGTCCTCGTTGCTCGATCAGCAGCTTCCTGCATTTTTTATTTTTTTATTTTTAATGCCCTACTTCCCCAGTCCCCTATCTCCAATTGTCTTCACTGCCAATAAAATGAACTACTGCTAAAAAATTAAAGATCTGTCTGTCACACTGTGGTGGTGCATGGGAGCTAAATGCGGTGAAGAAGAGGAATTCTGCTTTTCAGAAGGAATTTGGTAGGACTGGATAACTCACCTGATGGGGATGTTAAAACCCGTTGACATGGTACTAACTTAGCAAAGAGTGAGCAGATAAAAGGCTAGTGGAAGGTACTGTGTGTCAGAGAAGTCAGAACTTGCAGTGGAGTTTGAGCTGAAAATTGCAAGATCTTAATTGCTATGGTTGGGTTTTACAACCTTTCCCATCTGGAGATTTCTGGGGACAGAGAAATCAAAGCAGGTTATGCAAGTTTTTTGTAGTCTGCAAGAGAAAACAAAACCCAAGCCAAAACATGAAACAAGCCCCTCCCCCCGGCCACCCCCCCCCCCCATCTTTTTGTAGTCAATAATAATTCTCACTGGTTTCTGCAGACCATAGACTACCACGTTTAGTAGGGAAAATGTGTTACAACCTACACAAGGTAATTCTGTGCCTCCTCATGCTAGATAGATAATCTAGTATACAACTGTCCAGTAATGCCGGTTCAGGGAAAGAAGGTGACAGTGGCATCCTGGAACAGGAAACCAGTAAATTCCCAGGAGAGAGAAGGCATTCAGGCACCTCCAGCAGGGGAACATCACAACTGGTAGGCCAGACGGCAGAAGGAATTAATGGATGCAGTAATCTGTGATACTCTTTCATGGGGCTGGACTTTTTCTTTGGAAGATACCTTGTGTTCACACAAATTAATTAAAAGGCAATAAATGAGAATGGGCAACCTTTTAATGTGCTAGAAGAGAGCAAACTCAACTGTCTATTTTAAATTTAAGATCATTAAATCCTGGAGTGAAAATGCCCACACTAATTTCACTGGAGCAAGGGAAGATGTGCTGCACGTATCTAGAATAGTGCTTAAATAATTCATTAAATATCCATGTTTTAAGAATCAAAAAATGGTGATTTTATATGCATTTGCATCATGGCCATATCATCACTTAAAAGTAAACATAACATAGATGAATAACAAAGTTGTTCTTATTAACATGATTTTAAGGTAGCTGAATCTGAACTTGAACAATTTGCAGTAGAACAGATCTGAGTAGCCATAATTTGCACATTAGTAGCTGAACTCAAAGCTGGGCTGAACGCAGATTTGTGAATGTGTTTGGTTGTTTTGTTGTTTGGGTTTTTTTTGTATCTCCGGTGTTTTCTGCTATTATGGTCTTTCAGCATTTTTCATTGTGTGCAATTCTTTGTAAGTTCGTTTTGCCATTTGTTTTAAAAGGCAGCTTGGGGATCTTAGGTGCTGTATAAAGACAGGAGAAAAAAAGCAGCTTCCACGTGAAAGTGGTCATTTCAGATGGTGGAGTAATGTTTTAAAGGGTGCCCATATGTTGAGTATCTTGGTGTTGCAAGAGAGGAAGGGATAGGTTGCAAAGAGCTTTGCAAGTGGGAAATACTGTCTTATAAGGGAATGGGGAGCAAGTGGAAGAAGGGCTGGATTATATCTCAGGAGAAGGGAAAAATGATTTTTGTGTGAACTTTCTGGATTTCTTAAAGCAGGGTGAAGTGCATATGTCAAAGCTGGAGAAACACCAGCTGCAATAGTTGAAAGATGATGTTGTGGGAGCAGCCCTCCTTTCCCATGCCATGAGCCCACAAACCCAAAGGGTACTGAGGAGGTGACCAGGGTGCTGCCAGAACTGGAGGTGGGTCCTTGAGGAGCACAAATGAGAGGAAACATCCTCTGATCTTGAGTATCATTTGAGATGATCACAAGGAGGTGGGGGGGGGGGGGGGGGGGGGGGGGGGGGGGGGGTGCGGGGGGAAGCAGCTGTATACACCGAAGTGGGTCTGGAAGGTGCAGGCATGGTTTGTGTCTTTGTGAATGGAAACAACAGGAGAGGAAGAGAGGATGGAGCTGAGAAACAGGAGTGGGTCACAACAAGAGACTCAATGAATGTGTAAAGCAAGAGCTACGTCAGGAGATGAGTCATAGGAACAGGGTTAAGCATTTGGATGTTGTTGAACCTGAACTTCCAAATTTCACCTGTCAGCTGCTGTGTTTTATAGCTGTTGCTGCCTGTGGTGGATTAGCTGCTTCAAACAGCCAAGCGCCCACCCAGCCGCTCACTTCCCTCCATTCCCAGCTGAATGAGAGGAGAAAAATAGGATGAGAAGGCTTGTGGGTCAAGGTAAAGACAGGGAAATCACTTCCTAATTATTGTTGTGGACAAGAGGCTCAACTTGGGGAAAGTTAATTTATTGCAAAATAAAATAGATTTGGGTGGTGAAAAGCAAAGATAAAATTGAAAACACACCTTCCCTCCATACCCCAGACTTTTACCCGTTCCCAGCTGCCCCCCGGCTCCCCGGCCCCTCTGCCCCCGCGGGCCGTGCCGTGCCGTGCTGTGTGTCAGCCCGTGCCGGCCCCTCAGCCCCGCTCCCCGCCCTCCTGCCCCCCGTCTCCCTGCGCCAGCGCGGGCCCCTGCCCCGGGCTGCGGCCCTTCAGGGACCCGCTGCTCCCGCCGGGGCTCGCCAGGGCCGCAGCTCCTGCAGGACAGAGCCCCCCAACACCTGGACACACCCAGTAGGTGCCCTTCAGTGTTAACAGCATCTAATGCAGCTTTGCAGTAGCCCTGATGGGGGGAAAGGGGGTTTTGAGGGAGTTTTACTCTGTGGTTTCTCTTGGGGAAAGCAGGGAGAAGGCTGATGTGCCTGTATACCATGGGAACTGCAGCTCTCGATGTGAAAGGACGGCCTTTAGAACCTTTCTACCTGATTCACTGTATGCTATACAAAGAACCTTTAAGCTTCATGCCCCATATCTTTATTTTGGAAATACTGTCTTTTCCATCATCCTTTTTGTTCAGGTATGGCAGGACCTGCCTGCTAATATGTTGAGGCATATGAAAAATCTCCCTGGATTTTTCCCGAATTATTAAATTTTCGTTATTTAAAATATATTTTAAACCACAAAGTGGTTTTAAAACCAAAAGTTTTTAACCCTCTGCCTCCTCTGTGGATGGTTTGAAAGAAGCAGAGATGGCACCGAGTCCTGGCTCTGCTGTGCAACACCCATGGCTGACCTAGGATGCCAAGAACACCTCTACAAGAGGCAGGAGGGCTGTTTTTTACCTAAATTAGAAAATGGGGAAAATAAAAAGAGCATCAGCAAGAGGCCAAAACTTGTTCCTTTAAACCTTACCTACAAGTTGCTCCATTTGCTTTTGAAGCATCCATTGATGTGACCGTGTCTCCTAGATGATTGTTCCTGCCTGGTTGGGTGAAACTTGCTACAGGCATCTAGAGCTCTGACTTGCTTTCATTTGCTCTTTTGGCTCTACAAGGCTGAACATTGTCTTTCCTTTTTCTCTTTTTGAGTACTTAAGGCCCCCCTCCCTTCCCTGGACGAGCTGTTGCTCCCGTGCTGCCTTAACGTGGTGAAATCTCTGGAGAAGCAGGTCCAGCTGTAAAATGAATAAAATGAGATGGTAGTTTTATGTTGCACCTTTCAAATTCTGAGTATCCCATGGCATTCCTCAGAGCAGTGAGCTCAAAGCTGTTGTGCTGAAAACCAGAGCAACAGCCCTTAACTTGGGCATGAGCACGGTGGGTTTTGGCAGATGGAAAGGACCTAGTGGTCTCCCAGGCTGGTGGCCAAGAGCACACAGCTTCCCAGTGGCATGTTCTTCACCATCTGGCCATATATTTTGGGTCTCGCGTTTTATTTTTTCTTAATAATTCTTCTACTGTCAGTCTCCGGATCTTTCTATAAGAATGCATAGGAGATCAAGGTTTTTAGATGAGGGTCATCAGCGTGGTTTGGATGGTGGACTGGGATTTGGTTCCTGGATTGTGGGTGGCTTTGCGGCCTCAGGCACCACCAGGAAAAAAAAAATAAAAAATGAGTGCCCTTAAAGTGGGAGAGCAGAGTGGGAAGATTTCCTTAGAGGGGACTCAAACATTTGTTGGTGGAAGATGATAGGAAAAAGGTGGAAAGGAGTTGATTTGACCTAGAAATGAGAAGTTTGATGAGGAGGCTAGTGAAGACACGTGGGGTGTGTGATTGTCCCCCTGTACTCAGCACTGATGAGACCGCACCTTGAATCCTGGGTTCAGTTTTGGCCCCTCACTGCAAGAGGGACGCTGAGGTGCTGGAGTGTGTCCAGAGACGGGCAACAGAGCTGGGGAAGGGTCTGGAGCACGTCTGATGAGCAGCAGCTGAGGGAACCGGGGTTGTTTAGCCTGGAGAAAAAGAGGCTGAGGGGAGCCCTTCTCCTCACTCTCTACAACTACCATAAAGGAAGTTGTAGCAAAGTAGGTATAAGTCTCTTTTCCCAAGTAACAAGCCGTAGGATGAGAGGAAATAGCTTTGAGTTGGACCAGGGGGGGATTAGATTGCATAATAGGAAGGATTTCTTCCCCAAAAGGGTTGTCAAGCATTGGAACAGGCTGCTCAGGGAAGTGGTTGAGTCACCATCCCTGGTGGTATTTAAAAGATGTGTAGATGTGGGACTTAGGGACATGGTGTAGTGGTGGGCTTGGCAGTGTAAGATTTATGGTTGGACCTGATGATCATAAAGGTCTTTCCCAACCTAAATTATTCTATGAATAGGAGTGAAGGCAAAGATGGGTTTGACAGTTGGCAGAGCCCTGTTGATAGGACCCATCCATTCGTGGTTCTGCACAGTAGTTTGCAAACTGGGGCCTTGCTGCTCTCCTGGTGCCTGATGCATCACAGACAGCCAACTCCTCTGCTCTTCCACCTCTGTACCTGTGGTTCCTCGTGTCCTTAAGGAACATTTGGGTCCTGCTGACGACAGTTTTTTATGTGGATCACGTTTTGCCCCTTGTCTGGTATAGCTGCATTTTGAGGAGTTTTGTGTCAGGATGGTGTTTCTTTGATCTTTGCGAATACAGATGTTGGGATCCTCTGTGCACCTTTAGACATAGGGTTATAGAAGGAGTGACAAGGCTGTTCTTTCTTTTCCCTTTTACCTCTACTGTAAATTCAGACCCTGTGTAACAATATCTCAGACTCCTTTCTAGGTCCCAGAGCTGCTGTAATGAGGAAAACCAGCACTCGTTTCAAGCTGTGATCTAAAATAGCTTCTGTCTTTCCAAATTTTCTAAGTTTCTGTATGTGTAAATCCCCATTCTAATGCATCTATTCTTTTTTATTATGTTTTCCTTTTTTTCCCCTGTTTTTTAAAGATTTATTTTCTTTTTACCCCGCCCCCCCCCCCCCCCCCCCGCCCCGCACAGAGCTGTGTTTACTACACTAGCTAATGTTAAGGTTTTTATATATTCTTGCATAAGAGATTTTTGTTTGCAGTTGTGCTTTCCTGGAGGAATCACTCTACTAGGTGAGATATCAGAATATTGTGAACTCCCATTATCTAACAAATTTTAGATGAAAACGAGAAAGATGTATGCTTGTAATACAATAATTTAGGTAGAACAGCACTAATGCATAGTTGAGCATGGCATTGTATTTCTGATTCTTTTTTTAAAGAACTGGCTAACAGCAAAATGCCCCAAACAAACAACAAAAAAAAACCCTTTTAATATTCAGTGGAGGAGAGTAAGGATGTGATTTATTTGTATAATTAAAACATTTCCACAAAGACAGAAGCAAGGGTAGAAAGCAGGTAGCTCCTAGGGAAAAGGGTGATTTCTTTTTTATGGTCTTCAGACAGAAAAGCTGCTGTGTTGGCAGGCACCGCTGTTGACTCCAGCCACCAGTTCAGGAGAAACTTCCAGATGAGAGGTTACAGGTCCAGAGAGCACGGCTGGGAAACCCTGACAAGGGTGGTGGCAAAGAAGACTTTTTTTTTTCCTTTTTTTTTTTTTTTTTAATGGGTTCATGTGACATAAGCTTATCATTTTCTACTGAATATCAGGTTTTAACTTAAATTGTCTTTACTGCTGCGAGGACAGAAGAGCAACATTCTGGATGTTAGTGAAGCAGGAAGCCTGTGATAGAAGACGTGCATGCTCTGTGGTTTTGTGGGGGATGTGGAGGAAGGGGATGTTTCTTTCTTTTAGGAGCTTCAGGTTTTCCATGCTAAGCGAGCAAGTTTCCAAACCGGTCACGTTAACATAGTCTAGGTTAACCTCTTATCCCTGCTTGTCAACTGGAGATTTTATGGAGCTTTTGAGTGCTTTTACTGTCCGTCATGTGGTTCCTACTTCGTGCTGGTGAGAGGAATGGAAATACGTTTGAGGTGGAGCGGCTTTATCCCACCTCTGCCCTGGGGAAACAATGATTTTGCAAGAGAAAAGTGTTGGCAATGGACTCCAAAATAATGTTTTGAAAAGAGGTGTGTGGTAGCCTTTCCGTGCTGGGATGTGTTCGGGATCCAAGGCTTTTGCCCTTCCTGACTTGGATGACTGAACTCTGACACTGGATTTAAAGAGTATCACAAAACAGTTTGGAGATAATACTATAAAAAAGAAGGTGGGAAGAAGAGTAGGGGAAGATGTGCTATCCTCTCAAAGGCTTTTGCTTCATAATTTTGTTGAAAATGGGAATTGGGCAAGTTTCAAGATGCTGGAGTTGATGGGAGGTGATTTATCAAAACAGTTAGTGAGCTGCCCCAGACAGGTGATTGCTTCAGGGATTATTTTTTTTAAGAATAGTTTTCTATTTCTATTACCTGGTAAAACACTTCAGGTGTGTTCATGTGTAGTTTCTGTGTACCAAAAGAAGGTCTGTCAGTGCAAGCTCAGAGCTAGTGTGCTTTGTCCCCCAAGATGCCTAAAGGGAGACACTGGAATTAAGCAGTTAATTTGGTATCTGTAACGACTGTACAGAAGTAGGAGGAGAAGCAAAGGCAGAGACGTGAAATGAGAGGTCAGGACAGAGATGGAGAAACCTACCTGTTGCAGTTGCAATCAGCCTACCACACTGCAAAGAGAATTAGGGAAATGCTGGGGAAACTTGATCCCAAAGAGAATTAATTTGTGCCCCAAATTCATGTGTTTCATTCAAAATAATGTTGGGCTACCAGAGAATAAACAAGTTAGCTCAGATCAGGAACATCAGTGGTAGACTGATTGTCCTAGAGAAAATGTTGTTGAAATAGCACCCAGATGCTAATGAAGATGCTGCTGCCCACTTCACAGCCATTTAAAGGCTGGGTGACACTGCTTGAAGCCAGCCCAGATTTTTTATCTCTCTTTTCAGAAAAATCCACCAAGGCATCCATGTATGGGCTGAGCTTTGCGACCGAGTGTAACTCCAGTCATTTCAGTGGCAGCTGAGAAACAGATTACAAAGCCAGAAAGAATCACTCTCATTATCTGGTCTGATCTTTTATATAGCAAATACCTTAAGTCTTTTTTCCTTCAGTTATTTTCCCTATGAACTAAAGCATATCTTTTAAATGGGGGAGGGAAATCTGAGCTTAGATTCTCTCTCATAGCTTTTTTTTTTTAATTTTTTTAAATGTCCACAGTAGATTTTTCTAATTATAACCACGTCTCCTGATGGAAGTTTTCACCTGTTTTCTACTTTGTGACCAGGTTTAAAGTTCAGTCTATGGTAACTTGGCTTGTTTGGCTAATCAAAGAATCAGTTAAAGATTATTCCTATTCAGTGATGATGGGAACATAAACATTTAGGTAAAGTTGCACCAAAACGTAGCTTTGGTTAAGCTGGATGTATCACAGTCATGGAAAAAATCTACACTTCCAGTACCTGAATATTTCTCTGGATTCTCTTTTGATGCTTGGTCAATGTTCCATAGAACTTGGCAGTAGAGTTGGGCTCGATGTGGCCGTGCCTGGGTGCAGCACTATGAAGCATGGAAGTGACCTCCCCGTGTTGGTGACCTCTTGGCACAACGTTTTTAACCAATTCAACTGATCGTTGCATGACCTTAAACTGATTCTACGAAGGATCTCCATTGGACTGTTCTGGAAACATGTGCCATCTCTGGTAGTTGCAGGCATGTAATTGTAGCCTGATGCTTTGTGGTGCGTAAGTGGTTTATTCTGGGACACGGTGGTTTTCTTTGGTCACTCAGGTTGGTGCTCTGCCTCGCGGGCTTCGGTTTGTCATCCTTGTCAGTGTCACTTGTGATCTTGTGGACCAAACCATGTCACCGAGTTCAGTAAGCCAAAATTTCTATAAATCCATACTGAGTTGAATATTTAATAACTTTCTCATGGCTGAGCATTAGGTTACCAGTAGTTGGAACCAATACATTGAGCTATCCCTTGCTGGAGAGAAAGCAAGAGTTAAATTGCCTATTGCATCAGGAAATTTAAATATTCTTCTTTAATAATCGACTTGTTTCTTCTTCTTTTTCCTTTCCTTTTTTTTTTTCTCTCTCTCTCTCTTTTTTTTTTTTATCCTCTGGATTTGTTGTTAGGCTGGCAGGCCATTAATGAGCACTGTATTATCTGTTTTACCCTTTATCTTTGATTCAACGTTAGCTTTTCTTCTGGAATTCCCTTGATTTTTTCCAAATGGTGTCACAAATCAGTGCTAATGAGCCAAATCGCTGCTTGCCCTGCTCTTTCACAGTGTTGGTGCTTATGTTACTGAGGCTTGCTGGATTTAATCACATCTGAGCTGCTATTTTTGAACTTTTCTGAGCAATTGATGGGGTGAACAATAATTTCCACTGGCTTTCAGTGAAATTTCGTATTTGAACGTTTTCCAGATATTTTCCAAAGGTAGAAGAAAGTTAAAAATGTTCCTGATTTTTCATTTTTCTGAATTATTTCTGAGTTCCATTTCTCCTGTCCTGCATCAATTGTGAAAATCAGATGTTCTGCCACTCCCCTGCCTCCTTTTTTTTTTTTTTTCTTACTTATTTGTGGGTTTTTGGCTGTAGATTTTTTGTATCACTTTTTTTGTTGGGGGGCAGCATCTGGGTGGGTTTATTTTTTGGTGGGGGTGGTTGGTTGGTTGGTTTTCCTTCTTTGTTCCCTAAGTTAATGTATGAGCATATAGCTTTGGATTATTTTGTACAATCCTTTGTCCTGTGAAAGAAGGGTTGCCGTGTTCCATAACTGAGAATTGTGGACATCCAGGAAGGGGTACCTGTGAAATTCCTACACTTTATCACCTCTTACACATCCAGTTACCCTTCTCTTTTTCTACTTACATGCCTTTGTAAAGCAGGCTTTTAAAACCAGCGAGGGTTTATATTACTATTCTAGATTATTTATTTTTTAATACTTTTTTTTTTTAAGTAAACGAGTCACGATTACCCAAGAAGCCACTAATTTTCAGTTCTTTGATCAATTCCTCTATATGAAGATGAGGCCTAATGCAAAATTCCCTTGAGCAGTGCACAATGCTTTCAGAGGTAGGAAACTTGTCAGCTGTAATGCTAAATAATTCTAGGGATGTTTTAGTCCTGGCAGCAGGAGACTTCAAGCATATGCCAGTCAGACTGAAGTCCCTTAAGAGAACATTTTTCCTTACACTTTATAGGCAAGTGCTGGTCTTCTCTGGTGTGTCGTCTCACTCGGCACGCTGCTTGGTTTGTCAGTGGTGTGGAAATACTGTCACTTGTGGTTTTTAATGCTTTTGCTTTGTTGGTCCCTCTTGAAAAGGTTGTAGCCTGGAAAAGTCATGTCCTGAGTATGCGAAGTCCTCTCCACATTTTGATGGGATCCATCCATATGGGGCCATCAAGGGCCTAATGGGAGACCTGACCTTCACTCTAGATTGTGAACAGAAATTGTGACCATCTGATTGCTCTTTTGAGGAGCTGGTGGGTGAAATAACTCAGTCCTCTCTGAAAAGTTGACACTGAGCTACTGAGTCAACCCTTTCTGTGAAATTCTTTCCTTTTCTGATGGTTGTACTTGAACTGTAATGAAGCTTGCATCCCTGTCCACAACGCTGGCTGAAAAGGTCTTGGTTGACTTAAGTCATGTCATGCATCAGAAAAATTATCCAAATGCTTTAGAATTTTACTTCATTAAGTGAAAAAGTTTGACAGATTTCTGCAAAGGATGGTGGAGGTGGCTTCTGGTTTTCCCTGTGGGTAAAATAGCGTGAGAGGTTGGGCTGGACTACGATACTAGAGAATTCTGGCAGAACTAAGAAGGAAGGAAGCTCTCTGGAGACCACAGCTTGAAATCACAGGCTGGTGTTAACCCTCTCCAGAGGATTGTGTGTTGTGGCTGATGGGGCTTATCTTGATTTGGGATTCTTGTGCCTCTGTTTAGTTCATTATAGGCTTGTTTCAGAGAGGAACAAATACATACTGCAGTTAATGTATTGAGATTCCTGTGAGAAATCCAGCTATTTTAAAGAGGTGCTAAAAGGTGTCTCATTTGGGGGTTATTTTCCAAGTTAATTCACCTGTAAAATCAGAATTAATATAAGTTTGTATGTTGTGATTTTAAATATGTCTAGATTCACATACATGCAAAACCAAAATGTTTTTCACTGAACGAGTAACTAGTATGTGCAGAACTGCGGGAGAAGAGCTAGAGAATGAAATGCTGGAAAGCTGAACAGGTCTTCCTGCCCCTTTCTTGAAAATGCAGCTTTCAGACCATTCAGGTTTTGCGAAGTAAAACCAGTCTCAAGTTTCCAGATCCTGAGAGTCCTTCACGTTTAATTTATCTGTGGTGGTGTCAGTAACATAGGGACTAGGCATATGTGAGTGCTTTGTTTTAACTAAAGCCCCTTCAGAGCAGCATCTGGATATTGCAGCAGCATTGAGATAGGGCGTGAGGCTCCTTAAAACAGTGGGTAGATGCAGGGAGTAAGAAAAACCAGCATCTTCTCTGAGAGTCTGCTGTCTGCCTGGACCTCGGTACTGCGCACGATGTCTGTATAGGGAGGATTTTTAACCCTGCAAATTAAAAAGCTGGATTTTGTTGTGGTGATTTTGTAGTTTTTCATAACTTTTGAACCTTGAATTCTCAGAGCCACTAGTTGAGCTTGAAGAGTTTTCTATGTATACGTCAGGCACTGTTAGCTCTTATCTCTTTTTTTTTTTTTCATTTTTTTTCTTTTTTAAATTAAATAGCCACAAAAGGAAGGCTGTGCACACTCTTGCAAACTGCTGAATGTAACACTAGAATATCTTGTTTTTCATGTATTCTCGTTTGGACAGCATGGAGAGAAACGCCGTAAGGGTTTATCTGTGTATCTTTATTCTTCTATATAAATATATGCACAACTAGGAGAATGGAAAGAAGAAGGAAGTTTGCAGGAGAATGAACTAAATCACTGAGAAACGATACCACAGAGGAACACAAGCAGAGGCAGCAAGGGTCAGCCTGCCTTAATGAAATTACATCGTTTGAGGTTGTTATTTTAGGAGCTATTTCATCTTGCAGTGCCTGAACACTAGTGTCACGCTGTTAAATCAGGGCAGCTGAACTGGTTTGGCGTGTTCCGAGACAATATCCTGATACAGGGGGGATGTCTTAATGGTTAAGGTTAACTAATACCAGCAGCTGCTGTTACGTTTTGACAGCTAACATTCTGTTCGCTGTGCTCTTCCTACCCTTAGGTAGGGGAAGATCATGAACAGTGTGGCTGCGCTGGGAACAGGCCAATTATTGTCATGTTTTTAATTGTGGCCGTTGTATATAGGAGTTAGATCTTTCATAAAGTGCTCAGCTAAGCTTGCTGCTTTTTTTTTTTTTAAGTAAATGATGGTTTTGAAGAAATGCACTTGATTTCGGTTGCCATGGCATGTGGCTGAGGTCTAGTACAGCTCCTGGAAAGCACAGCCTTGACTTTTAAGGATGGATGTTGCAGCTGAGATCCTGGATAGCTGATTACAGTCCTCATCTGTCTGAAGCACCTAAGGGGAGCAGGATGCTCTCCTAAGGGGATGGTGCACGCCACAGTGGGGTAAGGAACAGCTCTGTACCTTTCTGAGCATAGTCAATGTGTAGAGGCATCTATACCACTGTGTAATACCTTCTTCGAGATAAATGTCATGAAAAGCCTGCAGTGCTGGACAAATTTGCTCTGCCATATGCTTGTGGAGGAGTATTTTTGTGAAGCTTTTATGTATGACTGGTAATCATAGTTTGGTTTAGAGAGACATTTCTGAAAGTGTGAAGGGAAAGGAAGGGCAGCATGCTAATTTGAATTAATTGTAGTGCTTATCAAGTCAACATCCAGTGGAGACCAATTCATTATGTAGTCTCTTTTGCTTGTAGAAAGCATAATGCTGCATTGAATGATGAATCCAAGGCCAGCTTAAAAAAAAATTGGGATACACCCCTAACCTCTAATGTGTTGTAAATTCTTACTTCATGCGGTAATATGTGAAATGGGTTTGGAAGCAGACCACAGTGTGGGGTTTTTTATGTTTGTTTGTTTTCCCCTTTTAATCTGCAAATACATGAGAGGAGATAGTTCTGTGTGCTGCAGAATGCCAGGAACACCCAACAGAGATCAAAATTCAGGTTTAACACGTGCATTGTTATGGAAGGAATTTGTTTTAAGATCTTAGGCTCCCTTGCTGAGGACAGAGAGAACAACAAAGATGCATAGCCTTGAGCAAGAAATCTGAGAGCCATGACCTGGACCTTCATCCCCTGGTTTCAGCCACTGCCTTCACCTTGTTACCTTTCTCATCAAATCCACAAGTACCAAGTACTGCCTGGACGCACGCCCTGAAACAAAAGGGTTGAATACTAATACCCTTGCTGATGCTTCATCACATCCCTCTGCAAAAGTCCTGCCAAGACCAACAGGATTATTTGCAGTGTAAAGGGCTGCCCCATGTTCCGCTGCTCCATCATCTGCAGGACCACAACAAATGTAAAGTCGATTTCCATGCCATGTCTACAGAAACTGCTCCTGCCTTCTTAAGGAGCTGAGCTCTGCCAGTCTGGGTGTTGGCAAATGGAAAATACATTTTTAGGAGCAGAACACTGAGAACTTTTTGGCTGATCTTAAATGAAAAAGTGGATACTTTACGCTTATGACACATGATGAAGTATCTTTTGGTATCTAGAGACAGCACTGTCATGGGACTAGGCTGTTAATTTATTGCGTGAATGATGGTGGTATCAGCCTGTGCTTATCTGAGCTAAGCCTATTTTAATGAACAAACCCTTGAACTTGGAATTTAGGGAACAACTTTGGGCTAAATTAAGCAAAGGGACAATATGTCTTTTCACAGGCTTTTAGTATCAACACTGATTAATTGGAGTCACTTGCAGTAATTACAGCCGAGGTTAAAGTCTGTTGTGGGTTTGGGGTTTTGTAGGTGTTTTTTCCCTAAATAACAGTATTATATCTTCTGTGAGGGTTTAAAAAAAAAAAAAAAAGACAGGTGGAGGGCCTTTGGTTTCCACCTCATCAAAAAGAAGCGTAAGTTTTGGTGACAGAAGATCTGTAAATATTTTATAGAATTCAGCCGGGAATCCATCTGGACCAGATTTCTTTTTTTAGCCTTTCATTCTTTTATAGTTTCCCTTAATTTCATCTGCAGTGAGTGGCTACCTCAACATTTTGAATTGAATATTTGAAAATTATTTTCAAAACATTTTCCTGCAAAAAAATGGCCTGGTAGAGGTATGTTTTTATTTACAGCAATTGAAGGGACTACCAATCCCTGCTGGAACTTGCACATAATCTGTTTTGCAATGAGACGATTTATTTTGAAGCATCTGCAATATGTACAGTGCCTGGCAGAATTTAATTGATGCAGTTATTTATGATACTTGGTTGAAATAGCAACGATATCTCCTGATTTTTATGAGCATGTAATCATTAGGGGACAGATTCTCATACCTTTCGTGGATAACATTTAATCCTTTGATTAAGGGTGCACAGAAAGGGAAGCGCTGTTCAATTTGAATAAATAGCTCTGGTCTCATTGTGGAATGAACCCATTAGACACAATTCCGTGCACCCTCCCTGTGCTCCCATGAACTTAATTGCCGGAATTGTTTGGGGTTTTCTATTTGACCTTAAACTATTTCGGTTATGCTCTAGTTGCAGTGGTTTTATTTCCTTCCTTACAGTGAGATTGGGTTTTGATTTGAAAGGTACAATGGGTAAGCTTTTCTATCTTATTTACATTTAAAGACAGAGTTTTCATCTTTGCATAGCTGACTTTTAGGGTTGGTTGTTTTTTGGTTTTTTATTCTTTGGGGTTTTTTTTCCCCCAGTGTTTCTCCCTCAAGTTAGTTGTGATTTAATCAGATTATTTACCAAAAGGAATATAAATGTTGGAGAAGAAGAGCCATGAGCTTGTGAGTGGTTCTGGAAACTAAGATGTGTCCTTGGACTTTCTGTGGTGGGTATTCAGAAGAGCTTAATGTGCTTTGGGACTCACCAGCCACAGTGTCGTATCCCCCCCCCCCCCCCCCCCCCCCCCCCCCCCCCCGCCTTGGGCTCTCCTGAGAGCTCTCCAAAGAGGTGCAGCTCTTGAGGAGAGGTGGGAGGGAATGTGGACCTTATGCTCCTTGGGAAGATCCATGTTGGGCAGCTATGCCACATGCCTGTGACTGGTTCAGCCAAGGATATTTGTCTGGTCTGAAGCCGTGTAAGGCCCATATGGTCCCCAGTTCTCCTTTGCTTTCAGGAGTTTGGACTTTCCTGTGGTTTATTCACAGAGTGAAGAAAGTAGCCAAACCCATTTGAGATCCCCTAGATCCTCCACTGAGATAAGAGGGGAAATTAAAACAAAAACCTATGGAAGGCATGGAAACTCCTCCATTTCTCCAGTTATTTTTGCACAGGGACTTTTTCATTCTTCATGTCACTTTTTTATTTTTTTGAGGGGGGACTGGGGCAGGGAGGACACACTACAGGGACAGGTTACAGTGTCAAAACTCCTCTGTTCACCATTTCTTTTTTTGGATATTTCTCTTCCTGCACAAGCTGTTTCATGCTTTTCACCTCATTCTTGAGTTTTCAGTTTCATTTTCCGATCAAAATGCTTTTCACTGTCACTGGCACCTTGCAGCTCTAATTTCCATGGATTATTTTTTGTCTGTGTAGGTTTGGATGGCTTCCCAAAGCTTTGAATGTAACACAAGCAAACGGTGCAACAGAACATTTGAAATACAAGTTCTTTTGGTCCCTGTCCCAACTTCATTACAGAGTCTCCTTCATTTTATGTTTTATTTATTTCATTTTCAGAACAATGCTTTCTTCAGGCTGAAAAAGTTTGTGAGACAAAAAATTTAAGTGAAAAACCGACTGCATGCATACAAAGAGCTTGAAGAAACAGTTCTCCTCAAATGGAGATCTTATCCTTTCCATAAAGTCAAGCCACCAAAAAAAAAAACCCCAAAAAACAAAAAAACAAAAAAAGAAGCCAAAAACAGTAACACAAATTGGGCCAGCAAGATTAGATGAGCTTGGATAGAGAATAAAAAAACAGTCGTGTGTGGGAGCATGTATTTCTATCCAATATTGCAGTTCCGTGTAACGATGTAAAGGGAATGCCTGCGTGATGAAAATGCAGCAAGCACTACCGTCACAGGCTGAGAGCAGGTACAGCAGAAGAGGGTCTCTCTCTCACCTCACCTCACCTTATTGAAGACCTAAATATTTTTATGCCTTATAACCACCTTGATTCACATGCATCCTTTACAGGTGTGCAATTATACAACATAATTACAGTATTTCTGTTAAGAGCAGTAAACCGAAGCTCAACACAGATGCATCTTTTGCACGCTTTTCATCAGGTGTGAATTTAGCATCTGGTAGTTCCTTGCGCTTGTTCCTGACTTTAATCTCCAAAGACTCTTCACCTTCGTAAGTGCCCAGATGGATTTAGATTTGAGCCTGACTGAGCACAGAAGGATGTTCAGCCACCAGCCCTTGGTGGCTGATGGGTCCCTGGTGGTGGTCTTGCATTCTTCTTTCTGCCAAGTGTTTCTCTTTACTCTCAGGTGGTAGAGATCTGGTGATTCATGATAATATGGTTATCTTGAAATAGAGATCTTGGGGTTGGGTCTAACTAATTTATAAGGCCAAGATACTGGGGCATACCACAGTCATGGAAAGAGGCAAGGCAGAGCAGCTGACCAAAAGA
The DNA here is from genome assembly GCF_023634155.1 of Falco peregrinus. Lineage (NCBI taxonomy): Eukaryota > Metazoa > Chordata > Aves > Falconiformes > Falconidae > Falco > Falco peregrinus. The sequence goes on from NC_073723.1 coordinate 86,860,596, forward strand.
GGTAAATTTCAAGTATCCTGGCAGCTCGTGAACTGTCCACTTCTGCGCTTACCTGGAGGATTTCCTTCTGGTATTTTCTCATGAAGCGACAAACTGGGTCAAGGTAGCGATATGTCTATGCATGGTGGACCAAATCCAGACCAGTTATGTGATTACTTGTGGCTGCTTTGTGAAGACCATGAGAGCAGGGCAAACAGAGCAGGGCTTCTCCTGGTGTTTTCCCACGTTCCCTGAGTCAGAGTTGGTACATTTGATACCATGTGATGGATTTGTTTTTTCTTCCTTTTTTTTTTCTTTCTTTTTCTTTTTTTTTTTTCTTTTTCTTCTTCTTTTCATACTTCTGTGGTATTTTTCAGCCTGTGGAAGATTTTAGTATCCACAGCAGCTGTGGCATGGAGTTCTCTCATACCTAGACTTTACATGGAGGAGTATCTCCTTTCTTTCTTTCCTGTCTCCTTCTGGATTTGCTTCCTTACTCCCCAGTTCTTGACTGGAAGGAGAGGGGGGAGTTTGCCTATTCCAGGTGACTCAGGACTTCACAGGATGTTATTTTATGGGCTTTTCCCCCACCCCATAATTCTTTTCCCAGCCTGAAGAGACCTTACCTGTTCAGTTCTGCTGTATTAGAAGGGAAGTGGTAGACCTAAAGCACAGAAAAGAGAGGAGAAAATGAGAAATTTAAAGGTAATTTTAATGTTTGTGGGTTTTTTTAATCTGTTGTATGTTTGTCCTTCCCAGAAGCTGCCTTCTTCCTCCACTCCCTCTTCTTACTTACACAGGCACCTCCAGTGTATTTTGGCTTGCTCCTCAGTCTTCTGGCTCTGCTGGCTTAAGTGTCTACCAGTAGCCATGGGTGTACCTTCTGCACATGCTGAGATTTTGGTGCTGTAATTTGGAGGCAGTTCCCACTCTTCTGCCAGTCCAGAAGGCTGAGCATCACCAGCCAAGTCTACCAGCTAGCTCCGTATTTGCCTCACAGGCCATCTCAGATGGTACTTGGCACCTATATTTAGACAAGAGCATCCCACGTTGTGTCCTGTCTTCATCAGGCTCTTATGCATGGCTAATTGTATAAAAAAAATACTAACTGCTTTTTTGGTGGAAAAAAAAAATTGCAGTCTGCATTTTTAAAGGCAACTTTGTGCTTACGTGCAGAATTTTATAGTCAGCTGTTTCGCTTTGGCTTGTTCAGGGCTTGGCTTTCTTCTCGCATGAGTCACGCGCTGAAGCGAAGCTGCTTTTTCTACTTGATATTTGCACTTGGTTCCCTTTGGTGCCATCATGTGCTACACGAGCTTATCAGCAGGAAGGAGGAGTCCCAAAGTGTGTGGCGAATGATACTGAAGCTGGGAAATGAGCTGAAACGGGGCTTTTTATGGTCTCTGGTTCATAACTGATTGGAGGCCATGTCAGAGCAGACCCGACCAATATGGTTTTCTCAGCATGATGGTGGATATACCCCAAAATATATCTGTCATTAGGGTGAAAGAAGGCTGGGAAGGCAATGAGTTTAGCTTCCGCCGGCTGCCTTGCGCTGTTAGCAGTCTCTGCTGCCTGCTTGGCAAATGCTTTCTGAGTGGAGCTGGTCTGGAGAAGACAAGCTCCTTTGACAGCACATATTTACACATCCACGTGCTTCATGAGCGCTTTCTTGTCCTTCCCTGTAAGCCTTTCAGGTGCGGTGAAATCTCTTTTCTCCTGCTATGTCGATCCTGTGCTTGCCTACCGTGCCCTGCTGCAGGCAGGAGATGTGGTGGGAGGCTCTGCTCCATCCTGGAGAGCCTCCCCTCCCCAGCTGGTGAGAGGTGGCTGTTGGCATGTTTTCCTAGGATTCAGGCATATTTGTAGCTGTGTTTTTCTGTGGCATCCCTGTGGTAAATGCCTGTGGTCAAAAGCATCTCTATTGCTTTTTCTTCTTCAGTCCATGTTACGTAATTTTCATCCTGTTGCCTTGTTACGAGTAACCCCATCAATTCCTTGCTGGGCTGTGACATTGCACCCACTGAGGAGCATCCCTTGCCTTAAAAACTTCCTTTTTTTGTATTTGATGACTTATGTTTGGGGAGGAGGAAAGTTGAAATAAAGCTAGTGTATGTGCTCACCCTCCCTCCTGACTTAGGGGGATTGTGTTGTGGTTTAAAAATACAGACAGAAAGTCTTTCTGTGAACACCAGATTGGTGTGATATTAAGGACCACAAATAGTTAAGGGATCAGCCATGTACTACATCAGTGAGGGATCTTGGCAAGGGTGAATGAGTTGGAATATTGAACTTTCTTTTTTTTTTTTCTTTTTTTGTCTTTCCACTGTGTATGTTGGCCCAATGCAGCTTGGAGATTTTCCAGCAAATTAATTTGGCAGGAAAATTGGCTCACGGCATTACCGACTCCAGTCTGTGATTTGTGATGGGTGGCCACAGTGCAATCCTGAGGATCTTTCTGTTTTTTCTCATTGTTGGAGAACATGTATTTATGTTACTTGGTTTTACTTCATCTCACAGCATGGCCATTGTTTGGAAGTCTTTTGTAGTCTTCTGTGAAGGTACATAGTTGGAGTAACCGTAGAAGCACAATGGGCAGAGCAAGGAATAGAAATGTCAAAAGGGCTCTGGGCAGCAGAGGCTGGTGGTGTGTACCAGTTGGCCCTCCTCGCCTCTTCAAGAGCTAGATGATCTGTATTAAGAATGGAAGGCCATGAGTACTTATCTGGATGCAGTATTCCTAAGATGTTTTGCCACAGTAAATGTGGCCACTGTGGGTTTTTTTTACTTTCATTTGAGATTATACTTGTGGGGGAAGGCATGGGCTAATGATTTCACAGTTAGGTGATGGTTACATAGTAGTTGTCTCCATGCCCACCTTGTAGCTACTCACTGCTTGGGATTGTGTTGAACTATTTCCTCCTTGCTGTATCCCTGAAATATTTGCAGATATCTCTGTTTCTCACCTTTGTTGCATGGGTTTGTGGCTCCGTCTTTTTGTCTTTTCAAAGGTGGCCTTTGCTTCCAGGGCATTCTGGCAAAGCCCCAAGCCAGCCTTATGCTCTCCTGCAAGGTCTCAGCATCTTGAGTTGGTGGTTGGCCTGGGCTGCCCACGTTCATCAACATTTCATGTTTGAACATGTTTCATTTTGCCTTCCTGAGTGGTGACCTCTCACTGAAAAGAATCTTGGAAACTGCTGCACAGCATCTCATCGGTTTTCTTTTCAGTTTCCAATTAAAAAATCCTAACACCAAAAAAACCCCCACCAAGCAGAACATAACCCCTCCCAAACTTTCTCTTCCCCCCCCCCCCCCCCCCCCCCCCCAGATACTAGGTTTTGTTGACTGCTGTCCATCATATGGTGCGGATGAAGTGGCAAGCAGTCATCTACGGCTGCTTGGTTTCCCCCCCCAACCCCTGTGTGTGTGCGTGTGTAAATACCGGGGGCCAGACTGAAGACCCTGGGGGGCCGTATCCAGCCCACGGGCTGTAGTTTGAGGACCCCTGATTTACACCATGCTTAACTAACTTCTGTCATCTCCCATGGTCTTGGTAGAAAACCTGAAATGAAGATACCAAGTTGTTTTCTGTTTCTTGACAAATCGTTACCAAAAGTAGAATTAGATTCTTCAGTTTCCCACTGTGTACTCTGTCTTTTCACCAGATCATGCTGGTTTTCATTTAGCCTTCTGCAGGATTTATTTATAATAAAACTAGTGGTGAACATTGGTGTAGATGAGAACTTAGGCTGGTGTGTATTCTGATCCTGTGCATTGAATAGCAGTATTTCTACTTTGGGAATTGGTACACAGGAAGCAAGAGATGTTGGGTTATGGGGGAGCAGGATCCTGGGATCTGAAAACCTATTACTTGACTAATTCACATATCCCATTTTACCCTGCGTCTTCTTCCCCTGCAGCATTGCAGGACTGTCAATCAAGATATTCCTGTGGACTCAGAACTGGTTGCTGTCTTGAGATGTATTTTTTCTTATTCTGCTGAAATTCAATATAAATTCATAAATGTTATTTCTAATTTTGTTAAGCTCACCTAGTGTGTTGCAGCTGGTCTTTGTCCATTGGTGCATGTATATGTTTTATAATTAGTAAGTTTGTTCTAACTTCACAGTAGCAAACTAGACACTAGTTCCCTCTTCTCTGTGTTCCTCCTCCCAGTTTTTGTTACAGCAAATAGATATTAATATTCATCTTTTGTAACCGGAGAAAAGGCAGATGAAACCTGGATTCTGAACTGACTGGAAATTTAATTCTGCTGTTCACTGAAATATGTAATACTTCTGTGTTTGTCTGGCATATGGATAGATTAAGACTGTTCTACATGCAAGGTTCACAAAAAGTAGACAACATGGCACAAAACAGCAAATAGAAGAAGGCAATGCAGGACAAAAACAGAAAACCTTCGGTGGATTAGAACAGGCACTGTTTCAGAGCATTTGTACTAGGGAAATTCAGAGCTAGAAGCTGTCTAGATCATCTTCTCCTGCAGAAGCCAGAAGAAATGCTGCTTAACTGTTATTTTAATGTCACTGTAAAGAATAGAAAGGGTGGTATCATATCTCGGTCAAAATGAGCTAGCAGTGACCTGGCACTAAGTCATCTAAGCACTGCCATCCATATAGCCTGGAGTGGAACAGTAGGAAATGTTACATACAGCTCAGTGGCGGTAGACTCCAAAACATGTTTGGTCTCCCAAAGATAGTCTTCCTTCTTTCCTCTTGACCTAAATACCTCAGAATCAAGGAAGCCTGATTGCTTCTTCAGGTGAAGTGCAATCACTTCGTCATTTATCACACTCGGCTGCTGCTTTTGGGAACCAAACCGTTGCAGTGTGTGCAGCCTTGTGCTTTGAAGATGGAAGGCATCCATCTTTCCGTGGCATCTGAGATCCTTTTGATGGAAGACTTTTTCTAACAGCCCTGAACCGCTACTTTTGCTCTCAGAAAGTTTGTATGGCTTAAATGGGGGGTCTATGAATCTGAGATACCCAAACTAAACAAAATATATCTAGTCCTTATTCTTGGCATTTGCCTAAGGCCAACCTGTCTCTGGTGCCGCTTAGCAGGATTTGAAGACTGCCTTTGGTTCTTTTGTGAGAAGACATGCAGTCAGGTTGACGTGGAAGAAAAGTCTGTGTATTGAAGTGGCAACTGGGATTGACATGAAAGGAGCACGACAGCTTCCAGATTGCTTGCCTTACATCTGTTCTTGGTGTCTGATACGCAGACATTTGTGTAGCGTGAAATGTATACAGATGATTTGAAGGCATTTGTTCCTTCCCATCTCTGTTCCTTATGGCTTCCTTCTCCTTTACATTGTGTGACAGTCCATCTAAATCTAAAGTCCTCTAACATCAATAGGAGGTCTTAGAATGGAGCCTTCATGAGGTTGGTGAGGGTGGAGGTGCCTTGTGATTGACAGGAAAGGGTCTGGTGTACCTGATGGGTGCTGTTAGCTGCAAATCTTGGGAATGACTGACTGATGAAAGAAGGAGGTAGGCAGCAGCTGTTGCTGTTGGGTTTGCATGGTGTTGCTGAGCTGGTGAAAAAACAAGATTAAGTGAAGGTTACATTCAGGTGTGCTGAGACTAGGCAGAGCTCTTGGTGTCATCCCAGTTAGAAGGACAGCAAACCATCTATTAGTGGCTCAGTATATATCTCCATAAAATGGCATGGGTGTCTTATCTCACTATCTCTGACTTCACAGCCTATCCTGATAGTATCTTTTCCCGATCCAAACTGCTGTGCTCCTGGAGGCATCTACAATGGCAGCTATACCACAGGGAAGAAAAATGCAATCTGTTAGAAAGTGCTCAGATGCTTTCCTGAAATAAGGCTTTGACGAGGAAGAATGCAAAAAGAGAATTTTTCTCATTGTTTCTTAGCATATATCTAGAATAGCAGCAGCAGCTCGTTTCTGAGATAATCCACACTGTTTTCGCTTTGCACCTACTCCATGATGCCTTAAGGCAGTGGGCGTTCGCTCTGCTCTGTAGTACACTTCAGCTGGAGGAGGGTAGACAAGAGTGTGCTTCAGTTGAATAAGGTTGTTTACAGTCATAGGTGACATTGTGCCTATCAAGTACTACCTATGTGTCTAGAAGTTTCTGGAAGCCAATTTGATTTGTACAAGGTCTGATTATAGATAAAATGTCCTGGGTTGTTTGGGGTTTTTTGTTGTTGTTGCTGTTCTTGCTGTTGCCATATTTTGTACCGTGTCAACCTAGGCTAGACGGTGTGCCCCTCAGGCCATGGAGGCAGAGATTACTTCACTCTCCAAGGACCTTCCATCAGTATTAGAACTTAATTGGGAAGAAAAGTGGGAGGAAGCTTCCGTATTCCTGCATGCCCGGCCCTGCTGCGTGCAGGGTATTGCTGCTAGATTGCTCTCCTGCCAGTCATTTCTTCAGCTCCTGCACTGCTTTCCTCGCCTTGCCTGCCCAAAGCCACCCGAGAACATGACGTTAATATTACAAACATCACAAAAGATCCAGAGGAGCATAAATTACCTCAGAGGCGCAGGCTGAAAAAGAAGAAAGTCATCCCCTACAGCTATTCTGATTGACCTCTGACAGTCGTGTTACGAGGCTCAGCGAGCACTCAGGGATTTGTGCAATTACATCGACTCAGTATTAAAACCATTGATTAAAAAACAAACAAAAAAAAGTGAGCAGCAGCAGGGCTTGTTCATATATTCAGGTTCTCTGAAAAAAGAGGAAAGAGGCGTTTTTTCAGGTGAAAAGCATAAAGGTTTATTGAGTTTTGGTTTTAATAATTGAGAAGGATCCTGAGAAGCTAAGAAGCAGCGTATCTGTGATTCGAGTGACAGAGTTATGTCTGGGGAACAAACTGTTAGAGGGGATTTGGAAAAGCAGCATGCTTTGCACATATGCCCTTTCATCTCACAGCTTCAAAAATCTTCCATGTTAACCAAGTTAATCCTGGTACTCTGTATCTGCCTGTCCATTTTAAGGGCAGGGAGATAGAGGCAGATGTATGGAAAGCAAGGAGATGCTGAGCATTCTCTCTCCTTGTTTTTTGTGTGTACTGGCAGACAGTCTTCTAGCAAGAAATGAAAGAAGGTCAGTCTGTTTGGTTCATCTGAGGGAAGGTTAAGAGGCAACAGGGAGACCAAACAGCAAAGTTCAAGAAGTGAGAAGACACAGCTCTCCTAATGGAGTGGCTGGGGCTGATCCTTCATTAACTGGAGCCTCACAGAGAGTCTTAGGGAAAGAGGTGACCTGGTCTGAAGCAGAGGCTGTGGAGGTTGATGCGTGAAAATCATAGAATGATAGAAAGGTTTGGGTTGAAAGGGACCTTAAAGATCATCTCATTCCAACCCCCCTGCCATGGGCAGGGACACATGCCACTAGACCAGGTTGCTCCAAGCCCCATCCAGCCTGGCCTTGAACACTTCCAGGGACGGGGCATCCACAGCTGCTCTGGGCAGCCTGTGCCAGTGTCACAGTAAAGAATTTCCTCCTTATATCTAATCTGAATTTACCCTTTTTCAGTTTAAAGCTTGGCAAAAGCCCTTGTAAAAAGTCCTCCTCCAGCTTTCTTGTAGGCCTCTTTAGAAAGTACTGGAAGGCTGCCATAAGGTGGCCCCAGAGCCTTCTCCAGGCTGAGCAACCCCAGCTGCCTCAGCCTGTCCTCACAGGAGAGGTACTCCAGTCTCTGATCATCTTTGTGGCCTCCTCTGGACTTGCTCCAACAGGTCCATGTCCTTCTCACATTGGGGCTCCCAGAGCAGAATGCGGTACTGCAGGTGGGGTCTCACGAGAGCAGAATAGAGGGGGAGAATCACCTCCCTTGACCTGCTGGTCATGCTTCTTGTGATACAGCCCAGGATACGGTTGGCTTTCTGGGCTGCAAGCATGCACTGCTGGGTCATGTTGAGCTTCTTGTCCACCAGCACCCCCAAGTCCTTCTCCTCAGGCTACTTTCAACCCATTTTCTGCCCAGCCTGTATTTGTGTTTGAAGATGATTTGTGTGAAATTATCTGCCCTTTCTTTATGAAGAAGGTCAGGCTGGTTGGATTTTATCTGGATTAAAAACATCAGAAAAATGTATCTCTAGTTGCTCACCCAGAAATGGGAGGTGCCATCATCGCTAATCACTTCTGCAGCCCCCAGTGAAGGCACTTCTCCATCAGCAAAGTGGTGGTAGAGCTGGAAATAGAGTACAGGAGTGCTGTCCCTCTCAGCACCCCTTACATTCATGAATGGCAGGTAATTATTATCCAACCTGTCTATGATTTTAAGCTGAACAGTAAACAGAAACATTCTGCTTTGTGGTAGCGGTGCCATTCCCCAGGCAGGAGAAATCCTGGTGAGGAGCTCAGCAGCACCAACAGGCCAGTGTGAAATTCAGAGCAAGAAATTCACCTGGATTCTTGGTCTTGGCTTCAGCTGGCTATTAGCCTGCCAGAAGTGCCACTGAATCCACAGCCAAGTTCCTAATGCTGTTTCCTAAGGAATCTGGAGGTCTTCCCTATGATGTGATGGACCTGTCCTGAAAAGACTGAATGCTGAGCCTGGGATGCGTGCAAATGCAAGACTGGAAATTGTTGTGAGTCTGGAAGCTTCATGTCTGCAACCACTTATGCAACAGATCACAGTGCCTGTGTGACCTCTTCCTCCCATCACGTAAACAGCCGCCACCTGCGCTTGGATGATGCGGCTAGTTAGATACCAAGGAGGGATTCCAGTTTATGGATGTCAAATACCAGAGGCTTTTTGGAGAGGTTGTGTAATCTCCATCCTTGGAGATATTTAAAACGCAACTGGACACAATCCAGGGCAAGCTGATCCTGCTTTGAGCTGGGGTGGTCAGCCTAGGTGGTCTCATCAATGATACTGTGATGTTGAACCATATCTCCAGCCTGTCCAGGTCCCTCTGGATGGCAGCATGACCCTCTGGTGTATCAGCCCCTCCTCCCAGTTTGGTGACATCAGCAAACTTGCGGAGTATACACTCTGCTTCATCATCCAAATCATGAATGATGTTAAACAGGATTGGACCCAGTACTAACCAGTGACCAGTACTGCCTGGTCTTATCACCTCTAGGTGTAAGAAGACCTTTCCCATGTTGCTTGTTCCCTGAGGTGCTCTATCCTTCCTTGTAGGCTTTCCCAATGTCTCATGTCATCTTTCCTGCTTTAGTTTAGAGCTGTTCCCTTGTCTTAGCCAACAGGAATGAAAGGAATGTTTTCCTCCCTGTCTTTTCACAGCAGCTTTGCACAGATTTGAAGGCTCAAGTTTTCCATCAATCTTCCCTTCTATAGCCAAAGCAGCCCCATTTACTCAGTCTTTCCCAGCAGGTCATGTTTTCGTGACCTGTTGTCATTCTCCAAGTTCCCTTTAGACTCTCATCAGTCTCTGGCAAAATCTTTGCTGGAGCTTGTTGCCTGCAGATGAGGACTCTGCAGTGTGGGGTCGAGCAAAAGGTTTATTTTACCTGTCTAAAGATTGTAATCCTATTTAAACATCCTGTGATGATGTCTGCCACCTTTACATGAAACATCATTGCAGATTCCTGTTCAGCTTGCAGTCTATAGCATCCATCCATATTTCTCTGCAGCACTGGCCAGTTGTTCCCCATCCTCTGTGTATGGACTTGATTGCTGCTTCTGAATTCGGGTCCCTGCAGTTGACGCAAATTATGTAGCGTCTTTTGTCAAACATCACTTCTGGTTTGTTAGCATTGTTCTGAATGCTGAAGTTGTCAGCTAACCTCTCTGTTTGGTGGCCTGTGTGCGTTTAATGAGGCTAATCCCTGTTCCATCACACAGCTCACTGCTCAGATTACAAATGGAGAGAGCAGAGACTGGTGGGCTTGACACAGTTTCTTCTTTGGTTATGACAACAGCCCACTGGGAGTATTTTTCTGCTAATAATAATAATAAAAAAATTCACCTGCACCTCCAATCCATTTCTTCTCCCATGCAAGGAAACCCCTAATAGCATAAAGCTGTAGTATCTCCTGTTTCTCTGCTAACTCTATTGCCAGCTAACTTGCTGCATAAAGAGGCTGACGTTGGTTAGATGTGACATGTTGCCAGGTGCATGCTGGCTGTTACTGTTTTTTATCATCAGGTACTTTTAGTGAATTTATTCCAGTGTTTTTGCAGGAGGTGGAAATGAACTGATGGGTTGCAATTCTTCTTATTCTTCCTTTCTCCACCCATTTAGTAAATATGCACAGTAAGGATCTCCCAGTTTGCCAATGGGGCCGTGAATGGTTCTCAAGCTGCCTCAGGTGTCATAGGAGGAAAATCACAGAGTCCCAGAACCAGAGGTAGGAAAGGACCTCTGGAGATCATCTTGTCCAACCCCTCTCTTCAGAGCAGGGTCACCTAGAGCAGGTTGCTCAGGCCTGTGTTCACTCAGGGCTTGACTGTCACCAAGGATGAGGACTCTATAACCTCTCCACACAACCTGTGCTGGTGTTTCACCACACTCACCACAAAAACAAAAACACAACCAAAAAAAACCAACCAAACACCACCACCACAACAGAAAACCCCAAGACACACACCAAAACACCACACCAAACAAAAGAAACAGCGTATTTTCTTTTTTGAGTGGAATTTCCCATATTTCAGTCCATCCCCATTGTCTCTTGTCCTGTCACTGAGCACCACTGTGAAGAGTCTGGCTCCGTCACGTTTATTGCCTCCTGTCAGATGTTTATACACATTAATTACCACCCCCCTGCCCTGAGCCTTCTCTTATCCAGGCTGAACAGTCCCGGCTCCCTCAGCATCTCCTCACATATCAGATGCTCCTGTCCCTTAATCATCTTCATGGCCCATTGCTGGATTTGCTTCAATATGTCTATGTCTGTCATCCTTTTCCATTTATTTCCAGTATGCTCATGTCTTTCTCAGTCAAACTCAACTTTAAAACCATCTGCCTTGTCTGAAGTGCTGTCATGGTTTGACCCCAGCCAGCAACTAAGCACCACGCAGCTGTGTGCTCACCACCCCCCCAGCAGGATGGGAGGAAGAGAATTGGAAGGGTAGAAGTGTGTAAACTTGTGGGTTGAGATAAGAACAGTTGAAGGATTGAAATGATAATAATAGTAATAAATAATAAATTGTAATGAAAAGGAAAATAAGAAAAATAGAGAAAAATAAACATTAAGGAAGACAATTGATGCAAATGAAAACAACTACTCATCACCAAACAACTGATGCTTGGCCAGTCCTTGAGCAGCAGCCCCCCAGCCAGCCTTCCCTGTTTTTTGTTGCTGAGCACGATGCCATGTGGTCTGGAATACCCCTGGGGTCAGCTGGGGTCAGCTGTCCCGGCTGTGTCCCCTCCCAGCTCCTTGTGCCCCCCCAGCCTGCTGGCTGGTGGGTGGGGTGAGGAGCAGCAAAGCCCTTGGCTCTGTGTGAGCGCTGCTCAGCAGGAACCAGACATCCCTGTGTTGTCAGCGCTGTTTCCAGCACAAATCCAAACCACAGCCCCATACGAGCTACTGTGGAGAAAATTTACCCTATTGCAGCCAAAACCAGCACAAGTGCTCTCTAACCTGTTTCTTACACGCTGAAATTTTATCTTTCATTCCTACTACTAATAAAGCTGGCCATCTGAATGTCCCTCTGAATGGAGACTGATGTGTATAGGGGAACTTTTAAATATTTTTGCCTGCCAGTATCTTTCCCGATCCAAGAAACATGAACCAACCCTTGCCTTGAGATCCTACATTCTACTATTCTATTCACTGCATGACTGACTACTACAGGATATACAAAGCAAGATGTAGCTGCATGTCATTAAAATATAAATTCATGCCTGTAGCAGGATGGATGTCCTTTTAGTCTGGCTTGGGTGTGGTTTTTCCTCCATTTATATTTTAGGTGATAAGGATAAAGCTGTAGTGAAATCTTTTTTTCTTTTTATTTTTGTTTTTTCCTTTTTCTCCCCTGTATCTAGTATGTTAGGCAATGCTTGTATGTTTGTACAAACTGCCTTCACAGTAAATTGGACAAGTCTCCCTGAGGAACAATAGACAAAAAGACTTGGGAGGACCCGTGGGGATGGGGAGGAAAATGCTTTTATTGCCAATCAAATTAAATGCATTTATATCTGCTCTTAAATTTTCCTGTAAATATATTACTGTGGGCTAGGAGCGTGGTTCCGGAGCTGTTTTAATGAGAGATATTTCAATGGCTTAGGTGGATGGGGTGCGAGGTGATTGTTGCAAAAAAGATTGGTTAAATGAAAAGAAAATATTTCATTTTCAGTTCTTTCTTATTTTCTCCTTTACAGGGAGAAAAAGTTTTAAAATGGGAGCATGCTTTGAAAATGATAAATCAACACGAAACATTTGGAGTGCTCTAAAAGCCTTCCTTCTCTCCTGCTTTCACACCACTCTGTTGGGGAAAAAATAGATGCATTCACTGTTTGCCAAAGAAACACTTGCCCAGTTGTAATCAAGTCATTTTACAACGTGGTGTAGACTTTCACTCCACGTTTGTTTTATGTGGCCTTGGGGAAGTCGTGGCAGCAAATGCTTCTACTTGCTTATCTCTAAAAAGGAAGGATGAGTCAGGATCAGTCTCTGTATAAGAGGCTGTTTTCAAGCTGTTTGGTTTTCCCACTTCCCTGCTTACAGCACTCTTAATCTGTAGCCACACTGGGAGGTAAATAAAAGAAGATAATACCTTACCCCTGCCCAGAAATGTTCTTGCAACTATCTTCCATGCGCCCTTATTTTCCCAGGTAATGGGAGCTATGGGCTTACCTGAGACCTGGGAGAGGGGAGATGTGTTCCCAAGTCTACTACAGGCTTCCCAAGTGAATCTTCATCTGTTTCTTGTAGTGTTCAGGGGTTGTGATGAAGAACTTAAATCAAGACATCGTAGATTATACTTCTGTGGTGCTTGTTGTTCTACATGCTTGACGTGATTGATTGTTGTGTTGTTGAGTGTCTTGGAAACCCTTGGTTCGTAGATGGCATCTTTTAACTTCCTCTCTTGTTTGCTTCATTTTCTGTCTCCTCAACGCGCACACAAATACACACACTCATTCCCTCTCTGGAAGCTTGGGCTATTGCAGGGTGGCTGCTGTAGGTTTGGACTGAAGGCCATTCTTGTAAAATGAAGGATTTATGGCCCAGGGGCACCTGCAGCCTCAGATGCTAATTATGGGTGTACGTGGTACACTGAGGTTGGGTAGGCAAGCTATACTCGGGATTTTCTCCACTTTTAATGGATTTACTTCCCATCCCTTGCTCTCTCAAAGCAGTTGCACTTTCATCATCTTTTTAAGTGTCTTACCCAATTAAGGGAGGATGGTGAGTGATTTTCTTTAGTCCTAGAGTTTCCCTGTCTGCCAAATCTCAGCAGTAATTTTTTGCTTGGTTTTGAAACTTTGAAAGAAAAAAAGGAGAATGAAGTACAAAATTGTCTGAGACCATTAGGCTGTTCCCAGTACAGTCCAGAACAGGGAATTTGTGGTGTTTTTCTCTCCATGGAGGACAAACCAAAGGAATAGTTGCAAGTACACCGCTGTGTCAGTGCACCCCAAAAGAGACTTCAGCCCTTTCTGGGGCATCTGTCAATGCATACATCAGGTCACCACGCAACATGTAGCCATGTGTCAAGAAGCTCTTACAAGTTGGAGGCTGTTCCCAGCTCTTCACATGTCACAGGGATGGCTGGTCCAGGCCGTGCACAGTTTGAGTGTCCAAGCCCAGGATGGAGCACTGCATCTCATGTCATCCAGCCTTATACCCCAACATCTTCTTAGTACAAGAAAGGCATGGAGCTGTTGGAGTGGGTCCAGAGGAAGGCCACAAATGGTCAGGGGGCTGGAACATCTCTCCTATGAGGAAAGGCTGAGAGAGTTGGTGTTGCTCAGCCTGGAGAAGAGAAGGGTCCAGGGTGACCTTACTGTGGCCTTTCAGTACTGAAAGGGGACTTATAAGAAAGATGGGGGACAGGCTTTTTAGTAGGACTTATCACTATAGGGCAAGGGGTCATGGTTTTAAACTAAAAGAGATTCAGACTAGATACAAGGAGGAAATTTTTTTACGAGGAGGGTGGTGAAACAATAGACCAGGTTGCTCAGAGAGGTGGTAGATGCCCCATCCCTGGAAACATTCAGGGTCGGGTTGGACGGGGCTCTGAGCAACCTGATCTAGTTGAAGATGTCCCAGCTCATTGCAGTGGGATTGCACTAGATGGCCTTCAAAGGTTCCTTCCCACCCAAACTACTCTGTGATTCTGCCATTGCACTAAAGAGGTTGCAACATACTTGTTGGTGAGGGTGGTTTGTTGGCCCAGTTTTTTGGTTGTCCTTCAGTTAACAAATGACATTTGTAAGACAGAGCAACTCCCTACATGGAGGGCGGGTGTTATTCTTGGTCATCTCACACCAGTGTGTCCTCTCCATGGGACTCTCCTGTGCTCTAAACTGCGGCATTACTGCATTGCTGCTTGATGAAGGGTTACCCAGTAGCCATCATGGTCGTCTACCTGTTTAGGTGGTAGACACACTTTTTTGGGGTGTTTTTTCGTAGCCTTGGCGTAAGGAGGCAGCAGACAGGGTTGGTACGGTATCATACCCCAACTGATGCAGCACCTTTATCTCTTCTTTTCTTTGCCCTCGTCATCTCCCTTAGGGTTGAACTATTTTTAACATAAAAGTCTTGGGACCTTGCTGATATGCTGGAGGCTATCTGGCCCCATGGTGCACCGACGCCTGTGGATGGGGAGGTGGGAAGGGGGAACAAGTAGTCTTTCTTTGTCAGCACTGCATTGATTTCATTCTGCTCCCGCTACCTTGGGTCTTGCAGTGTTGTGGGTTTTTTTGTTGTTGTTGTTGTGTTTGCTTTTTTTTAAACAGCAAAGAAATATAACTCTGGCTCCAATATTTATACTAGAGGCCCAGGAGCTTATAATATAGCAGTAAACTGTCTCTTTTGAGAGCTCATCAAGACTGCAGTATGATGGATAGACTCCTAGCCAGCTGTGTAGTGGTAATGTTCCAGAAGACAGCATTACCTTTTTTTGATCGAGTACCTAGTTTTTGCCTACCAGCTCAGGATCTCAAAGCACCTTGTGAACAGCAAGGAATTAAAGTATTGCCGTGGCTGAAACAGATAAGTGATTGCCCTTTATCCCTGGAGAAAATAAGGCATGGGGAGGTCAAATGATTTGTTTGCCCCCAAGATCAGCTGTAGTCTAGGAGACCTGGATTTTAGTGATTTTATTTTTCACAGGTGGGTGGCCTGAAGTATGGAGATAGTCCTAAATTTTTTCCTTCCCCTTTTTTTTCTTTCTCCTTTTTTCTTAGAATACTGGGCTTTAACTGACTTTTAACGGTGTTTTATTGGTCTTTTTCTGTTTTCTTAGCTTTGAAGTATAATCCTGCATCCATTGCTATCTAGAAAATGTCTTATGGATCCATTGATGGGAGTGGATTTGGGAGCAGGAATCCATTTGGAGGCCCTTCAAGACAAGGCTATCAACCTCTCGGTAAAGTATTGATCCCTTGCTGTAATTTATTCTGCTTGACTCGCTGAGGACTAAAGTTTTACTCGCCTATGTTCAGTGTGGCTGATGTATAAACATAACATCTTCCTAGAGGTCATTTCTGAAAACCAAGCTTTCACTGGGTTCAGTTTGTATGATGAGGCACTATATCCACAACATGGAACAGCAGCACTGATGAGGATTTTGGAGGTATCTGGGGGGAAATACAAGAAGAAAAGTAGCACATTTTCTAGACCTGGTCATGACCTCCGTCATCTACCCAGCACTCTTGCAAGAAGTTTGTCTGAATGGTTGCTCTGCGGTGGGCTGCAGGCACACAGATGATGGGAGTAGACGGGAAGATGTGCAAAGGGCAGTGGGCTGTGCTTCCACAGAGGGTAACTTAAATGCTGTGGAGGCTGCTTGAATCTGGGAAGTGTGCTCAGATGTGGCAACAGGGTCAAAAACTTGTTCAGGACGTGCTGAAGCTATAAACAGCGTCTTGCAAATGACTGTGGATTCTATTTTTGTGGTACGTTTTTAAGTAAAGACCAGATGTGTTTTCCTTACCTGTAGCCCTCTTGCCCCAAAGGCCTCTAGAAATGCTGAAGCAGCATGAGAAAAGCATTCAGGTGTCCACCTGTGTATCTGAAATGGTCTCAAATGTCCAAGTCAAAGCCGCGCTTCATAGAAGCAAATTCATAATGTAACTGTCATAATGTGGAGCGTAGCTATCATTATAACCTCCTGCTTTAGCGGGTTGAAGACGTTGACTCTACCATGTCCCCTTCTTGAGACAGGCAAGTTGTAGGAGGCATCCTTTGGCAGAAGGACACTGCGTAGCGCAACGCTTGTCCCTGTTGACGTGGGGCTGGCTCGTGCATGGAGGTGGAAGGTAGGTGTCATCCTGCCCACTTCTGAGCTGCTGTTTGAGAGGCCAGCCCATGTGGGCATGGGTAGATAAGATCACATCTCCAGCTGGCCAGATGTGCGCCAGATCCCAATCCATATGGGCAACTGCTGTAGGGCCAGATCTGGGTTAATCTAGTGTGGCTTTTAGTGAGCCTTGTTAGCTGGAGTATTATTTTTGCATTTAATTTTGCACCTGGGTCTGGCTTGTGCTGCAGGGTGAGGCTGCAGTGTAGGCAGGAGTGGGAGTTCAGACCTCTGCAGAAGCATCAGGAGAGGGGATCTTGTAGCGTTGTGACAAAGGGCTGTGTTAGCACTTTGCACAAGGGAACACCACCACTGCTCTCTTCAGTTGCCTTTTGACTGGGCTGTTCGTTAATGCAGCCTAACTTGGTTTTCAGGTTTTGAGGCTTGCAAAAGTTCTTCAGGAAACATTGTTTTGCAAATAGGTATTCCCCCTGGATGGAAATAGAAAAAAAGACATAGAGGTTTCTCTTGCTTTTCTGTTTTTTTATGAGTTTGGGTTGAATTGTGATTGTTTTTTTTTCTTTGAAGATGGAGAAGGTATTGAATTAAGCACGAGTTGTCTGTTCAGTTGTAAATAGTGATTTTTAGGCTATTCTACAAGGCAAAATTAAAGGCATAAAAGCAAGAAAGAATGGGGTACTTGGGCACAATGAAAGAACCGTATGAAAAGAGAATTGAAATGTGGACTAGGCAAATGATGAATCTCAGTGCATTGTAGGTGATGTTAAAAAAGCCTGAATACTCATTTTGCTGTATGAAAGGACCACTTTTTTTAATGCAAATGCACAGAATAATTCAAGACACTTTCAATCTCTAAATATTTGAGGAGTTACCTCATTGTGCCCAGCTTGCCCATCATTTAGCAGTTACTGATGTGACGCTGAAGCCACCCTCAGTGGATTGCAAAAAGCAGCTGATGTAGAAACATCAGCTTTCTCAAGACAACTACAGTCTGTTGGCTGCCCAGCCAAAGCCTGTTAACATGTTGGCTTACGTCTTTGAGTTGAGTGCTGGCTTCCCCTCCATACATGCCGACATCATCTTGGGTGGCATGGTGATGGACACGTCTCCGAGGTCCTCCAGGACTGATTTTCCCAGCAAACCAAAATCAGTTGTGGACTTGCTAAATACCAAGTTGGTTCCTTGGCTGGGCATTGCTGTGGAAAGGCTTGCAAGGGAAGGAACAATTGGTTGTGTTGGCCAAGGGCAGCCTGGAGAAGCTCTTCTCCTTTCTGTGCATCTCAGAGATGTTCATCTGAACCTGTGTAGCTCCCCATGCTCCTTTACCATGGGAGTGTGAGTAAAATATGCCGCATGTCTCTTGTTGTAGTATCCCCAAATCCTGTCAGTGATTAAGTGTCGGGAGAGGGGAATGCAACACTAATCGTCTCCCTCCTGCTTCTGAAAGATGGATGACTGGCTTGTGGAGAAAATCCGCCTGCTGTATTAGATCATGGTACAGCTGGAACAAAAGAGCGTGGCCTTCCTGCTGGCATGCGTATGTCTGCTCGCAGGGGGAGCAGACCTTGCTGGGCATGTGCTGCATGTGCTCCAAACCTCCTCTTCTTTTTATAGCTAATAAATAAATAAAGACAGGTACCAGCATCCTATACAGCAAGTAGTTACTGTCCAACGGCAGTGTGTGGTCCAGTGGTAATTCAGGCACCCAATAGAAAACCCTGAGATCCTGCAACAGTAAAAGTGATGGGGATGGCACTGCTTAATAACCTTCCAGTAATAAATCGGCATGGAAATCAGGTACAAAAACCAAACAGGTTCCCAGCCCCAGCTCGCCCAAGAAGCTGGAGGCTTGTCACAGCAAGTGATTAGACAGTGAAATGGGAAAAAAAACCCACCAACCCCCCTGGAGACTTCATTTTTGAAATCTTTATTTGCATGAAAAGTGGCAAAGAAAATAGGGCTTAGGTTTTGGTTTTTTGGGGAGGTTTTGTTGTTGTTGTTTGTGTTTTGTTGTTGGATTTATTTTTTTTTTAATAGAGGCAAGAGGGTGTCCCCTGTCCTAATACCCACCTGTCCATCTTAGCTGCATTTCTTCTGTGCTCAATCTGAATGTGTTGCCAAGGCTGGGAAAGATTAATTACTGGAAGGTGCTTTCCCTTGGCCCTGGGCCAACGTGATGATGGATGGACTTACAGCCCATCACGGGGCTAGGTGGCGGCTGCCCTTGCTGACCAGCCTAATTAGAGAGATCTGCAGGCTCCAGTTTCAGCAGCTTTGGGAAGAATCCTGGAGGCAGGGTTTTTTTTTAATTTGGTTTGCCTGGGACTCCTGGGTGTCAGACAACTCTGGTTCAGGCTCTGCTTTTATGGTGTTGCTGGATATCCAGAATTTCTTAGGGGACAATGCTCCCACACCTCCAAAGTATACTTTTTTTTTTTTCCCCCCTATTGGAAATTGTTGGGAGGAAAGAGAGATTGCACCCAGCAAAACTCGTATGTTCTGTAGTCTTAACCAGGGACCACCCCAAAGATGTGTCATAAGTGAGACCACCAGGATTACTTGCAGTATAGCAGTTTAGGAGGTTGACTGTGTCATCCCACAGACACTGAAGAACAGCAAGGAGTGGCAAGTGGAAGAGTAAGCTTTGCAGTTGTATGACATGCCCTCCTCCAGCGGTGTCTATGTTTCATGTCCTCATTCTGCTCCAAAAATCCCTGTAAACCCAAGTGTTACCCTGTTTGTTTGTAGGAGCTTCGCTGGGCTTCAGCTGTGCATTGGTGTTGCATGGAGAAGTTGTAAATTAGGCAGTAGAAAGCTGTTATTTTTCTTTTCATTTTTTAACCTGAGAAATGAAAAAGATTGAAATTACTTCAGAAGGGGGTTTTGGTTTTTTTCCAGTAGTGTGACTTGTCAAAAATAAACAGAGACCAGACACTGTGCAGTAGTAGGAATTAAACCCTGAATTCTCACCATTTTGATGTGTGCAACATGCATCCTCTACCACGTTCAACCTATCTTCTCCAAACCATCTTGTGGAGAAAGGGAACAAAACGTGCTGCACACAGGGAAGCATACAGGTCAAGGAATTCAAATATCTTGAATTAAAATACTGCAAGCCAGGAAATTTTTAACATTTGTTCTATTAACTTTACTGTGCCCTGGACATTAAATGCCAGATTTGAACAGGTGAGGATAATTTCATATTCCAGAGGTGCAGGGTTTCTAGGTGTGCTCAAGGGACCATTGGATCAGTGCTTAATTTTAGTGTGACTTCGTCTAGAGCATTTTTCCTTCGGTTGCTCATGAAGATACTGTGTGGGACGCTGGCCAGAGTTGTACTCAAGATATATTGCACATGTGTCTTTCTCCTTGTCTGCTAGGTTGGTTATCTTGTCACAGAATGAAATTAGATTGGTCCATGTAAGTTGTTCTTGGCAGTGTTCACTGGGTATATGTCACCTAATTATCATTTTGATACTTAGCAATTGTTAAATTATTTGTTCTAACATTTTTCCAGGAATTGGGTCTGTCATTTTCTTTGCCCTTCCCTCTCTCCCACCCACCTGCCTCTGGAGTGGAAAGACACATGTGAGTGCTGGCAGTGCTGTCTCTGTCCTGTCTTAGCAGTTGGACCCATCCTTCTGTCCTCTTCAATCCTTTTTTCTCTTTTCCTAGCAGCTTTGGAAAGTGATTTGTCCTCAAAAATCCCATCATGGGCTTCATTGTTGTCTTCAGGTTGGCAAAGCCACAGAGCTTATGTGCTGCATGGGAGGAGACGTTCACAGTGGTCGTGACCCCTTTGGAGGGATGGGGATGGCAGGAGCTCTGCTGGAGACCCAGGTCCAGTGGCTAAAGCCACGGTAGATGTTCTGTAGACAAAACTCACTCAAACACTCACTTGTGAACCGGTGCTGTGGCCTGACCACCACGTGGTCTGATGGCAAACTGTGGGAAGGGATCTATGGCCAGCTTTGCATCTTGATACTACAAAGTGCTGAAACACACAAGAAACTCTTAAGTACACAAAGAGTCCCCATGAGGTGAATTAGCATTAAGCAGGTGGTTAATCCTTTGACTATATTAGGACCTGAATACTTTTTTTTTTGCATTAACTTCTTAAATTACTTCCAGTACTTGCAATGCTTTGTTAAAGGGGCACTGCAACCCTTGGTCATTGCAGCGTATGCCTTTGTCCAAAGGGTTTGGAAGGTGGTCTAGTCTAGGTCTGGTTGTGGCAGCTGTTCCCTACTGGAGCAATGAGGGACCCAACCGTGCACTTAAATGTTAGAAAGAGTCAGAAGCAGTGAACGAAAGGAAGAACAAAATCTTTGAATCTTTTAGGGAGATTCAAAGCTATTATGCAATATTAAGGGGGTTTCATTCAAAAGTTGTAACCTTTAAAACTGAAGTATTAAAGCTATTATGCAATATTAAGGGGGTTTCATTCAAAAGTTGTAACCTTTAAAACTGAAGTATTAGACCGTGTCTTGGTCACGTTCAGTAATACAGCTGAAGCGTGCTCTTGGAACGGAGTCCCATCAAGTGCAGAATGGAAGGAAGGACTTGAAATGCGCCTTTTTATCTCCCCAGGAGTTGATGGGTTTACAAATACTGTTCCAAGGTTACCACCTGGACTCTAAAGAGGGTGGTCTAGCTTCTATTGGATACAGCACTAAACGATAAAATGGCTTTTCAAATGGCGTGTAAAAGCTTCTGAGAGTCTCAGTGATTGACTTTTACTTCTAAGTCTTGGGTCCTGTCCTATTTTCTTCAATTTATGGGGATACAGAAGTAGAGGACTCGGGTTGTCTTAAGTAAGTCACTGATTTCCCTGAAATAAAGTGCATGTCAAAGCCCAGATGCGAACAATAAAAAAAAAAAAAAATGTAGTAAGATGATCTCGCCCGCTAGACAACCTCACAAAACTTTTTTGTGGCATTTACTGAGGAATTGTTTCATATTGTTTCTTTGCTGTTGTGTAAGACTTCCAAACATTATAAATTTATTTTCTTAGTCCAGTTTCACTAACTTTAGAGGATATTCTCTGGTTTACATCCAGTTCTTAGAGATTTTAGCAGTGATTTAATGAATTAATAAGTCTAAACATAAGAAAACATGAAAAAATAATGAACAACATGCTTTATAGTAAAAGGAATTGCCAGGAGAATTAACTTTAATACATGAATTAACTTTGAAAATGTTTGTTTTGAAAACCTCTGCCCCATCCCTTCTGGCACTTCTAACATGATAATAAACGTTTTGCTGTAGTCTCAGTATTTCAGGGAAGTTGAGTCGTTAGGCATTTATTTATACAACTAGCAAAACCAGAAGACACCATTCGAAGAAATGTTGTAATGAAATGCGTGAGCGTGAGTTGACAACCTCATAGCATTTATTTATTTTTTTAAACACAACAAAAACCAACAACAAAACCACTAAAACTAAACAAACAAATAGACAAAAAGCCTCTTGGGTAAAGATATATTTTTTACCAATATTATTTGTTAGTCTTGGTCATTCAAAGCCATTTTACTGTAAACGTGGAAAAATCATGCTGGTGGTCCCAATGTTTAACAGAAAAGCAGAAAGCAAAGAGCTGGCCTGTCCTTAGGCATTGTTCAGCTGGAAATGCATTTAAAGAGCTCATTGTCTCAAAATAGTTTGCTGCATTTACCACTCAATTACAGTCAAATCGGAAGTAGTTTAAGAAGATCATCTCCCGCCTGTCTGCTGCTTGTATGTAGAGGTATCTTGATAGGGAATGCAGAGCAGCAGGAATGTGGTGCTGGTTCCTTTAGTTTCCCTGTGAGTGCCTAGCGGTGAACCCCAGACCGGAGGCTGTCCTCCTGGCATGTCTTTACAGGTAGATGCATTTCCCTAAAGGAGGGGAGAATGTCCTGTGCTTAAATTTCAGCTCCTGAAATTAATACAGCTCAATGCTTTGTGCTTCTGGCTGCTCCTGCAGCTGGCTGAGCTCTGGCAGAGCCAGGAAGGAAAAGCTATTCCTTGTCTCAGGTGCAGAGCAAGGAAAAGTTAAGTTTTATTGAAAAAAATAAAACTCAGCTATTGCCTCACACAAAGTTTGTATTAGTTCTTGTTATTCAGACCTAGACAAGACGTCAGCGCTCCCAGGATTTCTTTAATACTGTCGGTTCCATCCAATTCTTCTTTGCCAGCTTTCTCAGTTGCGAACAACAAGAGCACTTTTCTAGTTAGGAGGGCAGAGGGGTCTTTGCTTTGGAGCCCTTGTCCAACAAGCCTTGAGTGAGTGCTTGGCTGTATTATGAAATTCTGCGAGTGCTGCAAGGCTTCCTGGAAGTTTTCTGTATCCCTGGTCTTGTACCCTGTGCTTTGCATCCTGTTCTTTGCATCTTGGCAGTATCAGATGCTTGGATCAAGAGCCTTTTTTAATAAACCCTGCCTACAAATAAGTCTACCTGAAGCAAGACATAGTTGACACTGAGCGGTAGCATTACTCTGTAACCTGCTATGAACATCTGTCCGTGCTTGCTGCATGGGGATCCATGGGAAATAGGCTGAGATTGGAGCCCCTCTTCGGCAGCTGTTTGCTTTTCCATCAGAGCTGGCTCACCATGCATGTCCCGATGCTCACCTATGCCTTGCTGTGCCATACAGATGTGCTAGCAGGGAGCTTACGGTCTGAAATCAGTGGCAGGGCAGCACAGAGCTTATTCCCAGGTTTGCTCTCAGTGTGCCACGTCCAGGGCTGCCAGGGCAGTGTCTGCGTCCCAGTTGGCTCCATCCAGTTGGCTCCCCAGGGACAAAGCAGAATCAGGCTCCAGCCAGGCTAAATGCTCCAGCCAGGGTTTTTGTACAATGTTAAGGGGGACGGACAGACACACAGACACACAGACACACAGACACACAGACACAGACACACACAGACACACACAGACACACAGACACACAGACACACAGACACACAGACACAGACACGCACACGCACACTCTCTCTCTCTCTCTCTCTCTCTCTCTCTCTCTCTCTCTCTCTCTCTCTCTCTCTCTCTCTCTCTCTCTCTCTCTTACTTCACTGGAAAACATCTCCAGGAGGAGGCTGTCATTGCTAGCACAGGTTTATCCACTCCACGTTGTACTCCCTTTATCAGAAGGTGTTGGCAGTTTTTATTGCCCTTGCAGCTTGCTAAAAGGCCTCTTTCTTTCTTTTTTTTGGTTGCTATCTAGGTTCCGGGGTTTTTTTTGGGTTTTTTTTATGTGCATATCAGGAAACCAAGTCAGTTTGAAATTAAATTTGACTTGCTCTGTCCTAGGTGGGATTGCAAGGATGTTAATGTGCAGTGAGTGATCAAGTGCATGCTCTGTCTCCTCTGCTGTTGCTGTAGTAGCCCCAGTAAATTTGGGAACAGACATTATTGATTGTTGAAGGAGAGCTAGAACAGTATTTAGTGTGACTTTACACTGGCCCAAGAATTCCCCTGTTATGAGTTGGGCATTAGCACAACTCTGGTTTTTAGCAGGGGTGATGCTGTGCTGCAACTTTTGGCTGCAAAGCAAAATTTATATTAACTGTATTGCTTTGAGGATTCTTTCTTTGTTGTTGTTGTTGCAGAACTTCTTCTTGGAGTTTTGGCTGTAAGACTGAGCAAATCCAAAGAATCTGAAACCTGGGGTGAAGTTTATGAAGGGAAAACTTAACTTGTGCTGCCTGTGCTGTTGTGATAGGAAAAGTGGGTGCTGCAGGGCACACTGGGTGAGATGCAGCTCTGTGTAATTGAGAGGTTGGAGCGTATGCACATCCAGTGTTATAGGCAAAAAATAGATATATATGTATATAAAAATTAGCAAAACCTCTGTGCATGAATGCAGCTTGAAGCCTAGCAAGTCATTAACCTTTTGGAGAGCACATACGCATCCAGGCCCTGCTCCGTCACTCGTGATCCCACCTCTAGATCTCTGAGCCTTCAGGAGGTGGGAGTTTTCTCCTCCTTTGCTTGCATGACCCTGGAAAACCCCACAGCATCTCTTGGGAATATCTGGCTGAATCACCTGCTCCTCTTAAAGAAAAAAAAAAAGGTTACATACTTCTTTGTCTGTCTATAAGAGAGAGCTAAGGTATGCATTTTTAAATGGATTGTTT
This sequence comes from Falco peregrinus, assembly GCF_023634155.1. NCBI lineage: Eukaryota > Metazoa > Chordata > Aves > Falconiformes > Falconidae > Falco > Falco peregrinus. The sequence goes on from NC_073723.1 coordinate 86,885,094, forward strand.
TGGTTTAACCCCAGCTGGCAACTAAGCTCCTCACAGCTGCTCACTCGCTCCCTCCCAGTGGGATGGGGGAGAGAATCAGGAAGGTAGAAGTGAAAAAACTCCTGGGTTCACATAAAGACAGTTTCACAGGTAAAGCAAAAGCCACATGTGCCAGCAAAGCACAGCAAGGAATTCATTCACCATGAGCACCATGGGCAGGCAGGTGCTCAGCCGCCCCCGGGCAGCCCGGCTCCATCACGCCTAAAGGTGACTTGGGAAGACAAACGCCATCACTCCAAACATCCCCCCCCCCCCCGCCCCTTTCCTTCTTCTTCCCCCATGTGCTGCATGATGCCATGTGGTCTGGAATACCCCTGGGGTCAGCTGGGGTCAGCTGTCCCGGCTGTGTCCCCTCCCAGCTCCTTGTGCCCCCCCAGCCTGCTGGCTGGTGGGTGGGGTGAGGAGCAGCAAAGCCCTTGGCTCTGTGTGAGCGCTGCTCAGCAGGAACCAGACATCCCTGTGTTGTCAGCGCTGTTTCCAGCACAAATCCAAACCACAGCCCCATATGAGCTACTGTGGAGAAAATTTACCCTATTGCAGCCAAAACCAGCACATAGATAAACACAAATTTGTTTTAAACCTAGGTGGTACCTAATAGCCAATCTATTCCAAAATTTATTGTTCTGGGAGTAATTCCAGCTGGGATTAATATGCTTGACACATCTATCGCTTTTTCTTTCCTGAAAGTACATCAAAAATACTGAGTCTGGGAGCTGCAGACCACTGGTTTTCAATACTGAAAGAGGAACAATTTTTTTTTTAATTATTATTGTTATTTTTTAAACATGAGTAGAGAATTCTTTTGAATTTTAAGGTTCTGGACTTGCAAGTTGTAAAGTTCCAAGTCTTTGTCACCTCTGCTACTAGTTTGTAGTGAGGTCTTGAGCAAATCTATCAACTAACTTCCCTGTTTTCTTGTTTCCTTCCCCTCCTGCTGTCGAATATTATCTAATGAATTAAATTCTGAAGGAGGCAGAATATGTCTTAATCAATTAGAGGAACAGAATTTAGCATCCTTTGTGTATGTGTGCTTTTTCCTTTCTCTCTTTGAAGAATCAAGTGGAGTTTTGTATTTGCTTATGGAGATTTATATAGACACTGAAATACCGTAGTTGTGGATTTCTGTTCTGCCACCTAACTACAGTGATGTATTTATTTGCAAAACATATACAAACTCACTTCTGTACATTTTGGAGGAGTAGACACAGCTGACCCAAATATGTATGATACAAATGGAATTCAAGTTGAGTAGAAAAAAAGGAATAAAACTTTCATCTGTACTGTCAATCCAGAAATATCACTGCTAACTGTCTTCTTCCAAGATGATGTTTACTTGGAGCCAGACACTGGCAGCTAGAAGTGGGCAGGGATTAAAGATAAACAGTGAGGAAGGCCTTGCCAGATGTAAGCAGGTAGATTGGGGATTAGGGCGAATTAGTGTGGATGGAAAGCATTTAAGAGCAAGGAAAGATTTGAAATTGGATGTTAGGATGTACGTGTGCCAGATCTTCCCAGAATTTCTCTCTGTGATTTGGATATTAATGGCTGGGATTCATGAGCACCTTTATTGTCTGGTGAAGTGGCTGAAGGTAGTGACAGTCCTACACATGTTTGGGGGTTTATGCGTGGAAGAAGTGGTTTGCATAGATTTTGAGGTGTGCAAGTGATTGTGTAGGTGTTTCTAAAACCAATTTTCCATCGCTTCCTGATCCCAAGCTGGAAAAGACAGGGTAAAGAAGGAGGAATAAATCAAGGCCCTGCTGATTTATACATCAAGGACCAAATGCAATGAGCTTAGCCAGGAATAGAGTACAAAGTTGGCCACACTTGACATCTCCCCTCCTGCTCATGCCTCATGCTGCTGAACCATGGCATGGCAGCGGGAAAAACAAGTGGAAAGTTCACAGTCTCTTGCCCCTGCAGCAGCTGGAGAATGGCTTTGCCCTGTCGTGTCCCTGCCGTGTTTCATCCCCTGCAGAAAATGAATTTTATCCTTATTTGATGGATGAAGGATTTGGATTGTGGAAGGATTCCTGCTCACAAACCATACCCATTGCCTGCTGTTTTTCCCTTGGAGATTATATCCTAAGGTTTGAAGCTGGCACGGTTTTCCTGGAAAAGGCTTTCTCCTCCCCATTTCTGACCTGCAGTGTTTTCCTTAGTCAGACTCCCTTTGCTCTTACATCTTGGTTTTTCCCTTGAAAAAGTGATAGCCACTGCATTTCTTGGCTTGCAATTCGCAGGACTTGCTCTCGTCTAGCGCTGTCCATCCTTTGAGCCAAGTTGTTTCTGTCCTGGGCTCAACCTTCAGCTTTGCTACTGGGATTTTTGAACATCTGTACAGTAGAAACCCAACAAGGTATAAATTTGCTTTTAAATTTTAAAGGAGGTAGTTGAATAAAGCAAAACTTGGCAGTGGACAGTTATGTAGGTTTTCTTTCTCTTCTTTTAGCAGAACTGGTTAGCAGCTATCTTTTATGGATCTACCTCTGTCTTCTGCAAGGATGGTTTCTTAGTCTGGAGAAGCACTTGAAGAAAGCCTCATTTCTTCTGTCCTGTAGCTGTGGGAATTTGGTACATGTTGTATCATGGACACTTCGACTTGTCTGCAACTTCTTCCCTTGGCTGAGCTGGAAATGAAGCAGCTGGAGAGGGAAGTAAGGCAGGTTTTGCCCTTCAGGGTACTACTTCTCCGTACATGGATGTCAGGGCTGGAGAAACCAGTCCTGAAGACTTGTAGACAGTCTTGATGAAACATGGATCGTGCTGTTAGTAATGACTCTTCAAGCTGTGAAGAGCGGGACACATCTCTCACAACCTTTAGCTGTGACATCCCAAGCAGTGCATGCATTTTATTCTGTGGTTTCCATGCCTTTCTGCAATGCACATGCTTTCTTGCCCCAAAAAACTCATTTTTTTAAGAGAAGGTCAGGGTCAAAGACTAACACTTCTTGTTGTGTCAAGACTATTTGCTGTTGTCATCCGTCCTAGTCCACAGAGACACAGGGGATGGAAAGAATAGCTCTCCCCTGGTGACACTGGGGAATGTCCCAGTTCTTCCAAATCACAGAGCAGCTTCCTTGGGCTAATGTGCTATTTTTAGTTTTAATTGGTCTTAGACTATCTGAAAAATTTCATCCTTTTGCCCCTGCCACAGACCTACATGTCCAGCAGCCAGGCATGCTGCCATCTTGCCAGATGGCCGGCGGGGCAGTTACCAGCACAACTGTGTCACATCTCTGCTTGGCAGCACATGTTCCCAGGTGACAGTCACCACCCGCTTTGAGCTTAAAACAGACCTAGGGATTGACAAAATTCCTGTGCCTGCTTTTATCCAGCCCCACATAGCAGTAATTTCATTGAACGTCATGGAAATTATGCCCACAGCTGCTTTATAAGCAGGTGGGACTCACAGAGAAGGTCCTTGTCTTTGAAATGTGCTGGGAGAGCAGGAGGTTGGCTTTGGGGTGTCCTCTTATCCAGACCCCAGGCTGGTTTCATGCAGCATCTTTAGATGAACGATGTCGAAACATGTTGTTGGGATGTCTGTGTTTCTTTACCTTTCTCTGGCTGCTGAGGGCCAGAACAGGATGATGAGACTTTATTTTCTTTCCATGTGAATGTATCCTAAGTACGTGAAAGATGCTTTAATTCCTTCTAAACACAGTATTTTTAATGGGAATTAAGCCTGCAGCACACTGAAGTGGTAGGCAGGGATAATTCTTGGGAAGTACAGTACCAGGATTAAAATATTCAGAGTGGGCTTTGTTTCAGCCTATATCGCATTTTCAGAAATACTTTTAAGGTCAGATCTCACAGGTCTCCAGGTGCTTGATGATGCAGGTAGGGATGTGGGAGTGGATAGTCCAAGGCTGCTTTCTGCTCTCGAAGGCTTTTAAGGATCTCTTGAAATACTATCTTTCAATGAAAGGCTTGTTTATATAGCCAGTCAAACCTGAGAGCCCCTAAATCCCTTGGTGCCCAGAAATGTGCTGAAACAGGATATTTCACAGAAATATTTCAGTGTGTTTGGCCATTCCTTACTTTGAAAGCTTCACCCGGAGAGATCTGGGAGTGGGTTTTCACAGAGACAAAGATCTTCCCATAGATAGGGATATACATTCCTGTTGTGCAGACACATGCAGGGACTTTGGTTAGGTAGGGAGTTTTTATTTTTTTCCCCCTCCAAAATGTTTTGCTCAGGTCCTTAAGAGGCGTGTAGAAGATGACTGAAGAGCTGTCCACAGGCATGCTGCATAAAATACTATATTCCTTCTCCTTTCCTAACAGAAATACAGAAATGGAAGCAGAGCAACATAGAGGGGCAAAGATATGTAAAGAATATTCTTAGAAGTCATAAATCCCTCTTTTGGGGCTGGGAAGAGCACATGCCGTGCACTTGCATGTGAAATGGGTCTGCTGGGTATGAAGTTTTGTGGAGATAAGACTAGTGGGAATCCCCTTCCCCCAAAACAGAGGTTTTGAAGGAAAAAAATCAGTCCTGGGTGCCTCAGAACTTCAGACCTACCATATTTGTCCACATGTATGGAGGCAACTGAAGTGATGGGCTGAGGAAAATGAACCTTCTGTATCATTTTCTCCCACTCATCCCCCCACACCTCTTTTTTATTGTTATTTTCACTTCTATAAGGTGGTATGAAGCAGAGATTTATAAAGAGGATTTGCTGTAAAGTACAGTTTGCAAAGAACTTGGGTTTATGACAAAATGCTGCAAAAACCCCTTTATTGCAATCATATAGTAGACAGTGTTTTAGATTTATTTCAGGTACTGCAAGAGTTAAGCAGGTTGGAAAGAGGAGTTGTCTGCTGCTTTTCCTGAAGTGCTTTACCAGCCAGACAGTAGCCAGATGGCTGTGCCTTTGAACAATACATAGATAATACCAAGCCAGGATCTAATAACAATAAAACCATTAAAACTATATAGAATGTGCATACCTAGGGGGTATGGATGTGCAGCATATGTATGCGTGTGTGTAAGTATGTTTTTGAAATGTAATTTGGAGCTTTCAGTCATACTGTCATTCCATTCCTCTCCTATTACAGTCTGACTGCTAAAACAAAGTGCTGTCTATTAATATATTTTTTAATTTTGGATTGTTAACCGAATTTCAGTTTTTTTCATGGAGATTTATTTCTTTTCTTTTTTCTTCTTCATGGGGTTTTCACACATCCTGCTTAGAAGAAACCATGCCCTGTTGACATCATGACAGGGAGAAAAAATGCATGCTTATGTGCAATATTAATAAAACAGTCACTGTTGCAAACAAGAGTTTCCTTTTGGGAGATTGAACTTCCTGGAGATCAGAGAGTTTGGACCACGTTGGATTTGGAGGATGCCTGGCATCGCCCCCTAACAAGATGAGGGTTTTTAATTGAGTTGTTAGCGTGTCTTATCCCAGTGCTTTTTTTCCCCTCCATACCCTCAGGTTTGATGTGGTAAGAATCCAGCTTTGCTTTATTTTATTTTATTGGGTTTTATTTTGATGATGTCTAATTGGGCTGCTTGTCTTGGTGCTGCTCTCCAACTCTTTTGTTTCTGGTTGAGCATCCTGAGCTTTTTGGTCCATCTCTGTTTTGTTATGGCCGTGTTTTACTTCTTCCAGGCATGTGCAAGACCTCCTCAAAGCTAAGGCAAGAGGGAGGAGGAGCAGGCCAGCGTTTCAGCATCACGCTAGATGGTAGCAGTGCATGTCTGCAATAGAAAGCTTTATAATAAAGCAGTCCTTGTAGCATCTCTCTGCCTTGGCCTTTGCAGGAGGGTGACTGTGAGCCAGGCAGAAGGAATTCCCTGCCAGTGGCTGAGGGATTTCGCTGCCGTAGCCCACTGTGAATTCCTGTTGGCGGAAAACAAAAGCCAGCCTGCTCTGGGGAGAAATAAAAATCCCACCCTGCTCTGTATCCATTGGTTTAGGCACAGCATGGTCTCCCCACCCCCCCCCACCCCCCACCCCCCCCCCGCTCCAATATTTTTATTTTCCCCCCTCGGTTGTTTCTTCCTCCTTCTTTCAGCCCCTTTCTCCTCACATGCCTCTGCTGCTTTTCTTGGCCAGTTTTCCCAAAGCGAAGGTAATGACATTGTTTTACAGTGCTGTATAAATACTTTCCTTAGTTTGGCATGAGTATGTTTATGTCGGCATCCCTGTCGGTGCAGACTGCAGAACGGCTTTGTGCTCAAGCCCAGCCATTAATCTGAGCTCGCCTGGAGCGGGCTCCGGCTCTGAGCTGCATCTCCATAGGAAGGGTGGGTGGTGCAGTCCTCAACCACCAACACAAACCCTTCCCTGCACTCGTGTTGGTTTTAGAAAGTCCATTCCATCTTCTCATCTAAGATGGAGACCATTACTTGTCAACTTAGACGGATTGTCCCGCATTAACTGTGTGTGGGAATATGTTGTTGTCATCCCTTGAAGCCCTTGCAAAAGATGCCTGGTGTGGTGGACTTGTGACTGAGCTGCAGTTTTAGCATGGTAAATAGGTTTTTTCTTTGTCTGCCTGCTGAAGGACATGGGCATTGTTGTCCTGTAGAGAGAGTCCTCTTGCCCAAGGTTGTCATAACTATTTCTCATGAAACTGTAGAAACCCTAAAGATGGTATTTACCGGCTAGTTTGCTGACTTGTGTTTTCAAGTGTATGACTGTGGCTCACTGGATTACCTTCAGTCAGTCAAGCATAGAATTGAAGAATCATTTCCACTGGAAAAGACCTTTACAATCATCAAGTCCAACTACTTAACCCAGCACTGCCAAGCCCACCAATAAACCATGTCCCTAAGTGCCACATCTACACATCTTTTAAATATCTCCAGGGATGGTGACTCCACCACTTCCCTGGCCAGCCTGGTCCAATGCTTGACAAGCCTTTCTGTGAAGAAATTTTTCCTGGTGTCCAATCTAAAACTCCCCTGGTGCAACTTGAAGACATTTCCTGTTGTCCTACTGCTTATTACTTGGGAGAAAAGACAGACAGCTCACCTCACTACAGCCTCCTTTCAGGCAGTTGTAGGGAGCCACAAGGTCTCCCCTGAGCCTCCTTTTCTCCAGGCTAAACAGCCCCAGGTCCCTCAGCCGCTCCCCATAAGACTTGTGCCCCAGACCCTTCCCCAGCTCCGTTGCCCATCTCTGGACACGCTCCAGCACCTCAGTGTCTTTCTTGTAGTGAGGGGCCCAATACTGAACACAGGGTTCGAGGTGCGGCCTCACCAGTGCTGAGCACAGGGGGACGATCACTGCCCTGGTCCTGCTGGCCACACTGTTGCTGATACCAGCCAGGATGCTGTTGGCCTTCTTGGCCACCTGGGCACACTGCTGGATCATGTTCAACTGGCGGTCGACCAGCACACACAAGTCCTTTTCCACCAGGCAGCTTTCCAGCCGCTCTGCCCCAAGCCTGTATTGTTACATTGGGTTGGTGTGACCCAAGTGCAAGACCAGCACTGAGCCATGTTGAACCTCATACAACTGGCCTCGGCCCATTGATCCAGCCTGTCCAGAGTCCCCTGCGGAGCCTTCCTACCCTCCAGCAGATCAACGCTTCCATCCAACTTGGTGTCATCTGTAAACTGACTGAGGGTGCACTCAATCCCCTCATCAAGGTCATCAATAAGGATATTAAGCAGGTCTGGCCCCAGCACTGAGCCCTGGGGAGCACCACTCGTGACTGGCCACCAGCTGGGTGTAACTCCGTTCCCCACCACTCTTTGGGCTCGGCCATCCAGTGAATTTTTTACCCAGCGCAGCGCACACCCATCCAAGCTGTGAGCAGCCAGTTTCTCCAGGACAATGCTTCCTGTGCTGTGGGAAACTGTTAAAAGGTTTACAAAAGCGTGTTTCTGTGTGCCTTGTGTCCTCGACATGGAAGAGTGGAGGGAGGAGAGTGTTATCACCACTTCCCTGGAAGATTTCCCTCCCTGCCCTGCCTTGTTGACAGGAGAGTGGGCAGGAGACCAGCTGAAGGGTTGGGAGACTTTGCAGACTGTTACATTTCTTGTGCTGTTCTTTTTAAAGGCATATTTATTTATGCCTTTAAATGTCTGGGATGTTTTTTGGGTGCTGGTCTGCTTTTAAGCAGCGTCTGTGTCAGATCTCCTAAGTTAAGCAGGAGAGGAGGGGAAATCTCTGCAGTGACAGAAGATGAAGGTGATTTAGTAGCTGCTGGTCCTAATGGGCTGTAACACAGAGGTCCCGACAAATACTTCCAAGGAGCAGATACCAGATTCCGGCATGAGAAACAGCTCCATTCCTGGGAGGAGGCTCTACCAGGCCTTTTAATGACCCCCAGTGGCCAGGATCAGTTTTATCTCATCTGCAGCTTTGCAGAAACATGTAGCCATGGATAAAAGGCTTTGCAGCAAAAGTCACGTATGGAACTTGGCTGTGCAGGAGCCAAGTGCTGAGAAATAACGTGCAATTAACGCAAGCTTGGGACCCGACCAGAGTTTCCTTGTTGCAGTGCTGGTTACTGGGCTGTGGCATGTGAATGCTTCCCCACCAGCTTCAGCTCAGCTTCCTCTGCCTGTGCCCAGATTTAGAAGATCAAAAAATAGATCAGGATATTGGCTGTGTCTTCTGGGAGGAGCGACACTGGGTTTGAAGATGCAGTCATGTAAAAATAAAGAAGTGAAGGTTGGTGTGCACTAATGCAGGAGCTGTTCTGCAGCTCTTTTTCTTTCATTTTTTTAATATGCATCATACCTAGTCTTCAAACTTCAGTGCTTTAGAGGAAGCCTGAAATTAATTCTGCATTGGGATGTTCTGGCAGGCTAAATGCTTTGCTTCCTTTTAGAAAGGATGTTTCCAGTCCCAGGTTGAATGTTAGAAAAGGTAAAATGCCTACTGACACCTGCAGACACCACAGATTTGTATTTTAGCTCATTTTCTGTGAAACTGCGATTTTTGTCATCTCAAGTTGAGGGTCAGCACAGCTGCCAGGGCAGTAGCAGGGGTTTTGGTGACTTTTCATTATGAAGCTGCCCCGTGCATGGCTAACAAACCACCTTGGGTATGTCGAGGGTGGCTGTGATTCAGAAGGTGATGACATGTGGATGGAGAGCACAATGAAGCAAATTAAAGCAGCTCTCATGGGACACCCTGGTTTATGCCTTGCCCCAAAGCTCCTTGCAGGGGTGGATCTGGCAGCAAACACATCCGTTTACTGCCTTTTCCATTTATTTGACAACCCCACGATGGGAGATGGTGCTTACCCACTCTAGGCGAAGAGCTTCTTGTACTGCTTCACCTTTTGGTGTGCCCAGCAGGAAAGGATATGGATTATTCACGTTGTTCCTCTTTCTCCTCTGCAGCTGCTGTTCCCTGCTGAAATAGATATCAAACTTGTGATTGCCCTACTAACAAGTAACTTGTAAAACTTGCTGCTTCAGGGATCCAGAAGGACGTTTGAGCTGGAGCAGGGAAGCTCGAGAAATAGCTCAAAGTACTTGAGCATGTTTGTAGACACTTTGTTTTTCCCTCATGACTTGCACACATGAGGCTCCTTAAAACACTAGGCTCTATAATCGCATAGCCTAGCATTAAACCGTGTGGACAGATTATTTTATATGCTTTGGAATATAGCTGTTAGGGAGTTGTTTTGTTTGTTTGATGCAGAGTTGTTCACAGGAGACTCAAGCTACCCATCGATGTGTGAAATATGCTATGGAAACACATCACCATGGCCTAAGGTTCATCTGAGCTCAAAGAGGCACAAACTGTTTCTGGGCCCCGCCAAAATATGCACAAGTGTAATGGTGAATCTTTAAGGATAAGGAGATTAGACCCTTTTGATTTAAGGTATAAAAAGAATTCTCCTAAAAAAATGAAGGCTTTGAAGGACCATTCCTGTGTAGGCTACCTCTCCATTTCTGTAGCTTGTCCATAGATCCCGGAGGCAGATATTGAAACACGTGAATTTCTGATCTGGTCCGTTGGCTCAGATCTTGTATGATACCTGTGCTTGCCTTGGGAAAAAGTTTTGTTTGGGGAAAAGCTCTCTAAATTCTCTGCTGGAAGTTGCTTTGGAAGGCCAAGGAGGATAAAGATGATAAAGAATCAGCGGATGTCTGCGGAAAAGGATTGTGTAGATTTAGGGAGATTAGAGACAAGGCAAACAAAAACGCCAAGTTTTATAGAAGTGGTTACAGTATCTGGGTGGGACCTTATTAATGAATAATGAAGCAGGCTGCAGAAGACCTCCTCTGTGCCTTCATCAGAGATTTATCTGGTGGTAGTTTATGAGACTCACTGGTGTGCTCATGAGTAGGTTTAGAAAGGATTTCACATTAGTGCTGTGTGTGCAGAAAGAAAGAAGTGAGGGTGGAGGAGAAAGAGGGAGAGAATGAGTACGGCAACCCCATAGTGCAGCACAGCCATAAAACTGTCAGGAAATGGGACTGTCATCCTCAAGGCAGAAGAAGTGAAAAACAGCAGGCTGGCTTGCCTGCATATTTTAATTACTTTGTAGTAATTAGGGACAGACAAAGGTAAAGTTGCAGCCCCACTTGGGTAAAAGTAACTTTCCTGGAGAAATTGTGCAAAGATTGTCCAGTCTGAATGCAACTATCTGGAAAATCAGAGGAGAAATACTTTGTGCACAGTGACTTTCCCACCCCTGAAACTGGAGCAAGAATAAATCACTTACTTTGCTAATAAGAAAACAAGACCATTGTGGGACAGAGCAGAGTGCCCATTTAGACATGATCTCCTGATATCCCCAGTGATTACATTTTGTGCAGAATCAAATACTGACCATCTTCTGAAGCTTTCACAGTAATTCTTCAAGGTCAGTTTCTTCTTGTGTCCGGAAAGGACCCAGCTGAATGGTAAATTTTGCTTGATTGAAATCTGCAAAGCATAACCTGTGTCCTTGCATCTGCAGTGACATAATTTTGCTCCGTGATTTTGGAGCAGGCACACAGAAGTAGATTGTAATATAGCAGGCATGTTTGATGTCCTGTCTTAAATCCCAAACTATTAACTTAATTAATATTGTAGGCTCTTAACACCTTTCCCTACTTGTGAGCTACCTTGAGTGAGACTGGAAAATGATGCTGCTTCACCTTTTCTGGCCTTGTAGAGGCAGAAATGTGTGCCGTTTGGTCTTTGTTAATTATTTCACTCTCAAGGTCTTGTTCAGTCTTTGACAGAGAGCTCCATGTGAGCTTTTAGCTCTGGGGTTAAGCGGCTCCCTTGCTTTATGTCAGGGGCAGCTGCACTTTGCCAGTGTATATAGTGGCATACGTGTAGATATAGATGACCAAACCCCACTTTCTAACCATTGCAAGGGTATTTTAATGGGTAAATTGGAGGCGGGGCAGGGGGGAAGGTTCTGCATTGTAAAGGTGGATAATTTCACTGTGCATTCTTTTTCGCTAGTGTAGTGCTGTCCTCTGGCATAACCAGCCTAGTTAAGTGCAAGTGGGAGTGCAAGTGTTGATTTTCTTAGGGAGATGCTCATGCAGAAAAAGATGCAAAATTACTCCAAATTGATTTGCTGTTTGTGTGGACAAAGGGGAGGATGAGATGGTTAAGCTGCCCTCTGATGTGGAGATTAAATTCAGTTCAAGTAGCACAGTGATGTGTCACTGAAGATAAACTATTTTGAATAGGTGATTCCTTAATCCGATGCTTTTAGCTATCTCCAAAGTGTTCACTTTGGGTCTGCAGCTTGTCTGAAAATATTTAGGGTCTGGAAGAAATCTCCTTGTTTTTTGATAAGAAGGTCTCCCTCTTTTCCTCCATAGGGAGAGGAGAAGAGGGGTATGGGAAATTTAGAAACTTGACTTGTCCTAGTGTGCAGGACTTGTCCTGAACTGAACTGAAGAGTTGGGTATCCCAAGCTCTTGCCTCAGCCCTGACACTACCTCCCTTGCCATTTCTGGGCAAAAAAGTGAAGCAGCACTTCTTTCCCTAATGCAATTGATAACTCATGTTATACATTGCTCTTTCGTTTGTAGTTTTGAAGCATATTGAGGATCTTGCTGTGATTATGAAAATTGCAAAGAATTATTTATGTGTTTCCAAGCTGTCAGACTGGGTAACAGGGAAGGAGGCAAAAAACTACTTTCTTCTTCTTTGGGATCTCAAGGATGGGGGAAGAACTGTGTGTCCAGTCTCCTGCCGGATGTTTTGCCTCTTGTTAATTCCATGGCTCTCAAGTGTGTTTCATCATCATAAAGGTCTCGTCACAGATTTTGCTTTGAGTGCTAAAAGCTTTGCTTCCCTCTGCCTTCCTCCATGATTTAAAAGCCACAGATGCTGATACATCTCTGAGACAGAATCTATTACACTTTTCCTGCCAAGCAGAGCTATGGCACTTGCTTTATTTCCCTCCTCCTAACACTCAATTTGTTCTTAGTCGGTGCTCAGCTGGCCACATTGCTGAGCACTGGCAGGGCTCCCCCCATGCAGTGGTTCCTATTAGCTTTCCACTTCTTAATTTCATTATCCATTTCTAATGGCTTTTTAATGTTTGAGCTGAATTTACAGTACCGAGGACTTCATGCACCTTCTGTTTCTCCAGAAGTGTTTCAGGGAGGATGTGATTGACCATCCGCTGCTTTTCTTGTGCCATAGAGAAGAGCTGGTCTCCACCGTGGGAAATGAGTTTATTGGTTTATTGGCCTTTTTCTTTTTTTTTTTTTTTTTTTTTTTTGTTGTTGTTTCCCCCCCCCCCCGCCCTGAATATAGTTGATGGGGCACTCATGTGTGTGTCCTGAGCTTCCTACCAGTTTGTAGCAATGGCTGATTTTCCTTCTTTGAATCTCAAGCTATTGAACACTTGATTGCATGTATGTTGAGAAAGTTTGTCCACTTGTATCTGTTCAGGTGTAAGTAGCACCTTTCTCAGACTGCTCAGGAAGCGTTCCTTGCAAACATTGCATCATTTTACCTTTTCCTTGGTTTCTCTTTATACATAAAGAATTCAGTAGTTCTGAAACTCAGTTCCCACTTTCTGTTTTGTTTTCTTTTGCTTCCCTGATCATTCCCCTGGTCTTTCTCTGGGCATCCTTTGGCCCTTATCCCAGCCTTAGAGTGGGACAACAAGTTGCCCCTTGGCCTGGGGAGCCCACCACACCTCTCTGAACAAGACAAGTACATGAGCTAGTCTCTGGCAGTGCTACCAGGATTTTACAGCTAATTTGCCTGGTTTTTGATGGAAGAAGCCATTGTGTTTATCTCCAGCTGTACCCTGGGGTTTCTGAGAGCCACAGCCTTGCCAAGAGGGTAGATGGCTCCCAAAGCCACCCTGACATCGCACAGGGGTCGCAGTCATTGGTAGTGGTTTAATATTCATATGATCATATGCTGTTTTTATTAGTCACTAAATCTGTCAGTGTGGAATTGAGGCTTTCCACATTTTAAAGGTAATTAAAGACTGAGTGCTTCATAAAACATGATGCAGACTGTGAGGTCCTGGCACGGTACTGAGCATTGTGTGCAGTTGCCAAAAGGACACCAGATGTTGATGGGAAGACCAAGCTCTTTCCCTTCCCATGTTCTTCTAAACTTCAGTGAGACCTGAAATGAGGCCTTTCAACATGGATACAATGTCAGGTGATGGGATGAGTGCAGGGGTCTGGTGTTATTCAAGCAAAGGCATCTTCACAGCCAAGACCAGCCCTGCGGTCCATTCGCTGAAGTTGTCCATCGTGCTTTTACGCATTCCTCATCACCAGCCTTCAATTACTTCTCTAGTGAGGTTGTTTCAGGTCTCAACACTGAGAAATACTCCCTGAAGTATAACCCACTCTTTCCTTTAAGTTTTGTTCCTTCATATTTACTGTTTATTTCTATGATCCTCTCCAGGTTACTTGTTCCCCATGATGTCTGCATAACAAAGTGTGGCTGCAGAAAGGTCTTTGGATTCCCCTTTTTTCTCTAATGGCATTAGCCCAAATTAGCCTTGTGTGCTGCAGAATGTGAGAGCAAGCGTCCCATGGCAAGAGGAATAAGAGTGATAGTTGTATGGCATGATGCAGGGATGACAGTGCCTGGGGATCTTAACAGAAAACGAGAAATCTTCCAATTTTTGAAAAAGAGACAAAGACAGCAAGACTGCTTGCTGTCTGACTTCTAACATGGTGAGAGGGGTACCATTGCAGTGAATCATCTCTTCCCGCTACCGTCTTTTTGTCTCATATAAAGTGAAAGCAATGGCAAAAACATGATTTCTCAGGAGTGAAACCTCGTGTGCCCATATTTTATAGGGTTAAAACAAACAAACCAATAAAATCCCCAACTAGAGCTATTTGCTTTCTGGGAACCTTCTTGCTTTTGCTTTACAGCTCCAGCTGGGAAATTTGGGTGTAGTTTTGAAAGGGGAAAAATAGTTTCCTCAAAGGGCCTACTTCCATAAACTGAGAAATAAGAAAATGACAACTGTTTTAATACTTATGTGAACCGGTAACCAAAGCTATCGGGGGGATCAGTATTCATTCTCTGGAAAACAGGGAGTATAGCTGCCTCTGCCATCCCTTTTCTGCTGAGCCACTGGTGCTTTTATCCATTGCTTTATATTCTCAGCAAGGCCTTACACTTGCAAGTTGTGTTTTCTCACCACAAAGGGAAGGCAGTGAAAACAGGGTAGGATGGGTAGTGCTGTCTTTTGGAAAAGGCAAATACAGAAGAGTTCTTTCTGATGCTTAAGGTGTGCTGTTGCGATAGAGGTCTGTTGAAGTCTGGCAATGTAATGTATGTGATCTGTTCCATCAGGTATTTCCTGGACCATTGAGTGGATTTAGCTGAATTCCTTTGGAGGAAATTATTACTTCCCCCCCCCCAGCATATCTGATCCCTATGTGCTGAAAATAAGTCTTTCTTCTCTACAAGGACAGCTGCAGTAAAGGGAGCTTTGGGATGAATTTCCCCTTCCGTTGCCTGCAGTGCTGTTCCATAGCAAGAGGAGAGAGAAGGGGGATTTTTATTTTTATTTTTAATATGCTCAGCAGTATTTGTTAACTCTTAAGAAAACCATGCGTGTTAAGCACTCAACCAAAGGAAGGCAAATGCTTCTCCCTCCCTGGAGAGAAGAAAACAGAGGTGTAAGTGTCTTTACAAGAAGCAGTATCAAGTCACTTTGTGCAATTTGCTGGAGGGTTGCTCTAAGAAACTGCAGAGCATACAGCTCCTGGCTCTCATCTTCACGTGTCTTTAGCCACTGCAGAGGCTAATTTGGTATGTTCCCCTAACGAGGCATGAGACCCTGTGAGCCACCAGCTCAGCTGCATGTTTAGGGTGGTTGCATTCAGTTTAGTGCTGCTCCTGAGCTAGTATGGGTAGGGTTGGTTAGCTTGGATACGCTGTCCTAATGTGGCTACAAGCTTTGATCTGCATCGGGCAGGTTTGTGTCTCTTCTGTGGAGAAGAGACCATATTTAGGTCTCATCTGCCCAGCAGCATTTTTAATAACAAATGATAACTGGTCGATTCGGAGAAGAGGCGTTCAGCCGGGTCTAAAAACAGTGAAAAGATTGATGCGTCAGAGCCATTTATCACATATTGTAAGGAAAGAAAAAGGGGAGGTAAGAAAAGCAGCACCTGTTTGGTACAGGTGCTTCCTTGCAGTCTGCATTGGTGCTGCCAGCTATGCCAATAAAACTAAGTCTTTGCTTTTGGAGCCTCCGGAGGTGTCATTGGAGTTGGCCAGTCTTCTTCCCTGTGCTTGAGCAATACAAAAAAATGGCTAGAGACTAATCACAGCAACCTGGGAAAAAGTACAAGGTCAAAAGAACAGCTATGGTTTTGAGGCTTAATTTATTTCCCGCACTGGAGGAGAAAAAATTGCCATTACTTGTAATTTACCCACAGCCAAGAGGCAGGCAAAGAAATATATGTAATGCATATATTTGCGTATGTCAGATATTAGACTTCTTTCTTTACATAGAAGGACTGGTAGGACTTAACTGTGCTCGAAATAGAGAAGGTCACACATTTCTTCAAACTGTGGTCTCCAGGAGAGGGTTGTCTATATCCCCCTCGCAAGGACACCAGTGTGGTGTGATTA
This sequence comes from Falco peregrinus, assembly GCF_023634155.1. Lineage (NCBI taxonomy): Eukaryota > Metazoa > Chordata > Aves > Falconiformes > Falconidae > Falco > Falco peregrinus. The sequence continues at coordinate 86,901,149 of NC_073723.1, forward strand.
TAATTTCCATTTTGAGAAAACAGATTTCATAGCCTAGATAGAGAAAGACAGGTGTGGCTGCCTAAAAGGAATAAATGCCATCTTATTGAATACCTGCCTTTAATCCCATCTATTTGTTTTGGGGGCCCAGTCTTGCTTCACATACAAGTAAGCTTGTTATTCTTGGAGGAACTGTTAACAGACATATGTCTGCGGGATTGAGCCACCCCCCCTCGAAAGAGCAGATTTAATTTTACGCATGGAAAGTTCATGTAGTTGCTTGAACAAAGAAACATCCAGTGTAAGCTCTTCTGGGGAGGAAGTGTTTAATCATGCATGTTTTGTGCAGCTCTTGGTGTGATGGAACGTCAGGGAGCAATTCATTCTCAGCATCGGTGCAAAAATGGTGATTAATAAAATTATAACCATTTATACTTCTAATACTAGGTTTTAACCAGTCTGGTTGTGTCTTTCCCTGATTCACAAGATAGTACAATTATTTTCATATGTGTGAAGCTTGGATAATATGATAGCTCAAATGCTTACTCTCTAGTTGCTGATTTAATTATATGAAATGTCAAGTTAGTTTAAGAAATACTTGGGGAAAGCCCTACCTATGTCAACCAGGGATATATGCCAAGTGTTTCAGAAGGTAACTTGTACCTTACTATTAAAAAAAATCAGACCAGAAAGCAATGCATGCACAACGTCTGTGTGATGTGTCTTGAATATTATAGCAAAATCGAAACAACAGATACAATTTTCTTTTATAGTTTGAAAGGTGAATGAAACAGCTTTGTGTTGCTCATGGTGTGTCTCATAGATAGCTTTTAATTGCTGCTGAGTTTCAGACATGGCGAATAAAGGTAGGATTCGGGACTTTGGTTGTGGGGAAGAAGCATTCACTGGGTTATTAGTTAACTCTTCTCAGCAATGTGGATCCTTATGTGTGTGTGATCTCTGCCTCAAGGAAATGGACTTCTGATCTAGAAGAAAGGCCTGGGTGAATAAAAGGAATGGATATGCTCTTTGCTGAGATCGAAGAGCGTGGCGCTTGTTCCCATTGCTCTCCAAAGGCTTTGAAGTGCAGGAAAGTCCCATCAGTTTAACAAGTTGCTGTTTATTAGCAGGGCTGTGGTTTGTCCGCTGAGCCTGGTGTAAATGTGAGATAAAACACTCACCTAAATCTTTCACATGGGTGTAAGCAAGTCTAATTTATCTTGGGTTGCTGTTGGCTAAGAGCACACATGCTGCTGGTCACATCAGCTCAGTGATGTAACTTGGTTGTGTATCAGAGTCGCAGTCCTTGATATTGACAGCGATTGCTCTCATTTCTTGTGAGAACTCAGTTTAAAACTGCACAGGCTATTCACAGATATCCCTGCTAAATCTGATTTTGGAAGGGTGATTATTACATTTCCAATGTGTCTTTACAGTTGGACATAGCGTCGTGCAAGATGTGTGTGGTGTCTGGGTCACATCCTTCTGCAAAAGCCGGGTCATTCCCGGCTTCAGAAGTCTACTTTGATACAAGCTTCTTTTAGAGATACAAAATATTTGGAAATCTCTTCTGAATGCAAGACTGAATTTAGTAACATCCCTGTGGTATTATTGGATAAACAAGCACTTTATGCACCAGTTCATAAGAGTGTTTGAAGAAATAATTGGTTACTATATTGGGGTACAGCTTAAGTATAAAAATATTAATATGAAGCGAGGAACTTTGTCAATGTTTAAGAAATACCTTGCTAGACTTGGGAAGATGAGTTTCTTGTTCAGAAGAACAGACAATAGCTTCTTTTACTAATCAAGGACAAAGACTGCCTGATTTTTAAGAAAGCTATCTAGCTAAATGAAAGACTTTTACATAGGCATTAAGAGTATTTTTGGTACTCTTAGAATAACAACATAAGTTTTGCCTTCTCGGTAGTTTCTTGCAAGATCAGTCATCTCTGGATGGGGGCAAAATGCAAGGAATAGTTGCAACATCATTAATGGTGCAATTCTGCATATGTCTTGATATAAGAAAGAAATAGTTACAAGGCTCTTATGCACTGATGTTCTCTGCGTGGTATTGAAGATACTGAGACCAACTCCGAATGGATATTTTAGTTCAGTCAAATCTCTGGGAAAGATGTACTGATAATAGAAGAGATTTATTTCTTATAATAAGCCAATGGTACCGTTGGTGCTCCTCTGAAGCCACAGATTTGTTTTGGGGAGCTGAAGAGTGCTAGTTTCTTTTTCTCAGATCTTTGGTAGCCATCATTTTAGCAAATTCTGAAAATATTTTAATATAAAGGATCAACAGTCTCTTTTAGTATAAAATATTGGATTCTTTGACGTAACAGTGAAATTTCTGGTGAGCTGTTCACTGGCTGTTTAATAAGAATGAATTTGTCTTCCTGGGCTTCCGAATGAGTTTGAGTTGGAAATTCAGTTAAATAAATCAGGGTTAATTTGACCCATTTCTGAGGAAGTAAGGTATTTGTAGGAGGGCAACATACCTCAGCCTTGCTTCTGCTGGCAAAAGGTGTTCCCAGCAGAGGAGGTGTCTTTGCAGGTCTGGTCTCAGAGGTAGGAGAAGGTGCCTAGAGTCATCACATGGTGCAAGAGTCAACGTGATTGTCATTAAGAGCTGCTGTAGGTCATTTGTGCTGTTGTGTCTGTGTGTGATGCTAGTTGTTCTGCCTCACCTTGTAGTTCTTTAGTCATGAACACACAGCTCACTTTCATTGTTACCTCCTTTAATATATGTAAGATGTTGAGAATCAGTTCCCAAAATTGACATTATAGAGCATTTATATGTGTATATAATTGTGCAGTATGAATATATGTATTTTTGTCTTTGTTTGTCATACATTTTCTAGTTTTGTGAATTTGTTTAGATGCAATTACCTGGAACACTGTATTAAAGCTCCTGTTTCTAGTCCTGCAGACCCTGGCAGGACTTCTGACTGATTATTTGGCTGGCACACGGGCTGAGTCATTGTCCCAGCCTGTGCATATGACCAACAGCATGGAAGTCAGCCTATTTGTATAAGAGCTGCAGAGAGATAAAAGCAATGGAAAAACTACAGTGGAAAAGATGGTGGTGGGGGAGACTACAAAAAAGACATTTTTTTCAGGTCTTAAGTGATGGGAAAACCTATCAAAAAGACATATTTTTCTAGTCTGAAGTGATGTGAAATCCTGTTAAATTAAAATGTGTTTTTATACCTAGGTTGCAGATAGGTAGTTATTTCTTAGGTAATCACCCGAGTTCAAGAAAGCACAAAAGAAGCCCTAAAACATCTATTATCTACTTGCCCTCAGATGTCTTTCACTCCTCCTCCCATCAGGCCACTTTTTATGGTAGCTGAGAACCTGGTGAATACATTTAAGTATTTCCAGCAAATCTGGGGACTTGGGTATGTCAAACATCTCTGCTCCAACAACCATGGAAACTTGCAAGTTTGCGTTTGTTTTGGTAGTTGGAGAATTCATGGTGAGCGCTTTCATAGTCTTGAAGATCATTTTGGACAGACCTGCAAACTCTTGGAGGAGCGTGGAAACTTGGTGTGCTCACCATTGCCATGCTCCATATTTAATTGCATGGCTTCTCACACATCATTTTGGGCTCAGACTGACACCAGAGAAATTTTACCATGTTTTGATGCATGCTTGGTTACACGTGTCCACCTCAGCTCTGCAGGTTGCTCGCTCCCAAGTGAGCACTATAGCATGTGGCTTGCACCTGAGTGTTATCTTAGAGCACCAATAAAATAGCATTTTTATGAATATTTTGGGCAGTGACTGGCACCACCCCTCTACCTGGAGGGTGACACACTGGTGGGCCAGCACTTGCCAGGTTAAAACAATGTATGCTCCAGCCACTGCTTTGGTGCGTGCGAGTCAGAGCCTTTAATTCTCTCTGTTACAGTTCCCTCAGTAAATTAAGGATTTCCTTCCTCACAGTTCTGAGATACATTGGAAAGTAAGGGTTGGAAGTGTAGTTTGATTTTCAGACTCAGATATTGTAAGATTAGAACTCCCTCCTACTTTTTCTCTTCATTCTTGCAATTATTGTTGCAAAGTATTGTGCTATCTGGCAGCCACCCTGGCAGTCTCTGGTGCTTGCTCATCTTTGTTTTTCTGTTGGTTGTGGAAGAGTATCTTCCTTTAAGGGAGGAATTTCTAGAAAGACTTTGGGCAGAATATGATGCAGAAAGGCTGCACTCACGTTTCCTGGATAGTGGTAGCACAGGCTGTTAGTCAAAGCTGAAGCTTTTTGTTTGGTGTGCGTTTTAAGTGGAGCTTGTGGCTGCTAAAGGCCCACCAGAGGCTTTCCTACTAGGTGTTTCTCTTTAGTAAAATAGTTAATAATGAAAGGAGTGTTGAAAGCATTGTTTCTTGGAGGGGAACGTGGCCCAAAAAAGCAAGACTAACTGGCTACTGGTCAGGCTACCAGTCAAAGTGCAGAGCTTCAGCAAATGTGTTGAATTTATTCATCCTTGGTCGAGGTTTACGTCTAAGCACATAGATGCACACTGATAAAGATGAGGCGGTGATGCTGTCTGCCTCAGTGCTTGTAGGCATTTAATGAATAGACTTTAAATGCTTTAATATTAATTGAGAAAAACAAACCTTTCCTTGATGTTACTGCACTACTTCTCTTGCAGCAGCAGAATCCTCAACTTGTGTATTTTTTTTCAGATATACAAGTATTGCTTTCAGTATTTTTTTCTTTCTACCCAGTGTATTAGCAGCAAAGCTTACCTTTACACATTAGATGGAGGCTTCTCTGAAGGATCTGGTTAGGATGAAGATAGGCAGTGTGTGTGAGTTCAGTGGGGGTGAGCTGCTCCAGCACATCCATTTCAGCAGGCAGCAGCAACAGCTTTGGTCCTGCAGGGCTGTCCGTCCTCGAGGTGGAACAGAACGTCTTGCAGCACTTTACATTGCATGAAGTACAATCCATAAAGGTACTGGACTGGATACTAACTGTGGTGGGTTGACCCTGGCTGGACACCAGGTGCCCACCAAGGCGGCTCCATCACGCCCCTCAGCTGGGCCAGGGAGGGAAAAGGCTCCTGGGTCAACACAAGGGCGGGGAGGTCCCTCAGCAGTTACCGCCACCGGCAAAACAGACTCGACTTGGGGAAATGAACTGAATTTATCGCCAATCAAACCAGAGCAGGGTTAAGAGAAACAAAGTCTTAACACAGCCCCCCCCCCCCCCCCCCCCCCCCGTCCTGCCTCCACCTGCGGGCGCTGGGGCTGCGCTCCGCTCACCGCCGGCCCCCGGCGCTCCCCCCGCCCCGCCCCGCCCCGCCCCGCGCGGGTCCCTCCGGCGGGACACAGCCCTCCCTGCCCTGCTCCAGCGGGAGCCCTTCCCACAGCTGCAGCCCTTCCCCCCCTGCCCCAGCGTGTCCCCCCCGCGGGCGCAGCCCCCCCGGCCCAGCCGGCCCCAGCCCCCCCGCCCCCGGGGGCACCGGCCCTGCCCCGGCCCGGCCCCGGCCCGGGCTCCTCCCCGCGGGGCCACAGGCCCTGCCCGGAGCTGCCCCAGCGCCGCTGCCCGCGGGTCACAGCCCCCTGCGGGCACCCCCTGCCCCGGGGGGGGCCCTGCCCGGGCTGCGGGGGGGGAGCTGCTCCCCCGGGGGCTCCGCGGGCCGGGGGCGCCGTGGGCTGGGGGGGAAGGGAATCTCTGCTGCGGGCCTGGAGCGGCTCCGGCCCCTCCGGCACCGCCCGGGGGCTGCAGGGCCGCGGCTCCCGGGTGCTCCCACTCCTCTGCTCTTGTCTGTAGTTGTGCAGGTTTTTGCATTTTTTTCCCCCTTCTTAAATACGTTGTCCCCGAGGCGCAACCACCATCACTGATCACCTCGGCCTCGACCAGCAGCGGGTCCATCCTGCAGTGGGCTGGCCTTGTCTCTGGCAGACACGGGGAAGCTTCTGGCATCTTCTCACAGAAGTCCCCCTGTACCCCCTCACCCCCTACCAAAACCTTGCCATGCCAACCCCATACACCACCAACAAATGCATCACTCAGTGGTTTGCCACCGCCAGAACGAGCCCCACTGGGGTATGACTACCAGGGAAAGATGGTACTGGAGAGGTTTGTGCTCTAGCGTATGGACAAATGGGTCTATGATGATCGCTGTCCATCATGAGCATGGGAAGGGAACTGCACTCCTGGAGCTCTGCTTTTGTCTGCCTCTACCGTGCAAGTTATTTGGCTTTCAGTGGGAGCAGTGTTTCTCCAGCACTGCAGGATCTTAGCTAGGAAGATCTCTGCCTGGGAGTAGCGCTAACAATTTACCAGCCACGGTTTGCACAAATCAGGATCAGGCTCATCTCCACAAAGCTCAGTTGTTCTACCAGGAAACCATGCTCCGATTTCTTTTTTGGCACTTCTGACAAAGTGTGTGGTGTGATGGATGCTCACTTGTGTCTTAGGAAAAAAACACTGGTCCCCTGAAAAAGTTCAAGCAGTAGTGTTGGCTGCTGCAAAGCTCTCTTACCCCTTTTAGTGGAGAAGGGGCCATGGCCCATGTTTACCTCTGCAAAGTGATGCATTAAAAATGCAGTTTTATTTTATTTTATGTGCTTTACTCTTAATAAAATATGGATAAATGGCTGAGAGGAGCTCAACAGAGAGAAGTAAAGCTGGGCACTGCCGGACTGCATTTGGTGAGCCTGGGGAGTGGTGGTGTGGCATGATGATACAATTTATCAGAAGAGGCCTCCAGACAACAGCAGAAACAGCACTGCATGCCAGACGACCAGCTCCAACTAATGCCGTGCTGCAGAGTCTGATTTTTCTCTTTGCTTTCAGGGTTTCTCTGCCACCCACTCAGTGTCCGTCAAAAGCTGACTGCAGGGAGCTGACTAATGCAGTGGTGTTTATCCTTCACTGTGTCATAATGAAAAGTAGCTTTGGTTCACTGAATCTGGAAGTTATGTTGTCGGAGACCTGAATGGGCTCAGCCTTCCTCAAAGATCTTCTCATTTGCTACACCTCATGTTCCGGTGTCCATTTTAATAAATAGGTGGCAGCGGAGTTTGTAGTCCTGCTTCCCAGGCCGATGCTTTGCCCAAGGCGGAGTATGGTCCAATCCTCTGTGCAGCAGAAGAGATGAAGATGGGCCACATGCTGGGCTCGTGTGGCAGGCAATGGAGGAAATGCTGAGTGGGGAAGGAAGGACCTGCTGTCTTGCATGAAGCCAGAGGTCTGTTAGGGTGGCTGAGCACTGGCACACGTTGCCCAAACAGTTTGTGGTGTCTCCATCCTGGGAGTTATTTGAAAGCTGTCTGAACATGGTCCAGGACAACTGGGTCTAGGTGGCCCTGCTTGAGCTGGGGGTTGGACCAGATAACCTCCAGAAGTCCCTTCAAACCTCAGCCATTCTGTGAGTCTGTGATTCTGCTCTTTTGATGTCATTCACATGGCATCTTGGCAGAAGGTACAAAAAGCTGGCTGTATGCCCTGCGCAGAGATGTTTTGCTGGTGAGTGGTGGCCAGGATGAGAATTATGTTTCTGTTGTTGGGTTTTTATGTGTTCTCTCTTGCACTCCGTGGGGGTCTGCTCTTGTCCATGGAATTGCACAAAAGCAAACTGAAAACGAGTACAAAGGTGAGTTTCCCAATGCCAGGCAATAAATCAGTGGCTGAGCAGGAACTGATGTAGGAGTGAGCAACTCTGCCTGTTTGCAATAGTAGGGCAGTCTCCACTCTTTCATGCTCCATGTATTCTTTTCAGTAGTGTGATGACAGCTTTCTCTGTAAATAGGGAGAAATGCATCTGTAGATCAAATGTAATCTTGCCATTCTGTGTTAGACCATGCTCCTTCTGCTGGGACAGCAGGCTGATCCTAACCAAGGGCAGCATGTATTTTCTGCCCGGTTTCTGTTTCAGTAAGCGAGCTGGCTGGGCTGAGCACGGGTGGTGTCTCAACACTGCAGGAGTTAGCTGCGCCTACACTGGCCACAGAACGTATGTCTTCAAGGGGAGTTAATGAAGCTGTGGTCTGCCTCCATAAGAATAATAATAATAACTTTCCCATGGTTAGTGCCTTTCATCCAGACATCTCAGCCACTCTGCAAACGCTAATGAATTTAACCTTCATGCTGCCTTAGAGCAATAGTCCAGTATTTATCATCACTCTTATGGATGCGGTGGCCAACTTAGAGAGAAGCGAATAAATTTTCCTGAGGTGCTATCAGACAGGAATAAAATATGGGAGATTTTGACTTATAGGTCTATAGATTAATATACTGTTCTTCTCTCTTTGTAAAACATCCAGAAGGGGGTTTACCAGTTTGTAGGTAAGGAGGTGTCTGTTTTCAGGTCTTGACTGGGAAATAAAGAGGTGCCTGTGAAATCTTTCAAAGAGGGTGCCTCTGAACTACCAAGAGGGCCACAGCAGACCTGCCAGCAGTAGCTGGTAAGGAGTTATTGTAGTGCTCAGTGTATAAGGCACAGCGTGTATTTTTTGGGGGTAGCACCACAATAAAAATGTTAAGGCCAATTACAAAGAAAGGCCCTTGAGCAAACTTAGACTTCTGTGGAGAGATCAGTGTCATTCTCCATTCTGCAGTGATAATGAATCGTCTCTGGGATAGATGTGTTACACTGGAATAGTCTTTTAAGAGATTAAGAACAAGCTTTGCAGCTTGAATAACATTAAAATGGGAGTAGGCAATGAGAGTAGGTGTGTGGAGGGGCCTTTCTGTGCTGTCTCTGTCCTTGGGAAGGGACTAGCTGACGTGGAGAGTCTTTTTCTTTCTGTTCTATGATTCATTGAGTAGGTTGCTCAGCTGGGATTTGTACTGTTGACCTGTTGGCTCAGAAAGATGTTGAATCATGTTCCTTCAGGTGGTTGTATGGCTTGCCCTACAATCATGTGCAGAACAGCAGCCGTATGGCAGAAGTAGTAGACATCTTTCAAAAGCCATGGGAAGTCCTTCATGTTGCAAACCTTTTTCTTTTATTCTTTCCTTCATTCCCTTTTTCCTCCCCTGAGGAGTTACTAAGGATTTAGAGCTACAAGATTCGTGGCAATGATACTTCACTAACAAAGTGGTTCTCTGCACAGTTTTTGGGTAGCGACCTCATCTTTATTCTGGTATTAAGCCCATCTCCTGGCTGTGAAGCCAGGTCTCCACACATCATACGAAGGTAGCAGGTGTCATGTTCAGAACAAACAGAACGAGTGGAGCCTCAATCAGCTCAAATTGTGTCATTGAACCCCTTGTTGTAGTTTGTTACCAGTCCTGAAAGTGTATTTGGCTTTGAGGGGAGACTAAATGTGGGGGAGTTCTCCACAGAAAGCACTTTTTGCCCAAGGAGATGCAAGCGGTTGGTTGGTAGCTGTTAAGGTGTTGTGTAGTGGAATGTGTGCTTTCCACCTTTTTGCTCTTTCTAGGCATCTGCTGTTCACCACTGCTGTAGACCTCTGATTTTCTCCAGCATGCCTCTTCATTCTTTATAGGTCAGTTGAGTTGGTTCCTGGCCACTTGTCCCCAGAGGCAACCAGCTGTGTTGAGAACTTTACTGATGTGGATGCACAAGCCACGCCCACTTGATGTAGTAGCTTGGGCACGGTGCTGCCTACAAGGGGATGTAGCATCAGGAGGAAAAGGTGCTGCTAGGGAAGGTCTGAGTCAGCCATACAAACCCTTTTATACAGCTGTTTTGCTTTTACTACCCACCTATTTTCTCTTTGGAAGTAAAACCAGAAGGGAATAGAGAGGAAAATACTTAATTAGCAAGACAGTATGCCCTGCAGGTCACTGCAGTAAAATGTTAATTGAGCAAGCCTTCTTCAGGAATCGTACATATTTAGTTAAATGTTTAGTGCTCTCTGTTTTTGCACTAGTTAACAATGTTCAGTGTTGTGCTGATGGTAATAAAACTTCTTCGCATGATTTTTCAAGAAAACTAAGCGGAGGGATGAAGTTCTTGTCTGCAAGCACAGCTCGTTACCAGGCGTGCGTGCATGCTTCCGTAGGGAAGAGTTGCTGGAAAACACCTAGATTTAGGCCATGGCACTGGCTTTGGCAGCAGAGGTCTGGGCAGCAGAAAGTGGGAATACTCTCCATAGGTCATTTTGTTGCTGCTTGCTTGGGGTAGATCACCTTCCCCCTCAGCATCCCTACTTAAATCTTGCACAAAGCTCCAATCAAGCTTAGAGGGTTAATACTTGCATGGGACAGGGATGGAGGAGGAGCCTTTTGTAAGATGTACAATTGACAAATAGAAGGTCTAAATTTTTATTTCTTGGCAGATTCCAACACGGTAGAGACCTCCCCTCCATTTGGTTTTTGTTGTAGTTTTTACAAAGGCACTATTGTTTTGCTGTACAATGGCATTGGTAGGAAGGGACAAAGTGGCTCATATAGCTCAGAACAGGAAGATTAGCGGTGCAGAATGCGTATTATTTTATTATTTAGCTAGGCAAGCATTGTCATTTGGAAGGCGGGGAGAGAAGAGAGAGATGTTATCAACAAAACTGATTGCTTTTTTTCTTTTATCCTTTCCTCTGTCAGAGTAAAATAAATGTCTTTTCTTGAGGAAATATATATTTTTCTTGATTTCTAGAGGATAAACTTGAAGTTTAATTAGATTCAGTGATGCGGTATTACTTCTCATCTGCTGATCACTTTAATTAAATTATTGCAAGGATTGGAAAGTATTAATCTAGTAGTTGGAGAATTAAGCAAGTGCTCGGGAAGTTTTGCACAGTGATTCTTACCTTGAAAAAAATTCTCTGTAGCCGTACATGGCTCCATCATTCTGTTTTCTTTCCTACTTTCCTGGGATATCAAGAAGATGGTATAATACCTAGAAGTGTGTGAAACATGTAAGACATTATGGAAATGATGTACTACATTCATCAAAATGACATGTACATTAGAAACTCAACAATTACATTAACAGCACACTTTGGATTTTCATGAGAAATTCAGAGATTTTTGTAAAGACTTAATAGCAGGTGCTTTTAATCTGCTCTCATTCTAGGACATCCCAAGAAAACATTTGCAATGGAAAAGTAATATGATATAAAACACGATTTACATGTATCTGGGTGTGTACATAGCCACATGACATGCATATAACTACTATAAGATGAAGAATTATCACTAATATTCTAACATTAACAAATGAAGAGAGGACTTCAGGTATTTTCTTTAATATACTGCCTTGTTTTGAAATTCATAAAATAAAGTGTTGGGTTAGGGTTTTGGGGGTTCTTTGGGGTTCTTTTTTAGAGCAGTAGGGGATGAACAGGTCCTTACATCACAGTGGTGAGGTTTCAGTCTGTATGTATAAATACTTTAATGATTCATCCTGCTGTTGAATGCAGCAGCCTGTGCCTTATTTATGTTAAATCCACTGAAACTAATAGCGATACCTCCAGGCACTTCCAGGTTTATCAGAATATAGAGCCTGAGAGACTGTACAATGCCTGGCTGTATTCTCAGCAAAAACGATTTGTCACAGTTGTCCTGCTTTTCATAGTTTCCTGTGGCTATTGGATAGGGCAGATGTCTTGCAAGTCACTAGAGCAACTGTATGTAATGCATATCATCTACTTATTCCATCGTCTACAATGCGACGTAATACAAAATAATGCACATCTCTATTTTGGTTGCATTGCTGTCTTGGTATGTATTCTGCTGAACTCAGACTCCTGTGGTTTCACCTGGTTTCCCTCTACTCTTATGAACCACCGTGTGTTGCAGTAGAGGGAGAGTGTGTCCATCCCAAAGGAGACTGTAGCTTGCCAAAAAAGCAAGGGCTTCACATGTCTCAAGGAAGGGGAGATGCACCTGTAAACCAGATGAGTTATTTTTTATCTGTTGATGTCAGGTGCCAGGAAATGTGTTTATTAATATCGATTTGGACTACAGATGTCTGCAGTGGTTGTTCCTTCACTGCCCTTGGCTGTTGCCCGCTGTCAGTGGCAGGTTGCATGGGCATCCTTTCCAGCGCGGCTTCCCCCTGCCGATGGGCAACCAGGTTGGAGTGACAAACTGTGAGAGAGTCAGCACGGGGAAGTTTTCGTCTCTCTGTTTCAGCTTTAATTAGCTGACTCTCTTGAACTGATTGCCTGACAGTGAACCTCCTACGTGGGCTTGCCTCCTAATTTGTGTTCATATGGATGTGATGGGCAGGCGTGCTTGGCACAGCAACACCTTTCCAGCAAGGTGGCAGGTTGTTGCTATAGAACATAATTGAGCCATAGGAACAAGGGGCTGCATTTGTCCATGAACAAGGCTGCCTAATCTAGGAAAAGCATGAATGGGTTCTTTACTTAATACTCATTTTGGCACATAAAGGACCATTTCCCTCAACACGTGGCAGACAGGCGGTGGCCTTTCCTCTGCCCCCATCCTGAGGTCTCCCTGGCAGGGCTGGCAGCCTGCATCACAGACAGATTGATTAGTCTGTCCCATCGTCAAATCAAGCTTGAGTCAAAGTTGCTTTATTGACTTAACTGTAATGCAAGTATTGCCAAATCTAATACGCGGGAATTAAATGGCAATTACCCATTTATTTGAGCTGGCTTCTTCCTCCCTCTGTGTTTCAGCTCTCTCGGCTTGCAGGCTGCTTTCCTAATTGAATGCTGCTCTGTGCAGCGCTGCCAGTGCTGGGTGGGTGGGAGGGATAGGGGCAGCTCTTGAGCCCCAGAAGTAGGGGGAAAGCTGGCCATACCAACCTGAAGGCATGTTCACTTGGAGGACTTCGAGACCCACCAGCATGGTGTGGACAAACCAACTCGGGGATATTTGCCCTGCGCATGCATTTTAGTACTCTCCATGGCTCAGTGTGTCTTCCATACCCTGTCTGAGGTGGGATGGGTTCTTCAAGAAAATTGCCCTCCATGAGATGGGTCAAGAGGATGTGCAGTCAAATGCTAGCTAAGCAAGGGACAGGAAATCTTTACAGAAATCTTTTCTTGGGGGATCCTTCAGCATTTGATACAGATGTCTGTGTGCTGGAGCCTGGGCTGTACCACATCACTGTACATTTGATTGTCTAACCTTGACATAGCTAACATCTGACCTGGGTTCAGATGCCAGCCAGAGGTTAAAGAGCTCTTCTGTCTCATCCTGTGTCTTGGAACTCACCAGTCACTGGGAGTTGTTTTCTAGCAATACCAAAATGCACCCAAAGAAGGTAGGACTGTGGCTCCTTCATGCATGCAGCAAACATATTTCTTCTCTGGTACTGTTTTTTTTTTTTGTTTTGTTTTGTTTTGTTTTTTTAATAAGGGGTTTTCCAGGCAGTGCCTAACCTGCACATAATCATTTTCACTGCGGTGATTTTTGCTGTAGCCACTCTTTGAGATTTCCCCTGTTTAGAGTAGATGCACTGGTTGTTTTGGGACTAGTCTGCTCTCCACATCACACCACCCCTGTCTGCATCCAAGGCTTTAGCATCAGTGCAAGAAAAAAGGCATTTTGTTGTAGCTGTGAAAATTGATGCTGTGGAGTGTAAGCACTGAGCAACCCTTGGGGTCTTCTGGAGCATCTTTGATACAGATGCCACATCCCAAGGGCTCGATTTGAAGAGAAACAGGGTAATCTGGTCCCCCACCAGCGTGATGCTATGGGCTACTGGTGTACACTGGGTCTATGAACCTCTTTTGCATGGGAAGAGAGATTTTTGGTGATTCATCACATCACTGTGTAGTGGAGGAGTACACAAAACTTCGGGAGACTTTCATTATTGCTGTGCAAAGTATCATTAGTAATGACAGGAGCTCAGCATTCAAAAAGAAATAGGATTGTGCCTTACCTCATGCCATGGCTTATAGTGCAACACTAAATATCTATGCTTTAATTATTGTATGCAAAATGCTACCCTGTAGTAGTCAGATGAATCTTGCTTATGGCCATTGAGGTTGAGCATTAAGCAGCCAATTCCTGTGTAGGGGCAGAAGGATTGTAATCGAACTCTGATTGAATTAACAAACTTAAAAAGTGAACAAGGGCAGGGTATTTGGATGCCAGTGCATGGACAGATTTTGCGTTTCAAACAAAGCAAAAACTGTTTGAGAAATGTAATCCTCCAGCTTTTTAATGGAGTCAGAAGAATTTTAACTTTCCTTGTCTGTGAAGCTTGATTATTTTTGTTTGTTTGTTTGTTTGTTTGTTTTATGATGTTTTAAGACAATGCCACAGAGCTCCTCAGGCAGAATCCAAGGTAATTTATAGAAAGCATGCTTTTAATGATGCATTCCTGGTGGAAGATGGTCCTTTTCAAAGTGTAATTTTCCACCTACTCAGCCAGTTTATATGTGCAAAAGTTTACTGGAAGTTTTGAAATTCTTTTATTTAGCCATGATCTGGGGTGAAAATATGTCTAGTCTTGGCATTAACAGCAAGCAATGTTGTAATTTTTTTTCTTGCATATCTTTCAGCTCTTGCAGCTATGGATTTTAAGGCTAGAAGGGATCATAGGATTATTTTGTCAGTCTTTTTTGGATCACCTTTTTGCCATTCTCCTCCCCGTCCCACTAGGGAGCGCACAGTGAGGAGTGAGTGAGTGGCTGCGTGGTACTTAGTTGCTGGCTGGGGTTAAACCACATAAACATACCTGTATGCTAATTACTTACTGCAGTATTATTCAATGCATATTCAGCTCTTTGCATCAGGAGGTTGTCTCAATTTATCTGCAGGATGGGTGGGAGATGGCTGATCCCTTTTTCATCCAGGGAAACTGGGACCACACACACACACTTGCAGGTAGGATCAGGTGGATTTTCCCCCTCCAAGCTCCATAAAAATAGGAGATGGCGTTCAACAGAGTGGGGAGAGAGCTTCAGATGTTGCAGGTTGCCCATGCGGGGCTAGGACCAGGACTGGGACCATCACTCTGCTCTTGCCCACAGCTTGCACAAAGCATGGCCTATGGTCTAGTGAGGTCTTGGTGCTCTTCCTGCTGGAAAAAATAACCCCAAATCTCATGTGCTGTGGCTCACAGACTGGAGCAGTTCTGCTTCATGTTACTGTGGGTGCCCTGGTATGGGTCTGCAGGGAGGAAAGGGGGCACAAAAGAAGCCCTGGGGACTCAAGAGAGACCCCAGTCAGGTTGTGCACACACATTTTAGCTGGACTAAACCCAGCAAAGCAGCCCGGCGCTGGCTGTGGGCTGGCTGTGCATTCTGGTGGATGCAACTCCCCAGCAAACATATCTTGCCTCATTTAAATCTTTGTGAACAGAAGAGGTTTGGGATTTGGTACACCAAAATGCTCTTGCTCTGCAGCAACATCTATACCAGCAGGGACCAGAGCACTATGTGCTACACTGTTACTAAATCTCAACCTATATAAATTTACACCAGGCTTGTTCCCATAGGTCTCATGCCTTTGCACTGTAAACAAATCCACAGTGTCTAGAGAGACCATGCTTAGCATGCTGGCTAATATTTTGATTATTTTCTACGCATCTTATCTTTGATTAAGCACAGGTGGCTGAGGGGTGCATGCATGTGTGCACCTATGTGTGCTTGTGGTGTTTTGGGTGGCGTTGTCCCCGTCATGCCCGCCCCCCCACCCTCCTTTTTATGACTTGAGACTGTTAGACACTAAGACAGAACCAATTAGGTTTCTAGTTAATGCCTAGTGGCATCATTACAGAGGCTTTCCTCCTGAATGTGCAAGCTTTTCCCCCCAGACACGCACACAACACCTTCCCAAGAAAGATGTGGTTTAGAGTTGTCATTCTCCTTACTAATTGCTTCTCTCTTAGTGTGCTCTAATTATAGAAGCTGTAACAATGTGTGTGCAGGCATGAAGGCAGCAGCAGGAATTTCAGATAAAATCAATTCACTTAAACTAACTGATGTTAACTGCCTGGGCTGCTCATTACAATGAACTAGAAGAGAAGTGCTGATTGACCTCCTCAGATCTCTGGGGGATGTTAAAACATCTCAAGTGTGGAATTAGCACCCTGCAGGGAGTGGGACAGGAGTACCAGCGAGACTGCCAGACTCTGCTTTCCACCTGTTCTGGGAGAAGCTACCAGATGATGAACTTTCCAACCAGACCGTGAACTCATTGGAATGGAATGGGTGCTTAGGGGCTCATCCCTACCTTCTACACAAGCCTTCAAGACCCTCAGGAGTTTTTTCTTTGTCTCCAACAGGAGATACTTTCTGTTTTCAGAGAGAATTGGCTACTGTGACTTTTGCAAGCCCAGTGTGGTCTTGTCCATGCTCTCCTGGACTTCATTCATCCAGTGCTCAGCAGCAGCAAAGTCAGTCTGCCAAGCATCTATCTCCTTTCCCAGCAGATCCATGTGCCCCACCTGGTCAACATGATCTGTCTTCTGGCCACCCAGGGGGGCTGGTGCAAGGATAACACCTGGGAGCTGCAAAATGATGAAAAGTCTGTGGGAGGCAACTTTTCACCACTTAAGGATCGCTGGTTGCCCCTGAGCAGCACCATTTTACCCATTCGAGCAGTAGCCCAGTTGCTGCAGTTTCTTCTGCCCAGTGCCTGTCCCCTCTGCATAGTGCAGTGGGGTGGAAGGAAGGGAGTCAGTATATGATTACAAAAGAAGACTATAGCACCCTGATCCTTGGATCTCCATCAGTATTTCTTTTGATGAGGAAGATGAAGGGCTTTTTGAGGAGCAATAGAATGGTTGAGGTTGGACAGGACCTCTGGAGGTCATATAGTCCAACCTCTGTGCTCAAGCAGGGCCAGGTTGCTCAAGTCCGTGTCCAGATAGCAAGTGGAAGAATGGGCTGAAGCTTGCTGCAGCTGAATACGGGCACTGGGAGGGCACCATCCTGGCAACAGAGAGGGAGGAAGTTTGGGGGGCTCATTGGTTTCAACCTACTCTTCCTGAGGAGCAGCAAGGAGGAGATTTTGTCCAAGGGGGGATGTGGCACATCTCAGTGTCCCTGAGCTGCTTCATGAAAGCTGCACGGTGGTGGCTGCTGCTGACTTCAGAAGTGGTGGGTGGAAAAAGCATTCAGTAAGAAACTAAGGGAGTGAAGGAAAGGAGAACAAGGCAGAAGGAGATGAGAGGAAGGAGAAGGCAGTCCAGCATCTCCAGACAGGCACCTGAGATAGGTCCCTGTCGAGTGACTGGTATTGGCTAGTGGATGGATAAACCCCCTGCCCCAGCCAGTCTAGAAACATGCTCTAGCTGCTTGTGCCCAACTATTTAACACTGGCTGATGCAGCAGCAGCACAAGGGACCATGGGGGAGCAGGGATTTGGCAGCAGTCCTGTTTCTTCTGCTAGAACATTGTATTTTATTATAGCAATCCTGACGTCAACGAAAATCCAGAGAACCATTGCTGGCAATGCGCTGCTAGCATGTTTAGATTTACCATTAATAATGGCATACAAAAAAAGCAACGGTTGTATGCGTGCAGAAAATCAGGGTGTAAAGTCTTTCATACTGTTTGATAGGGAGTGTGCATGAGGAAGGGTTTCTTTGACCTCAGTGGCAGCAAAAAGTCACGGAAGGAATGTCAGGAGATGATGGCAGCACTTTGCAAGGATGTTTGAAGAGACGCTACACGAGGAAGAGGGTCATGGAAGAGTTCAAAATAGTAATTCTTAGGTTTATTAACAGAATGACTGCTACAGCCCTAAAATGAATGTCTGCTTTGGGATCCCTGGAGATTTTCCAAAGGGACAAAACAATTAGCTCCCATGGAGGTTGTGCATCTCCAAGAGTTTTGCCCTTGGACCCAAAATGTTTCAGATGTATTTTGTTTTTCACCACTTTGCTGTGTCTTGTATGTGTATTTCTCTCTGTGTGAGCCTTGGTTCTGGTACTTGGTGGGGTGATGCAATTAACTGATTTTTGTTTACTTTTTAAGTTTTTTTTCTCCTTATGGATGGTAAATATGTTTAGAATTTATCTGAAAATGGAAAAAAGAAAGAAGAGTTGCACTGACTGAGATAGTTGGAGAAAAAATGTCTTCTAGTTTTCTTGTTCTTTTGGGGGTTTAAATGTGGGCAACTTTTGAGAATACACAGTATTTTGGTCCAAAGCATCAAAAGAAAAGAAAAGAAAAAAAAAATCAGTGAAAACCAGCTTACTGAGTTTGGCATCTGTACCTGTTGACCTAAACCAAAATGCTTTAGCTAATAAACCAGTTGTCTAAAAAAAATTAATTCAGCCTTTTCTTCATCAGTTTCCTGTCATTTCCACTTTCTCATACTCATCAGTATCTCGGTGTGGTGGATTTTTTTTTCCCCCAAATACTTCAACCCATGTCTCAGTTTTTATTTTAGAAAAAAGGGAGAAAGTCTGTGTTCAAGTACATAAGAGAGTCTTTTCGATCTAGATGAAGAGAAAAATCTGGTGTGCAGATATTTAATGAGTCATGCTGAGAATGAGAGCAAAGCTCTGCTGAATTAAATAGCAAAAGGCCAGGTTTTGTCTTGTAACCAAATGCACAGATGCGCCTGGGGATGGCTCAGTCCTCCTGCACATTCGGGCTGAGCCCCAGTGCATTGCACATGCTACTGCTTTACCCATAGGGGAAGCATATTCTTGCTTTCGTGGAGGTGCAGAGGGTGATATAATAATCTGCAATAAAAGTTATCACCCATGCAATCATGTCTGTCTGTCGTCATCCCCCTGTCCCATCCCGTCCTCCCCCCTCTTGTGCATGGATATAAATTTAATTGTCCAAATCACTTTACACTTGGGGTAACTACACTTCTTCTGTAGCTTTACATAAAGTTCTAATGGACTTCTCTTTTATTTTTATTTTACTTTTTAGCACAGTCATGGGCTGTGTTGTTCTGCCTGGGTTAGAGGTTGCCTTGTACATTAACAGGTCCACCAGATTATGCCCGAAATGGTCTTTGAAACAGTAAAGTGTTTTTTTTTTTCTAATTAACAAATAACAGTGAGGTGATGTTCCCCTCTACTTCTGTCTTAGTAGATGAGGAAGGACTGTTGCTGAGTGAGTGTGCCTCTATATGAAAAATAAAAGACTTATTCTTTAATCTTAGCCCACATTGACCATCTCACTAGCAATAAACAATATGAAGGCTTGCCAGTGACTTGCTTAGGGTCAGAGAACTTAAAATCTGGTCCATGTGAATCCCAGAGAGAGAACAGCCTATGTTTTTTGTTCTAGTCTTTTCAGTGAATAGCTACAGCAGTAGTTGTACAAGAAACAGGACATTTTATGGCCATTGCTACAACCTCTGCTGACCACCTGCAGATCCCATAAGCCATGGAGAAGCAGATCTGCATACAATGTCCCACAGAAACAAACCCAGGAGACTTCCAGAAGTTATGGCAGATGGTATTTCATCTTCCTCCCTGAATGGCGTATGTTTTTTTGTACATATGGATTATAAAATCCTGTATGAGTTTTATGATTTCTTCCAAAAGAGCTAGCTAGTGCCTTGAGACAGATGGTTTCTATTATGATTAATCTTAGGGAAACAAGTAATTTTCTTTCTTCCATTCAGTAAATGTTGGGAAGGTGCATAGATTATCATGCATAAATTATCAGTAAGTTTTCTTATTGAAACACATAAATAAAGACTACCAATAAATGGCAAAAGGTGTATTGGCCTTTTTAATTTATCTTTAGGACATCTGATAAGTTATGTTGCTCCTTTTTTGCAGGGGAATTGAAGCTCTCCATGAGAGGGGGGTGAATTGGTTGGTACTTTTGTTGTGAATGTGAAAATCATCTCCAGCACTTGCAATCCGTCCACAAAACACTTTTTTTCCTGTAGCTAGATGCCAGCTGCTGCATTGCTCCATTGCTGTTTCCCATTGCATCCACTTTGCCTTGTTTTTCGTTATTTCTGCTATCCTGTCATCCCAGATCTCATTTCATCTTTCTGAGGTTTCTGGTTTGTAAAAACTCTTCATGCAGCTCTCAATGATGCTGCAAGGGCTCTCCAAGAGTGTTGCATTTACTTACTGCAAGTGCAGCTTGTCTTCTGTATCGTTGAGATGGTCTGCAATTTTAGTCCTGACCAGCAAAGGCAGGGATGAAGAGGAAGGAAATGGGAAAGTTTTCTACGCTAGAGCTTCTTCAGCCTTGTACTGGAACAAGCATGGCTGACTCTGAAGCAAACCTGGTGGTCCAGCATCACACCCTCTTCCTGCAGAGTTTTCATGCACGTGCGCTCCTGTCCTCCTACAACTCTTCTTCTGTATGGACTTGCAAATGCCAAGGGGCTGGTTGACCTCGTTAGGTGCCAGTGGTCAGAGCAGCAAGGAGAGCATTCCCTTCTCCCACCCCACTGTTTGTCTCCACCTGAGTGTCATCCACGATTGTTCCTGTTAGATTAGTGACTCATCTTAATCCTGGAACCTCTGAATTATACGTATTGTCTGCTGGGATCACACATTCTTACTCATTTTTGTTTAACCTTTTGTTTAGTATGCTTTGGGGGTCTTTTTGGTAATTGAGTTTACATTTCAGGATTTTGTTTATAGACTCCATCATCTACAAGGACTGAAAAAAATACCCATTTACCTGGATTTTTCACCTGGAAAGCTGTGGTAAAGTAATATTTTTAAAGATTTCTGTCTTTCATTTGTATGGCTGATTTTTCTGATACCACTTCCTTGCATCTCATGGACTTAATCAGAAGAAAAAGAAATTAAAAATCTCCATTTTATCATTAATAGCCTGGATCTTTTAAAAGATATTTTCCAAGGCAATTAGTGCGGAATGCATTAATAAGACCAGAAGAGAGATTGATTAAGAGCTACTTTAAAAATAAAAACAGTATTTTGTAATTTATATCAGCAATAAATCTTTAAATAACGATGTTTCAAAAATATTTGGATTCTTCATCTTTTTTGTTGGCTGTTTTCACATCGCATTCCCAACAGTTTGGGCAGTGTAAGAGTGTAAGATGAATCTTTTCCACGTTGTTTTTCAGTCAGTGCCTTTACATTTTCACATACTGTTGGCGCTGGTGTCTGTGTTTGCATTAGCACAGGACTACAGACTGTCCTAGGAATAAAGCAGTGCAAACAAAAACCTGCTTTCACTCAAGTTTCATTTATATACTCCAATCGCATCATCATTAAAAACACCAAACAAAGCAAAACTGTTAGACATCTTAAATTGCCTTTTTAAAAAAAAAAAAATTACTTGGGTATCCTTTTAAAAACACAGGCCAGCACTGCCATAATGCTACTGCTTTGGAGCATGAAGAAGGGAACATGATTAGACTTTCCACCTTGGAAAGCAGGAAGCAATTGGATTCGATAGGGAAATTTTGCAAATGAATTGGTATTTTCCAGTACATTGGTTTATTTCAATCAAAAATGAATTGTCTTTTTATAACTCCTTCCTAATCCACTAACAGCAAAAAAAAAAAAAAAAAAAAAAAAATCAAAGTGCTTTGTTTTATTTAAAAGTTACTTAACTGCGTCTTGGTAATACGTCAGATTTATGCAAAACCTTTTAGAGTTTGCTTCCCCTTTGCTTAAAAATGGAGAAAATCTCTTAATTGTAAAACTCTCCAACCAAAGCCAAAATTCTACTCTGCCAGAATTAGAAGCATCTTAATCCATTGCAAAGTTCTGCTCTGCACTTACTCTTCATAAAATTTTGCTTACAATTTTCAGTCAGTTTTGCAGTTAACCATCACTGAAAATCAGCATTCTCCCTGATAGTCCCGACTGTGAGCACCTCAGCCCATGTGGCTGGCTGTGGTGGAAGGAATTCTCTGAATTACTTTATTAACTTTATATAGATTTGAGCGGGTGAAGCAGAACTGAGAATCCCACCGACTCATTTCCCATGAGCTGCCAAGCTGGCCTGACCTTCAGATCACCCTTAGCCACCATGAAGTGATGATGGGCTTTTCATTCCAGTAACAGTCTTGTGAGTCTTTGGCATTTCCTTCTGCTAAATCAACAAGAGCTGCTGTTTTTCTCATAGAAATTAGAAGGCAGTATGTTTGTTTGTTTGCTTGTTTAGTTGGTTGCTTTTATTTTATTATTTTTTTTTCTGTTGCCTAAAAAGGGAGTATAGGATGAAAACAGGGGTTTTTTTAGCAGTGGTATGGTTTAATACAGACACAGAAACTATCAGGTTTTTGTACTACAGGCCACTGTTCTTTTTCTAGCATCTTCAATAAGCTTGAGAAGAAAAAACGTGAAGAAAACCACAAGCTGTAACTTGCTGCTGGAAACGATCTTCTGTATTTTTAGTGTCCTTGCAGAAGCAGGGAACTTGGTAATAATAAATTAAAATAAACTCGTAGGGTAGTAATGTAATAAAGTCTGTTGGTTGGTTGGGACTACTTTGTTGAGGTTTTTGTGGATATTTGTCCCCCCCCAGCCCATGAGCTGGAAGCAGCCTCTGTCCAGCATTCCTGTTACATCTCACCGCTTTTGCTGTGTGACGCAGCCCATCTTCTGGATGATGCTTCGTGCCAGCAGCTTGCTCTGATGCCGTTTCTGATGCAGCGTGGGATTTCTCTGCACCTAGTCAAGACTGTACACACAGTCTCTCCAGGCTTTTGGTCCTAGCTTTGCCGTTCAGGCACAAAGCCTGCCTTCAGAGCAGATTTGGGCAGGGCTGCTATGGCTCACGCCTGGCTGCATGGAACGATGCAGTGCTCACCAAGGACATCGCTCCGCTTGGCCAAGGGTCAGTGCCTGGTGGGGGCAGAATGAATGTGTGTGTCTTGGGGTTGGCACTAGAGCCAACATCTTCTCTTGGTGAACTATTTGGATATTTCTCTCACTTGCCTTTTATCCTGTGTGGTTGGGGTTTGAGGGCTGTTTTCGTTGATGACTGCTGTAGAGGATGATGTACATCTACCCTCTGGGACATAAGCCTGAAGTGGTTCAGCAAAGCTGAACACACCTTGGCCAGGCTCCCTACACGCTGGCACTGTCTGCAGTCATGCTCTCCTGGACACGCAGAGTGAGCTACCAGGCAAAGGAGATACCAGCACTAGCTATGCACCTAGAGTGTCTCCTTGCTTTCTTCTTCAGCAGTTTCTTATTTGCATATATGCTAAAGAAAGAAACAGAGGAGAATAAGAGCATCTTAACTAGAAATAATGCAAAACAAATCTGATTGAATCTTGATTGCACTGTAAAAAGACAACTAATCATAGAATGATAGAATGGTTTGGGTTGGTAGGGACCTTAAAGATCATCCAGTCCAACCCCCCTGCCATGGGCAGGGACACCTGCCACCAGACCAGGTTGCTCCAAGCCCCATCCAGCCTGGCCTTGAACACTTCCAGGGAGGGGGCATCCACAGCTGCTCTGGGCAACCTCTTCCAGTGCCTCAGCACCCTCTAATGTTTCCTGTTCTCTGTGAACCACTTCTTTGGTTTACACAGATCTGCATTCTTGTGGCTGAGGATTTGGTGCTGTGTTTAGAGTTGCAGGGGGAGGTTTCCCTCAGGGTAGGGCAGAGAGGATAGGAATATGGCATAGCACCCCTGGGTATAATGCTCCGTCCGAGTGGCTTAGGAAAAAAACTTCTCTCTTGGTTGATGTAAAATGGAGGTGCACAGATTATGTTCAGCCGCTTTCCTCAGCTAGGTCATGGAGAAGATAATGTCTTAAGTCTATATCTTATTTAATTTCTGAGGCTGACTTTCACTGCAAGTTAATGCTCGCCCTTTACCTTCTCTTGATTTCTGTAAGGGTGCTTCTCCATGCCTGGGATGACCCTGGTGATGCCTCCTGTGCCACCAGAGCAGACACTTGCCAAGCTGCAAAGTTTTGTTCCCGCCACCCTAGACCTCACCTGCACAAGTTTTTTGTCTGAATAGCCTTTTATAGCTCTTAGACTTCTTAGGCTTTCCTTGGGACAAGCTCCATGTTTATTATTCCTTTCAGAGATATGTATTGTATATAGAGTTATAGCTTCATTATTTTTCCTAAGTTCTTCCAAGAAAGAGCCATGCTGAACTCCAGTTAAAACTTACTAGCTCTACCAGGAGCACTTGTGCTGGGCACACCATGCACTGTAGTTCCTCCTCTGGGGACTTGTTAACTAAAGCACAAATCTCAGAGGCTTTGAAAAGGTTAATCTATTGAAACTCCACAAAGCCCAAGAAAAAAATGCATGCTTAGGTGGGATCCTTACCACCCTGAAATGATCCCCCTGCCTGCTTTACCTCCTTGGTCTTGTCCACTCGTTGAATTTGGGCCCTGCACTTGACTTAGAAGTTATAAAATTTGTCTCCTCTGGTTAATTTGCTATAGCTGTGGTAAGTGTTTCAGAGAAAAAAGTAGATGTGGGGTTTTTTCCTCTCATTTTCTCTGTATTTTTTCTGCTGGTGATCTGTGGGGAGGTAAGGTGGGAGTAAGGTATTTCTTAAAGACAAAGCTGTGGGGTGAGACCTCCTCGCTTCTCAGTTTTCTCTTGGGGAGAGGAGGAGGAGGCAGTTACTTCACTACTTAAACACATCACCCTTTCAGGTGGTTGGGACAAAACAGGTCCTTCCAGCTGAGATGCCTTCAGGTTAAGCTTCATTTCTAAAACCAGGAAAATTTTATTTCCTATGTTCATGAGAACTTGGCCAAACCAGGAAGGCAATTTAAAAAATAAAATAAAATAAAAAAATGAACTGGAGTTTGTAAACGTTAATGCAAACAGAGACCCCAAGTGAACCCATAGGTAATGGAATTCTTCAGTGCCCTGACCCCATTGTGTGATAACACGGGTTGGAAGAGGATTGTTGTGAACACCAGCTTCATCCCATTTGTTAATCCCCGTGGTGCCCCCTCTTTGTGCTGTGGCCACGCTGAGGAGACCCAGCTCATTTGTACAAGTCACTGCACAAATCAGTAGCAAAAGGCTTCAGAGCATCGCCATGTGAAACAACATCACGTTTTTCAAGGCTGATGAAAAGCGTGTTGCCTGATGAGCGTGATTTTTGCTTACATTTCCCTTTATCACTTATTTCACTCAAACATCAACAGGAGAAAATAAAAACCTCCTAAGCTTGCATGCCAGAAGCAACTTTGCAACATTACACACGATGCTGCTTCTTTCATTCCCTTCCTGTCATTTCCCTTTCTATTTTAAGCTCTTTTCCTTGAGGAAAGGGGCCTTGTCCAAACAAGCTCCTGGCAGTCCTTTCTATGGTGGTAATTGCTGAAGCATTTTTGACCATTTTCAACAGAAGAGCAGAGGTCGGGAGGTTAAATGAGTTTCCTAGGGTTTGTATGAAATGGAAAGGCAGCTGAAGACCAAAAGAGTGTTCTCACTGTGGAAGAGACTGAGGACTGGTACGAAGCATGGGATCAGACACCACAGAGTCTACAGGGAGGAGCACCCTGGGAAGCTGTTGAGTACTGGTGGCTAGAGGACTTGCCTGTCCTGTAGTCCCAGGTGGCTGTACATCCGCCAGTTTTTGCCAGTCTGTTTTCTGTAGCATTTTCTTTTTCCCATGACGATCTGCCTCTTTGTCGTTCCCCCTTTGCCTCCTTCATCTTCTTCCACCTCTTCATTTTTATGTCAATTGTGCTGGAAAAGTTAAATTAAAGACATGAATTTAGCATTTTGTTCTAGAGCAAACCTCTTACTTTTGGGCCAGCAGCCAGAAGTCAATCTTTTTCTTTCCCTTGAGTTCACTTCCCAGTGTCAGAGGCACATGGCTTTTGTTGTGGATCATAGTCTTCACTAAAGAGTTACTCTCTCGGATATTGTAGGTCAAGGTCAATACTATAAAAAGCCTTCAAGGGGGGGAACTGAAGCTCTGCAATGGCTCCCCTGGTCCTTAGGAATGAACAAGGTGCGTGATGGGTGAGACTTACCCTTTCAGCTGGGTTGTGAAGGGGTTAAGCCACAGGGCTGAGTGCAGTTGTACTTCATCCTTACTGAGAGAGGTAAACTGAGGCTGTGGGGTGGATGGTTTGAAATCATAGTGAGCAGGCTTCTCCCTACCTGCATTTTACTCCTTGCAGGAGTTTCATGGTACAAAAGAGGAGTTTAGATACAAAGTACTTTATGCTGGAAGTTTCTTCAGCAAAGGATGATGTTATAATTTCAGTTAAAGCTTGCAAAGAAGCGAAGATGCAGATGCAGGAGATCTGTGGCTGCCTTTTACAGAACACAGACATAGCTCTTGGTGTTGCATTGGGGATAAATGCGTTGCAATTCTGAGCTTTTGAGCTGCTTTACTACAGCCACATTAAGTATTGTAAGTAGAAAGATTGAGTGCTTGTCCTGCTTTTCCTCTTCTCCCTTTTTATTGAAGTTACCGTAATTATTGCCTCTTTTTTTTCTGCAACTTTTGATTTATTTTGGGTTTGCTACAAAATTGAGTTCAGAGAGGCAATTGACTTCACCTGGCTGCAGAAAAGCCATTAGGAGCTTCAAATTAGTGTGAAATAATTAATAGGCAAGGAAGATTAACATGGGGAACATGGGCAGTTTTCATTAACTTTAAGCGAAAGGATGTTCCTGTAGATAACTTTACCATGCATGTTGTCCTGGATGTCTAGCTATTCCCTTTGGACAATAATTATATCCAGATCACTAGAGACAAGACCCCTGTAAGCCTGCTCAGGCTTTGCATTTGGCTTGTCTTAAAGAGGAACTGAAAGACATTTCTTGCCAGCTTGCTTGGATTTGTCCTTCCCCTGCCACAACTGCTGTTGGTGGTGGCTGGAGCTAATGACTGTCACGGAGCCCAAGAGGCCCAGGGATGGCCACGTGCATCAGCAGCATTTTCTCCTTCCTGAGCAGGGTGGGAGGAAGCAGACCACAAGCTCCCAGGTTATATTTTGTTCCAAGGTTGTATTTTGCTCCAAGCACCACATCCCTCCACTGGCCAGTACTCATCGTAAGTGTCTCCTGTAGACAGACATGTGATGAATTGGAGATTATAATAGCATTGAAATATGGAAATCAGTGCACTCTGAATCTCCACTGGAATAATCGTTGCAAAAATCATGTGTAATGCTTGTATGGATTTTTAAGGTTCTCAACTACTCTCTACAACTGCCTGAAAGGAGGTTGTAATGAGGTGTGTGTTGGTTTCTTCTCCCAAGTGGCAAGTGGTAGGACAAGAGGAACCGGCCTCAAGTTGTGCCAGGGGAGGTTTAGATTGCATACTGGGAAAAATCTATTCCCCAGAAGGGTTGTTGAGCCTTGCAACAGGCTGCCCAGGGAACTGGTGGAGTCACCATCCCTGGAGGTATTTAAAAGACTTGTAGATGTGGCACTTAGGGACATGGTTTAGTGGTGGGCTTGGCAGTGTTAGGTTAATGGTTGGTCTCAATGATGGTAAAGGTCTTTTCCAGCCTAACTGACACTGTGATTCTATGATAATGTAGCAGAAAGCTGTGGGATGGCGTTGTGTGTCTGCATTTAAACCTGCTGTGGTCTCACTGATTTTTGTCTAGAGGAAGCAGTTTCTGGGGTAAACTATGCCCGAAACAGCTCCTCGGCTTGTCTTGGCAATACAGAGCTGGGCAGCCAGCTAACAATAAAACATGGTTTGTTCCCTCAGTCTCTTTTATTTACTAGCACACATATTCTTGTCAAGTTTTATTTTGAGGCAGTTTTCTGGGATGACAAGATGGGAAGGGTTAACAGCATGAAGAAGGCACCAAAGCTTGGCTGTGATGGCATCCCCTACTCCTCCTCCTCTCTCTCTGACCCTTCTTAGTGTACTGTCAGCATCATCAGACAAGGAATATCTCATACTGCTCACATGCACTTATCTCATTGTGAGGACCCTTTCTGAGAAAAGTCTTTGTTCACTGTCTGGGTGCCAGGTTGCAGAGTGATTACACCTTACAACGTAGTGAGGAAACAACTCACACTCAGTCTGGCTCTCTGAGCTCACCTGCAAACCAGTTCTGTGCACACCTGTCTGCAATGAGGGGCTGCCCAAAGCCCCCCACAGCTTAAATCCTGATCTGGGAAGAAGAGAGCTCCTCAGGTGAGTGTGGAGGGAGTAAACAGCTCGGTGGAGTGTGGACTGGCTGCAAAGGGGCTTTGCTGTGTGTAGGCACGTTCCAGGGCGGAACTTGGGTGGGTAAGGGATTGCGTGTAACCAGCACTTATGGATGCAGTGGGGGATCTCACCTGGGGTCTGTGCCTTCATATGCCACATCTTGTGATAGGACAGTATTTTCAGTGGTGATGGCTGCAACTACTTTTCTTGTGAAGGAAAGGGATTTTTGGTGTGATAATTAAAATAAGTGCATAAACAACAGCAAAACAAACCCCATTGAAAACCCAATACATGCATTTCTAGGACTGCGGCAAGTTGGGTTATAAGGCAGTGGCTCTGTCTCATTGTATTGAGTTTACGTGGCAAGATTTTGTAGTGGGGGGGCTGCAGGGGTAGTTTCTGTGAGGAGATGCCAGAAGCTGACTCTATGCAACCAAGAGAGATGAGTCAGCATGTGAGAGCAGCAGCCCTGCAGCCCCCCAGGTCAGTGCAGAAGGAGGCAGGAGTTGCTCCAGGCACCAGAGCAGATTCCCTGGCAGCCTGTGATGAAGCCCACAGTGAGACAGGCTGTGCCCCCAGCCCACGGAGCCCACGAGGGAGCAGATCCCCACACGCAGCCCAGGGAGGACACCACGCCAGAGCAGGTGGATGCCCAAAGGAGGCTGTGACCTCATGGGAAGCCCACGCTGGAGCAGGCTCCTGGCAGGACCTGTGAACCCTGTGGGGAGCCTATGCTGGAGATGTCTGCTTCTGAAGGCCTGCACCCTGTGGGAAGGACACTGAAGCAGTTCATGAGGAGCTGCAGTCCGTGCGAAGGACTCATATTGGAGAAGTTTGCGGAGGACTGTCTCCTGTGTGAGGGACCCTGCACTGGAGTGGGGGAAGAGTGTGAGGAGGAAGGAGCAGCAGCGACAAGGTGTGATGAACCGACCATAACCCCCATTCCCCATCTCTGTGCACCACTCAGGGGGAGGAGGTAGAGAAAATGAGGAGTGAAGTTGACCCAAGAAGAAGGGCAGGGTGGGGGGAAAGTGTTTTAAGATTTGTTTTTATTTCTTATTACCCTACTCTTTTAACTGG
This sequence comes from Falco peregrinus, assembly GCF_023634155.1. Lineage (NCBI taxonomy): Eukaryota > Metazoa > Chordata > Aves > Falconiformes > Falconidae > Falco > Falco peregrinus. The sequence goes on from NC_073723.1 coordinate 86,930,103, forward strand.
CAATCAGTTTCCTGGAGCTAATCCTGTTTTGCCTGTGGTGGTAATTGGTGAGTGATGTCTCCATGTCTTTATCTTGCCCATGAGCCTTTAATCTTATTTTTTCTCCTGTCCAGCTGAGAAGGGGAGTGATTGGGCAGCTGGCATCCAGCCAAGGTCAACCCACCACACTCAGGCTGTGTAGTTCCTTAACATCACATTTGCAGCTGAGCTCTCATTGCAGTTGGCCACAGCATGTGTGAAAACCCTTTGTTTTGGTAGAGCAGGTACTTAAAAGCCCATCCTTTCCATTTGTGGCACTTACCTGAGTTTCTGTGTAGCTATTCAGGTAAAAGAAAGAAGAATTAAATATCAGAAGTGCCAATGTTAGGTGCTGAAGCTTTAGCAATTGTAATAAATATAACAGGTCATCAGTACGTGCTAGGTGGGAGAAGGCTGAGCTGATAGCAGAGAAAGTTGGGTTGTCCTGCCTCTTGCCAAGAGGATTCTTCTGGAAAGCGAATGGGGAAAAGAAATGGAAATTGTAAAAACGTTTGTGGAAATGTTTAGTTAAGGAAGCTGAGGAGAAATGATGTGCATGTAGGATTCTGTAACACATCCACTGCAAAACCTTCACAGCTTTCAGGACCCAAAGTGTAAGTAAAAGTCATCTTTTCCCAGTTGTGGCCTTGAACTCTGTTAGCCTTGGGGCATGCAAAGTATTTACTGGGTATCAGCAAACTTCTACTCCTTCTTGGGGAATCATAATATTTTAGCACTCACTTGGATATAGTCAAAGACATTTAATTCTTTATTGGACACAAATGTACTTCACATTCACTTTTCTTTGCAGTCTTGGTATGTCTTCACTTAGCTTGGCAGTACAGATGCACTTCTGCTTTGGTTTGTGCTGCTGTTTTGTAATTTGTTTTGCTTGTCTGCTTGAACTGCTGAAATCTCCATGAATAGTTACATCTCTGCTCGATGTGTGTAACCTTGAAATCAGAGCAGTTAAAGCAACCTCCTTGTTACTATTCTATTTCCTAAACCAAACCCAAAATAAATCCAGAACTGACAGCATGCTGTAACATGAAATAAAAGTCCAGAGGCAGGAAACTGCAAGCCAGATTTGATGCAGTTCTCAGATATGCTCTTCTCCAATCATTGCATTCCCAAAGCAATTGTTTGGAAATTCTGTCCAAAGGTTGCGCCTGCCTTTGCAAATTAAATGACAGTACACTTATTTGAGGTGTGGGGGTGATATGGCGTGCTCTGTTAGACGGTTATGGATTGAGATTTCAGGCCTTCACGGGGGAGTTCATCATCTCACAGTCCTCTTGCATTTGACTCAAATAAATATGCTGAAGCTTAAAAAGTTTATTTCCACGTCTTCAGAGTATGATCCTCACACATTGTCTTATTGCATTTTGCCTCTTTTTCCATTGGGGAAATGGGGTATAGGGTAAGCAAATTCGTCTCCCCAGGGAGGGCTGGGTAAATCCCACCCTCCTAAATAAGTACCTGTATTTCTGGGTAGTTTTTATCTTTATGGACCAACCCTGGAAGCACAGTGTTACTCAGTGTTTCTTTCTCATGGTGTTGCAGGGACTCTGAAGCCGAGGTGTGCATAGTTCATGCAATTAAATGGGTATTTCTCCTGCTTTTTGCAACATTTGGGATATTTCATCTCTGCTTTTGGGGTGTTTTTGGCTTTTTAAGTGACTTCCCAGAGGTCACTGCTGTATGCTGTGAATCTGCAGGAGTGTTCACATGTGGGAACACTTTGAAGTCTGCAGTCCATATTATTTGGGGGGATTTCATGTAATATAATTGTTAGCTATGTGCTTGTAATTCAGGACATCAAGGATTTCCAGCCCTTACTTTGATTGCATCGTGGTCCATCTGAGGCTTCATTCAGCAAAGTACCTAAGTGCATATGAACGCAGGGTCACTGGGCCAGGCTCAAAATCTTTTGAGACAAATTCAGTATTTCTAAGGAAAGAATGGAAATAATAGGTAAATAAACCCTTCTCTTTCCCACAAAAAAACTCACATCCATCCAAAAAAACTCGTATCACAAAATGTGTGGACCAGTCCTCTCGGCATGCATCTGCAAACTTAGCCAAGCTGAAGCCATGTTCTGGCCGCCCATCCTCTGGAATTACTAAACCTAAGCATGTTGGCACACTGAAAATCCTGGAAAAAAACCTCCTGATACTGGGGTCAACGCAGTTTGTGAAGATCTAAAAATCTTATCCTGTGCTGCTCTTTTACCAGTGATTTAATGAAAGTTTGATCTTGTTAGTAACAAGTGTAATTCCTGGGGGATGGGTAAACCCAAGCTAATATCTCGTGCTATATAGCCTTATATATAAAGCAAAGGAAAGGAGTGTCTCGGACAGCTGATCTAGGAGGAACTGCAGGAAGAGAAGAGCAGGAAAATCTCTAGCAATGATCCATTGTGCGTTTGGATTTAACACCGTTTAATGCCCCGGATTTGTGTCAATGTGGCAGACTGATCCAAGACTTTATTTATGGTTGTTACAGGGCTGAATTGTCTCATGAGTGTTGCTGTGAGTGAGATGTGTGAGGAGCAGTGGAAGATCCCCCAATTGCACTGTTTGGAGGTGGAGCTGGTTCTCAAGCACCAAGAGATGCGTCCTCAGGACTAACCTGAGCAATGCATCAAAGGGGCTTCTCATTTTGTTCAATATTCATGGTTTTCACCTTGCTCCATCGCTGACTTTCTGATCTTCCAAAAGCAGGATGGATGTATGGTGTATATTCCCAGCTTAGGGAAATCTGGTGAAGGGATGCAGGATATGTCGTACTTACAGTCTGCTGACTTGAAATTAGGAATTGTAGCTCCTGTTCGAGTTTCTGTAATGCTTCAGCTCAGAGGAGCAGCTTGCTAATAGCAGAGGCTGCTGGAATGGACTGTAGTGTGTTGGGTGAACAAGACCTGCAGTGCTTTTGGACTTGACTAGAGTTTCAGGTAAGAGCAGCTTCTGGGAAACGTACAAAAGCTGACCTGGGTGGGAGGCAGAATAGGGCTAAACCACAGGAAAATCTATTGTAAAGCTGGTGCCAAAGACGCAGATGTAAATGACTGTTGCTCTGGTGACTATTGCCAATCTAAAACCAAACACCTGTTTAAAGCTTATTTAAACCACGCATCCTTTCTCTGTAATATAGCCCAGTCCAAACTCATATCAATTCTTCTTTGGGGATGATGAAGCTGTGGAGGAGCCCTGGATAGTTTCAAAGTTGGGAAACGAAGCTAACAAAACCAACCCAACCCTACCACCAAACCACAAAGCCCTACAACATTCAAATCCTCACTTCATTGTTCTCCATGTGGAGCAGGTTTGGGTACCTTGGCCAAAGTGGGACCTTGGGCATGAAGCTGAGAGGTCATCTGGGCAACGGCAATAGCAGTTCCTGGCACTGACTCATTGACCCTTGCAGCTGGGCTGCCAGGAAGAAGGGAAGCCTCTCTTGGGGGCTGGAAGATGAATGTGTGGAGTACCCAGCTGGGCTCCCATCTCCCTCCTGCCCCAAAAGCCTTGAGCCCACAGAGCAGTTACGCTCTGCTCACTGCTTCCTCCCTTTCAAGAAGGCAGGACCTACTTGTATGCCTTCCTGCTCTGGAAAGCGATGGTTGACCATCCTGTTGTGCTTGTGGTTTCTCGTTCGTTTGTGGCTTTGATACTTCCATGTAATAAATGAGCAGAAATAATTTATATTCCAATTGCTAATAATTCATACAAATGCTGCCTCAATCCATGTGAGCCATGTCTGCTGCTTTGCAGCATCATCCTTACTGTCCTGATGGTGCTGGGTTGCCTGTCCAGTGCCAGCGGCACAATTAGATATGGTGTAAGGCTACATCAGGCCATATACTGGGGCTGAATTTCTGCAGTGAGGAAAAACCTGCATCCTCCTTCAAAAGATCAGCTGGGAGGTGAGTGCCTTTCAAAGTGATCTGTGGTCCCCAGTATTAATATATCTTCTCCTTTTTTGTCTTCACAGCCACCCAGATTGATCCCAGCGAACTACAGGAACTTTTTCAGGAGACTTCAGCCAATGTCTTCCGAATTAATTCCAATGGTGCGTATAATGAAAGGTCTCCTAGTCAATTGTGTGCTGTCCTGCTGATAACTCGTGTGCATATACGTGGTGTATGGCAGCTCCTGTTGTCAGGGAGCAAATATTAATACAGTTTTTTCTGCTGCTGCATCTCACAAGCACCAGCACATGTCCAATACACAGTTCTTTATAAGATGTAAAAATATTCCACCATATGTTCCATTAAATAGGCACAGATATATTCCAATCCTTGCTGAGACCATATCCTTTTCTATTTTTAATTGTGTCATCTGTTACAATAGGGAGTTAGAGCGCAGAAAGGTGGAACAAGCCAGACTCGTTTTCTAATGTGTTGCAGCACTACTGCATTCAGAGCCTGGCATATGAGCTTGCAAAACATCTATCTCCCTTATAAAAACACCAACACCAAAACTCTTCTGTTATTCTTCATTCTGTAAAATGAGCAGGGATGCTATTCCTGCTCATGTCTCCCTGGACCCTAGAGATACAGAGTGCTTCTCCCCTTTGGAGACATGCTCTGGCTCATCAGTTTTGTTGTGTTGGGCTGGAGGGATGTATTTTGCACACAGTTATAAACTAACATTGCAGAATGGTAGTTAATGTCATGGAGTCTCAGTTGTGAAATACACTAGTATCAGACAAAAATCTAAAATTATCAGGTGCTGATTTTACAGTGGTCCCTGAAATTGCTTCTGAATCACCTGGACAGCTTCTCTGTCTAGTCTCTTCTGTGTCTATGGAGACTGGCTGGGCGACAGAGGTGCCTGGCCTAGGTATAAAGAAAGGATCTTACTGCCTCCTTATTTCTGTAATTATTCCCCCACGTGTCCCAGGGCTAAGGCCTTGGTCCTTGTAGCAAGGAATCCTTGCTAGAAGAAGGATGGGAAGTAAAACTTCCAAAACATAGTTGTCTCTTCTTTAGAGAAACATAGTTGTCTCTTCTTTAGAGGAGTTGTGTATGGTCCATCTGCCAGGAAAATTCAAGCACCATTTCTGTGACTAGAATGGATTGGTAAGTTTGAGTTTACTTTCAGCTATCATCACCTTGAGCTCCGGACCTCCTGCAACATGGATGTACCTTTCCCCAAGAAGCACTGTGAGCCTCATTGCTGCTCTCTGCTATCCCAGAAGGTGAAGGCCTGAAAGCAATGTAGGCTCCATGAAGTTGTGCAACTGCCCAAGGAAAATAATTATTCACACTTTCCTTTGTGCCTTGAATTGGAATAACCCTATGCAACAGGACAGGATGAGTGCTGGCTGGCTATAAAGCTGTTTTGAAGAGAAGACCTGGGAGTACTGGTTAACCACAAGTTGAACATGAGTTAACAGAAATCATGTTCTTGTGTCTAATTACTTAAGAGGAGACTGTAAAGTAGGTGGAGCCATAACCTCTCCGATGTGCACAGTGGAAGGAGGAGAGGCAAAGGGCAAGTGAAACACAGGATATTCCAACTCAATGTGAGGAAAAAGGCTCTGCCCATCAGGGTGTTCAACCAGTGCAACAGGACCCCAGAAAGGCTGTGAGATCTCTATCTCTCAAGATACTCGGAGCTTTAGAAGACCCTCAACAACTTGCTGTTGAGTGGACCTTTTCTTAGCAGAAGGTTGGACTAGAGACCTCCAGAGATCCCCTCCAACCTGCATAAGTCTATGATTCTTCAGTATTTTGTCAGAACTTCAATTACTGCATATACAAGATGATTCTGAATGGGTCAAAAGCAAAATGGGAGATATGCAAACACAAAAAAATATTTATTGTTCATTATTTTTCAAAGGAGTTACTGATAGAGGCTTTAAAGTTGTTTAAAACACTTGTTATTCATAGTTTTTTGGCAAACTGCTTGGATATGACAAGTTCAACAGCTTTCTTCACAGGGCAGAATCTGAGAAATTCAGCCATTGAAAGTCATCTTTGGGTTGCCAGTGGTATTTGTCCACTGGGATACTGGAGATAGACTGGAGATACTGGTGGGATAGACATTGCTTGGGGTGAAGGACAAACATGCACTGCAGAAGGTGGAAAAAAATCATAGAATCATAGAATATTTGAAGTTGGAAGAGACCTCTGGAGGTCATCTTGTCCAACCCCTTTGCTTGTGCAAGCCCACCTAGAGCTGATTTTCCCAACACCAGGTCCAGATGGTGTTTGAATGTCTCCAGCGATGGAGGCTCCATGACCTGTCAAGGCAGCCTGTGCCAGTGCTTGGTCACCGTCACAGTAAAAATGTGTTTCCTGATCTTCATAGGGAACATCCCACATCTCAGTTTGTTCCTGTTGTCTCTGCTCCTGGCACTGGGCACCGCTGAAATGAGCCTGGCTCTGTTCTTATTGCACCCTCCCTTCAGGTATTAAATATCAGTAAGATCCCCATTCCACCTTGTCATTTCCAGGCTAAACGGTCCCAGCTGTCTCAGTCTCTCCTAATAGGAGAGATGTTCCAGACCCTTAATTTTCTATGTGGCCCTTTGCTGGACTCTTTCCAGTAAGTCCATGTCTCGCTTGTACAAAGGAGCCCAGAACTGGAAACTACTCCAGGTGTGACCTCACCAGTGCCAAGCAGATGGGAAGGATCGCTCCCCTAACGTGCTGGCAGTGCTTTGCCTAATGCAGCCCAGGGTACCATTCACCTTCTTTGCAGCAAGGGCGTATTGCTGGCTCATGTTTAACTAGGTGTCCACCAGGACCCACTTTTTTCTGGGCTTTTCCTTGAGAAAACTCCAGTGTGGTGACCTGAGCTTGGGGCCCCTGTGGCAGCTTGGACCTCCTAACTGTGATCCTTGGTAGTTGGATTACGGACGGGTGTATAACCACATTGTAACACACAGAAAGAAATACCTGGATTAGGTATCAACCTTGGTTGCTCCAGCACTAATACTTTTGACAATGGTAGTGATGAATGGTAGCGGCACTTCTGCTGCCAAACCAAGGGCTCAGTGTGACATTTTGCAACCTGCTTGTGACTCTGTGTCTGCTATTAAAATCCAAACTAGCCAGGTTAGGGCTGTCTTGATACATCTCTGTGCTGTAATAAACTCCTACTGTAGTGAAATTTATCTTGAGAAGACCTTAAGATGAGTGGTGCATCTTTTTTGAAGTGCCGTGGTCCAATTTCTATTTTTATTCATTGTTAGAATTGCATTAATCCATTCAATTAGGTTTTAAGCAATTTCAGGTGGTCTTTGTTTTTCTTCTGGAGATGACATAGAGTGCATGATGATGTGCTTTCTGTTAAGAGTTACCTGCACTGAGTGCTCTGTGAAGCAGGTAATGACAGTGCCTGTACTTAAAACTATTTTGAAAAATTGGAGAGGGTATAGAGAAGAGCTGCGACAACTGTTTGAAGCCTGCAAATCAGACTTTAAAATGTATGCCATCTGAACTTCTGTTTGAGACATCTAAGAGGACTTGATCATGGTGTGTAAGTACCTCTCTGGGAAGAAAGACGTCAAATAGATAGCATAGGGCTCATTAATCTAACATTCTCGCACATAACAAGATCAGGAGATAGGAGTCAAAGCTAGACAAATTCAATCTTTCTGTATGAGGATAACTAGCCATTAGAACTCTATATGGAGGGGATGTGATGGATTTGGCATTGCTTCGAACCTTTAAATCAAGATTCGAATGTCTTTTTATAAGATATACTTTAGTCCAGCTACACTCTACAGTCTTGATGTAGGATTGAAGGGACAAAATTTTATGGTAGGAAATCAGATTGGATAATCAGAATTGCTCTCTCTGGCCTTTAAAATCTATGAATCTATGAATTTATAATGCCTTTTAAAGTGCTTTTAGGTTGAAGAAATGCCCATAAGATACTCTACTGTTGTTGCTCTCTTCACCACCCATATTATTTTTCTGTCTGCTCAGGTCAGTTCCATTCAGTTTGTATGTGACTTCTTCGTAGCCTTTTCCCAAAAAGCGCATCTTTTCAGGAGAGGAATGCTGAGTGCAGTGCTAAGATTTGGAAGAGCTAATCCACATTAGGTAAATAATTTGGCACGGTTATAAAATGGGAAAGGATGCCCTTGATCCTTTATGCCCTATACAGCTATACTGTATGGTCTTTTCAGGAAATTCAGTAAGCCCTGTCTGAGAGCATGCAGCAAAAGTCAGTGTCGTTGTTTGTGTACCACCACGCGAGCGGCTGAGCAAGGAACGAGCAGCTGCATTGCAGATGCTCACCAGAGGTTGGTTTGTACTCCTCTTGCGCTGGGCATGATGCGTTGAATGATCTACAGGATTGCATAAATTAAATCACCACTCCCGTTTTCCTTCTTTTCTTGCCTTACTGCAGCCTTTTTGGGGTTCTCCAGGTTCCCCATGGTGTTTGGAGACCAAACCATGCACCTGGAATGCTCTTCTCCCTCTTGGGATGATGAAGATGTCACAAGCTCCCAGTGCTATTTGTGTGTTGTTTAGATTCCCAGAATACCAGAGTGTGGGCAACCTTGGCTGTATTTTTCCTGGTTTTGGGTAACTGTTAAGAACTATTTTTAATGAAACAAGTCAACTTTGTACTGGGATTGTAAAGCACTGGGGTTTTTGTTGGTTTGTTTTTTGTTTTTTTTTTAATTGAATAACACTACAGAAGTAATAATCACTGCACTCTTTGTCTGTCTTTGCTTTCCCTACTCTTTTTGCTGAAGTCTGAGCCTTTGGGGTGATTTAAATTCTTGGACAGTTCAGAACTTTCCTCCTGGCCAAGGGGGATCTTCGCAGCTCTGAGCTGATTTTGGCTGATCTCACGTATAAATATCTCCTGCTCCCTTTTTCTGCTGTGAAAATGAACGTCTTCATGTGTAGAATAAGAATCTTAGCCAGGACAGCTGGTTCTGTTTATGTGCTACTGGATCACTCTCCTGCCAGGTTGTGAGCTCACAGACTCCCCCACTCCCCCCTTCCCCTTTACAACAGTGTCAAGGGGTAGGGTGAGGTTTTTCCTCTTCTTTGCATCTGCCTTCTTTCTCTGATTCTTTGGGGACTGTCCCTGTTGAGTGTAGGGAAGGTTATCTGATAGTGCTTTGACTTAATGCAAGTTTTATGGAGTTTTTTGTTTAGCTGATTTTTTCTTTCAAGGAAAAAAAAAAACCAAAAAAAAACCAAACCCACAAAAAGAAGCTCAAATACTCTCTGAATTTGTCTTATTGATGCCTTTTTTCCTACTTATTTTTATCAAGGTTTTGCATTTTTTCCAGTGTACAGCTTTTAGCTGCCTCTCGGTATATGCCTTATAAATAAGTGAAATAACCCTCGTAAAAGGGGTCGGTTTGGTGCATCTTGTCTACAGGGCTGATCAGTGGAGGATATACTGGAGGAATCAGGCCTGTTTTGGCCAGATGGAGAATCTGAGTGCTCTAATGGGCCTCTTCCCTCTCTAATTCCTGTTACTTGCTCATTAATGGCTCCCTGTGACTGGTTGGTGCCATGCGCAGTCCCATTACCTTGATCTGAGAGGCTGAGCAAAGGATTTTTCAGCATCCCCCAGGTGTGATAACATCTCCGTTGCCATCTGAGGATGGTTTCTTATCCCCCATTGATTTTAGGGATTGTGATGGCATAGACAAATGGAGCCAAACTCTCAGTTTACGTAAATCATTGCAGCTGCAACAGCAGTGAGCTCTTCTGAGTGCCGTAGCCCGGAGGACTAGCGCATGCCTTATAAAATTCAGCGTACAAGGCTTTTAAAGCGAGATGTCAGTTACACCACTGGCTTCACAGCATCTCTCCAGCACAGATTGACATGGTGCTTCTTTGGTAGAGTTACTGCTGGCGTGGTCAGAACTGGTAAATTTTGGGGGGATTTTCTTCATTGAGCACAGGAATGACACAGATTTTGATAGAGCGATTCTTGGTCAAAGCAAGTTAGATTTACCCCAAAACAGCTCAGTCTCCCTAAGAACCAGTAGACTCAAGCTGGAGTCTCAGTCCTGCTATTTCCCAGGTAGAAGCGATATCATGTGCCTACCTGTGGCTGTTCCAGAGTGCGTACCTTGTCCTTTTGGGATAACTGACCTTTATGTAAGTATGTAAATACTATGCTCACATTATAATATTAGATCAGATTTTAGGATAGGGACTTGCATCTCCGTCATTTTGTCACCTGACTGACAAGCACTTACCTCTTCTTTTGCATTCCTGTCTTGGATTCTTTTGCCTGCATTTCTCTTTTCCAAAATATTTAAGAAATGTGAAAGCTCTTGGATTTGCCTCAGTGTAAAATGGTGTGTGTGTGAAGTCTGGAACACCTCTGTGCAATAAGAAAGCGGCTTCCTACTCTGATCTTCTCCAAAGTAGGCAATAGCAAAGGTCTGTACTGTTTTTGCAAAGAACTGCTTGCATATCAGATCTGTCTTCCATTGACCTCATCTTCATTTGTAGGAAGACACTGGCAGAGTAGCTTTCACTTTGAGTTGCCCTGATGTTGCAGCTCAGCTTAGAAAGGTGCCTGGATGCTGTAGTTGCAGTTTTCCCTTCTGGAGTTGCACACGTCTTAACACATTCTTAGAAATTCAATGGCTGCACAAGTGCTTCCTCTACCTTGACTTGATATCTGTTCTCCAAGGACCACACTCTACTTTGTTCCGAAGGGTTGATGGGCCCAGAGATATTTTTAGATGATGCTGCACTGGGTCTGGCTGAGTCCCACGGCAGCCCTCACGGTGCTGTGCTTGTACCGGGAGCTAGGAAGGTGGTGATAACGCACCGGGGGGTTGGCTGCTGCTGAGCAGCGCTGCACAGCATCCAGGCTGGCTCTCCAGCATTCCCCCCGCCTCACCAGTAGGCTGGGGGTGGGCGAGACCCTGAGAGGGGATATAGCCAGGACAGCTGGCCCAAAGTGACCGATGGGATGTTCCATGCCATAGGATGTCTGCTCAGATATAAAAGATGAGAAAAAGGAGGAAGAAAGGGCATTCATTATTTACGATGTTTGTCTTCAGGAGCAACCACTACACGTATCAAAGCCCTGCTTCCTAGGAAGTGGCCCAACATCATCTGCTGATGGGAAGTAGAGAATAACTTCTTTTGTTTTCCTTTGCTTCCTTGTGCACAACTTTTGCTCTTGCTTTATTCTATTGCTTCATTAAACCACCTTTGTCTTGACCCACAAGGTGGGGTTTTTTCCATCTTACTTTCTCCCTTCCTCTTCTGCTGAGGAGGGGAGTGATAGAGTGACTTGGTGGGCACCTCGTGTCCAGCCAAGGTCAACCCACCACGGATGCAAAATATTGTCTTTGAAAGGGACAATATATAGATTGCATGGGAGATTGATTTCTTAAGACCAGGGAGGAGGGAAGAAAGGGAAATATAATATCTGTGAGATCTAAGTTTATTCTTTAAAACATTGTGTATCCAGCAAAGGATAATAATTATTAGCTCAGTTGTAGACAATTCCTTGAGGCTTTATCTAACTGAATTGCCAAATTCTACACTAAAATCTGTTACTGCGATCTAGCAAGTAGGGTGAAAATATATAGTGGTATCTAAGCTTGTTTTGAATATTCATGTTGTTCAGGCACATTAGTTAGTTTTTATACTGTTTAGTGACTTTTAGTGTCAACCCAATGAAGCCCAAAAGAGAAAAAGGGATTTTGTCTGCCAGATGAAGTATAATTCTATGACTTCTTCAAAGTTGCAGGCCAAGTCCAAGTCTGCACAGTCATTAAAACAGAGGATTTCTTAAATTTCTATGGAAATAATTGAGCCATGTTTCTAATCTGTTCTTTTTTCCTTCCTGAAATACTGAAGCGTGACTGATAAGGAGTTATGAGTTTTTGCAACTGGAATCGTCCTGAGAAAATCCCACATGTAAATATCAAGAATGTCATTTATTTAGCATCCTTCATTGTGGAAGATCCTGAAGTGCTTTGCATACTTGATATGCAAAGTCTAAAAGTAGTGACCTGCTGTTAATATGAGAGTGAATTTGAGATAGTGAATGTGTAAGGGTGTAAAAATGCAACAGTACTAGATTTCAGCTACTTTTTTATACACAAACATATATTTCTTAAATCTGAAGTCACTGTGTATTGCAAAACATACCATTCTTCCAGCTTCAAGCTGCTCTTAGGGTAGAGTATTCTCCTCTCCTGATGGAAAAGCCCAAGAAGCTCTCTAGCTTAAACACAGGAGGTGATCACAGTGAAGCACTCCATTTTATCTGAGCCAAAACATAGAAAAGATTTTGAGTGTTGAAGTCTTGAATAATGAGATAGAAGACATCAGAATGGACAACAGTGTTCTGCCTCTTAATCGCCTTTCAGAGGAATTAATCATTATTATGCAATTTCTTGCCTCTTCATTTAGGGCACATTTCCAGCTGGAGGTGCTCCATACACAGTTCTCTGGGGCAGTGTACCTCCTGAGGGGTGTACCCCCTGAGGATGATAAGCAGCGGCTTCCCACTCCCAAGAGTGCTCCCCCAGTCTCCTGGTAGAAAGCACAATTCCAGCCCTGGGAATTCCATGCCATTGCTGTAACATGAAGAGTTAGAAAGTTTGAGACTGGAGGAGTCAGAGATCTGTGCCAGGTCCATGGGACAGAGTTTTTCTTGCTGTTAAAAGAAGTCATACCCCATCATGTCATAGTACATGATACATGGCTTCACCATTTATGCATCCAAGGAACCCAGTTTATCCATTTTGGGGTAACAGCTATTGCTAGATGTTCTCCCCTTTGTCTCCTGTGTCCCTTGTCCAAACACTACTTCACTGTATTGTTTAAAAAATAAAATTAAAAGACAAACGAATAAAAATCCAATATTTTTTCACTGTAGAACTGTACTAATTCCTTATGGTTTTATTCTCTGCTGTTGACAGTGACTGCTTTGGAAAGAAGCCTCCGATCTTTGGGGACCTCAAAAGATACTCAAGAGCTGCAGGATGGACTGTGAGTTTGTTTTGAAGTGCTGCAGATCTTGCTTTCTCTCAGCCTTTTCTTTTTCCTCACCTATCCTCACCCTTTCTTCTGTCTTGTTTTTATAGCTGGACACTTTTTTGTCAGGCTTACTTAGTTTTGGTTTTTTTTTTTCCTTTCTGTTGGTGATTAATGATGGTAGGATGTGTATTGATCATATAAAGCTTTGCTTGTGCTGGTTTCAGGTGGCAGAGAATGGTAGGTAGATAACAGAAAATGATGGGCCACAGTAAAAATGGCTTTTCTGTGGCTGTGTATGTGTTGTTATTTTTTGTTGTTTGTTGTTTTTTTAATTTAGTTTTATTTATTTTTAATGTGTAGCCAGTGTAGGATGCTACACTGGTCTCGGCTGAGATTAGACTTAATTTTATTAATATATTATTAATAATAGTATGGGGCTGTGGTTTGGATTTGTGCTGGAAACAGTGCTGACAACACAGGGATGTCTGGTTCCTGCTGAGCAGCGCTCACACAGAGCCAAGGGCTTTGCTGCTCCTCACCCCACCCACCAGCCAGCAGGCTGGGGGGGCACAAGGAGCTGGGAGGGGACACAGCCGGGACAGCTGACCCCAGCTGACCCCAGGGGTATTCCAGGCTGTATGACAACATGCTCAGCACATACAGCTGGGGGAAGAAGGAGGAGGGGGGGAGGGAACAATCAGTATGATGATGTTTGCCTTTCCAAGTCACCCTTATGTGTGATGGAGCCCGGCTGCCCTGGGGATGGCTGAGCACCTGCCTGCCCATGGGAGGTGGTGAATGAATCCCTTGCTCTGCTTTGCTTGTGTGTGTGGCTTTTGCTTTACCTGTCTTTATCTCAATCCAGGAGTTTTCTCACTTTTACCTTCCTGAATCTCTCCCCCATCCCACCGAGGGAGGTAGGTTAGGGTAAAATGAGCATGAGGCTGCTGGGAATTAGTTAAACACCACAGATGCTTGTGTAGCTTTTTCCTTCTCACCACTGCTCCCCACTTTGCCAAAACGCATGGACCCAAGAGAAGGAGAATAAAAAAAGGAAAGGGCAAGAAGATATTTTATAGAAGAAGTATGTTGTGGTGTTGAAACGTGCGTCACGTGGCACAACACTAAGAAAATGGAAACTTCAGTTTCACTTGCAATAGTTACAGTTCATTACACACTCTTCTATATATGTGTATACACAAACACGTGCAGTTAGTTTTCATTGTATGCATGCTAATTAAAGAATTAAAATGGCTTTTCCAAATGTAGCACAATTTATTAAAGCTGCTTCCCTTAATGCATCTTGCATGCTAAAACCAAGTACTTGGAATGTGGCTCTGATTTTGCGAATATGACTGTAGTTCCTGCTGCGATTGGGCTGTGAACAAAGGGGAGAATTTGATTTCTATTTTGTTATATTGGCTTTATACATTATAATTTGCCTGATGGACTTGACTGACCTTCTCAAAGCAATATAAACTCTCAGACTGGTTTGCAGTCTCTATCCCCTTTCCGATTCATTGCCTTCATCAGTGAATTGGATCTGCCCTAATTCACATACACTCTGGTTTGCAAACTTGGGGGTTAAAAATAGTAATAGTAATAATAGTCAGAAGACTTGGAACTAAATTTAAGAGATTGGAGAGAATGTAAGAGTAAAAACTCAGTCTGTGGAGACTGATGTAATCATGAAAGATGTTTACATGTACAAAACTATTTGGACCATAAACCACTTTAATAAGTGATGGAGATCCTTAACCCAGGAAAGCCTTTGTCATTCAGAGCAGCGATTGTGCTTGCACTTATAAACTATTATTTTTTTGTAATTTAATAATCAATTCCTTGACTCTTTGGAGCACTTCAAAAACATGGCTACATGATTTTCTTCTTTCTTGAGCAGTTACATAAATAGATGCATAATGCACTAATTGCAGTAATTATTTTTCATCTCAGAATTATCATTAATTGTCCAGATAGCTAAATGCAGCTTATTTTAATTTTAACTGTGCTTCCCTGCCCCTGTCATCGACCCCAGAATTCCTCCAGCTGTCTCCTTCCACCCTCCTGGTTCCTCCCCTCTCCCTGTGCTGTAGCAGGAGGTCTCTCCTGATTTCTCCCTTTTGGCTTGTTGAATCTCTGGACCAAACAGCTCCAGGGTGCCAACCCAGGGAGGACCAGCAGTTGTCTGCCCCTCAGTCCTCCAGTTTTTTCATCCTGTCTTAACACTGATGTGTCCTTTGTGTTGCCCCTATTTAGTCACCAGATGCATGCAGGCAGCCTTGAATGCTCTACAAGCATCTCTGCCTGTCTCTCATGAGAGCTGCACCAGCGAAAAGCAGCATGCCATGAATCACAAGACCTGGCAGTGCTGCATATATCTCTATGTTCAGGAGCAAGCAGAGGGTCAGCTCTTCAGGTGAGACCTTTAGGGCAGCATTTTCTGCTTCCCCGGCTGTAAATCATGGCTTAATCTTCCTTCTTTGCCACTTGACCCCTTTCCTTCAAAGGTTGATTCATGTTTCTCCTTGAATATCCTCTAACTTGGGAGATGGTTGGGGAACAATGAGGGGAACGTTTGATAGGTTTATAGCCTTGGCTATTAGGAAAACAATAGTGTCTGTGAGTATCTAAATAGTAAAAATGCCACGCTTTCTACTTTCATGCTAACTAGGTGACTAAGGCTCTGCCTAAAATGAGATGGTTAGGGAGGCGGGGGGAGGCAGAGTTTGTGACTAGGGATTCTTGGTGAATAGTGGTCCTGCCGCATGGGACATTTGGCTACCATAGTCCGTATACTGCAAAAGTATTGGCTTACCTAGCTTCAGGGTCCTGCTAAACCAGAAGAAAATAGAATTGCCTGACTCCTTTTCAAATTCATGCAGACTTTCTGCCTCTTATGCACAGGATGTATAAAGGCATCAGATGAAGGCAAGCTTCTTACTGTCAAATTGGGCCTTTCCCATTTCTGAAATGGTTTATCTCCCTTTGATAGCTGAGTCATTTAGAATAAGGACTGTATCTGTGGCAAGTGAATTTGGGAGATTTCATCCCAAATGGAGTGCTAGCTCTAGTCAGCCAAGCAGTCTTGGTTGCTGCTGTGTGAGTAGGGTATATATGAGACCCAACAGTGAATAATCTTGGTCAAGTCTCTTCCCAGAGCCAGCACAAATATTTGTGTGCTATGCACTTGGAGCTGGAATTCCTGGCAAGGGAAACATAAATGCTCGTAAGAAGCTCTGCATGGAGTTGGTGGAATGCACCTGACCCTGGATTAACTGGGAAGGAAATGGGAGCAAAAGAAAAAAAGGGGCATGTAGCTAGGGTGAATAGCTAGGGCCAGCAGGCAATGCTGACAGCTTTCTCCACTGATGTTTGCCTACAAAGAGCTTGTTAAGTACTGATATGTTGCAGGAAAAATCAACTGGTTTTTTTTTTTGTTTTTTTTTTTTTTTTCTCCTCCTGACCTTTGGTTTAATAATCTAAGCTCCCAAGGCATTTATCTGCCTCCTTAGCCAGAGGGTGTGGGATGAGGGAGTTCTCCAACATTAGGCACTGAAGGAAACTAGCTTTTAATTTAGGTAAATAAAATTAAACGCTCAGATAAAGTGCTGTCTGCAAAAGGCAGTGAAAACTAGCCTCTGCTCTTGGGATTGGGTATGTCTGCTTAGTCTTCCAACACCCTCAAGAAAGAGCCTGGAATTGAAAGCATCCCTGTAACCTTGGCAATGCTCTCTGAGAAGTGTGGTGTGCTCCCCTGTATCAGTCTTGCTTATGTTTTGTTCATTACTGACCAAGCACACCAGGGGTGAAGCATGGCTTTGCCCAGCAACAGACAGAGGCTTGGGTCCAGAGGTATCCCCTATAAAATGTTGCTATGAGGATAAGGCTTACCTGTGTGACACCAGATTATTTTTCTTTTTACTGAGAACAGAATTTGATTTAACAAATGTAAACCCAGCAATTTTTTAGGGGTGGGGTGGGATGAGGGAATCTTGCATTTCTTAACAACCTGACACAGTCCTGTTGTGACTGGGTCACAAGTGGTGTTCCCCAGGGCTCAGAATTGGGGCCAGTCCTGTTTAATATCTTCATCGATTATCTGTATGACAGGGTTGAGTGCACCCTCTGTACGTTTGCAGACAACACCAGGCTGGGCAGGGATGTTGATCGGCTTGAGGGAAAGGACGGCTCCGCAGGGGTATCTGACAGGCTGGACTGATGGGCTGGGGCCAGTTGTGTGAGGTTCAACACGGCTCAGTGCTGGGTCCCACACTTGGGTCACACCAACCCCACTCAACACTACAGGCTGGGGGCAGAGCAGCTGGGAAGCTGCCTGGTGGAAAAGCACTTGTGTGTGCTGGTCAACAGCCGGCTGACCATTGAGCCAGCAGTGGGCCCAGGTGGCCAAGAAGGCCAACAGCACCCTGGCTTGTATCAGAAACAGTGTGGCCAGCAGGACCAGGGCAGTGATCGTCCCCCTGTGCTCAGCACTGGTGAGGCTGCACCTCGAACCCTGTGTTCAGTTTGGGCCCCTCACTGCAAGAAAGGCATTGAGGTGCTGGAGCGTGTCCAGAGATGGGCAACGGAGCTGGGGAAGGGTCTGGGGCACAAGTCTTATGGGGAGCGGCTGAGGGACCTGGGGTTGTTTAGCCTGGAGAAAAGGAGGCTCAGGTGGGACCTTCTCACTCTCTACACCAGCGGACCTCAAACTGTTTAACCAGGGGGCCGGCGTGTGGATGCAGTGGCAGGCAGCCATCTGCGGCTGCTTGGTTTCCGCCCCCAGCCCCGGCGGGGGGGGGGGCAGGGGGGTCTGTAAATACCGGGGGCCGGATTGAGGACCCTGGGGGGCTGTATCCGGCCTGTGGGCTGTAGTTTGAAGACCCCTGCTCTACAGCTGCCAGCAAGTAGTTTGTAAATACAGGTAGATGTCACTCTTTTTTCCCAAGTTAGAGGTGATGGGACAAGAGGAAATGGCCTTAAGTTGTGCCAGGTGAGTATTAGATTGGATATTAGGAAAAAAATTCTTTCCTGTAAGGGTTATAAAGCACTGGAACAGGCTGCCCAGGGAGGTGGTGGAATCACCATCCCTGGAAGCGTTCATAAAGTGTGTAGATGTGGTGGTTAGAGGTACAATTTAGTCATGCACTTAGCAGTTCTGGGTTAACAGTTGGACTTGATGATCTTAAAGTTCTTTTCAAGGTAAACGATTCTAGGAAAAGAAAAGTGGTCATGCAGGTTGCAAGTATCATTTGATGGCTATGCTGAAACCATGTGACTGAGGTTTTAGTGGCATGAAGGGTCCTTGATGCCCTTTCTGTGGAGGCTGGTTGACCACAGCAGCCATCAGTGCTCCTCAAACCAGGCTTCCTGCATTGCTCTCCTCAGGAAGGAGTACATCTCCTTATTGGACATTTGACCTTAGCTCATTGCATGTGCAAGGGCAAGAAAAATATTGCACTGAGTTATGGTCATTGCATACTACCCAATTTTAAGTGTGTCTGGGGTATAGCCCATGAGTTTTCACTCCCTGACTTTTTTGGATACTTTACCAGCCACTAGCAGAAGAATTAGCCTGTTTAAGGAGGAGCTGTAAGAAGGATATTTTAAGAGCTTTTAATACTGATGAGATTTTTGAGTGCATCCATACAGCAAAATGCGTTGATTTCTCCTGATTTGAGGAAAAGTCCAAATTTTAGCTTCCACATCCCTCTTCCGTTTGCATTAATTATTTTATTTAAACTGTGCTTATTGAAATACATAGGGCTTTTTTCTGCAACTGAGAGAGGGCTGAGCTCTACTTTTGCATGGTGTGAGAAAATAAACCTGTTTTTCTGATTGAAATGGTACAGCTATCCTGGGTAAGATGGTGCATGGCAGAGAATTCATATGGCTACAGCCCGAGTGTCCCATCTCAGTGGTATTAGTGAATATACACCCACAAAGTGCTCACTATCTGCAGAGCACTGGCAAAGCGCATGCTTTTTGATGTCTAGTCTTTCATGATGTGATTAGGGCTGTGCTGCAGAAGTGGTTATGATTCAGGACTGCAAAGGAGTTTCAAAGTATTTTACAAATTGAATGTTCAGTTTGAGATCTGAGCTGCTTTGGGGTGAGGCAAAGGCAATGATTCTGGAAGTGGCCAAAAGTGCAGCTTTTGGATTGCTACTCGTACCTGCCCTTGGGCCAAACATTAATCTCACAGGGCACTTGTATTCCCTGGCACACAAGTTATGCCAAAACGCATATGTAGTTGGCCATATTCTTTGCTGGGATTAGAGGGAACTCCATCTTCCTCACCCTTCCCAGGCAATTTGCCACAACAGCAGGGGGTGGGGGTGAGTGGTGGGTGAAGAGTAAAAACACTTCATTAGTTTGCTTTGCCACCACACAACCCTGAAATCAAGTGATACCTGTGGTGAAGCACTTCCAGCGTGACCTATGCAGGGTTCACCATTTGGGGTGCTCTTGCAGAGAAGCATCCTTATCCAGACTTGAAGCCTCTATGAACAGTGAGAGTCAAATATAGAATGGCAGTGAGCTGGTCAGTGCACTCGGGGTCGGTCTGAGGTGGTTTGCTGGACTTGTAGAAGCACTGTTGAAACGTTATCTTTAAGTTTATGATGGATTGGACCCCAGGTATGGCACTTGCTTGACACAGGTTGTTCAAATCGCCTTCTTATGGATTAGACACCGAAAGGTAGGCATCTATGTGAGCTCGGTCTACGGTGTCTGCCAAGCTTCAGCTCATCCTGATAAGATAGGTGACTCTTGAGGCTATTGAGATGCCCCAGAGTCTCTGAGACATGTAGGAGGGCTGGAAGTTTTGGCACAGGACTGTGAATTCAGTTCATTCACTACTGAAATAACAACATTAGGCATGGTGACATGCTAGGACAGCTCAAGTGGCACTAGGTGCCCCCCTGAATCAAATGAGAGAATTACTACTGATAGTTTACCTTCAGGGTGAATGATTAAGACGGCTCAGTTTGTTCCCACCCAACAAATATTTCACAAAGCAGCAGAGTGACCCTAGGCTTTTTTGTGAGTTGTAGGGTTGCTTGTAACTTAGCAGGACTGAAATGATTTTTGGACATACCCTGTTTCATCTGTGTATGGTCAAGAGAGGCTGAATGGTGTCCTCATGGCTAGGAGCCTCACCGACCTCCTGGGGTGGCAGATGAATCTGTGCCCCTCAGCTTTTCTGAGCTGACATCAACCAGTAAAGACTTCTTGCTTGTTCATTTTATCATTTATGGGTATTGTTTCCTTTTTTCTTCACTATCTTACCTTTACATTTGATAAGTTGGAGGTATAGCTTAATTTTTTTCCATTTTTTTTATTTTTAAAGCTTCTGTTAAAAAGGTTTTAATTCCTGTGGAATGCAGATTCATTTAAAGCAGAAAGATATTTTAAAGTTGTAATTTACTGAAAGAAGATTTTTTTTAAAGTAATTCAGACAGAAGCTTTTAACTGTCAGCATGTTTAATTAAGGGTAGGATTTAATAATATTTTATATGATTTTGTTATACTGCTTGTATAAGCTTTAAAAATAAAAAATAAAAAAATCCATAAATATTTTGAAATGTCGTTTTGATTCCCTTAATATGTTAAACCTTCAAAGTAATACCTTCCCTGTTCAACTCAAAGCGGTCGGATTAACTTTATCTATACTCCATTTATCGCTGCTGGCATCAATTTCTGACATGAAAAACCTTCTAGGTTTGGCAGTAAAAATGGGTTGCCAGATTGCAACATTTGCATTTAACTGTATAATACACTTGCTGCATTAATAGCTGTATTTATGTGACAGATCTCACCCTTAAGAATCCCAGAGCTCCAGCTAAATGGCATCTCTGTGATAAATTACAAAAGCTGGTGATGAGCCACAGAAATCTCCAATGATGATAAATTCATCTGCTTTTGACCACCTTCCCTGCTTAGAGAGGTCCTTGGAGTATCTGTTCACATGCCTGAACAGTTTCTAATGGTCACTACAAATCAATCTGTCAGAGAAGTTTTTCTTTTCAGTGTTTTCCTCCCAGATTGCCCTTGCCAGATGTCTGAGGTGGCCAGAAACCTTGGCCAAAGCAATAGCATCTCCCCCCATCAAGGCAGCCTTTGGAAGCAGGCTGTGAATTTTAAGCCATGAAGCGATGGAGCAATTGTGGCAAGTGATGGATGCTCCAGGAGATGCAAGATGGGGACAAAGAAAGATGGCACCTGTGGGATAACCAAGTATCTCCCTTTTCCTTTGGAAGATTTCTCAATGCCGCTGCTTTTTATTTCATTTTTTTCATGCTTTCATGTCTTGGATTGCAGTTTCTGATCACTCCTTGGTGTCTCAGTGAGTCAAGGAAACAAGACCATGGCATCCCACTCAGTGCTGGTGTCTCTTCAGGTGAAAACTGCGTTGCATGGGAGCCCCAGCCTTCCCACATGTTCTTGTTCCCATCTCCACTTTGCAGATTTGCCCATCAGATTTAGGTCGGGCTGGCTAAACGCTATGGCTGTAACATCTTAAGGGGAAGTGAGGAACAGAAGTTGGTTTCCACAGGGTGAGCCCAGGTCTGCACATTCACTCCAAGGAAGCAGGCTCTGCAGTATCATTCTGCAGTCTTTCCGCCCATTCAGAGCACAGATCTGGATAAACAGAGAGATGACTCTTTTCTTCTGCCAGTGACTAGATATTGTATAAATAAGCCTTCTCCCCACCTCACGCACCCCTTCTGGTTTGGTGCCTCAGGTGAAAAGTGTACGCTCCCATTTTGGAAGCCAACTGCCGCCTCGAGCAAGCGCTCTATTTGTAGCGAGAAAAAATGACACTACCAGAAGTGTAGCCACATATTGCTGTGTGTAAAAATACTGCCATGCTTGGTCTTTTCATACATTTATTCTAAGATATTTATCTTGGAAATGCTGAACTCACGCTGATGTTATTTTATTTTTTGTTTTGTGGGTGACAGCAGGAGGAATAAATTAATAGAATAAGCTACTTCCTTTTCATCTCTTGGACCACCATTATAACAGCAATACTTTTGTTAATTTTTCAGAAGCTTTTCTGAGCTTAATAGCTGAAAAATATGAAGATCTCCCTCCCCCCCCCCCCCCCCCCCTTTTATTAGCCAAAATACCAGCTTTTTAATTGGGGGTTTACTTCTTTTGCCATTCTCGTGTGTTAGAAATGAAATGTGGAGTGGAATTGTACTAGGTTAAAGATTGGCATTTTGAGTTAACAGAGCAAATTTCATCCTCCCTCACCTCAGAAATCAAACTAACTTCAAATATTTTGCCTCTTTTCTCCCACAGAGTTAGAGATAGTGAAAGATGAGTTCACATTCTGTTAGCATAGCCTGCAGAGGGCAAATTTTTTTTTTTTTTTTTTTTTTTTCATTTCTGTTGAAATATCCATGGGCAGGAAGTTTATCTAATGACTCAAGATCCTGATTGGAGTGACTTGCCTCTGGATTTGTACATACAAGCTTTGTAAACTTTTCTAGACCAAAGCAAAATTCCTGGAGGGGGGACAGGATGGCTACGTGTTTATGCTAAGTTTTTATGCCCACAGTTAGACATTCAGTGATGCAGAGCCTATTGATTGACTGGAGGGACCTGTGGGATGAAGTTTGTTTAATAATTCATGTTTGCAGCCATGGAGTGCACCGTTGTCAGGGCTGAGCATCCATTCTGCCATGGAGTCCTTCAGGGATCTGACACACTGATCCAAACATGCTAATGCTTATTGGAATACTTCTATTGGCTTTGTGTAAGGTCTCATTTATTCTGTGAGTCTTACACTGGCCATAAAGCCAGGAGCAGCGGTCCCATCAACGAGAATGATGTTTGTTGTGATCTGTGGCTTCAGCTGATCCATTCGGTCACATTTCTGCAGGCTATCTGTTGAAGCAATTACCGTCCTCTGGAAGATTTGCTGGGTTTGAGGGGGGGGGGGGAAGAAAGAAAATAATAGAGTCTAATCTCAGAGAAGAGTATGAGGATCTGCCAAGCTGTTGCTTGCTGGAGAAGTTGCTCTGGATTGCTAGTATCACGGCATTTGTTCATTGCAGCGCTCTAATGGGTGATTCCTTTCATACCGTGCTCAATCAGGAGCATAATAAACCCTCTGCACAGAGACAACCATCCATCTTCCCATTGCAGGTGGTATCACCAGGGGTTAATCAAATCCTTGGGTGGTTTGTGTGGACATTGGATGTTTTAACTGAGTAAGGAGATGGTTTGGGGCAAGTAACACTTCCACAGAGCAGTAATGGGACATCAAAATGAAGTCTCTCAGGGGATTGGGAATAAGCCCCTTTCCCTACCTTGTTTGAAGTAGAACTGGGTAAGCCAGATGAGGATGCTTTTTGGGAAGATGTATTTGAAGAAGAGAATTGAGTAGTGCCGCATGAAAATTACAAAGAAAAGAAAAGAGAAGCCAAGGAATGATAATTTTAATACACCATTGACTGGTTGTTACTAATATCTCAGCATTTGGAATTTAGCATGTAACTTGGCAGATTTATTGCAGAAAATGCCTGTGATTAGCCGTGGGTCCATGACCTCCTCTTGAATAACAAAGCTGAAGGTCAAGTGTTCAACAAACATATGTGTTTTATTTTGAAGAAAGTAAAACCTCAAGGGGTTTATATGTGTTTACCAGGACATTTTATATTGCTGTCTCCTTACTTGCTCTTTCTGTTCACAAAACACAGATGCAATTTGTACATGGAGAGCTTGCCTGTTCGCATCTTGTGATCTTCATGCATTCAGTCTTGCAGAATAATGAACAAGTAATGTCATATTTCTTTCCAAGATCGTAATGTCAGAAAATGGTGGTTTTCTTTATAGATTTAAGATAATGAGGGGGAAAAAAGTATTAGTTCCCTAGTACACGTCCTTAGGGGTTAAAGTAGCTGAGGAAGAATTTTCATCCTCCTTTAAAAGTTATTCTATTAATATTAATATAAAGTAAGTCAGTCCAGAAGGTCAGGGCTGTACACATGACACCCTGCACTTTGCAATAGTAAACAGTTCAATAAAATTTGAATGTTTGAGTATCACAAGTGCTGGTGCCACTTGGTCCCATGGCAACAACCATGTTACAAAAGGTGCAGATGAAGAAAGCAAACTTGTTGGAGCACTTGAAATGCAGAGCATTGAACAAGTGTTGTGTTTCAACTGTATTTCTCCTTCTCTTTCTCTTAAGCTGCAAGAAACAGTAACCCTGTGCTCCAAAGCCTTGTGTAACACCTTTTTAGATGGTGTTAAAAAAAATGAAGAAATTTGTGGCCTTGAGGGGAAGTGATTGTGGCTGGAGTCGTCTTGCTGCTTGGAGGTGAAACCTGGAGTGGAGGAGGAATACAAACATGGCAGGAGAAGGAGCCACAGCTTTTGTTTCTGGTGCTGACTCCCAAGAGGTGCAAACTGAAAAATCCTGGGTATGACCAAAATTAGCATGTACCTGATCTATGCTGTCTAGGAGCTGTCAAGCTCTGCCTTTGAGCCAAAATGCTACTTCTAGATGCCTTTTTGGTCACAGCCTTATGCAGGACCAGCGGGAGCTGACTGAGATGACTAAGCAAAGATGTTAAAGGAAAGAGGCAATACAAGCTGACATAAGTTTGATCAAAACAAATGCTGCTGCCTGTGGGATGGGGGGAAGTAAATTAGTACCATTCATTCAGGTGAACCTGTCCCTGGTGGAAGGAAGGAGATGAGAGCAGAAAGGCAGCCTTACATTGCAGATGCATATGCAGGTTCCACACCTTGAACACTGTGTTTTGGGCCCCTCACTACAAGAAAGACATTGAGGTGCTGGAGCGTGTCCAGAGAAGGGTAACAGAGCTGGTGAGGGGTCTAGAAAATAAGTCCTGTGAGGAGCGGCTGAGGGTCCTGGGGTTGTTCAGCCTGGAGACAAGGAGGCTCAGGGGAGACACATTATCACTTTCTACAGCTGCCTGAAAGGCAGTTTTGGTGAGGTGAATTGTTGGTCTTTTCTCCCAAGTAATAAGTGGTAGGACAAAAGGAAATGTCTTGAAGTTGCACCAGGGGAGGTTTAGATTGGATGTTAGGAAAGCATTGTTCACTGAAAGGGTTGTAAAGTGCTGAAACAGGATAGTGGTTGAGTGACCATCCCTGGAGGTATCTAAAGACATGTACACATGGCGCTCGGCGACATGGTTCAGTGGTGGACTTGGCAGTGCTGGGTTAACAATTAGACCTGATGATCTGAAAGGTCTTTTCTAACCTGTATGATTCTATGGCAGCGCAAAGGCAGCTGGACCAGGACAAGTTGGGCTTGTGTTGGCAGAGAGTGGTGCTGACATGGTTTGGGTGCTGTTAAAACTACTGTCTGCAGATGGACTCCTAAGAACTGAAAGAAATTTGTGAAATCCGTACTGTGAGGGCTTCCTGCTTATGTGCAGGATTGCACTGGTTTTCCCGTGTGAAGCTTTAAGCGCACTTGTTTCCTTTCACTAGAATCATCCACTCGCAAAGTCCAGCGCCTGGCATTTCTGTTGCGTGTTTATGGGAACGCACGTATTTGCAGTCACGTTACGGTACGACCAGGTTAGAGAGAAAACCATCCGAGATGGTTCAACTGGCGTGGATGGATCATTTCTGTATGTAGACCATTTAACCATCTGAGCCAGCAGATTGCAAATGGGATTTAATATGGGTTAGTATTAGCTGATGAAATGTTTGAGAAGGTGGGCAAAACAGCAGTGTTATTTGCCAAAAAGCAGGTTACAGCAGCAAGTTGACAGGAGATTTAGATTATAGTGTTGATAAAGCTCTCCTGCTTGATTTGCTTCTGGAATAGAGGGAAAATCCAGCTATGTCACATTGTCTGAAGAACACAAGTGAAAGAAAGTAAGATTGTTGAATTGCTGAGCATGGCAAATTCCCCCAAGCCCTGCAGCATAATGTGTTTTAGCGATGCTGTACAGTTTATAAAGGTCAGTTTGCACTTCAATTACAAATCTAGGTTTAAAGGTTTTAAAGGACACAGGAAAAAATACTGATTTCCACCACCACCACCCCATCACCACCCCCGCCCCCTTGTAATTACCTATTGAAATGCTGATAATATTTCAGGCTCATTTGTAAAAAGATTTCACAGTACTATAGCAACAGGCATTTTAAAAGCCTCAGTAGAAATGCTGGAAATCTAGGTCCTAGTTTTATTTCTCCATTTTGCAGATAGACAAAATAAGCCTTGTGAATTTGTAGGGGTTTACAGTGAATTAATCACAAAGTTGGGAAGCAATCTTGTATGAAAGGTTCAGTCTAATAGCAAACCAAGTTTAATTAAAAAGAAGACACTTTTTTTCTTCTCTTTTTAAATCCTTTTTTACCAGCATCGTGGTTGTTAATCTTCTTTATTAAATACGATTTCAAACAGAGCTGGGAGCACAGGGTCTTTGCACCCTGGTTAAATCTGGAGTTAACTGGAATGATGAGAGAAAAGGTTTCCAGCAATGAGGATATGACCACAAAAAGGGATAACCTTTTTCTCCTGTGTAGATAGGATCGGAATAGGACAAGAAATATTTAAAGTTGGTGAGTAGATGCCTGTGCATTTTACCCAAGTGCTCCCTTACCATGGATGGCAACTGTCCCGTAGCTTCATATATGTTTCTTCCTTTTTCCGGGCTGTACCTGAATGACCACGCTGCTAACAAGCCATAAAAAGAGAAGGTTGGGTCACAAAGTGAAGTTTACTACATTATGGGACCAGACCATGCTAATTATGGCACTGAAAAGTGAATGTGAGTGGATCCTGCTAAATTACTGCATTTCTCAGGCTGGTAGATGGAGATTTTTTCCTCTCACACCAGCTGAGGAAAGCTCCCTCCCTTGACACATGTGCTGCAGCCTATTTTATATGTGTCTCCGTTCAACCAATTATGCCTGAGAGATGGACAATTAAAAAAGCATCTGTTTTCATGGCAAGAGGACTGTGCCTCTGGCGTTTTACATGCTGTAGCTGTTTTCTACATAGGGGAAGAAAATTAGGGAGGGAAAATGGGGTCATAAGGAATCAAAAAAAGAAAAAAAGCAAAAGAACTTGGAATATTCTCTTCTTAAAACTGTCAGCTCTGTGGGTGCCTCCTGAGCTGCCTGGCTTTGTGTAAACAGGAAAATATTTAACAAATGGATTGCCAATAGGATTGATGGGAAGCTGATCTCTGCAGTTTGCTGCTGATGCTCTCGGGATGGGTGGTTGGGTCTTGACACTGGAAATGCTTTTGGGCATCAGACTGGGCACATGTCACCTGACATGGTTCCCACAGCAGGCGCACAGCCTCTGGGAAGTGTCAGGATGCTTCTGCCCATTCTACCTCTGGCAAAACAAGGGAGGGAGGGATGCTCTGGGTGGAGGTGATGGACTTTAGGACTGTGGCTTTTCCCTATCCTGCCTTGTAGGAAAAGTCACTTGGGTCATTGCTATGGGAGATGAAATAAGCTAAAAGACGTAGGGCAATATTCATCATGTATTTTCTCGTATCCAAGCTGCTTTTTCTGTGGGGCTCACATGTGAGACAGCTTAATGCCAGCATCTGACCTTGGCTTGGACAACTGCCTCTTAGCAAAAGTCATGTCCAAACCCACCTGTTTCCTATAATACAGCTCTTCCCACTGTGGTTCCTTCTGTATAGACAGTTGTGGGCTTTTGGAGGACAACTTTTCCCAAGTCTAAGGTCACTTGCACACTTAGCCAGGAGAATTTGGGAGATGGGGTGTAATGTTGGGACCCAGTAATCCCAGTCATACTCATGGAGCCATGGCCATTTCCTTAGAGAGAAGTGCTCCAAGTAGACATCACATATGCTGTTTAGTGCTTATTAGTCAAAGCCAAGGAAACATCAGCTATATTTCATCCTAATTTTTATGAAGTCACTGGGGCTCAGCTTCTTTCTGCTCAAACATTGTAACCAACAAGTATTACTTTAGCATTTAACTGGTTTTTTCCAAGTATATAACTATAGATAAATTGTGTATGTGGGTGTATATATATATCTGTGTCTATGTACACTATTAGACACCTTTATGTAAATACGTTAAACAATTTATTAGCTATATATAATTATAATCTTGTATTGTGTTTCCAAGTGCCTTGTATGTTCAGCATGAGGAGTGTCTGTCTTCCAGACAGACACAAGAATTGAGACATGGAAGGATTTGAAAAGAAAGAAAAAAAAAAAAAAAAGAATTTGGGATTTTCATTTATCTAAACAGTCATTCAGCAGCTGTCATTTCAGGGACACAGTTTTGTGGCCAGTGGAGCAGTTACAGAGCCTGATCCTGCTGCAGTAGTTTCTGCTGCCACTGAGAAGGTTTCTTCAAGCTCTGTCTTGCAACACACAGGTAACATATATAAGAATAAGAGCAGAGATCACTTTATGTGGATGACCTGGATATACAGTCATAGCTATACGCCTCTTCTCTTTCAAATGTGTAAAATGCATTAAATGTTGAATATTTTAGTATTTGGGATCTCTTTCAAGACTGCTGACTTTTTTTTCTTTATTGTTTAGAAGTGAAATGAGTATGTACAGTACACTTCTCACACTTATCAATTGGCAAGATGATGGATAAAGCGGAAAAAAAGAGATGCTCATGCTTGTCAGTGATGCTTATATCCCACTAAAAGCAAAACGCTTATTTGCTTGTGAAGATATTCCTTAATCCAGCTGCTAGATCACAGAGTGATTGTGCAGCTCTTCGAAAGCCAGAGCATCTCTTATTGCAGTTGTCCAAATTTCCTTTTCAGAGAAAGTACATTTTCCCTAGACTGGCCTGAGCAATTTTTCCAATCTACCCATCCAAATAATATATGTAAAACCATAGATGCACCTGCTTCCCTCATTGCATTCAGCGGGGGCTGCAAGATAGAGAGCGCTGGGAAGATCTGGTTTATGCATGAGTTGCTGTGCCTTCTCAGCAAAAGGAGATTATTCCTGTGCAGATGGGTAGCGTTACTGAGAAGTGCACCTTGGTGGCCTGCCTCTCTAGACTCTTCCCTTGGTATCTGGCAGGACTCAAGGTGAGGGACAAGTACCCCTGAGCAAAGTAACTTATTGCTATGTAATTGCTGGAGTGTACTTCTGTTGTTTAGAGGTTTGCTTCTCATGGCGGAATTTTGGCTTGAACTGTATTCAAATTGATGTTTTTTCCTAGATTTTTGGCAGGGAATGGTCAAGTTCAAGACATAAGTAGTTGGCTGAGCCCTAACGTCTTACTTTTTCTAAAGCATTAAGGAATTATTCAGTGTTGATTAGGGCTAAAGAAAAAAACAACGAGAATAAAGATGTGGTCCAAAGAGCTGGTTCCTCTGTTGTATAATGCTAACGGTTCTGTTGTATCATGATCTGAACAGTTCACAAGAAGCAGTCCTTGCTGGGTCATGGCCAAATCTGCTGCTTTTACGTGTTGGTTAACACCTGAGTAGGAGTTCTTATGGAGACAGATGCATCTCAACAGGAGCCAGAATACACCCAAATAACATCAGGGTATAGCAGCTTGGTTTCCCTTACAAAAAGAAAATGGGAAGAGGAGGAGTGCAAGCAGGCAAGCTTACCAGTTCTGTGGTGCATTATATGTGAATATTGTCCTAGAAAGAAGGCTTCCCTTGAGTCTCCCATGAGAGGCTCCACAGTTTCTGATGTGACGTTCCTCTCTGAGGTTTCTCTGTACAGACAGTGTCTTACTAACTTGAGCTGTTGGACCTATCAAGAAAATGTGGTAGCTTAATAAATGATGATACAGGCAGCGTTTTATTCATAAATGATGGCGCGGATGGAGGCACAAAGAGGGGAGTAGGAGCTGAAGGAGGCATTAAATCTGGCATTTGTAGAGTGGGAAAATCATCAGCATGAGGGAGAGCTGGAAGATGATGAACTGTTTATTGTGAGAGAGGAGAGATTTATGATGAGCGTGTGAACGGCTCACTGTTTTTCCCATCGCCTCCTGTTTTCATGGAGGAATAGAGTTTCTAGCTGAAATCAAAGTTTGCCTAAGAAAGAACGAAGCACTGTTCAGAGAATCCAGGAAAAATAAATAACGTAACTAAAGAACCTCATACTACATTTTAAACTACCCTTGGCACAGTGTAAGATGATTGTAAAATTGCAAAGATGCCTAGAAAACACAAACTCTGAATAATTCCTGGGTGAAATGAAGAACAGGATTGACTTCAAAAGAATGCGATACATAATAAAGTTGAATAAAATACAGAAAGCTGACTCCATCCTTTCATATGTACCCATAAGCATTCATGTTTGCTTTTTCCATGCCCTTCTTCCCTCCCTCATCAATTGGCTTAACAAAAATTACTCCCTTTCTTTGTGAACTTTCTTGCCTTATGCAAATACGACTGCACATCTTTTACAGCCCAGTGCCTCCCACCTTGGTGGATGCAGCAGCACATCTGCACTCTAATCTACCTGCCTTATCCTTTGTTTCCTGCCCATTGTTATATGTAACAGTTGTGAATTTGCTTTATTTTCCTGCGCACACTTTTTGATATCTTTTTGACTCAAAGATTTAATATAATCACATCTTACGGCTTTATTAATTAAATGCTGAATTCATAGATATGTTAGTTCCCAGTGACCGCTGGTTCACTTAACTGAAGCTTTAAGATCTGATCAAAGTGTATGTATATACGTAGGTGTCTGTTCACCTGGCAATTGCCTGGTTTTGTTTGTATGCAGCCATCAGAATGTATTAGTGAGATTGTTCTGTATTTAAAGAGGAGCTGGTCAGTATATAAATGTCCAAGGGCTTGGGAAAGATGTACACTGTTTGTCATGAGCTGTGTTTTTCTTCAGTTCCAGGTTAAAGTTTTTTGGTGGGTTTGTTTGATGGGGGTTTTCTTAGGACTAGAGTATTTTATTTTTTTTAATCCAGTTTACTTGTCACAGCTGTGATTACTCTATGGGAAGCAGCAATGAACAGATTATTTTTAATCCTTTTTTTAATCATGTTCCCCTCTTTAGCTTTTAGCCTCTTTAGTTTTGTGCTGTTACCACATGGCTGCATAGTCTGAGCTCTGTGTGTTGTAGAACATTTAACTCTTGACTTTTGAAATCTAGATGGGTGAAAATAAGGACAAACAAACAAAACCAAATATGTAATCCTTTCTGTTTACCTACAAAGTTTGCAGACTGGTGTCAAGGCCATCCCAATACCCATTTTATTCAGGGAAAAGGTTTTAAGAAAAAATGTTCTGTACCTCTGTGGTACTGAAAGGTAGTAAAGTAATTCCTCTCTGAAATCTCTTTAATCTGATGCTTTAGTGCATCTTTGTGTATATCCCAGAATTACTTTGTTACTAAACAATTTGTAGCAATGTCTTACAAATGCTGCAGTGCAAAATTACTAATTCAGTGTGTCACCACCTTCCTTCTTGATCTTGCGTTTTCCAGGAGAGAAGCAGAGGAGCCCTGACTACCCCCCATGCCCCTAACAAAGCACATGAACCAACACTAGTTCAGGCTTTAAGCTTTTAGATTTTTTTAAAGATGTAGGTACAGTGATCCACATTACTTTAGCCAGTCACTCTCCCAGCACCTTTATAAGGGAAAAACAAGAATGCATGGGTAATGAAGGACATGTGAAACTCATTGTCCCTCTCGCAGCTCATTCCCGTCCAGATTTGAGCTCTTTGCCTTTTGACCAGAAATGCTTCCAGCAGTATTATTGTAAGTTAGCAAAGAGGAGCCTCTTTGCCCTATTCTGGCAGACTTTGCATAGACAGAGATGCCGCAGAAGGGAGTTCGATACGTGTTGCTACACACTCCACCATCGATTTGCACGATGGGTGTGCAGCACTTCTTGATGTGGTAATTAGGGGACGCCCGATTTAAACACCCTAAAAAAGGCCTGCTGTCATTTAGTTGCTTGTTTACTGGGTGGGTTTATTCATTTGTTTGCTTCAATAAATAACCTGAGTAGTTTGAAAATGTGCACAGCAAAAAGCCTGTGTGGTTGCAGTCCCTCTGCGGTGTCCCTGCTCCATCATGCATCTCTCCTATTCCTGAGATAAAAATCTGTTATTGACAACAGTTTGTTGTGTAAATGTATATTAAAAAAATAAATAAATAAAATGGTAAAAAACCACCACCCACCCACCCCCAAACTACAACCAAATAAACAACTCAAGAACATTCAAATTGAGATAAATTATATAATAATGTGGCAACAAATGTTCTATAAAAATGGATTGGGTCTACCCTTCAGCCTGGTGAAGTGGCTAGGCTTAGATTTGGTCTTTGACTTGAGTCCTTGGCTAAAACCAGTGTTTCTTGGTGAAATAATTGCAAGTAAAGTTCCAAGCCTAAAATAATTCATCATGGCCTGAGCGGTTGGGTTTGGCATATACCTAAATTTATGTCTATCTTTCCTTCGTTGTGTTGATGTCCAGCCTCCTGGTATTTATTACAGTTTTAGTCAGCAGTCCTTTGAACATCAAAACGAGGTATGTAAAACTCCTACAATGTTTACTTCTTTGGGACAACAGCTGTGCTAGAAGCAGTTGTAATAGTAATCAGAATGGGAAAGATTGCTGGGAGGTATTTTAGTTGCTGTCAGAATCAGTAGTTCATTTTCAAAACAGGGCCGTTTCTCTCAGGTCAGCACTATAGCAGTAGTCCGGGGACTGAAGGATGAAGCAGAATACATCAAGACCGTCAATTTGCATGGCAGTGTGTCCCCAGCATCTTCCGGTGACCCCAACCTTGCAACACCACAAAATTTTGCATTTTGTTATTCCCCCTAACTTTGCTGAGGCAGAAGGAAGCACACCATTTTATATGGAGTCATGGTTTTATTGTTAGTCCAGTTAATGTTTTAGCAGTCTGGTGGTCCTAGTTATCTAATGACTACAGGAAGGTTCATTAGTAATACAGTTATAATTGTTATTACCGGCACTTCTGTCTTGTTGGTTCCCAACTATTCAGGCTTTCTATTCTCTTTTGTCTCTCTCAAGTTGGTTTTACCTGGTTCAGGAAGCACTGCTGTCATGACCATTGATGAACCATGATGAGTTGTGTTTACAGACTGGGATGTTTGGTACCATCTCATGTTTGCACTCGCCCATACCTTGTTTTACTCTAGAATCATAGACAAAATAGCTTTTTTTTATTATTATGAACTGATGCTAAACTAGAACAAATTGGGCAGTGACAATTGTCCAGGCAATTGTTATTGAAGCTAAAATAAGCTCAGATGTGGTCAGGTCAAGACAAGCTTAGACAAGTCCTTGAGACCTTGCACTGTCAGGTCAGGCCAAAGCCTGTGGCTTTTTACAAAAATGACAAAATCATGTTTTCTGCCTACCTTTCTTGTCAGAGCAGCAAGCAGAAAAAACAAATGTTGGTGTGAATAATAATAAAAAACCCAAGTGGCCTGTTTGTTCATGACTAGTGGGCAAATTGCAATAACCAAGATTGAACCAGAAAACACAATTGAGTCTGTGTTACGGTTGGTATAATAAATGACACTGTGTTATGCCCAGTCTTTCCAGATCTGAGAACTGATTTTCAAACAGGGAAGTAATGATTCTGAGTGACTAATGTGTCCCTAATTGGACATGTCTGGAGAGAACCAGGCATTATACTTCTTTGAAGGTCTAATGTTGACACATCTGGAATGTAGCCCTTTTTTCCAGGGTTATTTTTTAAAATATGAGGACAAGAAACAAATGGTACTTGCTATTTGATATGTGGCACGAGGAGCCAAAAATTCTTCTATAGCTTCCTTTACTGTTCAAAACCTCTTCTTCTTCACATGTGTGTAATACTGGCACGTGTATGTGTCCCTGAACAAAGAGAAGGGTGTGAACTAGAGAAAAAGTGTTGAGGACTTACATTGTTTAACTATAACTGGATTTATTTTTGTTTTATTTTTGTTTTTTATTTGGGATGGAGACAATGCTCACCACCTAAAGGGGGCCTACAAGAAACCTGGAGAGGGAGTTTTTTTTCAAGGGCATGTAGTGCTAGACAAGGGGGAATGGCTTGAAACTAAAAGAAGGTGGTTCTAGATTAGATATGAGGAATAATTCTTCACTACGGGAATGGTGAGACACTGGAACAGGTTGCCCATAGAAGTTGTGGGTGCCCCATTGCTGGAAGTATTCAAAGCCAGGCTGGATGAGGCTTGGAGCAACCTGGTCTGGTGGGAGGTGTCCCTGCCCATGGCAGGAGCATTGATAATCTTTAAATACCCCTCCCACCCAAGCCGTTCTATGATTCGATGATTTTTGTACATCTGATAAATTTCAGATTCTTTCCATTAAAAATAAATATATCAAAGGGAAACAGAAAATTTCAGCTTTGTAGTTTTTGCATAGTATGATTCCCCTCAACCTGTTTATTTATTTATTATTTTTTCCCCTTTTTTCTCTGTATCAGCTGGACCTAGATACAGCCTCAGTCTGATATAGTGGTGAAGAAAAGCTGAGATATAAACCTCAGTGTATACTTGTGGTTATAAAGTCTAGCCTGAAGATGTCTGTGTTCTGTTCATATCAGGTCATTTAAACTATGCAACTAAAAGGTGGTGGGAAGGGGGCGGGGGCTGGGGAAGAGAGTGCAGGAGATGGGTGCTGTGTGCTGATTTTCCTGCGTGAGAGCCAGGTCTTTACAAATGCATACTATCAGGATTTTCAATAAGTGCTTGTAGTTGAGCAGTCAGCCCCATCTGCTCTTGTGAGTGATGCATAGGGATGGTGGTAAAGCCCTGAAGAACCTTGTGCATCTTTGCATCTGGACTTACATCAAGCAGAGAGCTTGACCAAATGACTGACAGTGATCTCATCCAATATAAATTATTCCATGATTCTAAAATAAAATATCAAATGCTGGTATTTTCCCATAAGGCCTCATCTCTGTTGCCCATACACATGGATAAAACTATGTTGCAGAGCAGCTCTGTCGCATGTAAGTTTATAAGGCCACCTTATAGGATTTTCTTGACCAAAGGGTTATCCTGATTATGCATGGCTGAGGTATGGAAGTAAAATCGCAGCCAGAATTTTGTGGGTGATTAGAGAGTATTTGGCACTTTTAACTTTAATCTTTGCAAATCTATCCAGTCCTCCCGGGTAAGTTGATATACCTTGTCACTGTGCTATCTGACCCTTATTAAAATTCTCACAATGTGTGAAGGAGTATTGGGGAGGTTGTTGAAGCACCTTGAAGATGTATACAGGTTGTGTTGGTTTCAATGATAAATTTTGCTCTGGATTTAACTAGATGGTGTAGATAGGATGGGTTTTAAAATGGTTTGGCCATTTTTTCTTATGTATAGATGGGGAGAACAGTGATGTTTAGAGGAATTTTTTAAAGTTTTAATGATGCATATGTTGAGCTATGGGTATAAACTCCTTGAAGGTGGAGTAATTAAAGCGCACTTGGAAAGGTTGTTATTTGCAGCTTCCAGTAACACAGATTTAATCTGGTTTATCCCCACCCTTTTATTGTAGATTCAGCTTTGTGCTTTTGTGTGTTTTCCCACCTTCTCCCACTGGGTTTTGCCTTTGCTTTCAGAAATGGCGAGTAGTCATAAAATGATGGAAATGAATCATGGGGATCTTGGGGTCTGGGCAATAGGCTGCTTGTCTCTCACACATCTTCTCATTTACCCCTGTTTTAACTCAGCATCTGACTCCTTTGTTTCTCCCAAACATTTCCCCTGCAGAAGAAAAAGAAGAGGTTGTCCTTGGCCTCTCTGCTGTCACCACCAGCTGATGCTTGTTTGGAAAGTTTTTTTGTTGTTTGGGGTTTTTTTCCCTTTTAGGAGTCTTCTGGAGTTTCCTACATTTGTCAATGCTTCTTCCAATTCCTCCTGTATTTCTTGATTTACTCTGAAGGATCTTTCAGTGTCCTCCCCTGGGACTTTTGATTGCCCTGACACTGAATTAAACTATTAGGAAGTTATTAAGCTAACGGGAGTTAAAACATTTTGTCTTTCTCTGCCTGGCAGGGTGGTATTCAGGCTCTGTATAATCATGTGCACACACTGAATCTTAAATTTCTTATAAAATTATAATTTGTTAATTAGACTTTCTCTGTCACGTACATTAGACTAATGCTTGCAGCTCATTACTTGTCTGAGGACTGTCCGGGTGGCGATCAATCACCTTGGGATGTAAACAGGTTTGTGGCAACTGACCTCCATAATCCAATGTTTGAGGGATATGGGAGGAGAAGGCTTTTCCTCCCCAGGGGCTACTTGAAAGCACAGTGTGAGCTAATGCAACGCTGAACTGAGAGCCCTGGTGTGTATTCACAAAAGTCAAATAGGATGGTGTTGATCTCTGAAGAGGAGGGAAGAGGGACACTTCAATGCACTTAGTCACTGTGGCTTTTTCCATGAAGAAGTGTGTCTTACTGAAATCACAGATTGATAAAAGCCAGCTCCAGCCCTGTGAATGTTTAGTTTCTCCTGAAACAAGCCCTGCCAGCCAAATGCAGCTCTTCATGGAGTAAAGCTTGTTCTACTTGAGAGGTGGTGCTGAGGATTTAATGTGTACAGAGCAGTGAATATAGCAAAGAATAATTAATAAGACTAAAGCAACTAACTATGCCTGCTTGAGCAACTAGATATTTCTATGCCCCCTCAGCCAATGTCTCTCACCATCTTCCACTTCCTCAAAGGTTGTGCCACACCAACATAGATGGACATACATTTCATGGCTGATCTGAAACGCTGAGGTTTTGTGTCCTTGGTGGCCTTTCAGAGATCAAATTTGAGGTCCTCAGCACGCCGTGCCCCTTCCTCCCCATCACGCGCATTCACATCCGTGCTCCCTCGCCTTGCCACCTGCTGCGCAGGTCGGGCAGGGTAGAAGGCAGTGCAGTTTGCCCATGAGCTTCCTCTGCAGAGCCTCAAATTAGAGGCGGCTTATCTTTGTGCGTTCTTTTTCTTGTGCTACAGGAAAGGAAAATAGTAGTTTTGATGCTGTGTGCATTTAGCAGCCTTAATGCTGAATTGGCAAAGCAAGTCAGAAAAATAATACTTTGTACTCAGCACGTAAGGGTTTAAAATGAGGAGGAGGAGTGTGGTAGCAGACCAAGCTTAGGCTTTGCCTTGCAAAGGCAGGTATTTCAGTACTGTGCTGTTCCGCGGGACTTGGTTTAGCTCAAACTGGGTGTTAAAGAGCTCAGGTTGCTTTCGTTGGGCTTGTAGGTAGAGTCAGAATCTTTTATCAGACCAGGTGTTAGAGTTGAAAAAATAGATAAGCTTTCTTCAGATGTACAAGAGCTGTCTTGTAGGCCTAAAGCTTCTTCCACTTCTACCACACATTTTGATAAAAAATGTTACCTCTGCCCAAAAATGTTGTCTTACATGTGTTCTCAGACCATCGCAACTACAGCAAATTACTACTGTGTTGCCTTGGGAAAGGAGGGAGATCATCCAGGGTATTCTAGGAGAAAAATCCTCCTTTTTCTGCAAATGGTTGGAGCTGTTGTGTTTCCCTAGTGGGACTGAAGAAGATCCCTTTGGGGAACTTCTGCTTGCAAAGTGCTCTGCAAATACATCCTTCATATGCACTGTAGCTCTAGGATGGAAAACCTAAGGCAAATTTTAGATTTTAAGGCTGTCAGCTGACATATTGCATGCCTTTCTTCTCTGGGACTGGGTGGTAAAAACCAAGAGGGGGAGTAGGACAATAAATTACTGGAGGGTATAGATTACCTGAGGGAGGAAAGGAGATTGTCTCATGTTAAATGGCAGAGGGAAAAGGTAACAGCTAATCCTTGATCTATGGAGCAGAGACAGCTAAGGTCTGTTTACAGGGAGTGGTGACAAGTATAATAACCAGTTACAGCACACTCCCAGGTATGAGTCCCTCAGTCTAATGCCAATGGGATATTAAATGGCAGAATAAATACTAGTAACCATAGGACATCATCATGTGAATCTCATGCAGCACTTTCCATTGCTCCTTTCCCTTCCCCTGCCCTCCCCTCCCTTCTCCTGCCAGGACTGCGGAGCTGAAAACAAACGCAAAACTCCTGGTATACAACTTGTCCTGATGCTTTGGGTCTCATTTAAAAGCTTGCAGGGATGACTAAAAGCTGTCCTAACTCTCTTTAAGCACCATCTGATGGGAGAAGCAAATGACTAACCCTAACATTGTCCTTGAATTCGACAGCAAATTGCGGGCTGAAGGCTGCCTCTGTGGGTTAGCAGGTCAGTAACATTAGCACTAATGTGCATCTGCACACCCGGCCCCGGCAGTGAGCAGAGGTGCCACTTACGTGGGTGATGATTGCCAGCATAAGAGGAAGAGCAGATGATACAAGAGCTCATTTTGCAGTTAGGAAAACTTAGAGGTGGAGGAAGGCAATAAAAGAAGGGGAAAAAAACCTCAGTGGATTTGTATTTGGAAACGTGGAGGAACTGCAAGCTTTTGGATTTGGTAGTTTATATTTCCTTGTGTCCTTGAAAGGACTTCTTGAAACAAAAGTTATGATGGCTTGATTGGGATCAATTCAGAAGAGGTTCAGGGCTCTGTTTTGCATTGACTTACAACCAGCTGCGGTGGCTGGAGACATCCCCACCCTGTGTCTCCTTTGTCCCATGTGGACAGGCAGAGAATATTTTTGTTATTGTGGCAGTTAATCACACAGCTTTTTAGCAATACAATTAGTTTAATTCTGTCTTTTAACTGAATCCTGGAGATATTTTTCTGTCTCCCACCACCTTCTACATAAGTGTGCAAGGATCGGGTAGGGCCATGAACAGGAAGAACTTGTGGAGTTAGTTTATTCATCAGGGTCCTCCTGTTTACTTCCATCATCCTAGAACATATTCTGTTTACCTGCTGCTATTTTAACTTTCTGGGAAATTCCACGAGTAGTATTTGCTTGGTTTGTGTAAGGATGTCAAAACAGGAAGACTCTTTAAAATACTGTATTTTCTAAAAAAAAAAAAAAAGGCAACCTGGAAAAAAAAATCAACAGAGATGTTCTTTATCTTCATTCTGGGGGGGATTGAGAAACCCTTTTGATACCGCCAAAGCTATTTTAAGCTATGAGAACACAATACATTTGAAAGTTTAATTGCTTGCTGAATAATGTAAGCTGTCAAAATAAATACTCAAGGTCTTGCATAAGGGAGAGCATTAAAAAAAAAATAACAAAAACTAGACAATGCAGAAATGTGAAGTCAATCAGAAGTGGAATCACAGTTTACCCCAGTGTTAGCAGCACCTTCATTTCTACAGTCAGTAATTGAAGCAACAAAGAGCAACCAAAGGATTCAGGGGTAATGCTCTTTATTTTCTGAAGTATTTAGAAATCTGCTGGCTGGCTCCCGTAAGTGTAACTGCTTAGTGATAACCTCCCTTTTCCAAAGCTGTTGGGTTGCAGGATGCCTTTTCTTCTGGCTAACCAGAAGGAACGGTTAAACTCCATTATGCAGATGATAAAAACTCTCACCCTGCAGAATGCAAAAGAAAAACAACTGGAGGGGTGGCTGTGGGATGGACGGGAGGGTGTGGGCCACAGAGCTTGCCAGAGAGGCAGCTTAGAAAAGGAATTGATGGCTGGTTTAGTAGTTTTGTGGGTTTTCTTCTTCTTCTCATCTTATTACCCTTGAGGAACAGGTCTTTGTGCATATTCTTTCTAAAGAAGCAGGATTGCATCAGCAGCATACCAGCTTTTAAAACATTTATTTTCAGTAGGTAGAATGAAAGTGTCTCCCTGTCCCTGCGAAATCCAGTAAAACATGCACATTGAAGTTTTTGGTGGTTTTTGGCAGGTCACTCTGATTTAGGCTGAGGCTGGTGAAGCAGCATAGCAAAGTGGGCAAGGATCGATGCTGTCAGCTCATAGGAGGCTGAGCTTAGACACATTCAGCAAGAAACGTGGAATAAATGAAGAATTTTCACCCCTTGTTCTGCAAATAGATTTTAATACCTAAGGTTTTGAATGACATTAATTAAGACTCTTAAATTCTTTTAATTAAGCTGTAGCTGCGGGTTGGGCTGGTTGTCCGTAACCCAGTGCTTTTTAACACTGTGTTGTGCACAGTGAGCTGTGTTGTTTTCTCATGTCTGTTGCTGCCAATAGCAAACACTTCAACTTACCTCATTAGTACCAGGAATGATACTCATCTGTGGAGGGGACAAGGTGCCAGATGTTCCTCTCTGCCTGCTGCAGGTAAAGATGTGCTACTGAGTTGTCAAGTCC
Organism: Falco peregrinus; assembly: GCF_023634155.1. Taxonomy (NCBI): domain Eukaryota; kingdom Metazoa; phylum Chordata; class Aves; order Falconiformes; family Falconidae; genus Falco; species Falco peregrinus. The sequence continues at coordinate 86,970,276 of NC_073723.1, forward strand.
CTGACACCACTGGATGCAGAAGATTATTTCTGTGAAGCTGAAAACCCATGGAGGATGTTCAGCCACACACACACACCTGGGAGGAGTTATTTAGGGGCTGTTGAGGGCATTTTGCCCTTATGGTACATTATATACTAGCAGTCTGGTATGGCTTCTACAAGTGTAGTGTCATAGAATCACAGAATTCTTTAACCTGGAGAAGGTCTTCAAAAGCATCAAGTATTAACCTAGTACTGCCACGTCCACCACTAGACCATGTCCGTAAGCACTACATCTATGCATCCTTTAAATACTTGCAGGAATGGTAACTTAACCACCTTGCTGGGCAGCCTCTTCCAGTGCTTTGTAACCCTTATGGAGAAGAAAGTTTTCCTAACATCCAATCTAAACCTCCCCCAGCAAAACGTGAGGGCATTTCCTCTTGTCCTATTGTTTGTTACTTGGGAAAAGAGTCTGACACTCACTTCAGTACAACCCACTTTCATGTAGTTGTAGAGAGTGAGAAGGTCTCCCCTGAGCCCCCTCTTCTCCAGGCTAGACAGCCCCAGTTCCCTCAGCTGCTCCTCATAAGAATTATACTCTAAACCCTTCACCAGCTCTGTTGCCCATCTCTGGACACGCTCCAGCACCTCAATGTCTTTCTTGTAGTGAAGGGGCCCAAAACTGAACAGAGGATTCGAGGTGCAGCCTAATAAGTGCCAAGTACAGGGGGACGATCGCTGCCCTGGTCCTGCTGGCCACACTGTTTCAGATGCAAGCCAGGGTGCTATTAACCACCTGGGCACACTGGTGGCTCATGTTCAGCTGGCTGTCGACCGCCCCAGGTCCTCTTTTCCTGGGCAGCTTCCCAGCCACTCTTCCCCTAGCCTGTAGCATTGCATGGGCTTTTGTGACCCAAGTGAAGGACCCTCAGCACTGAGCCTTGTTGAACCTCATACAACTGGCCTCAGACCGTTGATCCAGCCTGTCCAGAGTCCCCTACAGGGCCTGCCTGCCCTCAAGGAGATCAACACTCCTACCCACTTGGTGTTGCTTCCAAACAAAAGGAGAGTGCAGTTGATCCCCTCATCCAGATCACTGATAAAAATATTAAGCAGGTCTGGCCCCAGCACTGAGCCCTGGGGAGCACCACTTGTGACCAGCCACCAACTGTATTTAACTCCATTTCCCACCACTCTTCAGGCTCAGCCACCCAGCCAGCTGTTTACCCAGCGCAGAGCACACCCATCCAAGCCATGAGCAGCCGGCTTCTCTGGGAGAATGCTGTGGGAGATGGTATCAGAGGCTTTACTATAGTCCATATAGACAACATACACAGCCTTTCCCTCATCCACCAGGCAGGTCATGTTATTGTAGAAAGAGGTCAGGTTAGTCAGGCAGGACCTGCCTTTCATAAACCCATGCTGGCTGGGCCTGGTCACCTCCTTCTCCTGTACGTGCCGAATGAAGGCACTCTGGATGATCTGCTCCATAACCTTCCCTGCCATGGAGGTCAGGCTGACAGGCCTGCAGTTCCCCAGATCCTCCTTCCTGCCCTTCTTCTAGATGGGCGTCACACTGACTAGCCTCCAGTCTTCTGGGACCTCCCCACTCAGCCAGCACTGCTGATAAATGACTGGATTTGGCTTGATGAGCACTTCCACCAGCTCCCTCAGTACCCTCGGGTGGATCCCACCTGGCCCCATAGACTTGTGTGTGTTTTTGTGCTGTATCAGGTCACTCATCACTTCCCCCTGGATTACGGGAGCTTCATTCTGTTCCCTGTCTCTGTCTTCCAGCTCAGCAGGCTGGGCAACCTGAGAAAAAACTGGTCTTACTACTAAAGACTGGTGCAAAGGCGGCATTAGGGACCATTTTCCTCACCCTTTGTCACTATGTTACCCCCCGCATCCAATCCAGGATGGAGATTCTCATTAGCTCTCCTTTTGTTGCTAATGTATTTATACAAACTTTTCTTACTGTCTTCTATGGCAGTAGCCGGAGTAAGTTCCAGCTGGGCTTTGGCACTACTCATGTTCTCCCCGCATAACCTCACAACATCCTTACAGCCCCCCTGAGCTGCCTCCCCTTCTTCCAACGGTCACAAGCTCTCCTTTTTCCCCTAGTTCCAGCCAAAGCTCTCTCTTCAGCCAGGCTGGTCTCCTTCCCTGCCCGCTCGCCTTCCCACACATGGGGACAGCCTGCGCCTGCACCTCTGACATCTCCTCCTTGAGGGACGCTCAGCCTTCCTGGAGCCCTTGGCCCTTCAGAACTGCCTCCCAAGGGACTCTGTCAGCCAGGCTCCTAGACAGCCCAACGCCTGCCCTGCAGAAGCCCAAGCCGGCAGTTCTGCCGACCCCACTCCTGACTTCTCTGAGAAATGGAAACTCCAGCGTTTTGTGGTTGCTGTGCCCAAGGTGGCCGCCAACCATCACATCACCCGCCAGGCCGCCTCTGCTCACGAGCAGCACCTCCACGGGCGCCTTCCCTCGCTGGCCCACTCACCCGCTGGGTCAGGGAGCTCTTACACACACTCCAGGGGTCTCCTAGACCCTTTCCTCTCCGCTGAACTGTACTTCCAGCAGACACCTGCTAAGTTCAAGTCCCCCACGAGATCCAGGGCTAGCGATTGTGAGACTTCTTGTAGAGTATTTCATCTGCCTCTTCATCCTGGTTGGGTGGTCTGTAGCAGACTCCCACCAGGACACCTGCCTGGTTGGCCTTGTCCCTGACTCCTACCATAAACACTCGACCCTATCGTCACCATCATTAAGCTCCAGACAGTCAAAACACTCCCTAACATACAGGGCTGCTGCGCCGCCTCTCCCTCCTTGCCCATCCCTTCAGAAGAGTTTACAGCCATCCCCTGCAGCACGCCAGTTGAGCGAGTCATCCCACCATGTTTCCCTAACGGCAGCCACCTCATAGTTTTCCAGCTGCGCAATGACTTCCAGCTCCTCCGCTTTGTTGCCCGTGTGGGGTGGATTGGTGTAGATGGTGTCCCCGTGTATTACTCTCACATTCAGGGAGAATTATCTCTTAACTGAATTTTATCGTACTTGTTCAAAAGTGTAATTATAAATAATTTCTAAGTAATTATAGTGTTCAGGGCTGAAATTCAGGAAAGTTGTGTTGGTTATTTGTTGGTTGTTTATTGGTGTTGGATTTTTTAATGCAGATAAATTGAGGGTTTGCCTTTTCAGACAGGAGCTAGGGAAGTTTTGCGCTATTTCTTTTGATACTGGCAGCTACATGACTGCTCGCTTGTGTGTGCTGAAGCCTGCCAGCAAAGGGCTTCTCTTGCATACATGTTCATCTCCTAACATGACGTCTTTCCCTCCTTAACTTCCATTGGGAAGCCCAGATGAACTTCAGTGATGGAGAGCACTGTGAGGCTGGGTAAGGGTGCTGTCAAGGGTCCATCTGGTTATATATAGACTGCATGGGAGTCATGTCCAGGTTAGGATCTGGCTGGCATGTACTGTGTCTCCTCTGACTTATATCTCTGCTTCCATTTTGATGGAAGAGGGGACTGGAGGGAGAATGATTAATGCCCAGGTCTCAGCCTGATGAAGAACTAAATGCTGCTCCCTTGTCACCTAAAAACATCATCTGTATTTCACAGCTCTCTGCCTCTTCTCTTCCAGTACACACACAGTTACATACACCCAAGAGGAGTTTTCCTCCACGGTCTACTGAGCTTGAAAAGCAAGATAAGGGCTGTGACAGCTCTTTGCAAAGTTAACGGGAATCAAAACTGAGCATTTCTAATGGGTTTTCTCTGTGTTTGCTCTCAGGCCTGATACCAATAAGTGATTTTACTAGTCAAAACTAAGTGGCTATAAAAATATATCTACTAAAATTCAGAGCTGGCACAAAGATCAGCGAAGCTACTTAGCATGCTGGAGGAGCTGTACACAGTTTTAGGCTGAGCCCTTCCTAGCAGCATGTTTCTGTATAGCGAAACACAAAGTTATTGCTAAGAGAAAGCTATATGAACCATGCTCGTAAAACAGGGATGTATGTTGCAAAACAGTGACCCAATGTACATCAAGGAACTCAGCAGGAATTCCCAGAGGAGGCATTCACAGGTGTGCGAACATTTAACTAATGAGTTTGGAGTGGGAAGATGATTTTTTTCCTCTCTATATAACTAAGGCATTGTGCACCAGGACAGAGTGGAATAATTTAAAGTGTTCACAATTTTGAAGGACTGTGGCAAAACTATAACTAAGGGTCCAAAGGAAACACAAGAAATGATTAGGATTGGGGGGGGAAGTGTTTCTTGAGGAGACTTGTAACACAGTCTGTTTTGTTTATCACAAATGAGGCTGAGAAGTTACTTGATTACAGTGTAAAGCACCTTAAAGGGGGGAAAGCAGTCAAGAGCTCTTAAATCTAGCAGGAAGAGAATTCATAAAAAGAGATGATAAGGAGTGGACACCAGAAAAAAAATTAAAGAGGAAATGCAATTAAAAATAGTCTTGAGTATGCTTAAGTGGGGAAACCAGACACTGAGGCTTTGGTGTGCTACATTTGACTCCACTTGTGAAATGAAAGAGAGATTGAGCAGGTATCTGAAAGGCTTTTGAACTTTCTTGAAGGAGATGTTCACAGAACAGCAGAACAGAAGGAAACTCTCCAACCCTGTGAAGATGGGCAGTTGCTGGAGGTGAGGAGGTCTCTTCCGCTGGGACAGGTTCACACATTTTAGTAGAGATGTTTTCACTGAGCTGGTCACACATAAATGCTCTTTAGTCAATCAATAGACACTTCTATGACATATAGTTGCCTCAATTTGATTGGATTATTCCCATTTGGTGACTGTATCCAGACATGTTCAGTCCTTTATTTTATCCATCCCCTTTCTTTTTAATTTGCAAAATTAATCCAGCACTGCATTGCCAAGATGTAAACAATTCAGTGTTACGTACAGAGTGTGGGTTAGATAACAGTTTGCAGTAGTGGACTGAACTGGAAGCTTATCTCCCACCTCTTGCTCTTGGATCACCCACCAGCTCACCAGTTAGGGTTTCCCACCTTGGCTGAACTAAACTGGGTGATGTAAAATGCCTCTTTAAGTTTCTGCTAAGCCACAAGTTTTCTGTGGTGCCTCTTTGAATCTTCCTTTTAATAGCCATGAGGTGGATCATGGGAAACTATAATTAAAAGATAGAATGCAAATTTCAAGAGGTTAAAGGAGAGGGTATATGCAGAGAGCATCTGGAAGTGAGTAAGAAAAATTGTAGCAAGGCCATAAAGGCATATACTGGAGTACTCGGTCCCCTTTTGTTCTCAGACGTCTTGGATTATAAATAGAAGATAATGGAATGCAACGTCCTGAAGGAACCATGAATAATTAGATGGCTGATGTACAAGAGCAAGTGGAGGTCACACAGATAAACTAAAATAATGCTTGAATTTAATGGGGAAAAAATGACTTGGAAATTACTTTGGCTGGCTTCTTCTGTTAATGGCGGGTGTGCTGGTTTTGGTTGGGATAATAGGGTTAATTTTCTCCACAGTAGCTCGTATGGGGCTGTGGTTTGGATTTGTGCTGGAAACAGTGCTGACAACACAGGGATGTCTGGTTCCTGCTGAGCAGCGCTCACACAGAGCCAAGGGCTTTGCTGCTCCTCACCCCACCCACCAGCCAGCAGGCTGGGGGGGCACAAGGAGCTGGGAGGGGACACAGCCGGGACAGCTGACCCCAGCTGACCCCAGGGGTATTCCAGGCTGTATGACAACATGCTCAGCACATACAGCTGGGGGAAGAAGGAGGAAGGGGAGGACATCCAGAGTGATGGTGTTTGTCTTTCCAAGTCTCCATTACACGTGATGGAGCCCGGCTGCCCTGGGGATGGCTGAGCACCTGCCTGCCGGTGGGAAGTGATGAATGAATCCCTTGCTCTGCTTTGCTTGTGTGCACGGCTTTTGCTTTACCTGTGAAACTGTCTTTATCTCAACCCATGAGTTTTCTCACTTTTAGCCACCAGATTCTCTCCCCCATCCCATCAGGAGGGAGGGAGCGAGTGGCTGTGAAGGGCTTAGTTGCTGGCTGGGGTTAAACCATAACAACAGGAAAACAGAATATATAAATCCTGAAAAGCAAAAACTCAGTTCAAGACACCAGTGCAAATCAAGAGTAATTCCATTAAAGCTAATGGAATTACAGCAGCGTAAGACCGGAGGTAAGTTCAGAGCCAATTACATCTTGGTCCTAAAATGAGATTTCGATATTGTTTGCTAGTATTTGTATTGCAGTGAGAGCCCAAATGAGAGCAACTTACTGCTGTACTGGATGATGCTCCCAAGAACCTCCTGTCCCAATAGGCAATGTACACAAAATAAGAGAAAAGGAGAAATTAGTTATGTTTAAAACAAAATAGGGATCTGAAGCAGAGAAGAAGCAAAAATGGTAATATAGAAGCTATCTGGCTCATTAATGCCTTTTTAAAAATAGTGCTTTAAAAGGAAAAAGGAGTGCCCTACTCTCTGTGGGAGCAGTGTGCACCTGACCAGTACTACCAGTGTGGAGGAAAGCTTGTCCTTGGAGTCAGTCATGAAATGGAAAATGAAAAAAGAGCATAGAAGGGGTCACCTGATGTGAAACAGTTGGATGTGTGGTTGGAAGGCAGCAGGTTTTTGTGACCTGAGCTTTTTGGGCTGTATAAAGAAAGGACCAGCAGAAAATGTGGGGTAAGAAAACATCTCCTTTTTAAGGTTATTTTCCTGATGCTTTTTAAAAATCTTTTTCTTCCTTCAGTCAACATCTGAAGGAATACTTGTATCAGCTAGTACAATCACAGTGTTAAATTTTATCTTGTCCTGCAGGTAAGAAATAGTTATTCTCTATAACAAAAGAAATTGATTTGGCTGAATAGGGAACATGGAAAAAGCCAGCATCTATGAAAGAGGTTTTGTTATGGTCAGTGCTTTCTCCTAAACACAATAGTTTTATTACTTTTTATTATCATTACTTAACATCTGTGTGGCTTCAGAGGGACACTAAGATGCTCTGGATTTTTAACGATGAACTGGAATACCTTGGATTTCCCCCAACCATCCCATCTGCAAGCAGATTTTCTCAAGAGTCCATGACAGCTGTTACTGAGCTGTTGGGCTCTCCTGAACAAAAAGTGTTTTCTAAACTCTGGTAAAGTTTTTATAATCTCTAATTTACTGTTCTGGACAGTACCAGGCTGGTTGGGGAATAGTAAAGGAGTTGTTTTGACTTAAATGGCTATCAGGGCTCTCAATGGGACACAGGAAACATAACATGATATTTCAGTCTGATTTTATAATAAAATTACGGACTTCCCTTAGCACTGTATCACTGTTTCTTAATGGCTAATTCCCAACTACATAGAGGTAGCAACTCTTATAGCTTGGACTAAAGCCTAATGATGAGAAATAGTAGGTGTAGCTGTACAGATTAAAATTTGGGCAAGTCTCAGCTTCCTGTGCCAGGTAATGGAGCTGAAATTGTGAGCCACGGGGAGGTGAAGACATGCTGCCTTTGATATTAAGAGAGGAGTTGATAAATTACTGTATTGTCTGTTTAAAAGATTGATTTTACTTTGGTCTATGAAAGAGAGTAGGTGATTTGACTGGTAGATTAATTGGCAGCCTTCTTTTCAAGCAATTTTGCTTGCTGTTTTTCAAGCACCTTGCATTTGGAGAGCTGCAACGCCAACACAGAGCGTTTAAAAGACATCTATCCAGGGCGAGGAGGCAGAAGGGGCAAGGAACAATTGTGCAATACTCTTTTCTCCATTAAGAAAAAAGTCCCTAGAATGACATAAGGACTGGTTGAGAAGGTGAGAGTGAAGTCTCCTTCCTCATCAGGTTCCTTGCAACACATGCAGACATTTGAGAAGTTGATTTTGTTTCATTGCTCGAAAGCTGTTGCTGCCGCTGCAGATTACTGGGTTTATTTTCTGTTTTCAGGGATACAGTCAACAAGACCTTTCTGTGCAGTTATCTCTGACATCTTTCAACCTCAATAATAATAAAAATAAAGCACCCTTCCAAAGTGACATTAATTTAATACATTAATGTAAGAGATTGATATGGAGTAATCAAATGAATACATCTGATCTAACAAGTTCCTTTTATGGAAGTTCTTAGGGCAGATAAGATCCTCACTGATAGGAACTATTTTCCTTCTGTAGAGACAGTAAAAGGGTCCCTTCCTTTAAGTCTGTTTGGTAGAGAATGTGTTTTAGGACTAAAAATGAGATCCTGTCAGTGTGGCAGAGTAGGTGTTGTGTCAGAGAGGCACATCCAACCATCACACTGTGAGATGACACTGGCTGCATGAGGCTCCTTCGAGCTGTTCTCTAAGTGCTGTCTTCAACAGCCACCAAAGTGGCCTTGTTGCTGGGGAGAAGAGGAAGAGGAGATACGGCATCATGCTGCATGGTGTCTGCAGATGGATGAGAAGCAGTTGACAAGGACCCATCTGGGTGGCAGGTAGGAGCACAGATTATAAGGCACCTCTGCGGCCGAAAATTATATCTCACCAATGGTGTAAAATTTGCCAACACCTTGCTGAACTGAAATTGAGGTTGCCTGTGACAGCAAAGTCATGGTGACATGCTGGGTTGTGAATGGCTGCAGCACTGTTCAGGACCACCGTGGGCTACCGTTAGTGCAGGACTGATAGGCAGACGTGAAGATGGGTCTGGCAGTGCATTTGATCTATCAATGCATAAGCCCATGGTCTGATGCAGTTGCTTAGAGGAGCCTACAACCAAAAAATATCCAACTAATGTTAGGCTAATGGGAGGAAATATGTGAGCAGAATATTTATGTTTGGCAAGTGCAGCTAAAAATGTCAACAATTCTCTTAGCAGTTTAATGTAGCAATGGCTTAATTTATTGTACTTTTTTTGTTGTTAATACAGGAAAATAGGAAATCAGGAGGCAGTGATTTTCTTAATTTTTTTTTCAGTTGCATGATTGCTTCAGGGCTTTACAAACGTGTTGATAAATTCTGATGACTGATCGTAGACCACCCTCAGAGGCCAAAAGTTCCCCTTGGAGTGAAGCGGTTGGGAAAGGGGTGATAACTTCTGGGAAAAGCATCCATCCAGTGAACTGAACAGAGCTCATCAAGTTGCAAGGTAGTGTTGGTTGGAATGGTCTTCTAGATGTCATCTTGTCCAAGGCCCTGCTCAAGAGCAAGGCCAACTCTAAGCAGACTTCTGGAGGCCTCATTGTGTGACATAGACCTCAGTTAAAGGATAATGGTGGGGTTCATTATGTCTTAGAACTTACCTATGTTGACTTCATGCCTTGAGCTGGCTTACTTTCACATCTCAACAACTTTGGGGTAGGGGGAAGAGATCCAGGAAAGTTCTCCAGCCAGAAGACATGGTACAACTTGTGGGTTGGCAGCAGCAGAACTGGTTTTGGGGGTTCTCTGTGTAGGAACCCATCAGCCTGGATACCAGGAGAGCATTAAGAGCAGGACATCTGCCAGTCTCCATTGTGCTGCTATTTCTAAACCTGTGGAATGAACAAACAATATGTTTCTACAGGCCTTTAAGTAAAAAGAAAGCAACAGCCTGTATTTTGGTACCTACAGGTTGATGCAGTCCTGGATGATATGTGGTTAGATGGCTGGCTTGGATGTCACATACATTAGTAGTTATGAATATGGATCTCATCTACCATTTGTGCATTGTACAATTGAACAGAGTCCTGAAAATAGAACCAAGGACTGGTTTGGGATATCTGGCTGATTAGATGTCAGTGAAAGAATTAACACTGGATGGTAATGAGTCCCATTTGGGATAACATCAAAGTGACCTAGAATCCAGTATATCAGAGATGCTCAGTGCTCAGTCCCCAGAAAGCCAGAGGACTTAATGAATGTGGCTGTACCGTCTTAATAGGCAGTCCAGGATTAAAGGTACAAGGGCAGAAGACATGTTTCTTTTCAGCATGGGAGTCCACTTCCTAACCATAGAATCACAGAAATGTTAGGATGGAAAAGACTCTTAAGGTTGAGTCCAACCATTAACCCAGCACTACCAAGTCCACCACTATACGATGTCCCTAAGCGTCACATCTACACATCTTTTAAATACCTGCAGGGGTGGTGACTCAACCGCTTCCCTGGGCAGCCTGTTCCAGTGCTTTATAACCCTTACAGGAAAGAATTTTTTCCTGATACACAACCTAAACCTCCCCTGTCACAAACTTGAGGCCATTTCCTCCTGTCCTATCACCTGTTACCTGGGAGAAGAGACCAATCCCCACCTGCCTACAGCCCTTGCAGGTGGTTGTGGACAGTGAGGAGGTCCCCGCTGCGCCTCCTTTTCTCCAGGCTAAACAACCCCAGTTCCCTCAGCCGCTCCCCATAAGACCTGTGCCCCAGACCCTTCCCCAGCTCCGTTGCCCATCTCTGGACACACTCCAGCACCTCAATGTCTTTCCTGTAGTGGGGGGCCCAAACTGAACACAGGGTTCGAGGTGCAGCCTCACCAGTGCTGAGCACAGGGGGACGGTCACTGGCCTGGTCCTGCTGGCCACACTGGAGGGAAAAATCTCTTTCTGCTCCTTATGAGCCAAGCCATCATCATTTACTCAAGATCTCATGTCCCTGAATTTTTCCAGATTTTCACGGTACTCAAGAAGTCAATTTTCAGCTGAACAAACTCTTCTGTCCATTTGGGAAAGAAAGGGAAAAAAAATACGTATTTCAGATCCTTCCCCTTAGCTTCTTGCATTTCACCCTGACTCTGTATTGATGTAAGATCCCTTTATTTTAAAAGGAGAAGTCAGTCACATGCCTCAGTAACACCTCTCCTGTGGTGCGTTGGGCCTTTAATGGATACTGTTGCCATATCGAGTAACTCGTCAACTGGATCCATGTGCACAACCTTTTGGCAGCTATTGCATATTTTCCATTTTGTACAAAAATCTGTTTTTAAGCACTAAGACTGCAAGGAAAGATGTTTGGGTGGATTTTTCTGCTTTTACATTGCATGGAGTGTGACTTTCTCAAGGTTGTTGTTTGGGGTTTTTTTCTTCTTTTTTTTCCCCTACCTGCAAAAATGCAGTGTGATTTTTACAACATGATCATAACATAATTTCCTAGCTTAGTTACATTTACAGTAGCTCGCATTGAAGCAAGGCGACAATGAATCAGTCCCTGGAATATTTTAGTCTGCACATAAGCCTCAATTCAGGGCAAGGAGAAATATTATTGATCTTTCATCAGGTAATTTTCATCATTTGAGTACCTGCATTGGACTCTTCACAGCAGTTCTTAAACTGAATCCATTCTTCCCCCTAGAGAACAAATTCGCTATCAGCAGCAGGGGTTTCTGATGTCAGGACTTTGAGTTTTCACATTTGAATGGGTTGGAACAATTGGATATTCCCCTTGTCCCTCACTGTAAACAGAGAGTCTCTGTACCTGAGTTCATTACATGCTTGGTCCATTGCCCTCTTCCAGCAGAAAAAGATAGTCTTGCCTTACCTGAAATAAACTTCAGAGCCTGTTGATTTATAATGAACTTCCTCAGATCTTTTTTTTCTTTTTTTTTCTTTTTTTTCTTCTTTTTTTTTTTTCTGTTTGTTTATCCTTCTATTATATATTTGTACACCATTCCTATAAGGGAAGTATCTCTTTGAAGTTTAATTTTTTGGACCACTGGCCGTGCATTTCAATTGTTGCTCTCCCTCTGGAGGTATATGTCCTTCTGTCTGCAGGTATATGTCCTTCTGGACACAACCTAAGATGTTTTGTCATGGACCGTGTGAGGTGATTTGCACAATTCCTGCAATAGCAATGCCTTTTGGGTGCTAGTGCAAAATTTATTGCCCCACAAAATGGGGTCTTCATTCACATGGCTGCTCTTGCAAGTGTTTTATGGGCCAATAAAGTGCCTTGTGTTTTTGTACTCTAACTGCTACACTGCTTTATGATCTGATGTCAGTTGGAGGGTGGTGGGGAAGAGCGACTTGTGGTACATTGGAAATTATGCATTATTGTCACCTGAGAGTCTGGAGGATCTTTAAATTGATGAAATGTAGGGCTGATGAGCAGAGAAGCCTCACCAGTAGCATTTCTTTTAAGATTTTGTCTCTTTTTTTTAAACTTAATCATTCCTAAAAAGAGACAGAGACATCTTTGTGCTTGCTAAATTAAATTGTTACTAGAAAGGCAATGCAAGGCAGAGTGAAACATAAGTTGAACGGAAAGGACAATGAAGGAGTTAGGAAGGAAAGCATTTAGAGATCAAGAATTCTGTATTTTGAGTGTATTGCACTCTGTGCAGGATAAATATATTAATTTCCCTTGCACTTCACAGCTTGCCCTTATGTTCAGAAAGTTGCAGAGATGTCAGATTTAAAGAGGCGTATGAAGTATATGGGATAGAGCAATAGGTGGTAAGTAGGCTGCTGAGATTCATTTCTCTTCCCAGCACAATTCCTTTAAGTCATCTCTGTGCTTTTTGAGAATGAAGTGCAATATGAAAACAAATAAAGCTGCAGAAAAAAAAAATTCTGCTCTCAAGCAAACATATTTTAAAACTGTTTTCTGCAATATATTATTTTCACTTTTTTTCCCCATCCTGTCTCTTACTCAAAAAAAATCAGAGAAGAATAGATCTTGGCACAAGTGCCTCAAGGGAGTGTGTTCAGAAAGTGCCAGTGCTGTTACCAACTTCAACTTTTACGCTTTGTACTTTGAAACATCTTTCCTCCAGCTGGTCCCCTATCTGCATGCCGCTGTACTCCAAAATCCATTCTAGGAGAGGAAGAGGAGGAACAGAGAGGAAACCTGACCGTGTTGTGCAGCCCTTCATGCCTCTGTGTTTGCTCCTGCTGGGGAGTTAATGGAGCTGGTCACAAAGATGCAACATACCCAGCATCAAGAGAAATGCCGTTAGTTAGAACAGAGGTCCCCAACCCGTGCTATGTGAAGTAGCCAGGGGTCATGCTCAGCAGCAGTGCATGTGGCCACCTTTGGAAGCAGCTGTGAAGGTGATGTTTTCTTCTGTGTGAAGCAGCAGCAGTTTGCAGCTTCCCAGTATGGTCCCAGTATCATTGTGCCAGGGAGGCTGAGTGCTACACTTCTGGCTAATGATATTGTTAGGTATAAATGTGGGATGAGCTTTAGGTGGGTGAGGAGGTGCTTTGGGCATCCCATATCACAGGAGATGTGGTCAGAGGGCCAGAGTGAGAGGTCGTGATATCTTGTCTCAGTTGCTGGAGTTGTGAGGTGTGAGTGGCCGTGCTTTATAAGTGCATGGAGGTATAATGGGGCAGGAGATCATGTCCTAACTCAGGGGATGTGGTTGGGGTCTGCACTGGGTCTGGCTGAGTCCCACGGCAGCCCTCACGGTGCTGTGCTTGTACCGGGAGCTAGGAAGGTGGTGATAACGCACCGGGGGGTTGGCTGCTGCTGAGCAGCGCTGCACAGCATCCAGGCTGGCTCTCCAGCTTTCCCCCCACCTCACCAGTAGGCTGGGGGTGGGCAAGATCTTGGGAGGGGATATAGCCAGGACAGCTGGCCCAAAGTGACCAATGGCATATGTCTGCTCAGATATAAAAGCTAAGAGAAAGGAGGAGGAAAGGGGGCATTCATTATTTACAACATTTGTCTACGGGACCAACCACTACGCATACCAAAGCCCTTCTTCTTGGGAGGTGGCGCAACATCACCTGCTGATGGGAAGTAGAGAATAGCATCTTTTGTTTTCCTTTGCTTCCTCATGCACAAACTTTGTTATTGCCTCATTAAACCACCTTTTTCGTGACCCACAAGGTTTTTTTTTCACCACCCCACCCCTGCACTGTTTCTGCTGAGGAGGGGAGTAATAGAGCAGCTTGGTGGGCACCTGGCATCCAGCCAAGGTCAACCCACCACAGGGTCATGTTTTGGGAATACATGGATTTGCAATGGAGCATCGGAGTTTAGGGAGACTGATATACAGTAGAACTATAATAGCAAAGTGTTGGTGTGAATGGTTTTTAAATTATTATTATTTTAGGAATTGGAGACCATTGTTATGGTATTTGGTTTTGGTGAAATTTGTAGTTTTGGGAGCGCGGAAATTGTAAGGAGAGAAAATTTAGTTTCTTCTCTGTAGGACACATAGGAGTGATGGTTGAGACCAGGGAGGTGAGGTGTGGGAGAGTGGCACAGGGGTTCTAGGCTCTGATTGGGGAACGTGAGCATGTTTCAGCACATAAAAGAACCATATTAAAATCGTGTCTTTGTGGACAGAAAAGTATGTGTGTGTGTACTGTATGATACCCATGAGGTCAAAAAGATGCTTATCTATTTAGAATGGTATAGTTGCATTGCTCATGGACTCTACAGAGCAGCCATGTTTCAAGTAGACTTGTGACTAAACCCAAAATCATCATGTCCCATCTGAATGGAGTTCCCAGATGGAAATGAAAGAGATGTCAGGAGAAGCCCATGCTGTGGGGTTCGTACACATCTGTCTTGGAAGCCAAAAGCTATGCCACTGCCTCTGCCAGTGACGGTACTGAAGCAAATCAAATAGGAGTTTCAGTTCCTTTGCGTGATACTTCACCATTAGTGGATTTTGCATGTCTGCAACATCTGTTGTAAATGCCAGTCCATTTGCATTGTCCAGACAGCTTAACTAATTGGTATTTACAGTGCAACATTTATTAACTTCAATGTGAAGGTTAATAAAGGCTTTCTTCAGTGCCTAAAAGGTGTATTTCTAACAGACGTGATGTCCCACTGGATGTTGGTGCTGTTCTTTTGGAACAGTGTCTTCACATTACCCGTTAAGGAGATCAGCGTGTATCATACCTTCCTCCAAGCTGGTCTATGACCTTTATGGTGACATTCCTTCATTTGTCATCTGCAGTGGAGTAGGGGGTCAGCGTAACCTCCTCAGATGCGTTTCCTTTGCCGACATGCTGCCTTCTGAAACCCGTAGATCTGGATTCCTGCCATGGTTGAACAAAGTCTTCATGTTTGTGCCCTGCCACAGTGCTTTCTGGATGTTTGTCTGTCGAGTCTTGAAACTGAACTTCTCAGAGATGATAAACCACCTGTTTTTGCACTTCAGACTGCAAAAGAATTGCTTGGTTGTTGCCTTTCTTTTAGATTTCTCGCTAGTCAAAGGGTGGACATATTTCACTGCTTTATAAGACAGCCTGTTTGCTACACATTGACAATTTCAGTGGTACAATTGCTGCTAATGCCTTTTCATTCTCACTTAAATCCTGATAGAGGAACTGGGTTTAGGCACATCACTTAATTTAAGTATACACATAGGAGTGTTTGTGCTTTAATACCCCTAAGTAGAAATACACAAATAATAACAGCAAGCTGAAAGGTGTCTCAAGCTGTTTGTTTGTCTTTGATTTCTTGCACACTTCACAAAATAACAAAACACCTCACAGTCGTTTGAATGAAATGGATTCATTTTTCAATTAAAATTGCCTGGTTTTAAGCAAAGTTGGCTTTATTTTTAAATGAAATGTATTTTCCAGGGTGAAAACGTCTACATCTCAGAAATTTGTGTGATTTATTCCCTTTTTTGCAGATGTTTGCTCTGGATGCTCTTTCCACCTAAAAATTTGGTGGCAAGAAAACACATGAAACAGCAAAAACAACTTTTAAAATTAGAATAAAGCCTCAAAAGATCTACATCTCCTTTCACGAAAACTTTCCATACTCCAAGGTACAAAGTGCTGGCTCTTTTATTAATGATGGTTTCAGCATAGTTTCTCAAGGAGAGCTAAAGCAATCGATCACTCATTCACATCAGTAAAGTGCCCTTCATCTTTACTTTTCACAGTGCCATACCGAGTATTAAACGCGCTTTAAATGCTAAAACCAAGAGAGCGAGTGTGGGAAGGATAATAGGCTAAATTAATCTGCAGTGCAATTTATCTCCTGTCCATTTGTCCCTGTCTTCCCTACATACGTGTGTGTATGACATGTTCTTGCACACCCGTGCACCCACACTCACTCATCAAGTCTATCCAGTTTGCTTCATCAGCTAGAACTGGTGCATACAGTGAGGGGGATGCACTGCTGTATGATTGATATCATGGCAACCCATCATATTATTTAAAAACACAGACATCCAGCAACGACAGAAAACCTGACGTAGTGTGAAGTGCTGCTCTTAACACCACCCGTGGCCCCACAGCTGTATAGGGCTGCTGGTTAGAATTGGGATGTAGCCACTGGGATTAACATTACAATAGGTAGGACTGCCTGCCATCTCCAGCAGTGACAAGCGGAGCCTGTGCATGTCCCTGGCTC
Organism: Falco peregrinus; assembly: GCF_023634155.1. Lineage (NCBI taxonomy): Eukaryota > Metazoa > Chordata > Aves > Falconiformes > Falconidae > Falco > Falco peregrinus. The sequence continues at coordinate 86,986,540 of NC_073723.1, forward strand.
GGTCCCACGCTCAGTAAGCTCTTGCCATAGAGGGTTTTATGGCTGGTAAATTCATAAATAGGGAGACACGGGCTTCTTTTGTTTCTGGTCCTGCCCTGAAATGCAGGAGCTGATTTCTACAGGAGTATAAATTCTGAAAATGTATTTCAGCAGATACACCAGTCTTTTTTATCTGCACAAAGTCCTTGTGATTTGGTGTATTGTTTATTGCATTTTGTGTCTGTAGCTTCCAGCCTGTGTTCTGCAACAGGCAAGTTCTAAGAGAAAGTTTGCATATTTTGGAGTCCACATCCATAGTGTTTCCAAAGGGATTTATAGGTTAAAAACGTAAGACAGCATCCATGTCTGCAAATTTCCAGGAAAGGAGATGGGTTCTAATGCTCTTTTATGGTGTATAAAGTATTTTCTGTGTTCGTGGACTACATGCAGGACTCAAAGTGTGTAGTTCTCCCCACCTCCCCCTGCAAGTTGACTGGCTCCACTAACTCCCGCTACAGAGCCCTAAATGCAGCAACCCTCAGCCTTAGGTAAGCATCATGTTTCTGAAAAACCTGGAAAGGCAGCTCTGATCCCAGCTTCAGCAAAGAGCTGCAGTAAATTACTGGAAGAAAGGGGTGGTAACAACTATCTGCAGGTTGTACGGTGCTTAGCTGCTTTCTGGTGTTATTACCGACACCTTTGGTTGTGCCTCTGAGAATTGCTGCAGGGATACATCCCGGTAACCTTTCCATGACAGATGTTAAGCCGTGGTCCACTCGTTAATGCAGAAATGTGAAAGGCACGACAGAGTTAGAAAGCACAGGCAAAGCAATCAGAATAGTCACGGTTTGATGCCATTTATCTTAGGGCGCTAAAAGGATTATGGGGGCAATACCAGGAACGCTGGCAAATATGAAGAGCTGCCAGAGGGCAGCTGAGGTCCTCGGGCTGCAAAGGGAGGGACCTGCTGGGTTTTTTTGCAGAAATCTGGTGCAGGAAGATGGTCTGCTTCTGTACTACCTGAGTTGCAAGAATAGTTACAAAGAAATAAGCAGTTTATCAGCACCTGGAGGGGGGAAAAAATTACTGTCATGATCAGTAGGCACCAGGGTTCATCAAAATGAAATTATGATGAATTAAATTAATTTCTGTCTCTGATAAGCTAAGAGGCTTACTGGATAATGAGGGAGAGGAGGTGTAATATAGCTCAGTGCTGGCAAGGCGTTTGCAAAGGATCCAAGGGGCTCTTTCATTAGGAAATAAAGTGAAACTTGTAAAATTAAAACTTACTTAGGAATAGTATGGGTGGGAGAAGGAAAAATAACTTGAGAGGTGACTAATGGCAATGACATTGTTAAGCTGCTTCCCGTGGGGTCCTGTTTTGAGTGCTCTCTGAGCTGTCAGTAATGACTTGACAGATGGAGTCTGAGGCGATGCTGAACTAATCTGTAGGTGATGTGGGGTTAAGAGGGGGTCTTACATGCTGTCCTGGAGATAATTTAGTTGAAAAACACAAACTTGAATTGCTGGTAGTAGGTCAATAAATAACTAGCTGCAAAGACTGGTCGCATTTTGCAGGTGTCGAGCGTTCTTATTTTATTAATAACTGCTTCTTAATTTTTTATTATTTATTTTTAAGAAGCAATGGAGAGAAAAAAAAAATGTGCCTGATAGATATTGAAAATAGCGTGGAAAATTTTGCTAAGGTTTGCATTTCTGTGATGAAATTTGTGAGGGACTGCTATCTGACTGCAATTCGTATGTTGAATCCAGAACCACTGAACAGCATAGCTGCTATAGCTGCAGCCTATAGCTGTGCCTGTCTCTAGAGATGACGCAGCACCTGTGCCAGGTGGATTTGAAATTCCTCCCCTTCTTTCCCTCCACGACCACAGAACATGCCCTAATCCCCCTAGAGAAAAATAGCACCGCTTCTAATACTTTCAAGTGGCAGGAAAACTGGACATCTATGATGCTTTTACGGTATAATATTTTGTCTCGAAACTTGGAAGTAGCAGTTTGTTTTTCTCCTGACTTTTACTCTGCTGGATGATTTACATCTATGCAAAGGGGTTTGCTGACAGATAGGAATTTGAGCCCTTATTTTGCTCTGTTGTAAATGATTCCTCAATGTGCACAACCAGGACCTAAAGACAAAAGGGGGCAGGGGGAAACAAAAAAAAATAATAGTTAGAGCTGTGATTTTCAGTTTGGAACAAGTACAAGTAGAATTAGCTTTTCTTCCTTTGGTGACTGTAATGATACAGTAAAGATTCTGTAGGGCATCTTGGTGAAACTTTTCCTCCTAGCTCATCTTTCTGCTTTGTTTACATCTGCAATAAATACTTATAGAGGAGAGATGCCCACTGCCTTAGTCAGGCACAAGCAGAGCTGGCAGCCCTAGAGGATGAAGTGTGGGGCTGTCTATGGGCAGTAAGTTATAGTGGTCTAATGCAGCATAAATTTCCATCCTATAGGTAAGTGTTTGCTAATGCAACTGTTGAACACATCGGCCTGGATCATCTGTTTCTGAAATATCATTAGCTCTGCTGTAGGATTTTCCTGGCTATGTAGGAGACACCCAAAAGTGGTGGGTTACCTCTGCAGCACCTTTGGAGGTGCCCCTCTCCACAGACCATGAAGGACCTCTGCTGGTTTTGCTCTGAAGTTAAGCACCTGGATTAAGTGGAGAAAGAGGAACAGAAGCCACAGAGACTTAGTACCCCTTGCTACTCCATGGCTGTCCCTTGTATTCAGTGCATGAAGTTTTATATACATGTATTTATAGTTTGCTGAGGCCTATCATCAGCTCCCACAGACATCAGTGCTTCACAAAATCCAGCTGTAAGACAGGGAAGAAATTGGCTAAAATCTTACAGTGTGAGCAGTTTCCTTGTGCATACTGGATGCACACTTACATATTTATGTCTCCAACAACAATGGAATATATATTAATGCAGATACTCAACCTATTTCTACTTAAGCCACAGATCATGCAGCTCAGTGCTCTGCTCTGCATACTATGATTTTCCCCTTTTTGTACAAGAAAACGGCAGTAAGCGTTGTGGCTGTGCAGCAGACAAGTATGCAGCTTACGTTCTGCTGAGCTACCTGGCTTAACTGTAGCCAAACCTACTTGACCACCCGGCTCTTAAATGCATAGAACTACTCCAGTGCTATGCAGTTGCACTGTGCCAAAGGGAATATAAATCTAATGATGCTGAAGCCAGTACAGTAAAGGTGTCTTTGATCTGCACCTGAGAAGCTTATTATTGCTCTTACATTAGCTATCAGATGAAAGTAAAGTAAGATATACCCTATATTATAAATGGAAATGCCTTTCTCCTGCTGGAACTAGAAAACAAACCTCTTTGGGATTATTGTGAGTGGCAGCAGGCACGGTGAGGCAGAGAGAAGTCTTATCCTTCTTGGTCTTTGCTGTTGCATTTAGGGTCTGATTATTTTTTTGTTGCCTTGGTCATTCATCAAAGTGTCTCAAAGAAATGGTGCAAACAGTAGTTAAGCTCCTTCGTTCTGTCCCTGCGGAGAAGGGAAGCAGCCGTCATCGCATCTGCCACTTTACTGCGCTCATCTTAAAACTGGATAAATAAATTAGAGATATGATTGTTCAGAGAACAAACTGCAGGCAGCTGTGTGCTGGGGATTATGGATTCGGTGGACCGGTGGACCATACTTCTCTGGTAAAGAAAATAGCAGCCTTAGGAAACTCCTAGGCAGCAGTGTGGCAGCTCCTGTATTATTTAGTGCATTGTTTTTGCAATCTTTGTGCACACGGAAATGCACAGCAAGAGATGTGACTCTTCCTAAGAGATGCCCTTTTTGTTTTTACTCTTAGAGTGCTTATTTTCAGAGTAATGCTGTAGAAAAAAACAGTCTGTTGCATTATTTATATTTTAGTCACATGGTATCTCCACAGACTGAGTATTTAACTTACTATTAAAATAATGACTTTTTCAGAAGCACATTTTATTCATCAGAGGCACCCCTTTAATTAACTTCCACACTTTCATGGGGAGACAAATATTAATAATAATGATAATAACAACAACAGTAACAATAATGATGATGACATATCTTGTTACCATTACGTATTAAAATAAAATGCTGCAGGGAGTGGAGTTTCAGTGCCTCTTTTTTAATGAAGGTCTTAATAGCATTTAATGTAAATTAAATATAATTACTGTCTGATTCCTAAGCCTATCTCTGAGGCTGAAGAATAAGATGTTAATTGTGCTGACAACATGGTGGGAAGTGCCAAGGTCAAGCAGGAGCATGTTGGTTAAAGTGCATTTTGAATGAAGAGGTGAAAGGCAGAACTTTTTATTTTTGTACTCCGCTCCCAGTTACTTTGCAGCAGTTCTGTGCAAAGCTTGTGCACAGTGTAGATTTATTACATAAGACATCTAACAAAATTTACATTAGAATGTAAATGAAGGAGACTTTATTTAACTTTACAAATTGGGAAGGATCAGATGTGTGAGTCTAACAAGCCGTTTTATTTTGGAGATGGGTAATTGCTGGTATGTAAATTCCTGACTGTTTCTGTGGGCAGATAATTTAATGAGGTCTGCAAAATATCTGGACATCAACCCCAGCATCTTGCACTGCATTAAGAGGAATTACTTGTTGAAGCCTCAGTTCTGAAACTGCTGCTTAGGGCATTCATGCACTTGGTGGCAAGATTTTCTTGATTAAAAGATGGGAAATCTGGTTCACTGTGTACTCCTCAAGGTAGGCAATGCGAAAAGATTCAACTCCCAGCTCCCTGTCTTGTGATGACAGTGTGGTATACGTGTCTGTGGTAGATATGACCTCTTCCATCTCAGATTTAAAGCGATATATTTAGTCAGCCGGTACAGTGGGTCCTCGGTTCATAAATAAATAAAATGCCTTTTGATGAATGAATATAGAAATGGTATCTTAATTTAACTGAGGAGACCTGAGAATAGCTACTGGATCCAGTCTTGTCTTCTATGAGATTATTTCTCTTTCCTGTGTGGTGCCAAAGGAGTCCATGCCTTCTGTGTGCTTGTTCAACCCTTAACACACATCTGAATTACTGTTCTGCAGCCAAGAGATGGTATCTTCAAGATACACTAAGTTATCGCTTGTATACCTGGTAGGTACAATGCATAAAATTAAGTGCACTTTTATCCTAGACAGCTTTTCCACCTGAGCTGTGTGCACAGAGGTGTAACCTAAGTGGAAGAAATCTTTGCTGTGGGGGTGAATATCGCAGTTCATGGTGCTTATACCCATCTTCCCTGACTAGGTGGAAATGACAGTTGTTGTATTGCTTGTTGAGTGTACTCAACATAGTGTAAGGTTACAGTTGGTAAAGACTGGTTGGGGGCTGCCCTTGTTCCTCAAAAGAGGTACTGAAAAGGTTGACATAAGTCTTGAAAGAGCTGGTCTTCATCAGTACTGACAGAGAAGCAGGAAGGAGCTGAACAGCCAGGTCGGTCCATGGGTCTTCAGAACAGAGGGGCTGTAAATAAACATTTTAACATTTATTAATCAAGGAACTTCCATTCACTCCAAGTTCTACCCACTCTGAAAAAAAAAACCCAGTACTGGCAAATGAATCTTTTCAATACAACTGTAGCTCAAATGTGTCTTCCAAGGGGGAAAAAAGATCATTTTCTCCTGGTCTTCCTCGTGTCTTTCTGGAGTTTTTGACAGAAGCATTATGGAAAACCACCCCTTTATGACTAAAACCTTGTGAAGAACTCCCTGGGGAAGCTTAGGGTGCAGAAAATTCCCTGTTGGCCTGATAAAGCTGGAGAACTGCTGGGTTGAGCCAATGAATAGCTTTGGGCAGCATTTATGTCTCTTCCCTTTGCTTTGTGTGGTCCCGAAGAGCAAAGCCAGCAACCTGTGCTTGCAAGAAACAATGGTACTGGAACGTAGGGTGTAACGGAGAAGGACAGCCGTGACTGGAGAGGGGACTGGTGTGGCTCCCTGCTGGCTTGTTTCAGTGCTCATAAAGCAGCACTGCACCTTCGTGTTCATGGTGCCTTCCTCAGGTATTATGTCATTAGCAGGTAGACCGTTTCGGTAAGTAGATTTGTCCCACTCAGTTTCTGTCTCTTCAGATTTCTCTTCTGAGTCCGAAGTTTTCCTGGACAAGCCATCAGATATTTCCCCAGTCCCGTCTCTTTTTGCTAGGGAACTCTTCTTTTGACTGTTTTACTTGCAATACCAACCATGTGTGATGGTCTCTCCTGTTTTCATCTTATCACCTCCCCCTGACTACGCAGGCACCCAGCCATTGTCTTTGTGCTGATCGCAGGGAGAATGTTTGGGGCAGCTCCTTGCTAATATTTCCTACAGCCTTCTGGCTGCCCTTGCTGGTCAAGACCCTGGACTCACGTAATCCTACTGTGGCTCCATGTGCTGTGTGTTGTGTTGTCTCAGTTGCTCCGCAGCTTGATAAATTTCTGTGAGTGTCTCATTATGAATTAATTTCAGTTACAATTCCCATCTTCTCTTCTCTTCTGTAGTCACGCAACCCAGCAAGAGACTAATAAAACCATCACGACGAGCACCAAAGCCATCAAGCAGCTGTCTGAGGTTGTCAGAGGCTCATCCAGGGTATGTGTCATTCATGATGCTGTTGGGGAGGAGTGCTGGGTCTTATGGAGGAGGAAATAATGAAATAAAGAAGCGGTAGTGGGTGCTTTAAAGCTGCTGAGCTCCGTGTCTTGTTATAACTTCCTTTCCTGTTACACAATAAGCAAAGCTTGCATTTATAAATGACCAGTGGGGAAAACAGCTGCAGAAACCAGTTCTTCTTCCAAAACTGGATCATGTGGAGTTGGAAATCAAGAGCTCAGCAACAAAGCCTCGACTAGCTCGCACCTGTTTCAGGGTCTCCCTCAGTTTGGGTGAAAGTACTAATTAGGAATAAATTTGCTGCTCTCTATTGGTAATAACTTATTCTTCTGCCTGGTCAATTAATGTAACAGATTTTATTTTTTTTTAACTCTTCTAACAGTGTGCAATTGGAGTAATAAAACCTACAAATTTTGATATGAAGCCTGTAGCTCTCGTCCCTCATATAAAATAAGTAGTTCTGGTGGGTATTGGCTGCTGGTTGGTGTGTCCCTCTTGGGGATCTCGGTACAATTGCAAACTTTCCTCCCATAACATTTCTCACAGCATGAAAAGCTTTCCATTAATTTAGAGGTTTACAGTCAGTCCTTTCCGAACCATTATTCTGTGTATTGCTTTGCATACACACACGGAGAATTTTTTTTCTTTCTTTCTTATTTTCCAGCAGTATTGCAGTGCCAACAAGGTGCACTGTGGGAGTTTCTCTGGCTTCCCTGGAAGCTCCGAGTGCTGCTGGAGCTATTGGAGCCAGGATGTCCAACTGAGCAAATTGATAGTATTTCAGGGGCAGAGATACTGGTGTAAATCAGTGTGATACAAGGCAGGAGACTGTTGTAAAATAGCATGTGGCTATTTTAGGGCTTCCTTTCAAACATACCCCAAAGGACTTAAATAGAGAGGCCTATCTGGAATTCCAGGTTTTTGTAGGATGAGTGCTGACCCATTAGGTCAGCTTTTCAGGGTGGCAATCTTACCTTATTTTGCATACGTAACAAACATAAGGTTTATAGACCTTTGTATGTAGAATGGGAATAACGATACTTGCCCTGTTCTAAAAATCGTTTTAAATCTTTGGATGAAGAGCTGTAAGGCTGGGATACTCTGTGTATGAAAATACTACCATTAAAAATCAAAGATGTTTATCCCATTCTTTTTAAAACTTACTTTTGTATTCTTAAGTGGTTGCCTAAAGTAGCTGAAATTGCTGTAAAATTAATATTTCTGCTTAGTGTCTTAGCATAGATTGGGTTTTGCTTGATACTTGGTTTTTAAGCTGACACCCCACTTCCTTGCAGTTCGTTCTTCTCCATAAATCCCGGAGATGTGAGCTCCTGCACACCTGAAATCTGAGATCAAAGGGGTAGAACAGCTCCCGGAGAATTTCCATTGCCTGACAGTGTTTGGGTTTGGTGACTCCATCTGAGAACGGTGATTTTGCAAAGTATCGAGTAATGACCTCAGGCTAGACTGGGGTCTTATTCTGAGAACACTCCAGACAGAAAGGTGGTGGTGTTTGAGTACATGTTTTGGAAAATTGGAGATTGGTTGGTTTCTGACAACCAGGTGCAAGGCCAGGTGGGAAGAATGTTGTAGTGGCTGATGGAACTGTCAGGTCTGGTAAATCACCCATTGCCATCAAATGAAGTGATGAACTCGGTCATGGTATAAAGGACTTTTTAGAGGAGGATCACCTGGGGTTCTCCAGCAGGTAATCCAAGGCTGGATTCTAGAAAGCAGAAGCAGTATACCATGCTACGACCATTCTGTTCTTTTGATAGCAGTAGGGTATTTATTTGTGTGTGTTGCTCAGTCTTTAAGAACTGGTATCGGAATGAAACCCCCTGCGTGGAGTAAGCAGGGCAGCAGAATGTCCCACAATATATCCCTGCTCCAGAAGGTGTCTGGCTCAGATAGCAGACCACACAGAAGTCATGACTGGAGTGCTATTTTTAATATCAAAAGTGGCCTTTTTTTAATTGCTTTGGCTTGAAAGATCAAAACATCTTGTGCTCCCTTCCCAAAATAAAACCTGATAGCCACCTGGCAGCTCCAGTGAAACTGAGTTTTTTTGAATATTCTTTGTGCCTACTTTGTTTATTTGGTGTCTCCCACCAGGGCTATTTCCTATGGTCCCAGACAGTCTACTATTCAATTTACCTCTACAGACCTGCTAACTAGGCTTCTTTTTATTTTTTCCAAAACAGCAAGAGCGACTTCAGCTGGACAGGCTGAAGAACCAGCTGTCAGATGCCATCCAGAGATACGGAGCTGTGCAGAAGGTGAGGGTCTCTCTTGCTTCCACTCTTCCCTTTGTGAGTTTGGGAATGTGTTAAGTGTGAGCGAGCATGGCTCCCAAGAGTGTGGAGCATCTCCACAGAGCTGCTTATGTGTAGGTTTTTTCTGTCCTTTCTTACTTTATCAGTCAAGCAGTGTATTGTTACATTGGAATATGCACACGCATGTGACTGCAGAACAATTCAGCAGCAATGGAAAAAGAGAAAAAATTGTGCTTTTGCCAGCTGTGTGTCTGGTAGGACTTTCAGTGGTTCCCCTGACTTAGGCATGATGTTATTTTGGGGTGTCCCCACTTTCAGGGGAGAAGAAGTGATTGCACAATGCCCCTGTTTCCAAACATGTCTTGTGGTTTCGACCTGTCACCAAGATCAAGCTGTTTAATAACACAGACAAAACCTGAACTTCAGCTCCTTCATTTGCTTCTTGCTCTTCCACTTTACCCTGGGGAGGCTGTACCGATGAACAGATTATGCTGTAGTGATAATGATTTAAATTTCCCATCTTCAAACTGCCTCTCTCCCCTACCGTAACAAGTATGAACACATATCCTGATTAATGGAAATAAAACCTGGATGAACTCTGGTTCCTTACTTACACTACGTTAGTGAGTTTGACCCATGCCTGCAACACATGGGAGGAATATATTGTAATTATACAGGTGTAATGAAATTTGGCTGGCAACATGCACTTAATAATGTATCTCTATTAGAAACACTCTACCGATTGATTTTCTAACACTTGCTGCCTGTGGTCAAAAAATAAATAATCAAACAGACAAATAAATAAATAACAGTACATAAAATTGCACTTCAGCATCATGCATATTATGTAATAACCGTACATTATCTCTAATGCTATCTCGTATTTTTAATTATTTCTCTGTCCTCTTAAAAAAAACCCCACAAGTGTGGAGTCCTTAAATGAAATTATTTTAACCGGTATTTGAGAACTTGGAAGTAGTCAGGGTAAAGGGCTCCACCCCCATATACACTCACCTTTTCAATGCCTTTTTTTGTTTTACATTCATGAGTACAATCCATCTGAAATGTATGTGTAGGTTTGATTTGTTTTCTTAAAAAAATCATCAATTCAGAAGTGCCAAAATTAGCCACTGCAGTCTGTGAATGCCCAGTTGCGTCAGGAAACCAATCTGAGTGGTAAATTGCTACTTATCCACGTCCTAGCTGTCGTTTCTTAAATGCGTGTTTCAGTTTTGATAACCTTGTCATTTTGGAAGCTTTGAAGACTTTTTAATTCCTGCAAGACCAAACTTTCCAATACGGTTATAGTCCCTTTCTTTTTCTAAATAATAAGAGTTTTCTCTATGTCCTTTTCTTTGCAAAGGGGAAGAAATAGCTTCATATGATTCCTTCCGTAAATACTTGGATTCTGTTTTCTCAGCCTTCTTTCCCTCTTTTTTTTTTTTTTTTTTTAAATTTTTTACAGAAAATAGCAGACAAATCCAAAGCTTTGCTTCCTACTGGGCAGAGAAGTATCAAGCAGGTAAGTTCATGTGTGTCTGTGTTTGACAGTAAGGACATTGCTTAAAAAGGGCTCTTTTCTAACCCCACTAATGATGCTAAAGGGCATGGTGCTCCCCCACTATCTACATTGAAGCCAGTGAGGTGGTTTTGAAATAGAGATGTATGCCATCTTTGCTGGTGGAAGATACAGGACCCAGGGAAATGAGACATGTGTAAGACCTGTTTGATTATTCTCTGCTTTTCTGTTCTCATGAAGCTGGGTTTTTTTTGATGGGAGTCTTGTCTGCTCGGAAATATATCGAAGAGCAGTCCTGTATCCCCTTCCCCGGGAGCTGGGCTTGTAAGCTAAGTGAAATGACACTCCAAGTGCAATTTCTTAGAAGGAAGTGAGAGGAGATTTGATTAAACCTTTGTCATCCATTTTAAAAGGGATCATATTGTCTGCATTCTTTGGATACATTACACTGAGGTTAGCTATTCTATGCAAATAGAGCCTTTTTTTCCTTTTTACCCATAGTAGGAACTCTGTCAATGAATAAATACTGTGTGTAAACACAGTATATACATTATAGTCTTGTGCATATATTTAGTTTCATATGTACATGCATGTGTATGTATATTTAAAATATAATTAAATGTATGTGTGCCCATGCACATATGTGAGATGGTTAAGACCGTAAAGATGTATGTGTGTGTGTGTGTATACACATATGTGTGTAGTCTTTCACAAATAGTAATGCAAAACACTATATATGTAATATGTGTGTGTGTGTAACAAATCTCCACAGATTTCAATGGCAGGTTTGCTGCCAGGAGATCAGTTAGCTGTGGTACACATCCAGCAGAGATTAGCTTGGCCCTTCAAGTCCTACACATTAAAAAGCTTTTTAGATATTTGCAGCTGACATCATGCCACCACACCGTGGAACTCTATGTCTAATTTCAGTGATTATTTCTGGTATTCTTGATCTTCTTGTCTTTGTTTTTAAGGGGCAGTCAGTAGATTTTCTGCTTTTCTAATGAATCTTCATTCCTTACCTTGTTGTGCCACCTGATTTTCGATATCCTCCTTAATGTGTGTGTAAAAAATAGTTGTTCCTTGTAACGTTAATCCTTCTCTGTAAAAAGGGTGGAATGACACCACCAAAGGGCAAGTCAGTGGACCAACGTTTTAGCATTAGCTAGGTTTCAAGCAATCACAATTCTGCATCGGACCTTCCTGTCCCTTAGTTGGCGTCAGGTGGTAGTGCTAATGAAGCTAAAGCTGTGTGTGCCAAAAGGCTGGTGAATTCCTTTACCTTTATTGAGAGCTCCCACCACCACCTTTGGAGCCGTGGTGGACAGATGTTGCTTTTCAGCTATGCATTTCTAGAAGTGTTACAGCTTATTTTTGTCCACCAGCTCATGATCTGTGTTAAACGTGGGTATTGTGCATGGTCACAAATTGCTTATTCTTGAATGGTGGTCAGATCCTCCAGATCTCAAACATTTATTGGTTTTGATAGTTGAGCTCAGAGATAAGGGGGGTTATTTTGTGTGAATTAGCTATGATTTGTTTTCGTGCCGTCTATATTACCTCACTTCTTATGCTTTTAACCAACTTAGTTAGACTGCTATTGATGGAGTGGATTTAAAAAGTGGGAACAACTCTGGTGTTGCCTGGACTCCAGCGTGGTTGCATGGCCGTGACTTTTCCATATGATGTGGGACCCTTCCGGCCATTAACCACTGTGAATAGGATGAAGAGGACTAATTATTGCATAGCTGTTTTGCATCCCTACACCTAGAGTAAGCCTAGATGCAATCAGCTTTTGTAGGATATTGGCAATGGTCGAAGACTCCAAAAATAACCTTCTCTGAACATCAGCAGAGTTTTAATAGGGAGGAAAAACAAAGGTGTTGGACAAAAATACTCAAATCTTGGAGATAAGTAATGCTGGGGTTAGAAGTAAGGGGAGGCTGGAGGAGGAACGAGTCAGAGACAAACCCCTTTACTTTCCAACAGGTAAGAATCCAACCATTAGGAGAGTGTAGCCCATAACGATTTGGTGTGGGTCAGGCAGCATCAGCACAAATTGTGTTAAACTGCCGCTGCAGATTGTTTATCCGTGTTCTCACTTGCATGTGAATGCTGATGGTTGACTTCAATGCATTATGAAAAAGAAGAAGGTTGTAGTATGTTCTTGGTGAGATGCTTCTGACTTCAGAAATAGGCTTGATCATGCCCAAAAGCACATATTTTTCATGCAGTGACGCTTGCGCTGGGGGACACATGAGATTTCATGCAAACTGCTTGAAAAGGATGAAAGTTAATTCACATCTGTTTCAACTTCCCTATACATTTGCAGCTTCACACATCTTCATTTCTTCCTCCTTGAAGTACAAGAGAAAAATTAATATAAAGCCTGCTGAAGGGAATGCAGTGGTGTGAATGTTTTTTACTTATTCTTTTTACTTATTTATTTCCAGCGGCAGATTGGTGAGGACATGCAGAATTATAGTTCCCACAGGAACTGTAAGCTGACCACTATGCACATATTAATGCATTAATGTTAACACCCAATACAGTAATGCAAAATACTACATATGTTTGGGGAACCTGATTTATGGGTCTTTTGAACTGCATAGTCAACTTCTTGACTTGCTGCAGATCCAGTCTTCATTTGAATACTGTTTGCCTGCAGGGGTTTGGCTTATTTTATTTATACTTTAATTTATTACAGCAAATTATAAGAGGTTTGACAAATGCTAGTTTTTTGTAAGCATGTCCTTATAGTTCTTTTCCATTGGTGAGTGGGAAAGGTAAGAGGTTTGGTAACACAAACTCCAATAACTTCCCTTTAGGGAGTAATTGATTCCCTAGACCCACATGAAAGGTAAGAATTGGAAAGTGAAGCTTTGGGGAAATTATTCTCCTGTCCGTTGCGGTTTGTTGTAAATACTCTTTAATTGAGTTTATTTGTTCGTAAAAGCAAAATAGAGGCATTGATCCAGAATTCCTTGAAGCCTGAAGTTATATAAATTCTTAATCAAATATGTGTTTGTAGAAATGTATTTGTGTGTAAACAAATCAATATAGTTCTATAGGTGTGTTACTGCATACATTAAAAGACACAGAATTTTACCATGCGAAATAATCATTGTTGAATGTGAGCTGTGGCAACTACTTAGAAAAGCAAACAAACAAAAAAGCCCTTTTCCTTGAATCTCTGAAAGCAATTTTAAATATTCACCCGGTGGCCAAAATAAGACCTCAGAAGTCTCGTTAAGGGAGTGCACAGGGGAATTCTGGAAAGCAGCTTTCATTTATGAGAACTGCCGCTGCAGCGTACTGCAGAGACAGCAATGTGTTAGGTGATATGGTCGCCCCCGGCTTCTGATCCTGTATGGGGCATGTGCCTCAAATCCCTCCTTCTTCCCCTGCACTGTTCCTCCTTCCAGACAGAGACTCCAGTGTCAGAGAGGGATTATTTCAGGTGTCCCCCACAGCAGTGGTGCAGAGCCTGGGACAGTGTGGTCAGTGGTAGGGGAGGTTGGACAGCTGGGTAGACCTGTCCTCTTGGGCCAAGCCCATCCCAAAGTACAACAGTTGGATATAATAAAATATGATAATGTTTTAATAGCACAGAATAGATTATCCATAATGTTAAAATAATAAACGATAGCCTGCAGAAGATCCACAAAATAACAATAATCCCTCTGAGCATGGAAGATGAAAAGAACCCTTCTTTTTAATTCTTCTTAATTATTCTGCATCTTCTGCTTCCCATAGAAAGAATACGTTATTGTGCCCATGATTGAGTAAGTTCAAGTAATACTAAACCCATCAGCAGACTAGGCTGGCAAGCTGAGGGCTCCTGGGGATCCATCCCTGGCACTGCCTAGCAGGGACAGACTAGTTTCTACATCCTTAATGGCATCTGTGACGTGTCTTTGGGCCACCTCCATCTTACCTGTATCCTCACTGACCACACTTAGCCATCTATCTTCTTGTCCAGTGAGGAGGCAAGTGGGCTTTCTCACCATGTAGACACTGTGGGTGGTTCCCCAAAGGAAGTGGGAGACGCACAGCTCTGTTTTAGCTGAGGAATGAGTTTTAAACTAAAATGACACCAAAAATCTGAAAAAACTCTTTTTTTTTTTTTTTTTTTAAGAGGAAACTTTCCTGGCAATTTTTAGAAATTAAAATTACAGTAATTGTCATAGTGTAATGGCACCCCTCTTCATTTCCTGCTGCTCATGGGGAGAGGGAAGGATAATTACTGCTCTGGAACATGACAGTTGCCAAAAGAGATGCCTTTGTTTCTTATTCTGTAAGCCTACTTGACCCATCTCTCGAAGGTCAGTAAATTATGTTTCTTAGGAGCACAAAGATGGGTAATAAACCTCTATTTGCATATACAAGCTTTTTTTTTCCTGACTGCATCAATTTATTCGTGCTTTAAATGGACTTCCTCCTCACAGGAAGCATAATTTCTCTCTTTCTTCCTGTGTTTATGAAGTTGTTCTTTTTATGTGATTAGAGTAAAATTCTCATTTTGGGGCAGCAAGATCCAATTCTTGTCTTTATGGGAGAATAATTTTTTGGCAATAATATCTGCATAAACTGCATATATGTATGTGTGTGTGTGTAATGACTCTAGTTATTTGGGCTTCTATTTTTACAGGGTCCTTATCATGGTAGATGCTGTATAAGCACAGCTATTAGATTGTGCCACCCTGAGGATCTTGCAGGCTAAGCAAACACCAACAGGCTGTTTTGAACGATAATTAACGATGAGGTTTAATGCAGTAGGTGCTTTCTGTGTTGGAAGCCCAAAGCTCAGTTTGAAACTGGCTTTAACGTTTGGGAGAGGTTGTAGTGTGTATTTTTCTGAAATGCAAAATTGACTTTCTCACAATCAAAATACAGCTTTTGCCCCGACAAATGGAGCTTTTTATTTATGCATTTATCTTATTGACTCTAACATCTTATCTGAGAACTCATCCCAGTTCCTAATGTTCCAGTCTGGCTGGTATATCTTAGGGAATCAAGCCTTAGCTTTGGCGATAACGTATCTTGCATGTGTGGTAGTAATTGCTATGTCTTTTCAAGGTCATTTGGTATGCAACTACTTCTGTAAAAAGTGTTATTTCAATAATTTCAATTTTGGTTTTAATGACTGTGCATCCATTAAAAGCCATATTCTAATGAACCCACTCCTCTGTTCTTAAAGCTGTCAATATGGAGCATTTAAATCACACAGCTATTTTTTCTTGACTTTGTTTAAGTGTGGGCTTTTGTTTGTTTTGTGGGCTTTTCTAAAGCAGTCATTAAAGCAGTTTTCCGAAGACAATTTTCTTTTTTTTTTAACTTTCTCCTTTTTTTTCCTCCTTTTTTTTTTTTTTAAATTTTATTCCCCACCCCCCACCCCGCTTGTTTGTCGATAGGGAAATAGATTCTGATACAAGGATTTAATAAGTGGATGGAAATAGATAAATAGATTCGTATCTAGTGTTCTTTCTGTATCTTTCCCTATATTCCCAAGGGAGGTAGAATCAGTTCTGAATGGCCCAAAGTACTGTCCTTGCACTGCTTCCAGTGGGTTGGAAGGGGGAGGTCTTTTCTGCTCAGCATGCCCACAATCCTGAAAAAAAATGCCAGTGGGATTTATAGGTACAGTACTTCACTAACTAACCATTAAATTCCCTTTCTGCTATGTCAGGGATGCAGTACTTTGCAGCTGTAAGAGTTAAGATGAAGAATATTCCATCCTTACGGGCAATAAAACTTGCACCACAGCCCTTGGGAAAATGCCTGTGCTGCTTGTGGCTGCGCGCAGGTTTTATGGGGCAATGGGAATGCTCAGGATTTCAGTGTTGCATGCAAAAACGTGTAAGAAAACCTTCGAGTCTTACTATATCTTTAAAGGAGGTAATTTGCAAAGGATAGGGGCATGAGCTTCCAATGGCTTGTAGCCATGTATTCTACAAAAGGAGAAAAATAAGAAAATACCAGATCTATCTAAAGAACAAATCTGTATAACCAGGGTTTGGGGGAACTTGCCATTTCCAAAATTGCCCAAACAACTTGAGTGTTGTGGATTTTCCTTAGCAATCCCCTATCAAATGCCTGTCATGAGATAAGCCTGCCTTGCTTACCTGTGTCTGCTGATGTAGCTAGATAGAACAACTGCCTGTATCAGCACCCAAGGAAAGGATTTTGTGTTCATTAGCTGTGTTTTCTGGTTAGTTGAGGGGGTTTTGTTTGTTTCTTTCTTTGTGGGTTTTTATTTTTCTATTTTTTCTATTTTGTTTGAGTAAGAAAGAACTGGTTTTTTGTTGGTTTTGTTTCGCTGTTTTTTGTTGTTCTTTTTTGAATGTGGGCAGAAGATGAAAGCAAGGGAAGGGTTTCTTTTGTATGATGCCTCCTCCACAGCAGCTTGCTGGCTTCACATGCTGTGCTGATGCCACTCTCCTCTACCCCAGCTCTGAGTCACCCCCAGAGCCGTCTCACAAACCAGAGATGTTGTTTTGTCTGGATAGAGCCAGTTTCACCAGCCAGCTATGCAAGCACTTGTTTTTAGGCTCCCAAATCCTGGGGCCACTTTCTCATCCCACAACGGTGAGGACCCTGCTGGGAAGGCTGTGTGTGGGAAATGGTGATGCTGGGGTTGCAGGGGGGTGTTTGGGGTCTCGGGATGAAACGTTGGCATGAATGTGCCTTGTTCATAGGAGAGAGCGCTTTCACAGAGAGCAAATCTATATTGTGCCCGGAGGCTCGGATAGATAACGTAACATTGTTGGTACCCACGTTATTATTCTTCCATAGCCAGCAGCAACTCTGCAAATATTTTTCCCCATTGCTTGTGGTAGCTGCCTGGGTAGCTGAAGGCTCATTTTTTCTCTCAGCAGCTAAATTTGACCGATACTGCAAATACACATGTCTTCATGCCAAATCAGGGTCATTCATGGAGGGGATCACTGTGCCTGTAAAGATGGGAAAAGCCTTTCTCACCTGTTGCATTAGCTCTGGCCATGATGCCAAGGGGTGCTGGCTCCTGAGTGCTCAGGAGTACTGCTTTTTGCACCATGAAAAAAGTGATGTGGGAAGCGCATCGCTGCATGGTCCTGGTCAGCACTGTTGACATGGATGTGTATAGGTATATCTGTATATATCTACATATCCACATATGTAGATATGGAAATATCTGTATATATCTACATAAATATAAATGTTAATATTCACATCAATATTAATAAACACAGTGACAGGTGTGGCCAGTTGGATGGATACTCACCTTGGTTAGAGAGCTTTGTCCTTGCATGAAGCTTTTCTGGGCAGTAAGGGTCACCTTTGGCAGCAGTGTCAGGGCTGTGCTGACAGCAATGTAAGAGGAGAGCAAATGCAGGACAAGATCCCAGAGCTGGTGAGATGTAGGCTGGGTCTGCAGGACACACATGGCTGCGGTAACAGTAATATAATTATAAAAAAAATGAACCTCTTCATCAGTCTGCG
The DNA here is from genome assembly GCF_023634155.1 of Falco peregrinus. NCBI lineage: Eukaryota > Metazoa > Chordata > Aves > Falconiformes > Falconidae > Falco > Falco peregrinus. The sequence continues at coordinate 87,004,432 of NC_073723.1, forward strand.
AGCCTGAATTTTGTTCACTCTATGGACTTTTCTCCCCGATATATTCCTGTATTTTTTTCCTGTGCCGGAACCTGCTGATATAGTGAGTGGTTCTGCCCATTGCAAGCGGAAGTGGTTTCTGCTGGTATGACAGGGAAGCTCATACAACCTCATCCACCTCCCCTCTTTCAATCCCACCTTGGAGAAGTTGCGTTGCAAGAGTCTAAATTGACTTTTGCCCTGGCAAAGATCATGCAGTAACTAGAGAAACAAATGTAAAACCTTACTGAGTGTGTCACCTTGCTCCAAAGTGAATGCAGTGTTATTTAATACATTTAAACCCCCCTGTGGAGATGGATTATTGAAAGGAAGGAAATTGTATTCTTCTAAACCCACTTTGATGGCTGCATTTATCACATGATTAAATGTGAATGGCAATGGTATTTTCTCATGAAAAAAAAATAAATATTTGGAAACAGGTTAACCCTCGCTTCACCAGGGTGGAGACAAGAATAACACTTAATGACCTTTCTAAGGGCTCCATCTGATTTTTTTTCAGGGTCTCAATAACCATTGTTATATCCACCATTTAATTCCAAGATATTTAACCCCTTCCACTGCTGTGTAGAGGGCAGTGCTGTTACCTCCCCTGTACTGCACATCATCCATGAAATGCCGTGTGATGCTCCAGCTATTGCATATTCCAGCCCCCAAAATGACCTGGCACAGTAAGACTTGCTATCTCAGACTCATTAAGTTAATCACAATTATTCCTGATTTACTGCAAACGGAAGGACATACAGGACCAGGATTATAATTTGGATTCTTTACTCTGTTACTTAGTTCTACTGCCTAGCTGAAAACTGTAATCCAAGTTCTTGTTATTTTGCCAAATTAAACTTCCACTGATGTTTTGTTATGGAGTTTCATCTTCACTTTTAATGATAACCCAGGATGTTTAAATACCTTTGGAGATAAATCATAAATCTGAACATATATCAGAAAGGTAATTTATATATAGTCTCTTTATAAAGTACACCAGGATCTGTAAGACAAGGCATGTGCAGCAGATGATGTTTCAAATAGTTATTTTTTAGCTGATAGCAGTAGTCTATGTGATAAATAAAATATATGTGTTCACATAAATACAGACAGTGGTTCTTCCTTATAATTCTCACAGACTTGTCATTTTGAGAAGACAGCTATTGAGCAATAATCCCTAAAGTTTAAGAGATTTCTTCAGCTGTGTCCGACTGTCCCAAATCTGAAATGAAGTGGTGGTTCATAACATGTGCCATGGGCAAACCCTGATGAAAATTCCCAGGATATGCTCCCACAGATGGGAATGAAGTGGGAGTTGGAGTCATTGATCCTTATGGGTCCCCTCCAACTTGAGATATTCTGTGATTTCTGTGAAAGAAAAAACAGAGCCATGGATATTGCTCATCAGTGCTGCTGTCAGGAGCAGATCAACATTGTATGGCTGGTACCTGCTTAGCATCACCCATGTGCCTCTTCACACCTGTAAACTGGATGAATCCTGGGGGAAGTGATGCAGCGAAACTATCACAGGTATTCTCCTCTTGTGGGTGTTCAAATGAGCAATTTATTTTAGCAGCAAGATGACAAGGATGCATCTTACTGTTTCCCCTGCAGTAAAACACAGTAGTGCTTTGCCGTGTCCCCTTCGTTAATCCTGGTTTAATGAAAGCTGTGCTACTGTGTGGTACACAGGGATGAGAATAAGGCAGTTGGTTGCTTCAGCGAGCCTTGCATCAAATGAATTTGGTGCAAGAGAACTTTTTTCCCTACTCCCTAAATCAGCTAAGGCCTATAACTCATCGCTTGTCTCGGTGCTCAACTTGCGTTCTCATCTCCACTCCAGATGCTGGAAGGGAGCTGGGTATGGTAGACCAAGGAAGCTTTTTTCCTTTTGGGTCATTTCCCCCCATGGATCATTCAGATATGTTACACAAATGCAGTCTTGTCCATGGGGAAAGGAAAATAAACTATTACATTTTTTATTTATTTATTCATTTATTTACAGATGATGGGTCAGAGTCTTGTGAAAACAGACAGTTTTACTGCGGTCAGTGCAGCACAGACAAGGGGTTGGAGCGAAGGGAAGCTGAGCTTTGGCCTCAGTTTGTGCAAAACTCACACCATAGGCAGGAGGTCCCCAAGGTCTTCCTTGGCATAGACACCAAGGCATGGAGAAAGCTATAGAGACTATAATTCTGCATGGAAAAACTGACTGGACAAAAAAGGCTGATTTCCATGAACCCAGTTTTCCATGGGGCAAAGCTGAAGATCCTGCTTTTGATCTGTGCAAGTCCTGGGTATGTTGTGGGTTGTGGTTTTCATACTTCACTTGGGTAAAAGGAAAAGCTTCAGTATTTCATTTTCTTCCTTGACTCAGCCTATAAACTCCTGAATGAAATAAAACAATTGAGATGGTTCCTAAAACCTTTAACCATTACATTTGATACAACTGAATTTCTTGATCTGCAGAGTTCCTTGCTTTAAGGATCTTCCCTTCCCTTCCCTTCCCTTCCCTTCCCTTCCCTTCCCTTCCCTTCCCTTCCCTTCCCTTCCCTTCCCTTCCCTTCCCTTCCCTTCCCTTCCCTTCCCTTCCCTTCCCTTCCCTTCCCTTCCCTTCCCTTCCCTTCCCTTCCCTTCCCTTCCCCTCCCTTCCCCTCCCCCTTTCTTTTTTTTTTCCTTCTTGTTTTCTTTTTCTATAAGGGGGTATGTAAACAAAAATAAGTAATTGAACCACCTTCTTGCAATCACAACTGATTTCTGATGAATGAGGAAGGTGTTTTCTCCCTTTCAGTGCCCAGCAGTTTGTAACTGGGGAGATGATTTAGGGAAAGAAAGTGGAAATGTGGCTTTTGTGTGTAGCAGGACATACTGACCTCTTCTGGAAGCTGAAGACTGGGAATGTTGATGGCCCTATGTTGTGAGCTACTTCATGACCCCTATATTCAATCATGGTTAAAAGTACCAATGAAGAGCCAGGCACAGAAAAAAAAAAAAAAAAAAAAAAAGCCTTTTTCAGCAGTTGCTGAGGATGGGGTGAGGGAAGCTGCGGATGCTGCACACTTTGGAGTGCCATCTGCTGCCATGGGACTCATTTAATTGGACACAGGAGCCTCGTTTCATAGCGCTCAGGCGAGAACAGCAGCCAGGAACCCTTGATGAGCCATTTGATATTTGTGGTCAATTAATATCATTGACTTGAGGATAAAATCTGTACAGAGTTGGGGTAGAATAAGATGGTTTATGCTTCTGTTGAAGACAGAGTCCCTGCTTACTAGAAGGTGGAAAAATGCAGGAGGTAACCACCTGCTAGATGTCCCTCTCTGTGCTAGGTAGAACATACATATTAAATAGAGTGGAAGTAAATATAATATTAATGCATTTGTGTCTATACATATATAATTTCTCAGGTTCCTAAGGAGCAGAAATTTTAGTTTTATGTCACATCTGCTGGGCAGCACCAGGGAGTTTGCCAGTTTTTAGTCTCAACTACTTTGGTGCTCCTCTGTGGTGGAGTCCACAGGGCTGTGCAGGTTCTTCCTCTCCCCAGTTGACATCATTTTGTCACCGCAAAGGTGGGAGCAGGCATTGCCCATCAGTGCATCTTGCTTAGGCTCCAGCAGTGTGTGTATGACAAATGGGAGAGTGAGGCATGGTGACCTATGACAGGTGCAGCTTAGGGTAGTGCTAATCTGCTATCTGTCAGTTTAAAGGATTCAAAATCATTTAAATTAATGAGGAGTGCAGCTCATGTGTGTGACTACAGGTAGAGGTGATATCAAGTGGTGTTCACTTGTTTAACACCTGGCTGCCTTCCTGGGCAGAGCTACCAGGCAGTCCCAGGCTGGGAAAAAGTGAGGCATGAGGGAGGGTTTTATGGAAGAGTAGAGGGGGGAAAGGACTCTTTCTTTACAGAGAACCACATTTGTTGTTTAAAAATGCTGAGTTTGGAATCTTTTTCTTTTGGTTTTAAATGTTTTGTCCCTCATACCTCTCATTTTACAAAGGTGCATCCTTAATGTTTTTTTCTGTTCTGGTCCTACACCACCAGTCCTGCTTATTTTGAGATGCATTTTATTTTGAGCTTGATGATACCCAACCTTATAATTTTTTGTTTGTTTTCCTTCTAGCACTGCTTGTTGCTTCTAAGCCTACAGGCATTGTCCCCTTCTAGAGACATGAGTTCACATAAAGGCCCTTTAATCACCTTTTTGTCTGCTTGACTCTCCCCTTCTGCCCACTTGCATCTCACAGCTTGCCAGTGGTGCTTCTCACCCTTCCCAGCTGTAAGAGGCTGGCAAACGTTACAGAATGTAAATTGGCCACCAAAAGGAAAGAGCAGGTTTAAAGAATTGTGCTATAGAAGTGTGTGGTGTGTTTTTGGAAATGCTTTATTAGGTTTCTTTGTTTAAAAACAGATGATTGTATATAAGACTCGATGTGAAGCTGGGGGAGATGAGTTGGGAATTCTCCAATACTGATTTTTAGCAAATGTCCCTGCAGATCTTAAACACTTTGAAAATTAAGATATTTCAACTTTATAGGGCTAAGAACCCTTCCCCATTTTACAGAAAAGGAAGAGGTAGGATGGAGATTATAGGTCATGCAGCGACTTATACTGAGCTCAGCTGACTTGCCTTTGTCACTGCTGTAAACACAAAGTCTTTCTTCCCAGAGTAACCCATGCCATGGGTTATCGGCTTTTTTAAGTCTTGAGGGGTTGGGGTTTTGGGATTGTTTGTTTTGTTTTGCATGATGCTCAGAAGAAAATGGAGATTGGTGGGTCTGGAGGTATGTACAAAAAGGAATAGATTGAGCAGCTGTCAAATGCAAGGACTTTTGACATGCAAGGAATCCACAGCATTCATGTCTTTCATGGATTTGTTTGTCCACTCCTTAACATTGGGGTATTAGTTATGGGATTGGAAGTAGACCTGACAAGTCAGATACCTTTGGGTAGCCCCTCAGTGAGTTTGAAAGCTCCTGTCTATGAGAGAAGAGAAACTGGGCCGTGGTGACTCCATGGTGCGGGGCTTTGAGGAACATAGCCTGTTGCTTTCAGTAGGCTTGTGTTGTCATTGGCCTTGCTTGCACTACAGGTAAGATGGAAGGGAGAATTAAAATATTTCAGTGAGATTCATCTCCTGTGACTTCTTCTTCATGAAAGTCACGTAGGCATTGCAGACCTTGACAGGAAGGCATTTTGCAAAAGGAGTGATGTACCGCATTGCTCTGTTCATTTCCCGGAGTTTCTACTGAAGAGCCAAGGAATGAGTGAGGTATTTCATATTTATCCAGTATCATTACATTTAACATCTCTGAGCTTTCTTTTTGATATCCTCTGTTAATTCCCAGCATCACAGCAGGAAACAAATCAATCTGCTTGTTCCCTGGTGCAAATATTTGGTGATAAGGTTACCAATAAGCTCTAAATTAGCTTTCATAATTCCCAAATATAAATTTATATATGAACTTCCTTACATACCATGGCAACTGGTTCCTCTTGGCAGGTTGCTCCACTGAGTATGATAAAGGTGACTTTGGCTTCATTTCAGGACAGGCGATGTGAGAAGACTGCTTGTCTGCAAGATCTTTTCTGTCAGGAAAATTCCTTGCACTATGATTCATGCATGCCATATGTGGGGGAATTAAATTCTGGGTGAGATGCATGAAGGAAACCCCACAGGAGAAAAAATGATTTGGCAGCTGATCCATAGAGCTTTTTCAGCCACTTCTAAAGAAAACGTGGTGATGCCAGTATCAGTTTCATTACACATCTGGGCTTGACTCATCTGCTACAGTAAAAGAAGAAAGAAGCCCAAAGAAATAATTAAAGTTCATTATTGCATGTATATGAAATAGCATTATTGAAGTATCTACCTCACATTTATTTATAACACTTCTTCCTGACAGAGCCTGACATGTTTCACAAACACCATTGAATGATTATATAGTCTTTACCCCAAATCTGGGGATGTTGCTCTGCATTTCATCACTTACTCAGTCAAAATTTATGTTCCTGCACAACCTGTACATTTTCTGAGATCTCTTGGTGTAGGTACATTACGCATGAGACCTACCAAGCATATTTAGAATAAGTTGGGGTGGAAGGGCTCAGATTTCTTTCTGAAAAAGTCAACATTTTCTGAGGAGAGCCAGACTGACCACTGCCACTGCATGACAGGGTGAGACTGGTGGAGAAGAATACCACCGTAGTCGCTACAATCCAATAGACATCTTTTGGTTAGCAGGATGGAGTTATCAATGATGAAGCTTATCCAGGGCAACTGAACTAGCATGACTCCTCCTGGAAAAAATCCTGGGACTCTGGATGGTGCCCACTGCTCAAAGCCTTTTGTAAAACTCAGCCAAATGTATTTTCCTACAAAATTAAAGGGCATAATGTCCTTGGGAGACTGGCCCAGGATATACCTCAAGAACTTGTCTCTTAGTTATGATCAGACTGGTTTTGTCCCCTTCTGTTTGCCAAATGAGACCCGAAAATAGATGAAAAAGGTATGGATTAGATATGTGGCTTTGGCGTATTAGCACAGCTGTGTTTGAGCTAAGCAGCAGCAGCAGGGGTAAAAGCATGGGTGGTGGAAGCGAATAGAAAAACTCCAGCAGATAGGTAATGTAAACCCATCAGGGACTTTAAAATGCTGAGCCAGATCAATGCACCTTTAGTGGTGAAAAGTGTCACCTCCATCAGCAGGCAGTGTCAGTGGTTCATAGAGTGCTTTCTATGGAGAAAATCAACACGAAGCCTAATGGTTATGCTAAAATATGCAGTAATATTATGGATTCAACCACCTTCTGTAATTTGCTATGGGAAATACATGTCCAACATTAACCATGTCAACAATTTCTTCACGATCTGATTGCAGATGAGTAGAGTTTAGCATTATACCAGAAGGAATTTTTTCCAGGGCTTTTCTTTCACCCATTTTTTGTTCCCTATTACTAGAAGTCCCCTGTGGCAAGAAAGTTTCCTTTCCTGAAGGTGGGCAGGCTGTTGATTTATCTTCAGAAATTAGTGGCAAATACTTCTCCAGGAGAAGACAAAGATTTCTGTCTCTAAATGGGATCTGCTGCTCAAGCACTGTGGACTTGACTCCCCAGCAGTTTTCTTGTGTATGGCAACTAAGGAGCACCAACAGTAATGCATAGGCTTGCCTGATGGCTACACTGATTTTGGAAAAATTCCCTGCCTTCCTTCTCCCATACTTGCTTCTGAAATATGTTGGCACTGCTGAGGGTTTCATTCTCCGTGAGGAAGATCTGCTGACGGTCCTGTCTCAGACCCTGTCCCACCTGAGTGGGAGATCTGTGCATGTTGGAAGCATGCTAGGTCTGCCTTTGGCTTCCTTTCCATTCACTTCCCTAATTTATTTCTTCTTTGTCCCACTCTCCCCCTTTCCGAGCACCTTCTGTGTTCTTCATTCACTCTTGCTAGTCTCTGCTTTCTTTTTGGTTAGTTGTCCCTCTGTCACTGTCTCTTCTGCTCCCCCGTCCTTTGCTAATGCCATTCCCCTCTGTAGAAATTTTGGAATAGAATTGCAGGAGCAGAGCATCAAAGCCATTCCCTTGACACGTGTACCCCTTTTATAGCATGTGATACGATCAGTTGCATTTCTGCCCATAACCATCCTATTAATGTTTAAATTGGGCTTATTGACATAATGATACCTATTGTGAGGCTAACAATATCAATATGCTCAAGGAACAGCTAGGAAAACAAGATAAGAGTGTCTCGATGCCCGGGGGGTGTACACAGGGTGGAGAGTAATAGGGAACATTATGTATTTTGCTCATCAACAATTTTTCAATGAAAGACCATTTAAAAACTGCAGCAGTTTTCAGCATACTAAGTGTGTGGCACTGAAGTGAATTGGGATCAGCTTGTGTAGTGACTCCTTCCTGTGTTGCAGCAAACTCCTTCTGACTTAAGCTTAGTTTATGAAGCTTCTCTCCTCAGCGGACCCAATGGAGGCCCAAAGTCTTGTCTTCATATTTCACAATTCGGAGGGATGTGGAACAGGGTTGATCCAGGTTGGAGAGTTTGAATGACAAAACAGAATCTGGTTTTGCCTTGTTTCTACACTCCTTTAGGAGAACAGCGTAACCTGTTTGGAAAGACAGTAGCAACCTTTGTAACCCAGAAGTATAGCTGAATGTCATGCTAAAAACTGACCAGCTGGAATGAAACAAACAGGTTCAGCAGGTGTTTTGAATAAGCCATTAAATATCATAAAGCTAAACAGAGGTGGTAGCTAACTTCTGAGGAGTCATCACGGGAAGATAAAGGATCAAAAGAAGACATCATTGGTATCCGTGAGAACTTTGCCATAAGCTTCACTAGGATCCAAATTAAACCCTCAGCATCTAAATCCCAGGAATTAGAACTGTTTTCTTGCTGATATTCTTTTTCTTGGTCAGGGTCCCTCTCTGTTGTGACATGAAAGCTGAGCCTGGAGCTTGGGAGAGAGCAAGGTGGGATTTATGAGGAAGCCAGCTTTAACAGAGTGGCTTCCCCACCGCAGTGCATCCTTCTTGGTTCATACTGGGCTTCTCTTAATTGATTTAAATTGACCTTCAGGCTTCTTCCTGCCCCTTGTATTGTTCTGAGCACTAAATCCTGGAGGAGCAAAGACCTCTTGTCTGACCTGAGCACATTTCATGGATAATCTCAGTGTCTGTTCCGTACACCCTGTAACGTCTTCAAAAGACACAGCGTTGAGCATCTGTTTTCTCCTCTCTCCCCATCACTGCTTTGTTTCTAATGAAATATTTATTAAGAGAATGATATTTGCAGGCAGAGAAGGAGATAATTCATGCGAGCAATCAGCTCTGGGTTAACGGGAGAATGAAAAAGTCTTGGACCATAGCAAAAACTCATAATCAAAGGGGTCCCCAGCTATCCATCAAACAATCAATTACTGTGTCCATTAGTCCCCTTTCACCACACATTAGAACAATTTACTAGACATGCTAATGTTTGGGTCATTGCTCCTTAAGGATGAGCAAATAGCAGAGGCATCTATCAAAGTTTTGATGCAGTGTGATCTCATGGAGTATGAATATATAGCTTAGATCACTTCGTATCCTCATGGTATTATTAAGTCTCTTAAGGTCTGTGAGCAAAATGCTGGTTGCCTCCAGATCTCACCAGCTGGAGGAAACTTGTCAAAAGAAATTCAGCATTTCACATGGTTTAGCCTTTTATGTGTGAGACAGAAGGTCATCCTGTGTGAAACAAATAAACAAACAACACATCAGTAAAAATGATGGGTTTGTAAATTCTTGGTTACACTGACCAGACAGTTGCAAACATGTTTTCTACTCTTAAATGTGCCATTTTGGGGAAGACAGGGTTTCTCCATGGAAAAGGAATCTAGGCAGGTTCTAGGGCACCACCACAGATACCACAGATCTGTCTTGCCTCGCTGTCCTCATCCAGTATCAGATAAATCTAGTAGGATTTCAAACCATGCATGCTAAAGGAATCTCAGTTAATTATTCCACAAAGTAGATTTCTACCTCTGAAGCCAACAAGACTGCAGTCTGAAGGCAGCTTTCTACAGTCAGCTGAAACAGACATGTCTTAGTGTACTCATCTGAGCTAAGTAGGGGGAATTGTTCTCTAGGAAAAAAAAAAATTAAAAGTCTGTGGGGTTTTTTTTGGTTGGTTTTGGGTTTGGTTTTGTGTGTGTGTGTGTGCGGTATTTGTTTTTGTTGTGTTTGTTGAGGTTTTTTTTAATTGTTTCTTTTGTTTGTTCTTTTTTTTCCATTGACTTCCTTGGCCACACCTGGGCATGTGAAGTGTAGGTCTCTGCTTCTGAGCCTGACACTCAAGGCTCCCTTTATAGTCTACAACACAATCTCATGTTAAGTAGCTGTCAATCTTTTTAATTTGGAGAATAGTGCTCTTATCTCCATTGACTTTATTGACCAGGTCTCCACTGAATATAATGGGAGTCTTAATAAGGAACCTGGAGGTCAGTGCTTCCAGTATGGGTATGTAAAGCTGGTCAGGGTGGATTTCTGGCAGTTCAGTTTGGCTGATGAATTCAAATGAAGATATCTACTGTACAAACATCTCAAATTAGTGTTAAGAGGGATCCCACTTACACATCTATACCTCCAGTCCTGAGCTAGCATCTGCCTAATTTATCCTTCTTTCTCTGAATGGGACACTTGATATCTGATGGGACAAACTAGCATCTAACTTTAGGTAACTCTGTTAACAACATACAGCTCCTTGGCAGGCTCCTTAGAAAGTCAGTAGAGAAAAGGAGGGGGAATGAAGCAAGGACATAACTTTGTTGGGTTGAATTACCTGCTAGAGAAACCCTCTTCACTGTTTTGAGTAGACAGGGAGCAGAAGGAAGTAAATTCTGTGCAGACACCCTTCCTGTGGTTCACTGTGGTCCCTTTCTCCCCCAAACATTTATGGCTCCTTGGACAGAGAGAGGGGACAGTGCCAGTGGGTGTGTGCCTGCACCCATGCACACATCCATATGTGCTTCTTTGGCAGTGTGGAGTCTTAGGTTATGTGATGTAAAGCTCATCTCCAAACACACAAAGGAGCACCAAGGAACATTGAGTTATATACTAGAAAATACTGTGCACCACTGCATTCCCACGTGTGCTTTATGACCTGGAGCAGCTCATTGCTGAGGCTGTAGGTCCTGGTTTGCAAAAAGAGTAAATAAAAAAATAGTGTTTTAAGTAATACGTAGTGACTTCATGAGGCATTATGAAGCTTGATGTGTAATCTAGTCTTTAAAGGAATAGCAGAAAGCTGTCATCTGTTGATGGAGAGTATCCTGTTCCACTGTGGTTTTGGAGCCAGAGGTCTGTTTGGGGGAGTGAAATATGATTTTAATTCAGTGAGTGCGTCCTAGCATTTCAGAATGAGTTCATTTGTCCTTTATTGCTCTAGGAATGGAAAATGTCCAGATATGAGTCCTTTGAGACTAGGTCAAATAGTTAGGGAAATTACCAAGAGGCAACCAATCAAGCAACCAGCCAAAGCCCCGTACAGCAGTTCTCGGAGAAGACTTTAACATGTGACAGAATTTCTCCTGTGTTTGGATGAAAGTTTCCAACGGAAATGTATTTTTATGGCACAAGCAATGAAGTCGTGGAGTTTATGGCTTGGGGAGGGTATTGGTATATACAGAGAGTATAAAAAAGAATACAAACAGGGCAAGTAAAATAGCATCAGGTATATAGTCTATAAACATTAGATGAGAAAATGAGGGAGCTAAATTAAGTAGTCTAGAAGAAAGTATCAATAGAGACGTGATTACGGTCTATAAATACTTTCAAGGTGAAAATACAAATGAAGACCTGGTGAATTATTCACCAAGTTAAATGATAGAAGTCAGAATGGCTTGATGTTAGGAAGGAAACATGTAGGCTAAGTGCTAAAGCTAATAAAGAACAGTTGTGTGGATGGTTAATGTCCCATCAGTTTGGAACGTCCATATCACAGTTGAAACATAAATAAAATAAATAATAATAACAGTCCAATAAAAATCTGTGGTAGAAATTATCTGAATGTTTATCTGTGGCCTCTTCTGCCTCTGACATAGTTAAGACATTGCCCTGATGTTAACTGGAAACATAAACGGATTTAGGACAATTTCATTACATGTCACGTTGCAGAGACACTGAGCTGGAAACCCTTTCAGCATTTTTTATCTTAATCCTTTTCCTGGATGTTTTATTTTGCAAACTTTTTAGGTAGCTCTTCAATCCTCATGAAAGCCTTCATCAAGCCTGTATGCTAATCGTGTGGTATGGGACTAAAAGCTTGAGCTAAAGAAAGGTTAGCGTCTCTGTAAATGTATATCACAGAGACAGCCTGGAGCACATGAGGATAATAAAGCTGGCCCGCATTGCTTTCCTTTGCTGGCACTTCCTATTTCTTGTCACTGTTTGGAAGGTTAAATTCACTTTGTCTTGCCCTATAAAGAACTCATACAGGATAAATTAGCAAACTGCCAAATTCTTCCTATTTCGTTCTCCCTGGACAAACTAATTCAGAAACAAGATTTTATTCCTTTTAGCAAAATTTACACTTCCAATCGTCATTATTTCACTTTGCAGGCATTTTGGTCACTAATATGCATCAGTGACTAAATTTACCTAATGTCTTTACTTTCTCTTTCTCGAGACACTGTCTGGATCTGTAATAACTATATCGCTGTTCTTGAGAAAGAATATAATTTTCTTGCTGCTGTTTTGTGTTTTTCTTTAAACCAGTAAATATCCTAACTTCATTTGACTTGAAATTCAAGTTGTCACTCTTCATTTTTCTTGAGACTGAAGCTCATGTCCTCCAAATAAAGTTGACTAGTTGTTAAATATTTCCAGGAAAACAGTGTGCTCTGATCCATGTCACTCCTTGCTGTCACAGCACGTAGAAGTCAGTCAAGCATTTAATTCCCTTCAACTGAACTTATTTTTTAAGGTTATTTACAGGTTGGGAGATAAGACTATGTTAGCAAGCAACTGTCACTGGTCAGGAGAACGAACCAGACTCATCCCCTCCTGCATGGAGGAGGAATGGCCACTGGGAAAATCCCCATTGATGTTTCTGGATTTTAAAGAGCACTTTTAGAAGGACAGCAGCCACTTCACCAACTTAGTGGAAAAAGTCATCTCTATTTCACTGAGTTTATGTCTCTAGGAACATGCTACAAACTTTTGACTGCAGAAGTCCCTGTCTAACTAGGCTCTGCTGTGCATGTTCTGCCATAATTATACACTTAAGAGTACAAGATTAGAATCGAATGCTAATTTCCAAGTAGTTGCCTTTCCTCCCAGCATTGTCAATTGGATGATTGTGTCCATGAGCTGGAACATACCATGCTTGGAGGGAAAAAATATATATATATACGGTAGGAAGCATGGGGAGATAAGAATTCAGCTCTGGGGCCCCCAACATAAGAATGATTTAGACATGTCAGAGCGAGACCAGAGGCCACAAAGATGATCAGAGGGCTGGAGCAGCTCTCCTGTGAAGACAGGCTGAGAGAGTTGGGGCTTTTCAGCCTGGAGAAGAGAAGGCTCCGGGGAAGCTTTATAGCAGCTGCCAGTACCTAAAGACAGCCTATGAGAAAGCTGGAGAGGGACTTTTTACACGGGCATGTGGTGACAGGGCAAGGGGGAATGGCTTTAAACTGAAAGAGGGTACATATAGGTTAGATATAAGGAAGAATGTATTTGCTGTGAGAGTGGTGACATACTGCAACAGGTTGCCCAGAGCAGCTGTGGATGCCCTGTCCCTGGAAGTGTTCAAGGCCAGGCTGGATGGGGCTTGGAGCAACCTGGTCTGGTGGCAGGTGTCCCTGCCCATGGCAGGGGGGTTGGACTAGATGATCTTTAAGGTCCTTTCCAGCCTAAATCATTCAATGATGTGATATGATTCTATGAATTTCTGTTTGTTAATTTATATACTTTCATCTCACACCTTGTTAGCTTAAGCAGATATGTCACTTAAGAGACCAAGGAACTTGCTCCCTAAGCAGCTGTTGATTGAAGCACACAGGAGCAGCAAGTAATGTTAGAAAAAAAGCTACTTGGTTTTGCTAAAGCCCTAATTTGTTTTCTAAGTTTAAGAAAAGGCCCATAAAGACTGGCTTTAGCTATTTTCTTGACCCTAAAGGAAGAGCAGAACCTCTATAAGCATAGACAGATGCACTCCTACAGATCCTGCTGAGATGGCTGAAAACACAACCCACACAAGCTGTGTTGGGATTGCCTTCATGGCTTTCCTAACAGGGTGGGGGTTGTGATAGCTCCCATGTCTGACTCTAGCAAAACCAGCAGAGAAATATCCAACCACCTGTTTTTAAGGCCATCTGCATGTAATAACTGATGTGTGATAAGGGGCTTTCACAAAAACTATATTGCCAGCGTCACTTGCCTGCATTTATACTTTGTTAAATAATCTAACAAGAGACCCTAGAAAAGAGGCAGGCAAATCTTCAGTGCTACTTGTTTGGGGAAGTAGCCCAACATAATGTTCTAGTCTTTGTTAATGATGACTTCCTCCATCATCTTCACGGCATCTTTGCTTTGCTAAATGTCATTTTAGTTGAGATGCTCATGACGGGTTCAGTTCTGGTCAGTTCTGGTCAAAAAGCTCAGTCTAATTAGATCTCCATAGAGACAGAAAGTTTTCATCAAATCTCTTGAAAAGAGAAGCCAGGGCAAGCCCTTTACGTGCTGTCTGGCCGTTGTGAATGAGTTCACCAGAGCTTGGCCACCGCTCGTGTCTCTGATCCATAACAACCTGTTGTATAGCAGTGCTACTAGATAGCCCCCAAATTAGATTTTTCAATATTTTCATTTTGATTCAGTTGGTGTCTGCCACTGCAGGCGTTTGTCATTTTGTGTCTTTTTAATGTTTTTACTACCTTTGTTTGTATTTTAATATAACCAAAAATGTCCTGAAGAAAAACAATTAACGGTTTGTGTATAGCATTAGTGAAATACCTAACAAGCAGCTGCCTGCAGTCAGACTTGGATCAATAGGCTTTGTTGGAGCAAATTTACAGTTAAATTAAGTAAAAAATAAAAAATTACATGGCACTGAGGAAGCATAAACTTTTGTTCTCTCTTCACCTATCGCAGTTATGCAAGCGAAGGGTCTGCCAAAGACACTTTCTTGCTGAACTTCCCAACTTCTGCTTTTGATTTGTTTGGTTTCTCTGCTGATGCCATGCCATGCAGAGTCTACTGCTGACTTCACACTTGCTTGGAGTGTCTATTTTGGGTGGGACAAATCCTGCCCTGGACTCCACTGACTTGATTTTCTCTCTATTGAGAGGTTGAATTCTTAGGTGGAGTTGCCACATGGGAGTCACCAGTTAATTACGCAGATGGATGCTGCATGGCTCTTATTCTTTTGCTTGATTGTTTTGAGTTAATCACTGACTTTAAAGTTACTAGCCTGTGATAACCCTCCTGTTTTGTTCTGAGTGCTGGAAAAAAAATGCTGTGAACTGAACCAAAAGGCTGAGCATCCTTTGCGATAGAAAGAAGACCATTTACGTCTTGATGCCTTATGTTGAAATCTGATGGATAATAGAAGGCTGCTGAGAAAAGCCTGTAAGTGAAAATAGGTTATGTTTTCCTGCAGGACTGTTGTCGTCCCAGTGCAGAGCTAGTCGTTTCTGTGCTGCAGTACCTTGCTCTTTTCTCTGTACAATGTTAACATTGTTTGAGATGGGGCTCTTCTGTGGATGGTGCCAGAAGTTGTGGGGTGAACGAGTGTTATCCCATCACACCACTCAAAGCTCAGCGCCCACTTTTCTCCTCCTCTCCTGCAAAAGTGGACACTACTCTCACAAACAGGCAGGAACCTTGTCTCCCCATCCCCATCCTTACCAACTGGCCACCTACCCTGACAAGGCTCAGCGAAGCTCCTCCAGATGGATGGTGAAAAGTTGCCTCCAATTTTTGTACTAATTAGGGATCAGGCTTTTGGGCAGTAGCTGAAATATGGTGAACACAGACAGTGCAGGGGCTGTAAAATGGTCAAGTATTTTGTAGATCAGTCACTACATGAGCATGTTCCTCAATCACAGACTGTGAACATTTGCTTGGACACCAAGCAGTCCAATGAAACCCTGAAAGGCCAGTAACAAAAAGAGGTTAAAAGATAGATGCTGAAGAGGTTTGGTGGGAGTAAACCATGTTTCTGAAAAAAAAAGTGGATGAGCACTCCAAAAGCAAAATGCAAAATACAAAAGCAGTCATTTTCTTGAAAGAGAAAGACATCCTTTTTATTCCCAGCATCTTCCTACTTTTCCAGTGCTCCACACTACGGAGTGGCACCGTGCCCATGCTAGAGGCTGTCTCTGGTGCAGAAAGTCAAGCTGAATTTGGTTCTTGCCTCCATGTGAACCCAAGCAAAAGACTTCTCACTTTTTTTTGCTCTAGATGGCTGTTAACAAGCGAGGCAGTGACTCATTCTCCTTCTTGTTTGCCTTTCTAGCAGGAACCTGCTCACCAGCTGTGTGGCACATATGTCAGGAGGCAGAGACAACACAGTCCTTTCTAGATAGTCTTGATGTGTCTGTGAGCTCTTGCAAGCAGGGTCCATTTACACAAACGCTGGGTACTTCAGATGTTCAGGGAGGGAGCTGCAAGCAGGGGAGTTTTCTGCCTAGCATCAGGATCCAGGGACGACATACAGTGCAGTTCTCAGACAGCAGTGCCAGCCAAAAAACAGTGCCAGCAGCAGAGCTGCGCAGAGATGGAGAATTATGAGAATATAATTCAGACAGCTAGGAAAGGGCAGAAACAGCTTTAGGAATGTGATGCGATGCTATAAAAATACCATTGAATGTTCTCCCTCATGGCAGTCTTAAAGGAGTGTTTATCCACTTGCTTTCCATTTACAGAGATGCCACCTGAAGCTAGTGATAGCACAGGCAGTTGGCTTTGAGAAGGATGGGTATAGACATGTGTAATCAGATTTAAATCATTCAATGAAATAGGTTCAAAAAGAAAAGAATGTTAGATTAAAGAGAGGGGAAATTTATACCTCTCTTCACTGTTGCTGTTTCCTTTCACTCACATCACCATGGGACCATCTATTTGCATGGTAGATAAAATTGCCAAATCAAGAGAAAAAAAGAGAAGGACTGAAAAGAACAGCAGGAAGAACTGCTCCTTCCTTCCCTTATAGGGTATCTGTAAGAATTATGCAGGGTGAAAATACATGACAAAATGTAGCCCTCACGATAACTGAAGTTTGCCCTAGAAATTGTACAAAATAGCAGTGTCAGCCCCACCATCTAAGCCTGGTAGGAAGGGTATTTCTCCTAAACTTTGTCTTCACCTTGGGCTGGGAATATGCTGTGCTTCTTAAAAGCACGTTGGTTATCGGAAAGCTAAACCTCAGCCTCCTGGCTTATTTTATTTTTCTTCATCTACCACAGACAGGTCATTTAATTCTCTCACCCTGAGTACAGTAAGATTGACTCTGAACTAGAGCGGCCCTAGGTGATGAGGTCAGGATTGCTTAGAATGAATTTGGTGAAGTAATAAAGTCTTGAAGGAAAAATAAAGAAGAAGAAAACTGTAGGAGGTATGAACTAGGTACTCTGTTACTAAGTCTCTTCTAGTTCCAGGAAACTAAATGGATTTTCTTAGTCTTCATGACTGCAGAGACTTGAATGATTAAATCTATAAATGCTGAGAAGCGAACTAGCAAAATAGGTTCTGCTATTACATTTTCCCTAAAATATATACTTTCTTGCAGATTCAGTAGCAGGAAGCTGGTAGAAATGGTGATTTTCTTGCTCAATTTCAAGTTCGCGTCATTCAAAAGTAAACAACTTGATCAAGAGTGAAGACAGAAACACTTGAGAGATTCCAGTTAATTTAAATAAAAATGCACTTCAGCTCTTCCCTTTATGCTAATTTCCCCATGCTGTTTTTTTCTTATGCTACATTGGTGCAGAGTAATTAAATTTACATAACTTGACGAAAATGCTGAATGCCTTTCTGTATTTGCCCATGTTAGTGATGCATGCAGGAAGAATTAGAAATACCCTGATTTAAAATTGTCCTTGTTACGGTAGTTTTACATGTGCCCATGTTTAAGTGAAAAGGAAGAGCAAGCAATGGTTAATTTGTGATTGCATTTCTTCCCCCATTATTGTAGGAAGCTCTCCTCATAGGAGAACAGAGCTGAGATTACCAATCACTGCTGCGATCTTCTGTGTGAAAGATAATGCAAAGTTGTAATATCACTATTTCACTTCTCTAAAAGATTTAGAAGTCCCAGGCTGCTTGTTCTGTGCCTGCCTAAGGCCTTTCTACCTGTAATTGCTTTGGGCTTTTGCCTGGCGAGATACAGCTCTAAATCTCATTGAGTCTGCAAGGTTAGTTGTTTTGGAAGGATGGTTTGAGAAAGATCATCTAATCCAATTTATCTGTCTTCTTAACCTAGCTGTACATTATCGATAGGCAGGCCAAACTAGCTTCTCCTTGCCATTTTTGTCCTGGGCAGCTTGCAGTGCCAACATGCTATTAAAAATGTGTCAGGCACAGGCAGGCAGCATAACTACAGCAGTATTCTGCACAGTGGCCCTCCATGTAAAGTATTTTATTGATCTTTAATGCAGGCACTCCAGCTTCATTATTCCACATGCAATAAAACGTGAATCTCTAAGCCTGGATGCTAGTGAGAATAGGATATCCTCATAAAGTGTAGCCTGGCTGTTTATATATCTATACATACTATAAAGCAGGAGATAAACATCTCTGCATTTGCATTTTGTTTGAAAGCCAGAGCCAGAATGTTACCCAAGGAGATGTGATAGTTTGCGGGAGGCGTGGGAGGTGTGTTGATTACGGCTTGAGCTGGCCATATCCCTGCTAGAGGTGCACAAGGCTTTTGGAAATTGGAGAAGGCAGAGAGCAACCTTCCTTGCTTTACTATCTGAGTCATGTCAGACCTCTAAAATACCCTATTTTCAGGGTTGCAGATTTCCTTGGAGCAACCTGCAGCATGTAGTACAAAATTCACTTATGTGAGTGAGACTTGTCTTACCTGTGCTCATATAAACTTGGAGGTAATGATGAATTTGTGAACCGTCCTGTGCATATCAAAGGCAGCCTCAGGTGTCTTTACAGCCAAGTGATGATGAGGACAGCTCCAACTGATTGAAGCGTGCATGCGAGTGGAGTAGTCAGAAAAGAAGGAACTTGCATTCCTTCTTACTCTCCAGAATTAGGTTTTCAGTCCAGTTAGGAGACTCACCTTCCCCACTTTGATGTACCAACAGCTGTGTCACATCCATCCTAAGATAGTGCATTAACATCCTCTTCCCATGTCTTCACACACAGTCAGAAATGAAACCCTCCTTCTCCAGAACTCTTGGTTGAAGTTGGGGTGCAGGAAGATGCTGTAGAAATGGGGTCACACTGTCTAATTCCAGGCACTGCACTCCATTAAGTCTCCTTTTCAACTTCCTTTGTACCAAAGTTGAAGGTAGACATGTGTGAAGGTCTTCCTCAGCCCTTCATCCTCCTGTCCCTGCAGTCTGTCATTTGTCTGGTGAACAGAGTCTGTAAATGCAGCGCTGATATATCTTAATTATTTACATCAACTTTTACAGTTCTTTTTGGAGAGACAGTGAGAGGCTCATCTTATTGCAGCTGAGATTGGGCACCTTTATTATCTGACTTGTAACTTACCTGAGCTGGAGGGAGTGTATGTGTGTCATTCCCTCTTTCTCTCTATCATATAATTTTTCTCTGTATCTTCAGGCTTTGATGAGATGTGGGAAAAAAAATTCCTTTGAAATCAGTAAACATTTCACCAGCAGTAAGAACCATTTCTCATCCATCTCCAGTCAGCATTTCACATCCTTAATTTCTGATAAGGGAACAATCTTGGATTGAGCAATTAGAAATGGCATCGTTAGAAATGTAAAAGGGAGCTACAGGACTGAGACGGTACCAGCACACATCTTGCTGCTACAGGAGATTGCCTAAGTCTCTGAAGATGAACTGTGAAGGGTGATTGAATGTTATATTATGTAAGGTTCACCTTAGATTTCTGCTTCTGTGTGGAATAAAGACCATATGGGAACTAGAAGAGAGGTCATTTTGGTCCCTTGCTTGGTGATTTTATGTGGCATGGGTTGTAAAACTTGTGATACTGCTGTGTACAAGGAGAAGAAACTGTGTCTGTTAATGCTCCTCTTCTGTCCCTTCTAAAATACAAATGGGGAGCGAGGCAGGCAGGGGGCTGGGAGGGGGTAATCTTTGGAGAGGTCTCAACATGCAATTTCTGATGTAAAGATTTTACTGCTGGTAAAGTACGATACTGGCAGAAATTGTCACCATCCAGATAAAACCTTTTCTTTTTTTTTTTTTTTTTCCACTTTATCAGCAGCTGCATATAACATCTCCCCATTTGTAAAATAAATCTGATAAAAAATGTAGTTGTAAGCAGCAACGATTTTATCCTCGTGAAAAGATTTTATCCAACAGAAAAAAATGTTGTGCCTAGGCATAATTTTTCAGATATGATGAATAACAGCATAGTATGAACCTCAGTCCTAAGAATTTAATTTTAAAAGAACTACTGAGTATATCAGATATACTCAACTTTTTCTCTCGTATCATTTTTTTTCAGAGGCAGAGTTTGGTTTATAGATACGTCTTGACAAAAATCTGCTTCAGGCAAATTTTAACAACAGAACAACTTCAAACACATCCAATTAACAATTTATGAAAGGAAATCCAACAGAAAATTACACAGGGATTCACAGGGTATAAAATTTGGCGCTAAATCAAATTTAATGCAGAAATGGCTGTATAGGGAGTTATGGCCCCTTCCAGTGCATTGTCAAAAGGAACTTTATCGGTGGAGGCTTAGTGAGTGCCCTCCATCATATCTTTTCTTGCTATCAGTAAAGTATTTTGTCAGACATGGCAATGAGCACAACTCAAAAGGGAATGAAGACCACTGATAATCCAAGCTATATGCAATTTTCAATCAGAAGAATTAAGAGTAATTAGATTTCTTCACACTTCCAAACTGAGGATTTGTTCACTTGATTACAGAAATGAGGGGCTCTGTACAATCAACAAACACAAAAGCACTTTTAATTTGTTAGCACACCCAGCCACCATACATACCCCAATAGCAAGTCCTGGTCACTATATTTAATGTTACTTTAGAGCTATTTTTATGTCTGGAAGGAAATTTCAGCTCCCCTGCATCCCATTGTTTCCTGGTTTACGCACTCATTCAGCAGCCATGGTTGGATTTTCTTGAAAGATGTTAAGGATACAAAGTCAAGTAATTGCCTTCAGCAGCTCCGAAATTAACTTAAGCCATGACTTTGTTTAGAGAAAACCATCTCTGTCTAGACCATTATCTACTTAAACACATGAATAGCTTTGCTTTTTGTAAAAGATGACTGAGCAGCACCACTGGCATTGCACTATCTGGACTGTTTGGGGTGTGCGTTTTATTTACAGATACCAGAACAACAGGTGGGGATGACTAACAGAGTTGACACAGGCCAAGGTCAAGCATATTTGTGGTACAACTGTGGTATCAGATGGACTCATGTAATTTGAAGAGTTGGTTGCTGTATTGTTGTATTGTTGGCTGTTGTGTTAATCCTGTGTGCTCCCACATCAGAACAGAACAGAAAACATTTGAAAACTTGTAAATTTGCCATCTTCCACTGAAATGTATATCAGTATGGGAAAGCGTGGCTTTAAGTGTCCGTTCATCTGCATTTAGGTCCATGGCACGGTTTCCTTGCTGTGACCGCAGTACAAGAATTTCATTAGATCAGTGTTTTCCTGTGTCTTGAGAAGGCAGGCACTTGAGGTCTTCTAGCCTACTTGGTGTTGTGCAGTATAACTGCCTCTGCACGTCCTGCTTAGCCCACTGGTGAAGATGAGGGGACACCTCTATCACTATAAATGAAGCATTAGAATACCCCAAGGGCTTTTTTTCTTGAGTCCATTAATACATGCTTTTGGCACTGAAACACTCTACCAGATAAGTTAGTGTCCAAGGCACATAATAATTAGTGAATAAAACACCCCCAGAGTATCTTAATCCTATTAAATTGTGTCTTTTAAAGTGTAAATGAATTTTAAACCTCATTTTAAATGATGATTTTCTTCCTGTAACATACCCTTTCTGTGTAGATAACAGATCCCAGGGAAGGAGAGGATGAAACAAAGTAAGGCAATGGTGTCAAAGATTTAAATCTCCTGTTTATATTTTTGAAAGATGCTTGACTGTTTGCTGCTGATTTGCCTGTATGCCTCTACTTCTTCCATCACCCCTCTTCCTTCATCACATTGCTTAATTTTCCTTGTCTGCAACGAGATGGTGGCGATCATAATAACTAATTAATTTTGTAAGGCAAAATTAGGTTTAGCAATGGCAAAAATTCTGTATTTTATAAATGCAGAAACTATACACTTTTTGAAGAACTAAAGAAGAGTTAAAGAGTTAAATAATTATTTTCAGATGCCTGATGTTCTTCAAAATCTGGCCAGATAGAGGGTCTGAATGTGATTGCAAGGGTTAAATATTACCCATTTTCTCTGTGTCTTCTTCACACTTCCTCCAAGGCAGATCTGTAAGCAAAAAAGCAAGAAGTAAAACACATTGTAAGTGGCTTTTTTCCCTCATTTCTCAGTCTCCCTCATGCATACTTGGTTAGGCTTCTCATTCTTGCTCTGGTGGTTTGGCATCCTTTCCCCTGCAACTTCCACTCGAGTCATTCCAGCCCCGTCTTTACAGTTCTCCAGTCCTTCCGTGTCCTTCCAGTAAGCTGCCTGATGGCCTTGCTTTCTATTCACTTTGTGGGAATTGAGGGCATTTAATATCTTTGAAAACGTAGCCACAAAATGACCAAAAAAGCCTTTTTGGGGGGGGCACAACTTGTTGCAAAGTCCTGGTGTTTGCGCTTCAGATAAGCCCAGATGCAGAGAACTGAACATCCCTCTGCATTCTTGTGCTTGTTTTCCCTCGTAGCTTTCAGAGACTTGGAAGACATTCGGGTCAAGAATGTGCGTAGCAACTGCCATTTCTTCTTTCAACTTCAGAGCATCGGAAGCACTTGGATTGCTTTTTTTTATTGTAACTTATGATTAGGAGTCAAAGCTCAGCTCAGGGCCAGTTTAAAGGACCGTGTGCATGGTTTGAAGTGAAATACTCAGGTAGTTGTAGGATTGGAGTCGTCAGCAGTGCCTATTAGTTTAGAACTTGAGCCTAGCCTCCTGATTCTCCAAACTAACCTTGTGTCAGTTCATTCTCTGAGTCCAGCCTAGACTGAACCTAACATCTCTATAAGCACAGAAGCTAAAGGCTGGGAGGAGAAGCCCTTGTTTAAACCTCAGCCCCTACCTGCACTGCAGATGCAGGTGGATCATGCACAGGCTCTTACAATCTGGATCTGAATACAAGCACATTTCCTACAGGCGGTATGAACATCTAGCTATGTAGAAAGTGGTGTCTGATGTGTCGGCAAAATCAGTTAACTCTACCAAGTGAACACCATGAAACTGTTGAGTTGCTCAAAACGATGACAATGCAGTCACATCACTATAACGATTTTTCTTATTTTTTAGCTGTATTTCATTTATCTCATAAATAGACAAGATAGGATCCTTTGTTATGTTGCAAGTTGGATCATAAAGTCTTCCAGACAAATATGTAAGCTTTATGTCTGCCTGAGAAATCTAATTTTGGAAGGATTTGTAGGAAAATCAACAAGGTAGATGTGTCCTTTTTCAGATGCATGTAAATGTTTTGTTCTGTCAGAACTGTTGGAAAATTGAAATTGGTTGCTGGGGCTCAAATGTAGCTTCAGGTCCCAATGCTTTCTTTAAGACCTGATGTTTCCTCGCATGTAACTTATTCTTCTCTTCACCTTTTCACCACTGTTTATGCAATCTGTTATATTAATATTTTCTTTTCCCATAAGAAGGCTATGTAAAACTGGACAACATTTACACTTCTTTTGCTTTCTTTCCATTCTCCCATCTCAGCAGAGCCCGAGGACCCCCTTCTCTGACCTGCCTGATGGTGAGAAGATCTTTAACGGAGGAGATGGCATGTGGCAGGACCAAAGCCAGGATCAAGCCTTGCTCTCGGAAATCACAGAAGAGGATCTGGAGGCCATCCGTCAGCGGGAAGAGGCCATTCAGCAGATTGAGGTCAGTAACTTTGGCCCATCAGGGGCTTGCGACCTGGAAGTGCAGATTTCTTGTGTTGTGCGTTGCTCAACATGATGAAAGAAATGCTGATTTACATTGCTGCCAGTACAGTATTGCTAAAAATGGGAGCGATTATCAAGTGTTTCTCAAAATGGAAATCAGTGGCAGAAGGAAGAATTAGAAATCCGTATGACCGGTAATGAAAATGACAAGAAATAATTAATATTCACAGGCTAATGCAGTGAGGTTGAGGTTGGTTGGTTGTTGGGTTTTGGGTTTTTTTTTTTCCAGTTAGTCTTCCATAGTAGAGTCTGCCATAGTAGAGTCTGTATGGAGGTAGTTTAATTCAGCTTGGTTCTGCAGCAAAGCACCTTTCTGGGTGCATGCAAACTTGAAACTGGAATTGGTCACAGAGAGAAAATATTCAGCTTTACCATTAGAGAGAATAGGTAGACAAAAGGAAATAGCTTGTTAACATTTTTCAAACAATTCAATATTTTTGCTTTACCAAAGTATTTGGAAGTTCTTAATGCAGTTAAAAGAAGATGTACTATTTTTACTCTTTTTTTTTTTTTTTTTTTTTAAGAAGTGCTATAAATAAAATACGAAAAAAAGAACAAAAAGAGGTCTGAATAAGTTAAACATCCCACATTTTTCTTTTTATACTTCTCTTTTTATGCTTTTGGGAAACTCTTGTTACTCAAATTTAAGCAATACATTAGTAAAACCAGAACATTTAAGATCTTTCTAATTTGTGTGCTTTTACAGTCCTAAACTCAGGATGAACCAAAAAAAGAAGGCTTCAGAATAATCAGAACATTTAATTAAGAACTATACTTTGTCCTTTAATTGGATTGAGCTAATTTTATCACAATAGATTTTGGTTGTGGTACAGCAGGAACTGTGATTGAGTTAGTGAGAAAAGGGAACAAACGTTCCAGATGTCGACACATTGAGGCTTTGAACTCTGTTTGCAAACATTGATAGCTACATGTCATTCAACACTTTAAAAAAGAAATTTTGATAGTTTTACAGGAGTGAGAGGAGGTTAGCATATGCCTAATTTCTATTATTGTTTGCTGAATAAATGCGATTGAGATTTGTGGACTTCGTGCATTACTACAGATGAAATTTTTAAATAATATTCTCATACTGAGTATCCTTGGGTGTGAATTGACCTTTCATACTTGAGAAATCTCTTTGCATCCACCAGGACAAACTCTAGGGAACTTTGTTGCAAGAAAATGCATGGTTTGGGATGTTCCTGCACTTTGATATTCAAGAAAGATTGTAGCAAAAGTATTTCTGAAATGGTGTGTGGACACAAAGGATGTTCTGTTTGAAAAATAGTTACTGCCTTTTTCTTTGTGTCTTTATGTTGCCCCCTGCCCTCCCCAGAAAAACAAACAAACAAACAAACAAACAAAACCCCACACAAAATCCACCACCACATTTAGTGTTTGCCCATTAGGCAGTGGAGAACAACCAGCCCCAAACCAGCCCCAAGCACACCAACTTTGCAGAATCGAGAGGTGCAGTCATGTCTCCTCAGAGATCATTGTTTTGCTGGTTAAATCCCATTTCTGGGCCATAATCTGATAGCTCTGCGCGGAGCTGCACTGGCCCACGTGGCTCTGGTGGGGGTACTTCAGGCAAGTAAGTAAATCCAGTCACAGCCCTGCGTGATGTCTAAACAAATGCAACACGTCTTGGGCAGGTTGTGTACCTATTGATTTGGTAGATGCTGTATACCTTTCTGCCTAAATGCAAACTTACCTGTGATTAACTTATTCAACTGAGGCAGTTAATTTTTTTCAGCCTTCTGCTTCCTAAGAATGTGTGCACTTTCTTTTTCCCCATGTCCTGCATCTATTTTGCTTTGCTGTCCAAGATCCGTGTTCATCTTGTAAGGAGGACTGCATTCCACAAGCATGATTTCAAATGTATCTTAAACTTTTCTCCTTGGGAGGAAAACTTTTAGGGCCAACAGTATTTTATTTAACATCTCCTTTGAAAGAATTATAATGAAAATGAAATGGATTTTTGGACTGCGTCATACCTCTCCCTAATTGTATTTGAATAAGCAGATGGTGCTCATTTTCACTGGGTTTTGTTTTTCTGTTTGTTGACCCACATGAACATATTTCTTGTGAAAGAACTCATCTTGCAAATTAAAACTTCCCTGATTTCATTAGAAGTTGTGGGCATACAGAGGAGGGACTCACTGAGCTCATAGTCACCCTTACAACATGTTTCCAATACGTTTTCAAAACCAATAAGTAATCAAGAAGACTAAAAGGAACATTATTCCTAACTGTCAAACACATCTAATAAACTAAATTTATTGCCAATTTGATGTATAGCATTTGTTCTCCTTTGCTCTTTGGGGACCAGAATGAAGAACAGAGCTGTGCAAAGCATATCTTGTGCAAGTAGATTGGTCTTTCTGGGGTTTTTATGTTTCTGCATATCTAGCACCAGAAACACATAGATCTTAAGCAGCACAGAAGAGGTCACAGAGCATTGCTAGAATATTGTCTCTTCTGGGCCACAGATTAGCATACAACTTTAGAGGAGCCCATAGTGCTGGTGCCAGTATCAGGGCTTTATTTTTTTGTTTGTTTTGTTTTGTTTTGTTAAGAGACTTGAATTTGCCCTTTTTGCAAGAATGGATATAAAACCCTTTTCACTGCTAAAGAAATGAGGAAATAAATTCTTTTCCTGTCTTGTGTCCTGAAAAACAGATATAAAGTTGTGCCCATAATAGACATCATCTTAATGTTCCAATGACTTTCTCCCACTTGTGTGTTTTCCGCATCTCCAGAATCTCTTTAGAGGTTCAGGTTAATGGGACATTGTTCTCTGTCATGAACATCCCTTGAGGCACGTTTCAGCATTCACAGTTTCCACCTAGAAAGATAACAGCCATGTCAAAAGTTCAGCTGGCTGTTCATTTTATTTAAATGTCCTTATTTCGCTGTTGCTTGCAGATTAAAAATAGAGAAGTCTGCAAGGGAGATGTCTCACCAAAACCTTACATTTTGGATAAAGATTTTTTATTGCTTTGAAATGTCAAAATTTGGTAGGACACAGCAGCCTTGACACGAGTGTTATTTCTTAAAATATTGCTTTGAACTGTTATATAAAACCTATTTTAACTTGAACTGTATTGGCAGTGAATAATAAATGCCATAACAACTTTATATATAGCAGTGTAAAATGTGCCATCAGAAATACATGAGCTGTACTGTAATGTGCATTGTCAGTGCTCAGTGCTGGCACAAGCTCTATCCACAAATACGTAATTTAGCATCCTGTGGTCATGTAAAAAAATGGAAGGAGATAAAACTTTGAGAAGAAATGGGTAACCGTTGAATAGAGAACTTCAGAATTTCATCTGGTGACTGGAAAGACCTATAAAAAAGATGTTAAGTGCCATATTGAATCACAAAGCCTACAGTGATCCTCCCCATTCAGATAGCTTTTCCAGAGAAAGGAAGGTAAGGTGAACCCCTCCCAGACCCCACCACCATTTCCTTGGAGTCATCACCAAGTCATCCCACTGCCTCCACAGCCCTCTTTCCTTTCTCATAGCAGTCTCCTGTCCCACTCCTGTGCTTCCCAGGCTGCTAACACAGCAGCAGGCATTGTCTTACCATGAAGAGCTGGGGAATACTCAAGACAGAAGTATACCAGGGAAAGGGCAGATTTGGAGAGCTGGGCTTGCTCCTGGTATTGGGAACAGTTGTCCATGAAATAAGGTTCACTTCATCTATCCTGACTTCCCTACACCCCTTTATCTTCCCACCCCGGCAGGAGGAGCAGCGGCAATAGGAGCTCAGCCCATGGAGGTAGTGAGCTGCCCATTTTGTCTGCTACCAAACGTGATGCTACCAGGACCAACGACATCACCTCTCAGCTCTGGAAACCATCAGGTGCCAGTCAGTTGATGCAGATAATTGCAGTTACCATATTATTTAGCAGTCAGGAAGCCAGTCATAGAGATCAAACGAATACAAGGTCAGTCTAGCTGAAGCAGTTTAATGATTAATTGCTACTGGATGGACAGGCATTGCGAACTGGAGACCATCAGCTGCAGATGCCTGTGCAGCCATGGAGAGTCCCTGCTAGGAAAATGTTCGGAGAAATTAATTCAGATGTCAACTGTGCCATCAACTCCTGATGGGCCCTGGGCACTGATCATACTGATCTGAAGCCACTTACCTATAAAACAAGGCTGAAAGCTTCATCCTGCATTTCAAAGGGAATGGGGGGAATAAGTTGTTCAGCATGTTCCTTCCTGGTTTTGGTCAGAAGACACAGTAAATACAAAGAAGGTTCTCCCCTGCTCCCTGGGGTATTTCCACAAGTCTCCATCTCTTTCTTTTGGTATTTGTACAGAACTCAAGCATTATCTTGGGTGATGTGAGAAGGTAGGCAGATTCCTCCAGTAGTATGTGGTCATCAGAGCATGAGAGACGATGCTGTCTAGGGATGCTTTGCTAACATTTGGCAAGTGAGTATATGACAAGAATACCTCCATCCAGTTTCTAATCATCAGCGGAGGATATCCTGAAGCAAGCAATACGCATTAGCAGAGCTTCATTTTAGTTGTTGCTTCTCTTGGCAAAAGAGAAGGAGAGTTGGACAGGGTGGGGTAAAAGGTGTGAGGGAAATGCTTTTATTTTTAGGAAAGGTTGTTCCCTCTGGGTTGGGTTGAGTAATGTTGATGTTCATTCCCTATCTGTTTTGAAGAGAAGTGTTAGACGGCAGCCTCCATGCCCGTTAGTCAAGCATTTATAAGCAGACAGAAAATTAAATACAATAAAAATAAAACAAAACAAAACAAAACAAAAATGCCCACAGAGTCCGTCAGAGTGTACTTGTTAGTTCAAACCTGTTCCTTGGTCACACATTACTACATATCATTTCTTGCTGAGGGGTATTTTCAGTAAAATCTCTCACTGATGCCAGCAGTTTAGAAGGTTTAATGCAAGTTATTTTATATCTTTCATCAGCTTCAATAGTCCAGGGGTTTGACTTATGAGGGCTCTGCCTCCCTCTTTGCAGAGACTTTTGGACTCAGAGTAATGTATAAATAACACCATATCATGACAAGCACCATAAGTAAAAGATCTGGTGCTCCATGACTGTCAAACAGCACACTTTTCATGGCAGCATGGTGGAGCCTAATTATCATGAGCAGCAGAGCTGCCTGTGAGATTGACATGGCCATCCCTGGGACTCAATATTGAGCTGTTCCCTAAAGAATCCGCTCCAGTACTTTGGCCAGTATAATTTAAAATGACCTGATCTGTAAGACTGCCACCATTTATTTCGAGAGACTATTTCACGGTCCAGCAGGCTTCGGTGTTGATGAAATACTTCCCTCTGTTCTTGCTAAAGATCCCTTTCTCATTCTCAGCTCTTTACACCTAGTGAAACTCTACTGGACCCTGCAAATAATTCTTCTTCCCCTTTGGCTTTTAAACTCCTCAAATGCTAACAGTTATCCTCCTCTTCACAAGTCAGTTTCCCTTGCTTTTCAGTCACTTCAGTGCTCTATTCTCAATTATTTCCCATTTGTTAGGTCCTTTCTCCTACAGCAGCAGACCGTATATAGGATCCTGGCGTTGTAACAAAGCTGAACAGAAGAAATGTGTAAAACGCCCCATGGATCCAATTCAGACGTTACAAGTGCTGATGGAAAATAGCTAGGTAATTTCTACACCAGTAAATTAAGCAGTACCAAGGACACTAGAACTCACTCATTGTACTTCTAAATTGTTAGAGCATATCCTGGCACACTTTTGACCCAGATTAGCCAATGTTTGCCCAAATATTGACACAGTTTCAGAGTTGACGTGTTCTCCGTAAGCAGTTTTGATGCAGCCACACTGTTTGGAGGGTGAGGGGAATTAATGATGTGAATGCAATGAAGTGCAAATGTGCAGTTCCAGTGTGTGAGAGTGGGCATCTTCCATGTCCATGTACAGCTGCAGCCTTATTGATCTAATGATTTGATCACAAAAAATTTCCTTTAGTCTTCACGGACATTTAGGAGAGAGGAGGAGTAAGGCAAATTAAGGGGCAGTTATGTGGGAAACTGGGCAAGCCTGAGGGCAAAATAAGGGATATGTGAAAGTGACAGCTGTTCTCTTTGAAAATGTGGAGAAGCCTTAGAAAGTGTTGAGAACAAAAAGCAGTCTATCCCAGCAGACTCATGAAGTGACCATTTTCATATTTGCCTGTACCTCCCCTCTCCGTCCCCTCGTGCCTTCCACAACTTGTGCATTGCTCCAAACTACAAATACTTGTCTTCACATCAAATCCCTCCTTAGGCAATCTCCACATCCTTAACATGTTGCCTTCAAACTGCCAGTGTCATGCCAGTCAACACTGAAAAGTTTTATTAATTGGAGTTTCAGAGGCTGTGCCCTAAATGGGCCAGTGTTGGTTTGGTGCTTTCAGTGTCATTTTGATTCGCTCCCTGTTGCACTCCAGATGACACCTGTCTCAAGCACTGTCATTAACCTTGAGCTAGTTAACTTCCAGGCTTCTTTGTGGAGCAGGTCTGCTTGAGGTGTGTCTGTTCAAATGTTTTGGCTTCTATGAGAAAGGCAGTTTTAGAATCATATCATAGAATCATATAATCATTTAAGCAGGAAAAGACCTTTAAGATCATCAAGTGCAACCATTAACCCAGCACTGCCAAGCCCACCAATAAACCATGTCCCTAAGTGCCACATCTAAATGCCTCTTAAGTACCTCCAGGGATGGGGACTCCACCACCTCACTGTGCAGCCTCTTCCAGTGCTTCATAACCTTATTGGTGAATAATTTTTTCCTAATATCCAATCTAAACCTCCACGACACAACTTAAGGCTGTTTCCTTTTGTCCTGTCACTAGTTACCTGAGAGAAGAGACACCAACACCTGCCTGCCTACAGCCCCTTTCAGGCAGTTGTAGAGAGCCATAAGGTCTCCCCTGAGCCTCCTTTTCTCCAGGCTAAACACCCCCTGTTCCCTCAGCTGCTACTCACAAGACTTGTGCTCCAGACCCTTCCCCAGCTCCGTTGCCCATCTCTGGACACGCTCCAGCACCTCAGTGTCTTTCTTGTAGTGGGGGGCCCAAAACTGAACACAGGGTTCGAGGTGCAGCTTCACCAGTGTCAAGTACTGGGGGATGATCACTGCCCTGGTCCTGCTGGCCACACTGTTTCTGATACAGGCCAGGATCCTTTTGGCCTTCTTGCCTACCTGGGCTCGCTCTCTGACTCATATTGTAGTGGTGATTGCAAAGTTGTGCTCACATGTTTTCTTCTAGCTCACATCTCAAAGCACACTTAGAGCTCAGAAATTAAAATCATGTGGGATGAAACCCCATTAGAAGATATATTGCATGCATCCACCTTGTGGACTTTTACTAATAACAGACATACAGTCCACAGGAACAGTCTGGAGCTTAGTCAAGTAAAGTAAAACTTCATGGATACTTTGGATATTGGATCCTCAGGAGCAGTTGGTTTGGTCTGTACATCTATGCCTGCTGCTTTGCAATACTTGCCAATGCAGGTACAGACTTGGTTATTTCCAAAGCAGCTGAGAGATGATCTGCTTCTTGGTCTTCCTCAGAAAGCCAGTGCGACTACATATTACCTGAAGTTTGGCTTTTTCCATCCAGAATGGTTCCAATGCGGCTTGAAAGTGCTATGTTTATCATGTTCTGGAACCCAGAATGTCATTATGCTGGAGGAGTTTGACAGTCATGCTAGAACAAAATTGTCCAACCAGCTGTGACACATCTCTCGTGATACCTACCTCCTTGCACAGAGAAATCTAAGGTAAGATTACATTTCAGGGCTAAAGGGGCGTCACGTGAGGACCAGAGGAGATCCAAGTGAAGGGTTCTGCAATGTAAGCATAGCTGGTCAGCTCTGCGAGCCCTGCCAAGTATGGTGTTCGACCAGTCCATACCAAATGGCTGAGGAGTCAGGATCCTTTCCCTGTGGCAGCCCACGGAGTGTGACAACTCAGTCACAACCTACAGAACGGTATAGATGGGAGTTACATACTAAAACAGCAAACACAAAAACCACACGCACCCAAAGAGAGTTCTTGCTCTATTTCCTTCTCTTTCCATCTCCACTGTTTATTAAATACTACTGCTATAAGAATATCTGTATGAATCCATCTGGCCCGTAAACCCAACGCATGCAGACACAGAGGCAAGGGATGAAATACCACCAGGTAATAAGTTGTGAAAATTCTCTTATCATCTGCTTTCCACTCACACATCTTTTTTGCTGGGACTACTTGCAAAAGTCCAGACTTCTTACTGGCTGGCTAAAACTGTGTTTCTCCCTCTCCTCACAGAAATGACTCGAGCTTGTCCATTTCTGCAGTCAGTATTTCATCAGGGATATATGTACAGCCTAGGATCTCACTCTGCAAGACAAAGAGGATTCAGGAACACTAACATTTATTTTTAGGCCTAGACACTTCTTATGTCTCAGGTGTAATCTTATGACAATACTGTGTGTAGTGAAGTGCTTTTAACTAAATTAGAGAGGTTTCCACTGTGTGCTAGAGATAATTTGCCTTTTCTGACTTAGATTCCCAGTGCCTTATCCAACAACTGTTGGTGTCAGAGTCTTGCCCTAAACGCTTTACTTCATGCACTCTTCCTTGCAGTGAGCTTGCATGAAGAAACTAGTAATGAAAGCCTTGATTCAGCAAATCACTTATGTATGTCTTAAGAGCTTTGCTGAATAGGGATGGACTTTAGCACCTACTAAAAGTGAAGTATTTCCTCTGCAGAAGGAGAAAATAGTGCTGACACTCACATTATTTGCTAATAATCTGAATTTTAGGTAGACACTTCTGCATATATGTATATATATCTCCACAGAAATTGAGCTGAGTTAAAAGACACGTATATTGACTGTCAGTGTACCTTGATAAGGTAGAGATCTCTAGCACTTTTGATGAAATAGTGTTTAGCTTCTGCAGATCCTCTCGCTTAAGTGTTAATATTTCCTTTGTTAAAAGGATCTGTTACTTTCCTCCTCCATTTACTGCACTTTTGCCTTTTTTTTGTTGTTGCCAGATGATGACTGTCTCAATAACGGTAATGCCTTGCTCCTATTTCTGTCAGCACAGGCAGTACCAACACCGTATGCCTCATTGATACAGCTATTTCTGTGGATGTGATTTGCTGACCCAAAGGGGAATTGCCACTCTCACCTATTACTTAGGTTAGTGAGGTTCACTCTCTAGTTCTCTGGTGCTAATTAATAGCAATGTAGATCAATAGCCCATCAACCAGCCGAGATCCCCTAGCAGCGCTCTCAAGAGCTGTTACTGCAGATTTGACTTCTTGCCTTGCAGGACTGAGTGCTGTGCTTTCTTTTTTATTTCTTTTTGGTAGGGAAATAATTCTTTTTTCCCCAATCCAGATGGAGAGAATAACAACAGGTTAGTCTTATGTTGTAAACAGATAAAAGCTCACATGGCCAAGCCCTGGAGCATCCCATTGAGACCGCACTGGTTGGAGAAGGAGTCAGCCCTTCCTGAGCAGCTCAGGAGAGGGGAGGGTGAACCAAGTGTATCGAAAAGACCCTGCAGAGATAACAAGGGGAGAGGTCACTGACAGGGTGATTGAAATCCACATTTCACAGCAAGCCCATTTCACGTTCCCTCCTATTTACCAAAAGCTGCCTGGTTCTTTATAAATTATCCTCGACAGTAGTATTCTTCTATATCCTCACTGAAATCAGATGGAAAGTAACAGATAATGTTAACAGTATTAACAATGGATGTCAAATTTTAGAGGCTGCTGCCAAAGACAGTATTAGTTTATGCCCTCTGCACTATGCAGGCTCATCTTCTTTAGGTATTCTTTAATACTTTTAATTGCTCCTCTATAAAAGATGTTATAGAACTGTATTTCCCCACCACCCTCTTCACCATCTGTCTACCCTGTGTGTCTTCCCTGGCTGTCATTTCCTTCCCAGAGCTGAAGTCTCCTGTTCCCCTTTGTATTGAGGCTGCTAGACAGCACGCTTGAAGCAGAAGGATTATTAAGACTCACTTAGGTGTTATGGAGAAATGCAAATTTTAATGTAAATAGTTTAATGCATTTTTTTTTTCATTGCAAATTTATAGCTAGACCCCTGAGCAACCTGGTCTGACCTCAGAGTTGGCCCTGCTGTGGGTGAGAGGCTGGACTGGGACTCTCCTGTGGCCCCTTCTATCCTGAATTATCCTGTGATCCTGTGATTCCATTATCTCTCCATCTCCTCTGACTGCACCACTGAGGGCTACCATAAGTTCACATGTCAATCTTGCTTCAATCTAAAGCCAAGACATCTCTATTTCCATGTCTGTGCGAGGTCCCAAGTCACTCTTGTTGTCTCTCCTCTTCCATTTGTTGCCACCACAGCAGGGGTTCATGGTTTTCTTCCACTTTCACACACATTTGTCACTTACTTGGTAGAATAGTTCTGGTATTAGGATGTCAGCATCCTTTTCTCCATCAGATGGATGGATAGAAGTCAGCAAAGGCTGGTATACAGGACAGTGTCCATGTCAATGTCTGCACCTCCCTGGAGGAGTACCCATCTGAGATGGCCCTGTGCCCAATGGGTCTATGTCCCATCAGTGGGGTTTCTCTGTGGACATCCCATGGACAATGTGTCCATATGCTTTGGCTGATCCTGAGTCTGCACTGACATGTTTGCTGTGAGTGTGGGTAACAATGATGATCTTATGAGTAACCATTGGAGCTGCCCTTTGCTGCTCAGGCAGACAGCTCTCTGCTGTACAGACCATTAAAGAAATATCTGAAAGACTGGCCATGGAAAGAAAATGGCGAGTACCTCATGGTGGCATTCACCTGACCAGGTGCAGGTGTCTTAAGAGTAGGCATTTCTGCATAAACTGTTGCTTAAAGTCTGTTTATATTCAAAGGGAAGGAAATAAGGGTTAGGGGTTAATAGAAATAGGATGAGACTAGGCTCTGGGAGTGTCCTGAACGCAAGAATGGAACTTGAGTGTCTCTAAATTGATGTCAGTTGAGATTGTGGGTCATTGTGTGCTTTCAAAGGACACTGAAACTCTCTGCCATGTTATCCTTCTTTCCTAAAGCGTTTATATGTATTCTTTCAATTTTTGCCCCTTTTGCCAGTTCTTAGCTGTAATGAACTCTATGTTTCTTGTGCAGCTTTCTGCCCCATGCTGCTGCATCTCTTGTGAGTCTTTCACAGACCAGCGTGAATTTGCTCTCCCTGTGCCTTCAGCTGACACAAAACCAAACTCCCATACATCAAGCTTACCAGAAGTCCTGTAGCCATTAGGAGCAGGAGCCCTTACTTACTAAGGGGAGATTAACCAAGATTCAGCAGACTGCTTGTATAGTTCTAACACTACTGAACTTGCTGGATTAGGCCAAATAAATTCATCCTTTCTGAGCACTTCTTTAAGCACTTTTTTTTCCTGAGCATTATTCCTTTCTGAGGAATAGATCCCAACAGAGTATGTTGGAGTCATTGCTTTCCTACCATGTTTATTAATTCATTAGTCAAGTAGAGAAAAGCAGCAAAGAATGGATAGTATAAAATTTTCCTCAGAAGCCTGAGTAAGTCAAGACCCCACAAAAAACATTTCTAGTGCTCAGCATGGTGTTGCTAGTCCCATAAAACTTGTAGAAGCACATGGTATAGCCTGAAATGTGAAACCTCAAGCACCAAAACACAATAGCTTTTAAATACTCCTTCCCTTCCTGGAAATGTAGTAAACATACAGGCACCTGGGTTGTCGCACTGTCCTCCTGTATGTATTTCCAACATGTATTGTAAGTTCATTTTGAGTGAAGGAGAGGACTGTTTTGATGCAGAGACTTGAAGCACTTACAACCAGGGTCATGTTTTCAGAAGAATTCAGATCTATCTTCTCCAGCATCAAGTGGAATGCAGATGTGGTGGGGTTAACCATGCAGTGAAAGTTCAGTTGCTTTGTTTAGGAAGGGAACTGGAAACTAATGCTTAAAAAAAATCCATTTGCTCATGTAGGCATCAAAACCCACATTTTTTGGAATTGTGGCCTCTTGCTGGTACAAAGAATGAAGTTGAATTATCTCCTAAATTAAGGGTGAGGGATTGCTGTTGAAGGATGGGAGATGGAAGGGCTTTGGGTCAATGATCCAAACATACCCAGCTAAACTTTTGTACTTTTACTCTCAACATCTTCTACTGAGCTGTCAGGGACTGAAAGGACTTTTCTGGATCACTCTCAGCATTCTTGTGAATGTCTAAGACTTCCTTCTTTCCATGTACCTGTAGCAGGCAGTGCTGCTACAGCAATAAACATCTGCTTACCTTTAACTCTGCTTTCGGTGCTGGTGATTTTTGGAGCAAAAGTTCTGAGTCCCATCTTTCCTTGTCAGTTCTTGCCCACGCAGCACACGAGGGATCAAAGCTGCTGCAGATTTCTTACCATGCTCCTATCCACATTTCACAGCTGGGGAAGCTGAGACATTATAGATTGTTTCTTTGCCAGTGGAGCTCCATAGAAATGTAAATGCCTCGTCTAAGACCTGAGAAAGAGCCAGTATCAGTGCCAGGATTAAAATGCTGCTTGTTCTGTACTTCTGCGCTGAATTCCCTTCTGTGTGTTGCGATGGGAGATCCAAATACAAGATCTGGCATATTTGGCTTTTAATTTTTCTCCCCTTATTTGAATCGCTAGGCAGATGGAACGTGCTTCTGTTCACAAAACACACTGTCATCTATCCAGCTTGGATGAAGCTCAAGGAAAATGCTAATCATCATTTGTAACTGAAGGCACATCTCCCCTACAGGGGGAGCTTGATGTTCTCTGAAGTTTCACCCATGATATCACGACTTTATCAAGAGAAGCTAAATAGCAGCCTGTCTCTCCGTGAATGCATAGCAGATTGCACTGTCAAAGAGAGAGATAACTTCTTGCCCTCTGAAAAATCTTGAGATACGAAGATGAGGCTATAGGAGGGCGGGCAAGGAGGGAAAGACCTGCTCCAATACTTGTACACATGAAACGCCTGCGGGAAGAATTGCGGGAGTGTTGGCTATGTCAGGCAACATGCTGTTACGCTCTTAAAAGATGAGTAATCTTCTGGGTGTCCTGGGACTGACAGACAGATGTCCATGGGGGATTCAGGTGTGGCGCTCAGAGCTGAATGCTAGAGACTTGTTAGCATATGCTGATTTTATCAATGATGGTTTGCTGCTGGCTGCATCCACAACAGAGTCTGTGTTCAAAGGCCTGGTACCTACAGGGGCATTTTGCTCCTGTCAAGCTTCTCAGTGGCACCTTTCTCCCCTGGAAACAATGGGAGCCCAGAAAACTGACAGTGATGAGGAGGAACAACTTTAAATTTCATACAGTGGTGAGAGCTCTTGCACTCTCTTTAAGAAGAAAACAGCTATTTTCTCATGGGAAAAAAAGCTCACCTTAGCATCAGAAATGAGTTTTTGAGGAAAGCAGTTACTGTCTCTTTGTGTGGCTGGTTTTAGGTATTGGGAACAAATTTAGAGGTTTTGAGAAATTACAGAACCATAGAAACATAGAATAATTTAGGTTGGGAAAGATCTTTAAGATCATCAAGTCCAACTGTTAACGTGACACATGCTGTTTACTACTTATGGTGAGAAGCAGAAAGACCACACAGAGCAGCACTTCCCACCCCCCACCCCTCTTTTTTTTTTTCCTCTTTCTGATTTACTCTGAAGTGCCTGGGATTCCTCAGTTTTTAATTTTTATATAATCATTAAATCATTTAGGTTGGAAGAGACATTTAATATTATGGAGTCCAACTGTTAACCTAGTACTGCCAAGGCCACCACCAAACCATGTCCCTAACTGCCACATCTACACATCTTTTAAATACCTCCAGGAATGGTCACTCAACCACTTTACTGGACAGCATCTTCCAAAGCTTGACCACCATTTTGGTGAAGAAATTTTTCCTGATATCTAATATAAAACACCCCCGGCACAAACATGAAGACATTTCCTCTCATCCTGTCATTTCTTACTAGGAAAAGAGACCAACACCCACCTGCCTACAGCCCCTTTCAGGCAGTTGTAGAGAGCCATAACATCTCCCCTGAGCCTCTTTTTCTCCAGGCTAAACAACCCCAGTTCCCCCAGCCTCTCCCCATAAGACTTGTGCTCCAGACCCTTCTTCAGCTCCATTGCCCGTCTATGGACACGCTCCAGAACCTCAATGTATTTCTTGCAGTGAGGGGCCCAAACTGAACACGGGATTCAAGGTGCAGCTTCTCCAGTGCCAAGTCCAGGGGGACCATCACTGCCCTGGTCCTGCTGGCCACTGTTTCTGATACAAGCCAGGGTGCTGTTGGCCTTCTTGGCCACCTGGGCACACTGGTGGCTCTCCTTCAGCCAACTGTCAACACCATCATGTCCATTTTTTTACTGGGCAGCTTTCCAGCCACTCTTCCCCAAACCTGCAGTGTAGTGTCAGGTTGTTGTGACCCAAGTGCAGGACCCGGCACTGAGCTTTGTCGAATGTCATGCAGTTGGCCTCGGGCCATCGGTCCAGCCTGTCCAGATCCCTCTGCAGAGCCTTCCTACCCTCCAGCAGATCAACGCTTCTGCCAGTTTGGTGTTGCCTGCAAACTTACTGAGGGTGCACTCAATCCCCTCATCTGGAGCGTTGATAAAGACATTAAAGAGAACTGGCCCCAGTACTGATGTCAAAGGCTTTACTAAAGTCTAGGTGGACAACATCCACAGCCTTTCCCTCATCCATCGGGTTAGTCAGGCAGGACCTGCCTTTCATAAGCCCATGCTGGCTGGGCCTGGTCACCTCCTTCTCCTGTACGTGCCGAATGAAGGCACTCAGGATGATCTGCTCCATAACCTTCCCTGCCATGGAGGTCAGGCTGACAGGCCTGCAGTTCCCCAGATCCTCCTTCCTGCCCTTCTTCTAGATGGGCGTCACACTGACTAGCCTCCAGTCTTCTGGGACCTCCCCACTCAGCCAGCACTGCTGATAAATGACTGGATTTGGCTTGATGAGCACTTCCACCAGCTCCCTCAGTACCCTCAGGGTGGATCCCACCTGGCCCCATAGACTTGTGTGTGTTTTTGTGCTGTATCAGGTCACTCATCACTTCCCCCTGGATTACGGGAGCTTCATTCTGTTCCCTGTCTCTGTCTTCCAGCTCAGCAGGCTGGGCAACCTGAGAAAAAACTGGTCTTACTACTAAAGACTGGTGCAAAGGCGGCATTAGGGACCATTTTCCTCACCCTTTGTCACTATGTTACCCCCCGCATCCAATCCAGGATGGAGATTCTCATTAGCTCTCCTTTTGTTGCTAATGTATTTATACAAACTTTTCTTACTGTCTTCTATGGCAGTAGCCGGAGTAAGTTCCAGCTGGGCTTTGGCACTACTCATGTTCTCCCCGCATAACCTCACAACATCCTTACAGCCCCCCTGAGCTGCCTCCCCTTCTTCCAACGGTCACAAGCTCTCCTTTTTCCCCTAGTTCCAGCCAAAGCTCTCTCTTCAGCCAGGCTGGTCTCCTTCCCTGCCCGCTCGCCTTCCCACACATGGGGACAGCCTGCGCCTGCACCTCTGACATCTCCTCCTTGAGGGACGCTCAGCCTTCCTGGAGCCCTTGGCCCTTCAGAACTGCCTCCCAAGGGACTCTGTCAGCCAGGCTCCTAGACAGCCCAACGCCTGCCCTGCAGAAGCCCAAGCCGGCAGTTCTGCCGACCCCACTCCTGACTTCTCTGAGAAATGGAAACTCCAGCGTTTTGTGGTCGCTGTGCCCAAGGTGGCCGCCAACCATCACATCACCCACCAGGCCGCCTCTGTTCACGAGCAGCACCTCCACGGGCACCTTCCCTCGCTGGCCCACTCACCCGCTGGGTCAGGGAGCTCTTACACACACTCCAGGGGTCTCCTAGACCCTTTCCTCTCCGCTGAACTGTACTTCCAGCAGACACCTGCTAAGTTCAAGTCCCCCACGAGATCCAGGGCTAGCGATTGTGAGACTTCTTGTAGAGGATTTCATCTGCCTCTTCATCCTGGTTGGGTGGTCTGTAGCAGACTCCCACCAGGACACCTGCCTGGTTGGCCTTGTCCCTGACTCCTACCATAAACACTCGACCCTATCGTCACCATCATTAAGCTCCAGACAGTCAAAACACTCCCTAACATACAGGGCTGCTGCGCCGCCTCTCCCTCCTTGCCCATCCCTTCAGAAGAGTTTACAGCCATCCCCTGCAGCACGCCAGTTGAGCGAGTCATCCCACCATGTTTCCCTAACGGCAGCCACCTCATAGTTTTCCAGCTGCGCAATGACTTCCAGCTCCTCCGCTTTGTTGCCTATGCTGCGTGCATTGGTGTAGATGTGCTTCAGTTGGGCTATTGATCCCATCACCTTTTGCAGTAGGGAGAAGCCCTAATTCCTATGTGACCGTTTTCAGGTACTTGCATGGTTTTCAACACATCAATAAGCCCTGCATTTTTGCTGCCACATGGATCTCCATCCTCTACTACCACTGAGACATCAGACCAAAGGACTTCACTAGCACATGGTCCCCCAAATACTGGTGTGCTGTCTCCCGGCATATCTCTAGCAAGCCTGTCTTTATCCCTTTCACCCTTCAAATATAGTTTTAAGCTCTTGCTATGAGTCCTGATAACTCCTGTGCAAAGGTAATTTTCCCCCTTTGAGATGGGTGCACCCCATCTGTTAACAGCAGGCCTGGTGTCATGTAAACTGACCCATCATCAAAAACCTCAAAATTCTGCTGGTGACACCAGGCTTGGAGCCAGGTATTGAACTTGTGGGTGTTCCTGTTCCTTCCCTCATCGTTCCCTGCAAATGGAAGGATAGAGGAGAACACTGCTTCTGCTTCTGATCCCTTAACCAGTTGTCCCAAGGCCCTGAAGTCTCTCTTGATTGCCCTCGGACTTCTTGTTGCGACTTCATCACTACTTACCTGGAAAATCAATCATGGATAGTAATCTGAGGGCTGTACCAGGGTAGGAAGCTTTCTCTTCCCATCTTTAACGCACGGCTCAGGGAGGCAGCAGGCATCCCAGAGAAGTGGGTCAGTCTGCATATCGGGCCTTCTTTTCCCTTCAGAAAGGAGTCTTTTCAGCTTCCCTGTCCTCTGTGCTGACCAGGTTTCTGGTGAACCAAAGTGCCTTCGGAAAATTTCAATTTGTCAGGCATGAAATTAATCTGGTGGATTAGTCTCAGCCAAGAACTTGGCTGTCCCTGCTTGTAGCAGCACAAGAAGGTTGCACAAAGTAACCCATGGGCTCTCCCCATTGCCCAAAACATACTCAGCAACTGCTCCTGGAGAGTCTCCATCCCTGTGGTTTCTGGGGTTTTAGATCTTTATCAACAGAGCTCAGATGAGAGAAATACCTCCTTATTCTTGGCATTTTTTACATATGGTAGGACAGTGGGGAGTGATATTGAAGGGAGGGTGGGTGACTAATGAGGTAAAGTGAAGGATGTCTGGATCTGCAGTGATTCAGCAGAATGTCATATTTAGTCTCATTTCAACTGTATGTCCCTATAGACGTACTGCCGTGCAAATTTCAGCTCTTCAGCCTGATCTGATTAGCAGGCGCTGCCAGCAGCCTGAGCCCAAAAGTCACTCCGTTAGCATCAGCCCCTGTATTGAGCTTTATCCTTTAAAACAGTCCTAAAGATAAACTCTCTGGAGCATTTTTGTTGTCATAGGAGGCATTGCTCTCCTTCTTTGTTCCTTGTTACTTGCAGCTGAATGATAAAAGAGTGGGGGGGGGGGGGGGGTGGGAATTAAGAGCAAACCCCATGACTTCTCTCCCTTTCTGATTTCAGCTCATGCTTATAAATATGAGTCTTAGCATTGGGATGCAAGTACTTTTGGGGTTAGGTCCTCCCACCTATTACCTGGAGGAAATAAAAGGTAATCCTGCATCTTTGCACGTTGGTGCTCCTACTGAGGTCTGGCAGGGATAAGCTGTGTTCCTTCCGTTGTTTCCTCTCTTGTTCTTTCCAATTTATATCACTGTGAAGGGTTAAGGAAGGTGACTTCAGATTTTGCCATTAGAAAGTCAAATTGCAAAAATAAAGCATTAAAAATAAATGCCACAGCGGAATTGCTGAGCCAGTGAATGAAGAGCTTTAAATGCAGGGAACTAGCTGTGCATTTCTCTAGCAGTCACCTGTCTCCCTATCTAAGGATTAAGGACTTCGCGTCTTTTAGGCTTGAGTCTTCCCATTTAACTCCAGGTGGTGCTGAATGTCACAACTTTTTACAACTCACCTATTAAGATATAGAGAGGAACTTCTTTCCTTTTATTTGGACCGCAGTAGAAAGATTATTACTACTTCTAAGATGTCACCTCATAGGAGTGGGACCCAAGGAGAGTCTCTTACAAATCAGTGGGGATTAAAGATCGGTCGCTTTCCCCCAAACACACTTTAGGAATTTGGTGACTGAGCTAATTATAGGATAGATCCACGGCTATTGGAAGTTGGTATAAATCATCTGACTTCAGTGCTGATTTCTACAAGCTGTAAATGAACTGGTGTCTCATCTTGAATGACTTTCAAACACTTCCAAAGAAAAGTGTGAACAGCATTTCTTTCATGCACAGCTTTCCTCTCCCCTGGGTGCTTTTGCAGAAGCACAAGGTATTTTAGAACCATGCTCAAACAGATCCTGCCACACTAGATCACCTTTCAAATTTTTTCTCTCTTTGTCCCTCCCTCAAAGTATTATGTTATGCCCCTATATAATCAGGGTGCAGCAATCCTTCCCTGTTGTCCCAGTCCCAAGCCTGTGACAATAGTACTTTAGTCTGGACATTTGCTTGGGGTGGGGGGAGCAATCAGATGGAGCATTTTCATGTTTCCTTCCTGCTGGGGCTGGGAAGACCTGATGGGATAGCAGTCCTTGTTGTGGGCAGAGGGCAGCCAGAAAGACTTGGGGGCTGGAAGCTGTGCAATGTAGAGGAGTTATGGACCAGACTGAGGGACAGGATGGATATCTCCAACATCACAGTCCCATCATCACCTCCTAATTTGGGACAGTGCCATATAGTGCGTTGCTGATATCCCCAGGGCACCAGTACATCCCCATAACACACATGCAGTTATTATACCATGGTAAACAGTCTTGGCTTCAAATTTATCTCTGTCTGAGCTTTCTTTTCTTTTCTCCATCCCTCCATTTGCCCTGAAACAGTGGTATTAATTAATTTTGCAGCGCTCTGTGTGGGAGTGGTGAGGTTTGGGTTAAGCACTATTATATTAATAGCTTTTGCTAATCTTTTTCTCCTCATGCCTGTGGAGTTAGAGTGTCTATTGTTGTGTGCCATCAAAAAGGCTGCCACAATAGCTTTGGAAGAGCTGTGAGAAGCCAGCGCTTTGTTTCACAGGTGGGTTTTCTCTGTGGGCGTCAGGACAGCACTGTGTTGTGGCGGGCTGAGCTGAGGGGGTGGCTGAGCAGATGGCTTTGTACTGCAGGCTCTCAGATGCTTGGTGACCTTCAAGCAAGGTGAGCCAGGATGCCGTCCACTGAGATCCAAGGGGCAGCAGTGCCACCAAAGTGCCACCTGCCTCTGCCACGTTGTTCCCACCTACAACAAAGGTGCTGGCACTCACTGACCATCTTGCATTAGCACAGAGATAAATTAGTCCTTTCCTTCTAAGTGAGGCTCAAGCTGGTAAGTGGTGCCAGGCTGGCAACCTTGTATTATTTATTGCCCAGTTCATTGTGTTTCCTAATACCTTGTTTGCTATTTTGGAAGGCATCAGTGCATTAAGCAGCGGTTTTCCTTGGGCTGCTCAAGTCCATTGGTTGAACTTGCGTGCCAAATGTAGAGTCATGTGAGCTGTACAAGCCATTTTAATTTTCCCCTCTTACACTTGCATTTATCAGTGTTGAACATCATTCACTGTCGTATTACTGAAAGTGCTTAGGTCTTTCTGATGTTTGCAACAGCCCTTTCCAGTCTTGGCAAGCCTGACTACAGAAGTACAGTCTGTTTCGCCCTATGCATTGCTCACAGTGCATGACTTGTACATCTTTTGCATACCAGATCCATGTTCTTCATGATTCTGTCTTTTCTAGATAACTGT
Organism: Falco peregrinus; assembly: GCF_023634155.1. Classification (NCBI taxonomy): domain Eukaryota; kingdom Metazoa; phylum Chordata; class Aves; order Falconiformes; family Falconidae; genus Falco; species Falco peregrinus. Next base: position 87,048,348 of record NC_073723.1, read on the forward strand.
CCCCTAGCTGCCCTACACACTGGCCGGCGTATTCCGAGTACAATCTGGCTTTATCATCCATCTGGCCTGTCCTACAAAGTCCATGCTGAGCTGGCCAAGTTCAGTCTTGTTGGACCTGGCCACCTCTTCAGATATTTTAAGACCTGGTTAGACTTCCCCAGGGTCTGGAGACACCCTCCTTCTCACTAGACAGCCAGTTAGTGACTCAGATCCAGCTTTCATCTATTTTGTCAGGTTTATCCATCCTCCAGTCTCAAGGCTTGCCTGGAGATTTTGGCAGAGGGCTCAGGGTAGTCAGTGGCTTGACTTGTAACCCATGTAGCACCATGTGTTCTTGGATAGCTAAGTCTACTCCACCTATGTATCCTCCAGATGAGGCTGTTCAAGTGGCCCTGGGTTTGTTGATAGTTGTATATTAGATTTCTGCCCCAACAAAGCTAACCAAAGGTTACAGTCTTCTGCACCTGAATAGAGCTTTCATGTTAACCTGGAATTTGCAGGATCATCGTGATGACAGATTGTGATTTCTTCATCTTTTTTGAATTATTATTTTTTTCCCTCCACCATTGATTCCCCTGCCTGGAGCTAATAAATATATTTAACAACATGGCTTCCAGCAATATGCTTGGAGGCAGCTGACTGTTAACCTTTTGTCATGATGAAAACTGATCTACTTTTAGTTGTGGTTTGGGGTTTTTTGTTTTGTTTTGCTGGGTTTTTTTGGTGTGGGGTGGTGGTTTGTTTTTGTTTGGTTTGGTTTTTTTTTCCCTTTCCTTCTTCTTTCTCCTGACCTGCTTTTGCACTTAACATTGCTTTGTACCTCACTCCGTGGTAGTTAACTTCTGTAGTCACCTCAGGAGTGACAACATCACAGACCTTTACAATCTGAAAAAGAATTAAAACAACTGTTTTACAGTTTCCTTTTCATTTCCACTGAGCTATTGACTTGTTCAAAGAATTGCAAGGGATAAGTGAGCTGTGATTTTCCTTATAAAGACCAGGCTATCACAGCCTTGCATGTTTTTTGTTGTTTTGTTCTGTTTTAGCCATTTTACCATGATGTGTAAGGTTTTATTACTCTATTCATCATTCAAACAGCCAAGACTTTTTGTAAAGTTCAGTTACATGTAACTGGCAATCTTCAACAGGGGTTGTTCTTAAACAGAGATTAGATGTTCCTGTTAGCAAATCAGCTGTTGGATACTGCAGGTCATTAGGAGTTCTTGTCACCTGGAGCAATGTACCTTTTCCCTAGCCATAGGTCTCCAGCATGTAGGTGTCCCCGCCTGAATTAAAGGTCTCAAAATAATGAGAAGACACTTTTAGAACATAATTCATCCAATGTGATTTTAGACATGTGTTCTACCATGAGCTGACCCACGATCAGCCTGTTTCTCTTCATTTACTAGAAGTGCTGCTTACCTCATAAGCTCAGGCATACACCCATAGTCACTGATACCTATGTTTTTCTTCTTGACCAGACCGGACAAAACACTATTTTTGCCTATTTTTTTTCTTCTTTTTCTTTGAATAGCACTGCTTCATCCCTGCTTCTGTCATCCCCATCTTCTCCTACACCACCTTATCACTTTGGGTTTTCTCTAAGTTAGGGAGAAGAGGCATAGTATTCTCTTGATAATCATGGACTGATGACTGTGAGTAAATGCATTTATAAGCCATCAGTCAGGATAATGAAATTAAAGAAAATCAATGTCCTGATTTTGATGCTTACTTTTAATTGAAGAAATGAAAAGCTTTCCATTTAGTCATGCCAGGGTTATCTATGTAATATTCTGGCAAGTTGCCCAACGTGACAGTTAGTTGCAGCAATAAAATGGGGGGGGGCGGGGGGGAAGTCAATTCTATTGAAGAAAACAAACTTGAATCTAATGTTAATTGCAGATCAGAAGAAGAAATTTATTTTTATGGTTTGGGAAAACTAAGTGAAAATGTGAGTAACAGAATGGTTAGCCCACCTCAGGATGAAATTCAGATCTGGTTCTTTGTTGGAGAATGATGCAGCACATCCTTTGATATGACCTTGCAATATGGTGACAGTATCTCAAATCAGACTAAGATTTCCAGAGCTGACCAAACTGGTCATTTTTCTACTGTGGGTTTGATGTCTAAAAGACTTGCAATCTAAAGAATTTTCAGAGTTCACTTCAGCAAATAAAAGATCAATCTGTCCCCACTTCTGCATGTGAAGAATATATGTATATCCAAAGTCTGGAAGATACACAGCAGAGACCTATATATAATTTCCAAGTGGAGTGTCAAGGTGGGAAATACGTATACAAAAAGGGACCCCCTGGTCCAGCCCTCACATCCAGATTTGGCAGAGCTGTTGTGGGACAGTGTCTGCAAGCCAGTCTATATGAATAATGTCTGCTACGTGGTTCAGAGTGCAGCCTCTGAGCCTTGTTCACTTGCACATTTGTGCACACTCTGGATGCATGCACTGGTCCCACTTCCCCAAAGGACTGAGTCTTTATAATCTAAATCTTTCAAAGGCTTCTGGTGGTGATGCTGTCTTGCTCCTTACATGCCTTTTTGCTGAGCCATTGAGCAAACCAGAAGCTACCTATTAAGGCATAAGCAAAGCTCAGTCTGAGACAACAACAGAAATATTTAGCCCCAGTAGAAGGGTTTAACCCTGTGGCTTCTTTCATTCTATAGCTCTTGCTTGTTGCTCAAACAGCTGCAAAACACGACCGCTGGAACAGTGCAATATCTCTTTGTGGCCACTGGAAAACAAGCTTGTGTCTGGATGTTTCACTTTTGGGGTAGTGAGGTAGTGTGGGGAGAAGCTTTCTGAAATTAATTTTAATGTGGCTGTCAGCTTCAAAAGGACCAGGTTTCAGTTTCTAGTCCTTTGGTGAAAACCAACTGTTCAGTTCTTCCTGCCTTGTGTTGGTCGTGGTTTTGTTGGGTGGAAGTACAAGGGTTATGGCAAGAAGGGAACTGTCTCAAAACAGGCTAATATGCATCTATAACTCCTTGGGTAAGATTCCTGTTCTCCTGTGGCATGAGCTGGATTGTCACCTATTCTGGTTTGATTTAGGTAATCCTGGATGGCAGAAAGATCACAGCAAGCAAGAATGCAAAGTACCTTCCCTGGGAGATGAACAATGCAATTTCTGCACATCAAGGGAGCAGGGAAATTTAAACGAAATAGCATTAATGGAGAATTTATCAGGAGAAAGTGAGAAGTCTAATAGCCAACTAAAAGCAACCACACTTTTCCTGAAGTTTAACTTTTCCTTGGCAATGCAACTTCACATTATGAGATTATAATATCTTTGTGTTAAAAGGAAATGGTCATCGTTGGGGACACTCTTCTAAATCCCCTTTCTTCCTAAAGCCCCTCAGGCTTTGGAAATAAGGGAAGTGGGGGATGGAGGTAATAATGTATTTGTGGGGAAAAAAAAAAAAAAAAGAAAGAAGGAAAATTAAGATTGGAATGAAGCCTTGAAATTGGCAGCTGTCAGCAGCCCTCAGGACAAGTGATAAAATGCTACATTAAAGTAGCTACAGTGTGAAATGCCATTGACAGAATAACAAGGATGGGAAATCACTTTATAAATGTGCTTACCAGGATAAACAGATGTGACTGAGGGCAACTCCATTCTGTCACTAAACACTTGAAAGGGCAAAATTTATGGCAATCTATTTTCTGTTGAAAAAAAAATAAAAACCACAATGAAGACATTCAAAACTAAACCCAAAGAGGCTTCAGACAGAGTTGAGGGTTCAGTGCACATGTAAGGGTGGGAATCAGAGCAGAAACACTCTGCTGTAATAAACCATTTTGAAAGTCCAGTAAATCGAAATGTGGCAGTGCGTAATGATGCCGAGAAGGGCAGGGGGGGGGTGGGGGGGTGGGGGGGCGCTGGTTCCTGACGGTTAATGCTTTGCAAAGGCAGAAGCCACTCTACAGGCATGACTCTGGGTCTTCCATATATGCAAATATGGATATTAGTTTGCAAATATGCAAAGGGATATTAGTTTGGGTTTTTTTTGCTGAGCTGAGGCTGGCTGGAAAGTAACCACTCACGGAGGTAGCCCAAATAGAAAGGATCCTTTACGTCTGGTGAGGAGCTGAAGGACTGTATGTGCCATTGGGTATGTGCACCCACTAAGGAAAGGTTTCTTAGTGCTTTCACGGCCTCTGGAACTTGGGAAGGATGAGCTGCAGTGGGCGAGGTGTCTCCACCATTTCTGATCACCATGTCACAGGGGAGATCTCGTATGGGTGCAAGTGAGCAAAGCTCAGCCAGTTTCAGGTGGGGAATGTGTGAGGGCTGGAGGACAAAAGCAGTGAAGCAGAGCACATCGCCAGTGTTTGCAGAGGTCAGCTCAGGTGCAGAAAGGTGAAGAAGCACATCTCTCTTGTGTGGGACAGCAAACAGGATTAGTTCATTGAAGTTCAGTAAGAGCCAAGGATTACACAGCCTCCTGCATGAAAGCAATAATGAGCCAGTGTGCCTTGGGGAAGGCATGGGCTGGGTCTTGCAGGACGAGGGTCTCTGTAAGAGATTTCATCAGATAAATGAGCTTGCTGTCAGTATCTATAACTGTCCAGGCAATACAAACACATGCAATTTATGGTTTGGGTTTTTTTCCATGTTGCTTAAGGAAACTAAAACTTTTTTCTGTTTCTGTTCTAAATGGCCTTATTTTGTTGGCAGCTAAGGAAATTCTGCGCTTGTGTTTGCCTGTTAGTATACTCCACCAGTCCTGCTGGCAGGAGGTGGGCAGTGGTTCATAAGGACTGGACAGAGAGCTCAAGCCACCACTTTATGCCAAATAGGCATCAAACAGTGAGAAATCGTTGTCACCAGCCAAAAACCAAACTGATGGCAATGTTTCCTCCCTCCTTTAAAAGTGTTTGAACTACTTCAGTGGCTCTTTAATGTTATTCACCAAGGCCTGATATAAGTATGCTGATACTACTTAGTGTTAATAAAAAATCAAATATATATGTATCTATATGATACTCTATGACGTTTCATATTATGGGGTATGGTGGGTATAGTGTTTAAAGTCTTCTGTGCTGGAAAATTATTTATTTTGCCAGTCTGCCTTGAATGGGGAAAAAATACTTATCCGTGGTCTTAACAGTGACCTTTTCAAGGTACATTCATTCTGAAAGCAACTCCCCAGTTCCACTCCTCATCCTACACCCCTAGCTCCATTCAGCTTTTTTGAGCCAGAAGCACCTGTGTGTTGCTGGGAACAGGCTGAGCCATCCCCCATTCAAGTCTAGACTCTCACCTGCCTCATTTGCAAATTAAAGCAAATTTAAAACGGTCCACTGAAAGATGATATGAATTCAGGAAACACAAGCCGACAATGATTGAATATAAATGCTTAAAACTTTCTAATAAACTGGAGAGATTAATCCAAATTCTTTTAAATTAGCATTTCACTGGGGGGTCCAACGCACGTGGGAATGAAGGGGGGGTTACTTACTTCTCTGCTAAGTGACTAGTGGCTGTATAAGCACAGGAGTATCTGCTCTGCCACTGTAGACATGCTTGATGGTTTCTAAATGCAGCCTTTGGGATAGGGGTTGGTTGTGGTTTGTTTTTACACACAGCTGATAGATGGCACACTGTTGTAAGCATTCCCTGCCTGCAGATGCTATTGTTCCCTGCTAAAAAGGACACACTGCTGTCTGGTTGTTATCTGTAGTTATTTAATGACAGAAAATGCCTTTGTTGTTATTGATAAGTTGATTAAAGCTTATTGAGTTTTGCCTTTTATTTTTGTGGACACAGATGTTTAGCAGAGCAGAGATTTGCTGAACTTGCCTGAATGCATAAGAGCAGAAGGAGAGGTGTGTGCTTTAATCAGTTTAGTGACTGGAGTTGATAGGAAGTTTGTGGCTGCTGTCTGAAACAGTCTGTCTCACTCCGATTTTGAAGGTTTGTATTGATTGCATTGAATATTAGACAAGCAGAGTTAAGAGCAATCTTTAAACATCATCAAATCCATCTCTTGACTGTAAGACAGGATCAACTACCCAAATCATTAACTTCTTGTTTGAATGTCTTCTCTTGCAGTTTAAGCCCATGAATTTCTGTCATATGGGTGGTGGATATGGAGAACAGGTTATTCCCTTCCTATTTGCAACAGTTGCATTTATTTCAAAAGCTTTCTCATGTGTGTGTCCACCCCCCACTTCTACACTGGAAAACACACTGCTTGCTGTTTTTCCTATCAGGCTCTGTTTCCAACACCTTTGATCATTCCCATGGCTTTTCTATGAACTTTCATATGATGGTCCACCTGAGATTTATTGCTCAAAATTGGACACAGTACTTCATCTTAAAAGCACCAGTTTTGCCCCCAGCAGCCGTCAGTGCCTTTTTTTTTTAATGAACTTTCGCCTGAAAAGTTCTTTCCTATTCTTTATTTCTAACTGTAGAACTTTGTATTTTCATTATTTGACTTTACTCTTTTTTCTTATGGTGTTTCCCCAATTTAAGAAGACCACTTTGAATTCTAATTGTGTCGTCTAGCAGGCTCAAAATATTTCTGCGTTTCATGGCATCTTCGTATTTAGTAACTGCCCTTTCTACTCCATCACCTAAACTATTACTGAAGAATGTTGATTAGTTCTGGTTCCCAAGAAAACCCCAAGAACTCAGGGAATCATAAAATGATAGAATGCTTTGAGCTGGAAGGGACCTTCAAGGACCATCTCATTCCAAACTCCCTGTCATGGGCCATGTCTTTTGCTAGATCAGGTTGCTCAAAGCCCAGTCCAACCTGACCTTGCACGCTTCCAGTGGTGGAGCATCCACAACTTCTCTGGGAAACCTGGTCCAGTGCCTCACTACCTTAATAATAAAAAGTTTCTTCCTTATGTTGAATCTAAAGCTATCCTTTAGTTTAAAACTGTTACCCCTTGTCCCATAACTGCAGGCCTTGGTCAGAAGTCTCTCTCTGTCTTTCTTATAAGCTCCCTTTATATATTGAAAGGCTGCAGTTAGGCCTTCCCAGAGCCTTTTCTTCCACAGGATGAACAACCCCAGCTCTCTCAGCCTGTCTCCATAGCAGAGGTGTTCCATTCATCTGACCACTTTCATGACCCTCCTCTAGACCCACTCCAACAGGTCCATGCCTTTCTCATGCTGGGGACCCCAAGAGCTGGACACAGTACTCCAGGTGGAGTCTCAAGAATGGAACAGGGGGAAAGAATCACCTTCCTTGACCTGCTGGTCATGCTTCTTTTTATACAGCCCAGGATAGGATTGGATTTCTGCACTGCAAGCACACATTTCCAGCTCACGTCAAACTTTTCACTCACCAAGTATTCCCAAGTACTTCTTTGAAAGAATGCTCTCATTCCATCCCTCAGCCTGTTCCAATGCTAGGGATTGTCCCAACCCAGGACCTTGGATTTGGCCTTATTGAACTTCATAAGGCTGAACTCCTTTCAGTGCATCCATCCACTCTGTTATCTGAGAGAACAACTGATGGAGAATTATTTTTTAAATATGATTTCTTAGCCAATTTTACAGTTATTTCATCTAGACTGTGTTTGCCCTATTGTGTATTTCTGGTCTGCTGCTTTTCCCCTTCCTCAGGTGTATTACCCTGCCCCAGAAGAATACTAGGTAGCTTTTGACGAATGCATAGCTGTTGCTTCTTATTCTCCTTCTGAGTTTTGTGCAACTGCAAATCATACATTTGATTATTTGTCCCATCATCCATACCACTGGGGGCTGCACATAGCTGGCATTAAGTTGACTGGCAGTAAATTATCAGACTTTTTGATTTTGCTCTGTTCAGACTGTACAATCTCTTTTCTGGTCTTCTGGCAATTCACCCAATTCCTCATGAATTTCCAGAGTTAACCACACTAAGGTTGTTTCACGTATTTCTCAAAAAAAAAATCAGTTTAGTATTTCGGACAGTTCATGTTAGTCCCAGACTATCTGAAAATATCTAAGCCTTAAACTAAACTCCTCAAGCCCATGGTTAGCTCTTCATTAACTCTGAAGGGAGCCCAGGGCAATTTACTGAACCATAAATGTAGGTGTAGCAGACATCAACGTGTAAATCCACCAACTCTTGCCTATAAGGAGTAGCACATTCCTTTAGAGAGATAAATGGGCTTGACTTTTTTTCTGTGAGAGCATCTCCCCCATGTACTAATGACACATAGGCAAAACCGATGAAGTAAAATGAATTATTAATTGTTTGAATTGCTCTCTGGTCAGAGAGCAAGCTGCTTGTTGTTCATAACTGTCATTTTAATTACTGGTGGTATTGTAATTCAAAGTGCTGATCTGAGATGAACATAAGATTTCTGGATTTGGGATGTTAGACACCATCTAATATTGTACTGGTAATCTGCATACATAAGAGCTCCAATGCACCCCACACGGGCAACAAAGCGGAGGAGCTGGAAGTCATTGCGCAGCTGGAAAACTATGAGGTGGCTGCCGTTAGGGAAACATGGTGGGATGACTCGCTCAACTGGCGTGCTGCAGGGGATGGCTGTAAACTCTTCTGAAGGGATGGGCAAGGAGGGAGAGGCGGCGCAGCAGCCCTGTATGTTAGGGAGTGTTTTGACTGTCTGGAGCTTAATGATGGTGACGATAGGGTCGAGTGTTTATGGTAGGAGTCAGGGACAAGGCCAACCAGGCAGGTGTCCTGGTGGGAGTCTGCTACAGACCACCCAACCAGGATGAAGAGGCAGATGAAATACTCTACAAGAAGTCTCACAATCGCTAGCCCTGGATCTCGTGGGGGACTTGAACTTAGCAGGTGTCTGCTGGAAGTACAGTTCAGCGGAGAGGAAAGGGTCTAGGAGACCCCTGGAGTGTGTGTAAGAGCTCCCTGACCCAGCGGGTGAGTGGGCCAGCGAGGGAAGGCGCCCGTGGAGGTGTTGCTCGTGAGCAGAGGCGGCCTGGCGGGTGATGTGATGGTTGGCGGCCACCTTGGGCACAGCGACCACAAAACGCTGGAGTTTCCATTTCTCAGAGAAGTCAGGAGTGGGGTCGGCAGAACTGCCGGCTTGGGCTTCTGCAGGGCAGGCGTTGGGCTGTCTAGGAGCCTGGCTGACAGAGTCCCTTGGGAGGCAGTTCTGAAGGGCCAAGGGCTCCAGGAAGGCTGAGCGTCCCTCAAGGAGGAGATGTCAGAGGTGCAGGCGCAGGCTGTCCCCATGTGTGGGAAGGCGAGCGGGCAGGGAAGGAGACCAGCCTGGCTGAAGAGAGAGCTTTGGCTGGAACTCAGGGGGAAAAAGGAGAGTTTGTGACCGTTGGAAGAAGGGGAGGCAGCTCAGGGGGGCTGTAAGGATGTTGTGAGGTTATGCGGGGAGAACATGAGTAGTGCCAAAGCCCAGCTGGAACTTACTCCGGCTACTGCCATAGAAGACAGTAAGAAAAGTTTGTATAAATACATTAGCAACAAAAGGAGAGCTAATGAGAATCTCCATCCTGGATTGGATGCGGGGGGTAACATAGTGACAAAGGGTGAGGAAAATGGTCCCTAATGCCGCCTTTGCACCAGTCTTTAGTAGTAAGACCAGTTTTTTCTCAGGTTGCCCAGCCTGCTGAGCTGGAAGACAGAGACAGGGAACAGAATGAAGCTCCCGTAATCCAGGGGGAAGTGATGAGTGACCTGATACAGCACAAAACCACACACAAGTCTATGGGGCCAGGTGGGATCCACCCTGAGGGTACTGAGGGAGCTGGTGGAAGTGCTCATCTTGCCACTTTCAATCAGTTCAGTCAAGGTGACCTGCTTAGTGGATGATGGAAAGGCTGTGGATGTTGTCTACCTGGACTTTAGTAAAGCCTTTGATACCGTTTCCCACAGCATTCTCCTGGAGAAACTGGCTGCTCAGGTCTTGGAAGGTTGTGTTCTGTGCTGGGCAAAATAATGGCTAGATGTCAAGGCTCAAAGAGTGGTGGGGAGTGGAGTTAAATACAGTTGGTGGCTGGTTGCAAATGGTTTTCCCCAGGGCTCAGTATTGGAAGCCGTTATGTTTAATATCTTTATCAGTGATGTGGATGAAGAGATTGAGTGCAACCTCAGTGAGTTTGCAGGCAGCACCATGCTGGGGGCAGGGGGAGTGGATGGGGGGGAGGGGTGTTGATCTACTTGAGGGCAGGAAGGCTCTGCAGAGGGATCTGGGCAGGCTGAGGCCAACTGCATGACATTCGACAAAGCTCAGTGCGGGGTCCTGCACTTGTGTTTATAAAATATACTTTTTCCTTTTATTGTCTAGATTATAAATGAGAAGTATCATTCAAGTCTTTAAACCTTCTTCCTTTGCTTGTCTAGGAAATAAAATGCATATTTATTTTCCCTAAATCTGTATTGCTTTCTTTGGGAGCTCTCTTAGTTCTTAAAAAGAAAAAGAAAAAGAAAAAGAAAAAGAAAAAGAAAAAGAAAAAGAAAAAGAAAAAGAAAAAGAAAGATCTATTTTTTCCCCTTAGTGTTCTGGAGTGATTCATTTCCTGGGGATTGGCCCTTTCATGAAGGCCCACAGTTTGTTCTGAGGAGCTTCACACAGCTCCTGGCTGTGTCTGGTTTAAGAGTCACAATGCAGACTTTGCACATAATTGAGATCCAATATTTTCTTTCTTCGATGCATGGAACACTAGCAGTGTTCTAAGCCTTCAAGGCTCTCCTTGCTTTTAGTTTCTTTGTAGATAAGATACGTACTTTTATGTGCACCTGTTGATAGTCTGCCGGTGACAGTTCTGCAAAACGGGCCAGGTTATTGCAATTAGGTTCCTGAGACTTCGGTTGTGATCTAGGTTACTAGTTACTAGAGATAACTGATCTAGATATGGATGGGTAACAATGTGATTGGAGTGGGTATTTTCCTTTCTGCTTTGAGAAAGGGTCAGCATCATGAGACCTTCAAGCAAAGAAGACCCCAGTTAGTATGAAATAATAACTCACACTATTTTAGAGGAGAAAGGCATTGGCATGTATTTGGAGACGTTCGTGGGAATATTTTTTTTTTCTTATGTTTAGTTGGGATTTCTTGTGTTCCAAGTTGTGCTCAATGGCTGCCTGTCCTTCCACTGTACATCACTGAGACTGGCTCCACCTGTACCACCCCCCCACCCTCCTACCCCCCTGTTCAGTGTTATATACAGCAATAAAGTCTCCCCTGAGCCTTCTTTTCTTCTTTTCTCCAGGCTGAGCAAACTCAGATTTTCTCAGATTTTCTTGTCTTCTTGAAATGTGTCATGTGCTCCACACCCCTGAATATGATGATGATGCTCTGGCTGACTCAATCCAATAAAATGGATGTATTTGTTGTACTCAGGAGCTCCAAACTGGATGGTACTCCAGATGCAATCTCACAAATGCCAAATAGAGGGGAGGGATTACCTCGCTGGACCTGTTGGCTACACTTTAATGCCTCTGGGGAGGCTGTTAGCCTTCTTTACCACAGTGCTGGCTGGTGTGCAACTGATGGGCTACCCTGGTCTGCTAAAGTTTATTCTAGCCAGTCAGTCCCCAAGCTGTACATGGGGTGATTCCTCCCCTTGTGCAGGAATCGCCATTTGCCTTTCTTGAACTTCATGAGATGCCTGTCCATTTCTCCAGCCTCTCCAGATCCCTCTGAAAAGCTTACTTAAGGAAGGTCATTAAAGATATTCAGGAACTGATTGAGATATAGGAAGTAAATGTCGTCTTGGACAGCACTACGTATTATGACTACTAAAGCATACCTCAGTCAGAAGGTGTGGAAGTTGTCAGAAACTGTGGAATCAGTTGCATGTAATTTTAGCTTGGCACAGGATCATAATCAAGCTCATGGTATCCAGCCCAGGACAGTTACGCTCATGGGTGCAAACACAGCTATGATGTCTGTAGGGCTGGGTGGCCATACTGCATGTTCTGAAGCACATTTTTTCACTCTGGGAAAAAGTACTCAGAGGCCTCTCTCCCTTTGCAGTGTCTCAGATTCATCCCACTTATGTTTAAATACCAAAGATGTGAACTAATTTTGGAAGGTTCCTACCTTCCTCTTGTGCTTATTGAGAAAGCTAGAGAAACTTCTCTTCTGGGTGACTCTGAAATTGTGGGACCTAAGGGTTTGCACCTTTCTTATCTCCTTATACAGACACAAACCAAAGTCTTGCCATGAGAATCTCAAAGCCTATTGTGAAATTCGACCTAGAACAACTTTTCTAGATCATTCAGACTGTGTTACCAAAGAATTGTTTTTATGTCTGAGACAGGGGAAGACCAAGATTCAGCATGAGACAATGGTGTCGTTTTAACCAGAAATTGGAAAATTTTAGCTGGCAGGTAAATATAGACAGTTGGAAAGTAAAGCAAAGTGTCATACTGTCTTTAGTGTCTGCCTTAGATGTTGGCATCTTTGATAGGAAGGCATGTAAGAAATGAGAGCTTTTTGGCATGCTTTTTCTATTAGAAATTTGGAGGTGATCCAGAAAGAAAGAAATGAGGGAGAAGTATTAAGTATAATTTATGAAGAGAGATTACAGGAATTTACCAACTGCAGGCTCAGAAAGTGCAGCAGTGATTAGCTGAGCCATGATGACTATGTAGAAATATTTGATGTGTTATAGCATGGAAAAAAGGGTAGAATGATTTAAAATATTAAGGTTGAAGGTAGTAACAAATTACCAAGTAGTAACTATGGACAGATAGGTATAAATTAAACATTAAGAAAAAATCCTTGAACAATGAGATTAATCATTTTGGATATAATGGATACTTTTAAAAAAGCCGTGCTCTCGTACACAGAATGGAGAATAAAACCTGACAAGTCAGATCCAGCATGTCTGATTTTTACAGGAGGTGTTAGCCATGAAGACTTTCTTTTAGAAGCCTTTTAGCTGTAGTTGTAATTAATTGTCCCTTAGATACCTTTACTCAGCATTTGTGCCTTTTAGGTCACCTGCATTATTGTCTGAAAATATACGAGGTAAGTGTCAATAGCATAGTCAGCAGTCCACAGAGCCAAAATCTGCAATAGTCTACAAAGAACATAGAACATAACTTGGTTTTGAAATGCATAGGGACATATAGGACAGAGCCTTTTTTTTTTTTTTTTTTTTTCCACTTGCATGGGACATGTGTCTTTTCCTTGCCCGGCTTGTACCGTTGAGGTGTCTGTGAACATTGTGTAGACCTAGGATATGTAGGTACTCATGGAGATTGTGCTATCTGCAGCCCCTGGAGACCTTGACAGCCATACCCCTTCTCTTGGCTGTGCCCCTTCGGTCTCCTGAAGACAGTGGACAAGCGCTTCCCACCTTCAGTGACCTCTTTAAGAGATTACAAATTCTCCTCTGCACCAAAGTCATGGATTCCACATGTAATGAGGGCTAATTTACCTCCGGATACAGTAATTTCATTTATTTCTAAACTGAGAATTGGCAACGTAACAGAGAGTGGTGGAAAGATGCTATATATTCCCAGTTTTCTCCTCTTCCGTGTCCCTTTGTCTTTCCCCCTTCAGTTAAAGTTATATACTTTTTTTTAATTTCTCAAGAATAAATAGCGCACCTAAATTAATCACTCATTTGATAGCTACAGATCAGACTCTGGAATCAGTATTTTATTTAAGTAAAATAATTGAGTGGCAATTGATAATACATCACGGGTTAAGATTGCTTTAATTGCTTCGTTTCCCAGAACACTCCTGAAAAGGAAATGAATTCCTGCATTGTATTTTTCTGGTTGCATGACCCTCATGGAAATAAATCCAGAGTGAAGAATTAATAGTGCTGCAAACAAAGTGTAAAATTGTTGGAGTTTTTGTCATAATCTTTGCACAGTTTCTATTTTTGAAGATAACATACCACCTGCAATAAACTACCTTTCCTGGGGCTGGTATCAGTCAGTGTGATAGATTACAGCTCCTTCCCTCACTGCTTGTATTAGTTTATACATTGAGCCTGGGCCAGAAAGCAGAGGATGCTAAAGTCAGTGTGTAAGATACTGAGTTTGGAGGTTGCTAATGGATTTCCATGTCTTTGGTGACTTAGTACTCAGGAGACCTTCTTCTGAACAGCTACAAAAAAGTCTAGCTGTAAATATGAAATGCACCCTTATTCTGTTTTTTTACAGAGTCTAAGTGTCCCAAACAAACACACCTAGTGTGTGTGTGTGTATATATATACACCTATATATATGTATATATTAAAAAAAACCAACTGTTTTTCATCGGTTGCTGTAAGAACTCGTATAACTTACTTTTGGCAGTTTGTTACTGAAAACACTCACGGTTTATTAAGTGGTTTGGAAGCTGATACAAAACAAATATATGAAATAGATTAATAGGTCCTGGCAGACAGGTACCCACATCATGAACCAGTCCGTGGCAATTGCATCTATCCAGTGTGTTTATTGTCCAACTCTTGAAGAAAGAACCGAGTGACTTGTTGCTCATAAAAGCCTTTTCTCAGAAGAGGATGGGAATAATTGTGAGTGGACATTTCTTCTGTGGTTGGCGTGGCTTTTATTTTTACATTTTGTGTTGTATTTTATTTTTGCTCTTAGGGTATCAAGCCAGCAAATTTCACAAACCCCAGGCTGCAACCTGTATTCTAAATACTAATGGATATTCTCTATTGCAAGAAGCTTTCTTCTTCACTAAAGCATTTTTATTTCTAGAATATGAAGGCCACAATGTCAGGCATTTAAATGTCTCTATTTATATTTATTCTTCATGGGTCTTCCATGCGGCGAATGAAGAGACGGGACGCAGCTTGATGCAAGCAAATGTCAATTTATTGTACAGAAGCACGCGTTTTTATACACTTTCATAAGCTGCGCGTTTTAAACTAATTGGTTCTTGAAGCTAAGCATTGCATACTAGGCAATCCCCGATTGGTGGTTAACTACCAGCAATTAACAGCAAGGTGTTGCCTTTCCTTGGCGCCTTCCTTGGCACCATCCGTCTCCCACTCCCCTGTGCTCTGCCAACATGCCCCATCATGTTAATTGTTGTCTAGACAAGCTCGAGCACATTCCCCTCAGCTAACTGATTGCCACGCATGGTCCTAATTTCCAGACCGCTCCTGCATTCCCCCTTCCTGTTGCACAAAAGAACCCCTGAAACCAAGCAAAAACAAGGCACAAGTAATAGAACAAATAAAAAACCAACTAAGACATATTATCAATGTCAAAATAACCCACTGTCTCTGTTTCGTGCAATTTTACAATTTCCCCTTTTTGTTTTTGAACAGCTAGTACCAGGTTTGCCATGTTCTGCAGGGCCCTTGCAAACATGACAGCAACCAAGGTAATAGCAAACAAACAATACTGCCAATTGAGTGAATGGATGCCAAAAAGGCTGACATTTTCTCAGATTTTGGTAACATGTTGCTGCAATGGGGCGCCTAAAATCCACGCAGCACATACCATCAAAATCCTCACAGCCATGTCCCTGAACCAACAACAAAAAGCAGTGGTGATTTTGACTCACATTCTGAACTGCCTAACAAACAAGGTGATTTAACTCTTTAATGCTTTCCCTGCTGTTACTCTGGATAAGAGAAGAACCGCTGCGACACGTTCCCATCATAGCCTCCTACTACACTAGCATCTACAGAAAGACAATTATCGACAAAGTGTAAACAATATCAGCTTCTTTTGGATTAACATTATACATAGGTGGAAGGGCACACCAAACAAGAACTGGTTCAGTCAAAAAGTCGCATGCCTTCTCTGAACATACCTCTGGGGTCATTCCCTTCATTCCCTCTCTTTTTTATGCAAAGAGAAACACTTTTACCATAACAGAGAAGCCCCTATTTACACCTCTGAGCCCGGACACAAACCGCAGCTGTATGCGCCACCAGGCTCAGGGCAGGAATCGTTCATGTAGTTACATAGCTATATATCTCTACAAGCATGCAGACACCTATTAAACACTAGATAACCATGTTTATCTTCCCTAGTCTCCTTCACAATACCTAGTTGTTCTCTCATTATGAATCCTCCCTTCCGCCACTGCTTTGCTTAACTCTTTAACAGCCTCGTATTGCACAGGCTGCCACTCTCGAGGTTGATCTGTCTGATAAAATACTGAACATGCCCTAGCGACTCCCAAAACCCATCACTTAAGTGTTTCCCACTTGCATTCCTGCCACCAATCCCTCAGACCCCCTTTGCCCTCCCCCAAAATACAATCAATGCATCAGGAGAGACAAGGGGGGTGGGGGAAAGGTCTAGCTCCTTTTCCAGATCTATAGGACCTGGATCAAAAGGTTTATCAGTGTCAATAAAATCATTGTCCGAGTTGTCCTGTTCCCGTGCTTGGTCCTGTGTTGTGAGGGTCGCTGCAATCAGTGACAGAAGCTTTGGGGGCAGAGGAGGTGTGGACAGAATCGCCATCGCTGACTGTCTTGAGAAGAGCCGCGCTGTCGGTGGAATTTACAGCTTCCTCTGGTTTAGCACCGTTAGTAGAATTAGTCCACACTTGGCAAAGAGTAGTCAGAATTTGCCACCAAGATGTTAAATGCATTCCTGACACGGAGTTCCCCTCCGCGGCAGCATCATACAATTGTCTGCTGTATGTACACACTTTCATTCTTTCAAAGTCTCTAAAGTTTATTGGCTGCTCACCTGTCTCGATGCATACAGGTGTTATCCTCGGGGTTTAGGTTGTCCGCCTGGTCCAGACAACAAGACGATCGTTCAGCCAAGACGTCTCCTCCGGAATGCAGCCCTCTTCCACGAGCTGTCTTTTTTCCGTCCTTATTCTTCCAAGGCTTCGGAACACCACCATAGGGGTCACCAGTTGAGGAGATTGAGGCACGGACTCCCTGATCTGACTAGAAGACCCTTTATGAGTCCATATACGTCTCTTTCTGGGGACGAAGCCTGATTCCCCGTTACGGATTTCCCACAGCTCACCTCTCAACTCCGGAGGGATTTCTGGCTGGCTTCTGCTTCCTTTCAGCAGATCATTCAAAGTTCTGTGGGATTCGCTGCATGTCGCTCAGTTAGGCGATTCGAGAGCCCTTCACATTAGATCCTTAAACGCATCACGTCGGGGTCACCAATTTGCGGCGAATGAAGAGACGGGACGCAGCTTGATGCAAGCAAATGTCAATTTATTGTACAGAAGCACGCGTTTTTATCGTTTTAAACTAATTGGTTCTTGAAGCTAAGCATTGCATACTAGGCAATCCCTGATTGGTGGTTAACTACCAGCAATTAACAGCAAGGTGTTACCTTTCCTTGGCGCCTTCCTTGGCACCATCCGTCTCCCACTCCCCTGTGCTCTGTAAACATGCCCCATCATGTTAATTGTTGTCTAGACAAGCTCGAGCACATTCCCCTCAGCTAACTGATTGCCACGCATGGTCCTAGTTTGCAGCCCGCTCCTGCACTTCCATGCATTTATTGTTGTGCCATTTGATTATCCCACAAACGTTAACTGAATTTATCTCAGAATGGACTCCTTAATTCAACTCCAGGAAGCTGGGGCAGCTGAGTTGGCCAAAAATCCCACAAAAACCTTTCTAGAATCGCAGAAAACAGAAACAATATTTCTAGCCTTCAAATCCATTTCATATACATCCCAAGGGCTTGTTGGAAACACGAGGATATTGATCTTTCTTTACTGGTAGAGTAGCTAGAAACTTGGTTGTAGGAGAGCAAAAGGTTGGATTTGTAGTGTAGGTGCAGATAATTCCTTCTGTAACATTGACAAAATAAATGCGTAACCTAAGAAGTGTAAAGAATAAGTATTAAGTGTGACCAGTATAATGCATCTTGCGTGTTATTGCTTCTAAATATGCATTATAACAGGGGTCCTCAAACTTTTTAAGCAGGGGGCTGGTGTGCGGATGAAGTGGCAGGCAGTCATCTGTGGCTGCTTGGTTCCCCCCCCCCCCCCCCCAACCCCCGGCGGGGGAGTGGGGTGGGGGTGGGTGGTTCTGTAAATACGCGGGGGCAGATTGAGGACCCTGGGGGGCCGTATCCAGCTCTCGGGCCATGGTTTGAGGACCCCTGTATTATAACATCCCAGAGGCTGGCATCAACTGTGTTGACAAAGTGCCATAACATTAGGCACCAAGCAAAGGAAATAAAGTTGTGGCATGCCCCTTTTGGAGGGCAGAGGTGATGTTCTCCCTCAGACTTGGAAAAGTAATGACATCACTTCCCTCTTCATTTACTTGGTTTATGGACCTCCCTTCAACTTCGCTTATTCGTGGGCAACTCGCTATCAGGGTCTTTATGAGTGTCTGGGGAGGAGGAGAATGGTGGGGATGAAGGGAGCACAGTGCACTACGGTTCAAATTCTCATTTGTTCTGCACCTTAACTTTGTTGCATAATTGTTTCCCTTACAAGCATTGCCTTTAAGTTTTCTGATGACAGCCATTCTTGCCCTTGCTCTGCCTGATATCAAACCATCGCAGCATTAACCTGAAGGCAAAATGGAATCATTGAAGCTTTTTTTTTTCCCCCAAAACTAGGCAAAGCAAACCAATTATTATTATTATTTTTAAAATATATTATTTTTTTGCTTGCCTGCAATCAGAACATATCGGTGTTCATGCTTAGCTTGCACCGGAGTGTTTAGCCAAGAAAAAAAAGCCTGAGATTTAAGTTCTGTTTTGTGCTACTGTAGACAGGAATAGGTTGTGTTTGTATCTCTGCAATCTGCTAAGCCTCAAAAGCTCATTTAACACCTGGTGTATGTTGGGGGTAAGGTAGATCTTAAAATTGTTAGTGTAGCTATATATACAGGTACTATTTATACAGGTGGTCGTGTTTGTGGTACACAAGAATACATATGTATATGTATATGCCTGTATAAATACTCACATGTACATGCATATGTGAAGTCACTACCTTTACAAACTGCTGAATTTAAATGAAATCTTGGATGTAAATTTATTTAAAGTTCAAAATCATTGTTAGCGACAAGAACTTTTTACACAATCTTTAACACTTTGTTGTACATCACATTTTCCCAAATATAAAGTGAGGATACCTACTTAAAAACAGAACTGTTGCTGGTCTCCTCCAGTAACACATCTCCAATTTCCAGATCTAAAGGGTTTTAAAAGGGCAAAGTATCTCTTTCTATCATTTGTATTATTATATTTCCTTTAGACTACAGTCCAGTTCTGACCTTCAGCACAAACTTGGAACTGATAAAGTTCCCGCAAAAGAAAATATCTGCCTTAAACAGTCTTCAATCTCTATAAAGGCAAACACTGAGGGATATAGAGTACACGGGAGATAGTGACAGCAATGCCTGTTTGCAATCTAATCCAGATGTATGGTTGTGAAGGTCCAGAGAAAGAGCGTAGTGCAAAAGGTGGCTAAAAGATATTAACAGAGCGCACAGTAATGTGCTGTTGCCCCCACGTGCCTCTCAGCCATTTTAGATACTATCAGAGATAATGATGCCTGTCATCAACATATGTGGTCAAGATGTCTTCAAATGCAGTTTGAC
This sequence comes from Falco peregrinus, assembly GCF_023634155.1. Classification (NCBI taxonomy): domain Eukaryota; kingdom Metazoa; phylum Chordata; class Aves; order Falconiformes; family Falconidae; genus Falco; species Falco peregrinus. The sequence goes on from NC_073723.1 coordinate 87,067,787, forward strand.
AGCTAAGAGGAGAGAGTTTTCTAAGGGAGCTGCCTGCCATACCCACTCACGCTCAGACTGCTGCTGGTGGAAAAATACACGCTGGGGGTGGTAGAGAAGGTGAGTTGGAGGCCTTAGTTCCAATTTCTTCAAGTAAAGAAATAGTTAAATGGGTTAAAATAAGTAGTAACCACATCTGTAACTCATTTTTGAGGTGTCCATTAGAGTGGCCAAAGTCAAGTGAGCTGCAGTAAATACATTTCCATTTTTTCCACTCTTGCCAGTCCTGCAGTAGACGTTGTTTCTGCCTCTTCTTCAAATATGCCAAACACTTTGATCTTCCCCCCCAACAACATTTCATCTTTCACTACACAGAAATTTTCACTGAAGATGGTGTGGCAGGTTGAACATGTCACTGGGTCATTTCTCCTGTGTATTTGGTTTGCGTGGCAACATTTTGGTAACTGGGGAGGGCCACAGGGGTGGCTTCTGTGAGAAGATGCTGGAAGCTTCCCCCATGTCTGATAGAGCCCATGCCAGCTGGCTCCAAGACGGACCCACTGCTGGCCAAGGCCAAGCCCATCTGTGATGATGGTAGAGCCTCTTGGATAACATATTTAAGAAGGAGGGGAAACTGCTGCACAATGGCAGCTGGAAGGGAGGAGTGAGAAACAGCCCTGCAGACACCAAGGTCAGTGAAGACAGAGGGGAGGAGGTGCTCCAGATGCCAGAGCAGAGATCACGCCACATGGTGAAGCCCACGGTGAGGCAGGCTGTGCCCCCCAGCCTGTGGAGCCCACGAGGGAGCAGATCTCCACCTGCAGCCCAGGGAGGGCACCATGCCAGAGCAGGAGGGTGCCCAAAGGAGGCTGTGACCCCATGGGCAGCCCACGCTGGAGCAGGCTCCTTGAAGGACCTGTGGACCCATGGAGAAAGGAGCCCAGGCTGGAGCAGGTTTGCTGGCAGGGCTTATGGACCCCGCAGGAGGACCCATGGTGGGGCAGTCTGTTCCTGAAGGACAGCACCCTGTGCAAGGGACCCACGCTGGAGCAGTTACCAAAGAACTGCAGCCCGTGGGAAGGACTTTCATGGAGGACTGTCTCCAGTCGAGGGACCCTACGCTGGAGCAGGGGAAGAGCGTGAGGAGGCAGGAGCCACAGAGACAACATGTGATGAACTGACATCAGCCCCCATTCCCTGCCCCTTAGTGCCACCAGCAAGGAGGTGGTGGAGAATTCAGGAGTGAAGTCAAGCCCCAGGAAGAAGGGAGGGGTGGGGGGGAAGGTGCTTTAAGATTTGGTTTTATTTGTCATTATCCTAGTCTGATTTTATTGGTAATAAATTAAACAAATTTCCCCAAGTTGAGTCTGTTTTGCCTGTGACAGTAACTGCTGAGGGATCTCCCTGTCCTTATGTTGACCCAGGAGCTTTTTTGTTGCATTTTCTTTCCCCTGTCCAGCTGAGGAGGGGAGTGATGGAGCAGCTTTGGTGGGCAACCTGGTGTCCAGCCAGGGTCAATCCACCACAGGCACAATGAATAGTATCACTAGCTGGCTGGTTCCAGGATCTCTCTATTCATCCCTGTTGGGGGTGCCCTCTGCAATGGTCTCACCTCTGTCTGATAAGCTTGAGGCACCTCTCCCTTCCATAGCCTCTCCATTTGGCTTTTGGTGGACAGGAACATTCTTCTTGTATTTCTTGAGCCCGCTGTCCCCAGGTACATGCTGGATTAGTGTGATGAAACTTGGCATGACTATTTTAATTATGCATTGCAGTGCTACACTCCCTGAGATGACACAGAGCGCCACGACAGCAAAATAGAGAGGAAGCACACACAAGCGAGCAAGAGTGAGAGAGAAACTCCCCACACTGGCTGTTGTTCAGTCCCAGAGGAGAGCTAACTCAGTCTGTAATTGCTGTTCTGGATAGCTTCTGCCCTCAAAACAATTTTCTGCTGGTCTGTTGTTGCTTAGGCTGAATCAGTTTGATTTATAGTATGTCATTTTTTCTCCCCAGCCATAGACAAGAGAAAAATATTTGTTGAAAGGCTGTTGCTGCAAGATTTAGTTTTTGGCCATCTAGCATCAGCAACGCTTACTCACGTTTTATATTATTTTTCCCTTTCTGTTCCCTTCCTTCCCCTATCTCACCAGAAGAGAATGGGGATAGACGAACACCGTGCTTTGATTAGTCTTTTTGTGTGCTCTATATCTGTGGTTCACACATGGTGGACCACAGGGCAGGAGATGACCCAAGTGTGCTGCTGATGGGACAATACACAAGAAGCATCTCAGCATCTCTTTGGTAAAACATACCAGACACTGCAAAGGAGTTTTACTTCCTTTCTGGTTTTTATTTTTTCCCCCAAAGGTAACAAGAACTTGAGTTTTGTTTTGCTTTATTTTGGTTTGGAGTGCTTCCATATGCAGAACTACACACATGGAAGTTATATTACATCTTTCAGAACCCTCGTTCAGGTTTATTTTATAGCTCTCTTGGCTCCTTGTTGCAGAGTAGATGGTGGGCCAGAATGAAACCTCACTTGTAGAATTCAGCATCTCCTGAATATTGAGTCAGCAATTAACTTAAATGGTAATTTGTAGTCGTTTAAGATGGTTTGTTTGTGAGTACACACAAAAGCACATGCTAAACAGGATAGACCAGAGATACTTCTGATCCTGTTTTTTATACAAACCTAAGGCAAACATTCTTAGAAATAATCGTGACTCTTCCCTTGATAAAGGTTGCTGGGATCTGGCTAAATGTGAGAGAGGAATTATTGACAGCATGTGCTTGTTCTGTGTCCTTTTGAGGAGAGTGTGTTTCCCCTCTCTGGTTTATTTAACACCATTCTCATGGCTGGAAGATGGAACTGTCCTTAGGATGTCATTAAGGTCAATGAAGGAGAAGTTTTCAGTGTGGCTATATCTTCACCCCCACTTAGTATGAGAGGTGGAAGCGAGTGAGGTTTACTTATTTACTGTCTTGGCAAATACCTCAGTAATGCTCATTCCATGGGGAAGTGGGCTACTAGGATTTATGATTAGGTTGTCCCATCTGGGTAACAATGTCTGGGTTTTACAACCCAACTTGCCCCAGGATTAATTTTCAAAATGTTGCAATTGTGGTCTTATTAAAGCAAAAAATGCAAAATGGAAATGTCTAGTTTATCTGCAAAATCATATTTCCAACCATTTCTATGCCAGAGTTTGAAATTTCAGATATTTTTCCCCCCAAATCTCAGTACTTTGCAATGACATCATTCACTTACCAGGTCAGGTTAAATGACTCAAACAGTCATGCCCTTTGAACCTAGTACTTTCTCTTAAGAAGTTTCCAAACCAACCTTTCAGAAGTGGGAGTTAATCTTCCAGATTTTTAGTGTCCCAAACACTTTCATTTCTTTGGGTTTCTCATCTGCCTGACTTTTATTGGCACTTCTCTGCTTTTTTGGTCATCTTTAGCTACTGCCATTTCCTTTTGCCATCTCTGATTTTAGTGTTGACTAGTTTAACCTCATTTAGCTCCAGCAAGGATGATGTGAAATCCTGTTTACTAATCTGAACAATGGATTTCTCCGGGGGGGGGGGGGGGGGGGGGGGGGGGGGGGGGGGGGGGGGGGGGGGGGGGGGGGGGGGGGATAAAAATTAAATTTAAAAAAAAAAAAAAAGATGAGGATTTAGATGAAACAAATCTGTCTCCCTCTTGCTACAGAATGTAGTGAGTGAATTGTTGCCAGACAGGAAAGACTGGTGTTGATTAAAACCCAAGAAACCTCCAGCCTAGTTAGCTGGCAAGGAGACAGTGGTGGCTGGCTGTTGTACTCCTGGTTTCTGTGGAATCAAAGAGATTTATGAGGAGGTGTATTTCACTGTGAATTCCACGTAGTAAATGAAAATGTGGGAAACCAAAGGCAATCTGATTTTGCTAACAAATTCTGATGCCTGGCAAGTTCAGAAGTGCTTAATGATAGAGCTAACCTGGCGAGAAGGAACAGGAACATAGCTCCTAGGGTATAGTCCATTATGGAAGGTCTTTATTTCAGGCTATTTTTCTTTCTTCCATATTTTCTTTTCTTTTGCTTATATATATCAGGGACTTTGAAACTTCACATTGCCAGGTTAAATTATTCAACAGATTCCCTTGCTTCAGGTCAGATTGCTTTGTGCTCGGCGCTTTACAACTTGCCTGTTTGTTTTTCCTTAAATACAGTCGTCACATTTTTTTTTCCTTCCTAACAACTCAGGGGCTGGCTTTAACTAATGCATATTTTCTAAACAATAATTTTAAGTGTTGTTGCAATGTTATGAAAAGGGTCTGTACTCTGCAGCAGCAGATCGCTGTTTCATCCCAAGTACCTGAACATAAACGGTAAATCTGAAACAGCACTAATTCATATACGGCATTGCATTTCCCTTCTCATTCTTCCCTTCTTACAATACCTGGGCATCTCAGGAGGCAGGACAGCCCAACCCCTTGTTGTTGAATTAGATGAGGAGGAGCCTATGAGGAGTCAATATATCATCTGATCTTTCTTAGACTGAACTGCCCTGCTTATTTTACTCCAATGGAAATACTTGGGAGGAGTGTGTGTGTGTGTGTGTATAATTCAATATATCGCAATAACCTCTATCTAACCAAATATATGTGCAAAAACATGAGTTAAGCTACATTTACTTAAAACTGCTGTAAAAGAAGCAGAACAAAATACACCAGGACTGGCTGAAGGGTAGAAACAGTTTTGTTTATGTAGCAAGTAACAAAAACCAAAGATTGATGTCTGTGGTAATTTAGCCAAGAGAGACAAATGAGCATTTTGGGCTTTTTTTTAGTATTATTTGTTTAATTTTTCTGTAATCATCTCTTACTAAGCAGTTAAATGAGAGCAGGACAACACATTAAACTGAATTCCTCAATTCTTCATATTTTGCTAACCTTTAGCTTTGTCTTTTCAAAGATTTTTACAAAACCTCACAAAACTCCCCCCGTGCAAAAAAAAAAAAAAAAAAAAAAAAAGTCACAATTAATTTCTCCTTATTTCCTGGCAATGATTTACTACCACAGTGCTCAAGTGCAATCTCAAGTAACTTACACTTCATTGCTTTTACAAAAAATTCTGCAGTATTTACAAGTTATGAATAATACCATACATAATTAAAGCTTCATTATGCTTGACAAGTGAATGAATGAAGTGCATTTTGTGATGCATTACCCAGTCTTTGGTTGGGGGGTTTGGTTTTGAGGGGGGGGGGTATGATTTCTCACAGCTCTTTAAGCGTTTTGTTTCTCCCAGTTCTTCAGATATTCAACAATTTGGTACATTGTAAAATTCACAATAGAACTCCCAGCTTCCATTGCAAATTATTGCAATTCTATTGCGTTATATGATTAAATGTTACACCAGTTCTGTTCTCATAACAAACTTCAGTAGGAGGATGGTGGAATCATTCTGTACCATTTTCTAAATGTACCAGCAGGGAAGCTGAGTTCTTTAAAAGTGGGGGTGGAAGAAACTGGACCTTTGGCATGATGGGCTAAAGTTGCAACAAGACCCAAGCAGATAAATTAATCACCACACAATTAGCCTCAGGAGAAGCATATTCCTCAGAAATGTTTTCAGCACTTTAGAAAAGCATCCCGTGCTTGCGTTCCCCAGTACCAGGGATATGTGGGCATACTGTTGGCCCCACAGTTTGTGGAATCTCTGTCCTTGGAGACAGAAAAAAACAAATGGACATGGCCCTGAGCCACCTGCTTTAATTGACTGCTCTGAGAAGGGGTGTTGGACTAAATGATTTCCAGAGGTTCCTGCCAACCTTGATGTTTCTGTGATTCTGTGGTTTGTACAGCTTAACAAAACACACCCTGTGTGAGTGTCTTTTTTTCCTGCTCTGCTAAAGTTGCCTTACTGGTAGTGCATTTATCAGTGTCTATATTATTATGTCTATTATTGCTAGCTTCTTTTTATAAGAGACAGTATCATATGAAGTCAACATATGCTCGCATTTGCTTTTATATAGTAAGTGTTCAGAAACGAGGGAAAAAAACAAACTGGCAATTTGCTGTGTTTCAGTGCTGAATGTAGGGGGGGGGGGTTTTTTTGGGGGGGTTGGGTTTTTATAGGTTTCTGGGTTGTGTTTATTTTTTACAATTGAAAACATATAAATGATTCCATTCATCAAATAGATCTTTCCTTACTGCTTTACCAATAGGGAGATTTTTAATTCAGTGAGGTTTTGATCATATCTCCCTCAATTTACAAACAGTAATTTTATCAGATGGCTGCTATGCTGAAAGATGGTCTTTTTCTATGTAAGAAATCCATACTCTGGGATGAATGGACCTGCATGAACAATAACTTTTTTTCAAAAAGAAAAGGGTTTGCTGCTGTAGGATTTGTTGTTGTTGTTGGTTTCCTCTCTTAGTTTTCCACAATTCTGAAAGCAGCCGATCATTCTACCTGTTTCTTACAGAAAGCTTGAGTCAACAGGCTGACTTAGATCCAGCAAACCATGGCTTTAAGGGGGATTTCTGATTTGCTGTGGGAGTGTTATACTTTTTTTCTTTTACTTCTGTAGATGGAGTTTTCTGATTTGTTTTTTTTCCCTTGCGAAGCTTGAACGTAGAACATCCCTTTTATGCTTGCATATTTCCCATTCATCATTAACGTTAGACTCTCTGTCATTTCAGAGTGACATGTTGGATGTGAACCAGATCATTAAAGACCTGGCCTCCATGGTGCATGAGCAAGGAGACACAATAGGTAGGTACCACATTTAAAGAATGGGCTTTATTACCCTCCTGCACCATTCCAATGTGATTTTGTGTGGTCCCTCATGAGCAGCTGTTTGTTGATGATGTAATTGTTTTTCCTGTGTTTGGGGCATTTTGTACATCCAGTGATGTTTTGATTTGACAAGTTGATCTGTGCAATAAGGTTCTCATATTAAGGACACTGAGCTGGTGTATTTCGTATAAAATAGAATTCACAGGGAGATAATCCATTCCCTTTTCACTGTAAAAAGGAAGATGGAGGATATATAAAATTAACTGGAAAGGAATTAAATTCTTCCTTTCTACCTGGAACTGTAATTAAAAAACAATATTAGTAGCAATTATTGTTATGATTATTGATGGTGGTGGAGAAAATTAAGCAGCTTGCTTCTCTTAAATTGTATGGTGCATATGATTAAATTTACCGTAGCCTAACACCATGATATGCTCACATGCATAGTCTTAAGCTTCTGGCCATTAGTTGACCTCCTCTTGCTCTCCAGCTACTGGTGGCTATGAACATGGTAGAGAAAACTTCGTAAAAGAGATTGGAGTAGGCCCTAATGGAATTTTTAAGAGCAGCCCATCACTGACAGCTACCACTTTTTGTGAACAGAGAGATAAAACACAGTAAGTAGCTCCTTTTAAATTCCCTCTGACTCTTTGTCACTGCTGTCTTCTGAATGCAGCTAAGAACAATCAGACTTTATTCTGCATCTCATATTTTGTGTATGTATGAGAAAACTCTGCAGTGCTTCAGAAGCAACTGTCTACTTCCAAATATGAGAGCTAATGGTCCTAAAGCCATGTTGAGGGACCTAAACTCCAGAGAAGCAAGATTTGTGGAGATATTTCTAGCCTGCAGCACTTAGCTGGAGTTCTTACTGGAGCTCCTGGGAGCTGGATCAAGTCCTAAGACAGCCATATGTAGATCATAAAAGAAGAAACTCTTCTCTGCTGTTTATTAATCACTCTGGATTTCTTTGCCAAGCTCATACCTTTGCAAGTTTCCATTAGCGTAAGATACCTCCTTTCACACAGAAATGAGCTGGCTGCATCCCACTGAGAAACACCACTCAGGTTCACAGGTGCAGAAGAAAATCAAAGTGATACCTAAACCCAACTTTTTACTATTTCTATTACTTTTTCTTTTTTAATATATTTTTCTTTAATGCATGCTTGTTTGGAAGCTTATTTTTGTACATGTGTAACTGTGGAGCCTGATTCATCTCCTAAAAGCATATCAGATGCTAATGCCTTGAGGGACCTGACAACATACATCAGCTAGCTTCCAGATTTTTGAAACTCCTTTTCTTAAGGCAATATTTATTATTTTAAGATGTTGCCCATGCACAGAAGCAACCACAGTATTAACTTGCCTATGAGAAACAGACTAAGTAGGACCCTTTGTCTTTGAGCTAGCATAAGGGTTTTGTTGCTTTTATATCTGACATGTTCTTTCTTCTTCCCGTTTCACTGCAGCAGATTTTTAGTAGTTTCTTTAGGAGTATCTTTTCAGCCTGGCAGCCACTCAAGGTGTCTTCCCAACCAATTGCTGAAAGGTGCCACTATTTATCTTTTGACATTCATATTAGAGAGAAGTAAGTGAGCTGAAGAATCAGGAGGCAAAGGGGCTTGAAATCCCACCATGAAAATTTAAAAGCAATGATGACAAGAGACAGTTCTCTTGGCACTTGTTTTATTTTTTTTTAATGCATTCCTCTTACGTGCATGAAATGAAAGCTCTCTGTGTGCTTCTTTAGAAAACTCAGGGAAAATACATAATCAGGGAACGTGAGATGAGCCACTCTGCAAAATGCTCCCAGGGCTGTAGAGCAAACCACTGTCTGGTTCACCTGAACTGGGGAGAATTAATGGGAAGAGCTCGTCTGGTCTATGCACGGCACAGGCAGCGTAACCCATATTTATTATAAAAACCTAAAAGTAGTTCTGCTAGCATGTGAGCCAGTTCCTTAATGAACACATACATAACACTTCCTAGGGTAGAGAGCAATTTCTGTCATGCAAGGAGGAAACAGATGATGGGAAATGCAGACTCGGGGCAGCGTATCTGTTGTTTTTTTGTCTTCTGCAAATAAACTCCATGCCTGTGTTCCTAGCCATGGCATGTCTTTGATATGAATATTTAACTAAGCATTGCTATATCAGTGAGACAAAGCCTTCAAAGCCAAAACAAAGGCTATTGGCCCAGGTCACCTTTGAATCAACAGAAGGAGCCTCTTCAACAGAGTCTTACAGAGGCTCTTGGCAAAGGCATCGCTATGCAGCTTCATCACACAGGGTGCTGGTGAGGGGAAGGGGTGCGAGGAGGACGCTAATAGGTGAAATCAATAGTTGGCTGTGGAATTGGTGCTGGCAACACAGTTTTGGCTTCTATAACCGTGGGACCCTGTTAGCAGATCAGTATCTGCTTGGGAGTGATGGGATCCACCTTGCTAGGCAGAGCAAAACTATCTTCATCAATAGGATGGCTAACCTCCCAAGGAGGGCTTTAAACTAGGAATGATGGGGGACAGAGGTGGTGACCAGCAGTCCTGCGGAGGGAGCAATAGACAAGGTTGATGAGTAACAGGCATGGCGTGGTGTGGCAGGAGGGGTTTACAAAGTCCATTATCAGCCTCTAGCACTTGCATGTCAGCAGGGAGGTGCCTACAAGACCCCACTGTGGACAAATACCCCAAACTGAACCAGGAACTGAACATGCTGGGGTCTGTCTCTAAAGTGCCTGTACATTAATGCACATGGTATGGGGAATAAACATGAAGAGTCTTTGATTTTGTTGGGATCATGGAGACATAGTGGGTTGGCTCCCATCATGAGTGTTGCATTGGAGGGATACAGGCTGCTCAGGAAGGACAGGATAGTGAGACAAGGAGGAAGAGTTGTCCTTTATGTAAGACAGCAGCTGAAGTGTATGGGGCTGTGCCTGGGGGTGGATGAGGAGCTGATGGAGAGTTTGTGCATTGGGATTAAAAGGAGGACAGGCAAAGTGGATGAGGCTCTCTACAGATGGATAGAACAGGCTCTTTGCAGGCTTTGATCATGGGAGGTTTCAACCACCCCAATATCTGTTGGAGGGACAATACAGCAGGGCATAAATAATTCAGGAAGTTCTGGAGTGCATTGATGACAACTTTGGGGATCTGATCTGTAAACAGCAAGATCTCCAGGTGTCTAGAAGAGGGCCATCTCCACTGCTGACCTTTACTGTCATGGTAGCAGAAGGGCTTTTCAGCCAAAACATCAGAGGCAAGGATTAAGGACTTGATATTGTGAGAAATACATTCTGTGAGGGTGATTGCTAAAGCAACAGTCACTCCTTTCCATACTCAGATGGCCACCTAACTGAACTATAAGTGTCTCAACTGCTTGAAACATTTCCAGTGTTTCATACTGAAAATCACTATTTTGCATGCGCAAGCTCCTTCTTTCATTGGCCGTACTTGGATAAATAGACACAGTTCTATGAAATCAGTTTTATAACTGGTGTTAGGAAAAAAAGAATCCTTCAACCCCCTCTGAGGAAAGTGTCAACAACACAGCTGCCGGTCTCTGTATTGGTACCTGATGAAGGCAAGGTTGTTTGGGGTTTTTTTTGTCCACCTCTGTAGGCTTCTATTTAGTTGTTTAGCCTGGAGAAAAGGAGGCTCAGGGAGGACCTTGTTGCTCTCTACAAGTACCTGAAAGGAGGCTGTAGAGAGGTGGGGGCTGGTCTCTTCTCCCAGGTAAAAATAGATAGGACAAGAGGAAATAATTCAAGTTGTGCCAGGGGAGGTTTAGCTTGGATATTAGGAAAAAATTTTCACCGAAAGGGTGGTCAAGCATTGGAACAGTCTGCCCATGGAGGTGGTGGAATCACCATCCCTGGAAGTGTTCAAAAAAAGTGAGATGTTATGCTTAGAGATATGATTTAGCGATGGGCTTGGCAATCCTGGGTTCATGATTGGACTTGATCTAAAAGTTCTTTTTCCAAATTAAACGATTCTATGATTCTATGATTTGTCTTGTAACAGAGAATAAAGATGACCTGAACAATATAGTTATTTATATTATCATTATTATTAACATTAATACCTATATTAATATTAATATCATCATCATTATCGGTTTTCTTCCCCTGATGCAAAAAAAAAAATAAATGCTGTTCTTGTTTTGTTCTAGAAGACCTGTTTTCCCATCCTACTTTTCTATGTAACCTTAGTAGTTATGCCAAAATAACATACAAGGTCTACATCCCTTATGTGTACTTCTATAATTAAACTTTCACCACTTATATCACTCTTTGAAGCTCCATCACATTTCTCAAAGCCACAAGGTAAGACCATGTGGTTCTGAAAACATGTTACACTTTTAAGAGAATCACATTTCTTCCTCTTTTGGACAGTTCTGGAACCAGTCTTCTGCCAGCGTATCTGTAACCTGCCCAGCTCTCTAAAATGGGAAGAGATCCTAAGATCACACACTGGTCATCTAAGATTACAGCAGCAGAGACACAGGAACTAATTTATCAGTCCTCTACCTCTTTGCCCTTACCAAATGTACACAGATCTATCTTCACACAGCAAATCCCGCTGGCTGAAATAAGACCTTACTGCATCAAGCAAAAGACTTCCTCAGAAGTCTTTTTCTACTGTTACTTAACCTTTCACTTTGCTCTTGAAGTTTGGGCGTTTTCTATTTGAAAATAATATGGTGGTGAAATGTCTTAACGTGATCTGAGGTGGGTGTTCCCTCACTTCACGAGCATCACTAACTGGTGCTTGTGAGACCTGGCAAGTATGAACATGGCAGCTGGTGCCTTCCTTCAGTCTCCGAGGAACGTCCTGATGGGGTCAATATATTCAGTCCTTGAGCCATGCTGATATTGACTGATATACCACATTGTCACTTATTGCATAGTAACAACAACAACGATAATAATGATGATGATGATAATAATAATAATAATAACAACAACAATAATAATAATCTTCCTTCAAAGTAAAACGTATTTCCATCAATGCAAATGAATTTCTTATTTTGGAAGCTTTTCGATGTGGGGTATTATTTGGTTTAGTTTTCAGTTCTGGTTTGTTTGTTTGTTTTTCTTTCCTGAGAAATCAGGTCAGCTTTGTTGCCTGTTTTATCGTTATTGCCTTTCTGACCTGAAGGCTGCTTTAACACACAGACACTGTCAAGAGGGCCTCTCAGCACCCTTCCACACATGTCTCCTCCAGTCTGACTGCCTGAATGACACAACCCAGAGTCTGTTGTCAGATGCACTAATGCACGCCGAGCTGGAAAACCATTCAACTGGATTCTTAACTAAACCCTCCTGAGTTATGTGTCTCGGTTGGGACATCTGCAGAAAATTAACAGATCTTGAGAATAGTCCCTGAATACCTGAATGTACAGCTTTAATATCTATGTTCGATTGAATGTGGTCTGCAAAGTGTCTCATTTGGTTAAATTTCCTAAGTGATCTCAGAGGAGGCTATTATGTGAACGGTACATTTATGTTCTTATTGGTTCCTGATGAATTGGAAAATCTTCTCTTGGCTCTCTTGCTATCAGCCACTTGTTGAGACACGGAGGTACATGTCAGTACAGAGGACAGCCCATGCAGGAACTGTACACTGGGGTATTTCCGAATCAGTGATAATCTATTCCACTTCCCATTCACTTCCCAAGAAACCTCCAATGTCTTTGTTCATCTTAGGTATATACCCTGTTACCAGTTTGTTGTTCTGTTATCTAAGTAAGTCTAACAAAGCTTTATTGTAAACCACCCCAGCTGCTTAAACTGCATAGTATTCACAGAATCACAGACTGGTCAGGGTTGGAAGGTGCCTCTGGACACCATCCAGCCCAACGCCCTGCTAAAGCAGTTCTCCTAGAGCAGGCTGCACAGAACTGCATCCAGGTGGGTTTTGAATGTCTCCAGAGAGGGAGACTCCACAGCTTCTCTGGGCAGCCTGTCCCAGTGCTTGGTCACCCTCAAAGTAAAGAGGTTTTTCCTCATATTCAGATGGAACTTCCCATGTTGTAGTTTGTGCCTATTGCCCCTTGTCCTGTCGCTGGACACCACTGAAAAGAGCCTGGCCCCGTCCTCCTGACACTCACGCTTAAGATACTTGTAGACATTGATAAGATCCCTCTCAGCCTTCTCCAGGCTACACAGGCCCAGCTCTCTCAGCCTTCCCTCATCAGGGAGATGCTCCAGTCCCCTCATCATCTTCACAACCTCCGCTGGACACGCCCCGCCCCCCCCCCCCCCCCCCAGTAGTTCCCTGTCTTTCTTGAACTGGGGAGCCCAGCACTGGACACAGCACTCTGGATGCGGCCCCACTACACTAGGGCCCCACAAGGCCACACTGCTGGCCCATGGGCAACTTGCTGGCCACCAGCACTCCCAGGTCCTTTGCCACAGAGCTGCCTTTGAGCAGGTCAGCCCCAGCCTGTACTGGTGTGTGGGGCTGTCCTTACCCAGGTGCAGAACCTCACATTTACATTTACATTATGGTGCAGAGCCATACAATTACTACCCTCAGTTGCCTTGTAGACAACAATTTTAAGGTCACAGTTTAGTATACTACTGGCATTGCTCTTCCTGTTTCTCTGGACTGCAGCAGTGGTGGCCTTCACTATGGTTTTTAACATGCCCTTGGCTCTGGACAGTGCTGAAGAGCCTGTAAAGGGCTTGATGTCATGTTGAGCACCAGCTGATGACCACTTCTACAACTGAGTTGTTTGAGTCAGGTGTGGGCTACCATGATCTCTGACCAGCTAATTTTACTTGAGATAGTAAGTAACACAAAGGATGAATGAGGTTTTAAGGTTCTTTCCTGTTTCTGCCGTCTGTGAATGTGGGTTTTGTGTCTTCCCTGGTTGTGTGGGCTTTTACAGTTAGCTCTAGTACTGACAGTGCTGGTAAGACAGCACATGCTGGTTTATAAGGAAGAGAATAATGGTTGACTCCATACTTGCAAATTTACTAACTCCTAAAGATTTGTCTGCTGTTCTGCATTTGACCCTCATAATGTGATTGGGCTGGTATACTTGCAGCTAATGAGCCAGCTAATTTTGTACAAGAAACAAGGCTTTTCCTTCTATGAGGTTTATTGCCACCAGTAGGATGCTTCTCACACTGATTTATCTGAAGTCATTCTGGGGAAGCTGGAGCTGCCGTGCTCTCACTTTCTAGTAATGCTGCAATTGAGCAGTAAATGTCATAAAGGCAGAAACTGCCCAGGTGGTGGGTTTGTTTCTGCTGGGAGGTGTTATACTCTACTACAGACAGACTGTGTTTGGGAGGCGATGGCTGCAGTGGATTAAGTAAATCAAACAAGCCATGTAAAGCAAAAGGGGTCAAGCAAGTTGTAAATATCAGTGACTTGACTTTGTAGGTAAAATATAAGGTCTTTCCAACACAACAAGCAGAAATAAAGTGTATTTATTTCTATGAATCAACACCCCCATCATCCTCATTCATTCTTGTGACAAACTCAGAAGTGACACTTCTTTCATCAGTTGTCTGAGCTGTAGGACTCGATAGTTTGTGCACTGAGCTGCGTGATGGCAGGTCAGTGTGTTGTAATTGTAGGTAAAAGTGGACTTCTGAAAAATGAAATGCAAATGCATTTATTTATTTCATGTAAATAAATAAAAGTATTTATCCAAATTGTGTCAACTCATGAGCTCAATTTGGAAAAAACAAATATAATTAATTTGTTCCTTTCTTTCTTTTTTTGTCATTTCAAAGGAACATACTTTATTGCAGTTTGATGTAGTATTGTCTTTGAATTGGATACAGAATTAATAGGAGAAAAACATGCTGAGTTTACATCACAAGGAAAAAGAGTGCTAGAGACTGGAATTTCCCAATCAAAGCTAGATTAAGTGCTGTTTTCCTCTTTAAATTACTTTCAGGGATTATTTTTTAAGAAAAAAAAAAAAAACCAAACCAAAAAACCTGACATGCCCATAAATTTCTGCACAAAACCGCTCTTGTTGAAATACTTTATTTTCATCAGAAAAAGAAGGAAATGGAAAAAATAAAAGTTAAATCAGGTCTCTTGCCATGATATAATACCCTCCCTCATGCAGATTTTATGGGATTAAAATGAGGGCCTTGGATTACCTAGAGCCATATGGGAGCATCATAAGGGACCTGTAGATACCTCGGACAGGCAGCTGAAAGCCCACAGCAGGCCATGAAGGCAGAGACCATGCCATGAACCCTCAGGGAACTCTTCATGTGCTGACCTGTCCTGTGGTAAATATCAGCCATTCGAGACTACTTGTCCCTGTAAGAACCAACACTAAATGGCTTTGCATCTGCTGAAGTGGTCATATTTCTGCATGCTACCATCTAGCACAGAGCAGATTGTGTGAGGTACCGTATGCTCTGGTAGGATGTGCTATTTTCCAATAGATGTACATAGGATAGTGTTTGAATTTAAAATCCCTGGAAGATGTATCCTGGCAGGCGTGGCAAACCTCTGGCAAAGCAATACCATTTTTCAGTGCATACATATGTAGCAGATACTTGACATTTCCAAGATGCATTTCAAGGACGATATAAATCACTCAGGAGCTAAAGTGTTCTAAATTTATGCTGGTGTTCGGCCACTGCCTTATAGCTGCTTTTATTCATATAGACTAGAGCTTTGGGCTGATGGCCGAAGAAAACCAGCAGGAAGAGCTGGTTATGACATTTTAGGTAGTTTAAATAGTCTTTCCAGGCCTGCCTGGAAAATGAGGGTGAGTGGCTGTTCAGTGCTTCAGTCCTTACCTCTGAGGATTGTGGTGTCTTACTGTGTGGAAGAATTAGAGCCCTACTAAAATCAAATAGGTTCTATCTGCCTTTTGTTGGAAGTAAAAACCACAGCTCCTGATGACTCATGGAGCTGCAAATTGTATTTCATTGCACCAGTCTAAGCCAGTGTGACCCATTTAGCCTTAATTTAGCATATGGGCAAGATTATTTTATAAATCCTCTCACGTGCAGAATTTCTACTTGGCGTTTACATTGCAAATGACTAACCCTAAACAATTTTAAACTTTACTCCAGAAGAGCTGCCATAGCTTTCCTTCCCTTTAACATCCATAGTTGTGCCTGTAGAAAGCTGGAGAGTCTTTTGTTCATGGGATGACACTCACTTAAAACTCTCCATGTACGTGGCAGTTAGAATGGACAACATTCATTTTCATGCTGAAAGCAATTTCATTCCAAACTTGGCTTTTAATTAGGAAAGTAACCTATATACATTACCAAAATGCTCTTTATAATTATTAATATTATTAATATTATTATCATTATTGTAATTATTATAATTATTATTATTGTGCTTCTCAATGTTATATTGATTATTTTTAGCCAGAAGTTGTAATGATAAAATACGGTTAAGCTAAAAGTGCTAAAAACAAAAGCATACTGTGAAACCTGAAGGGGCCCATGTTGGTTATTGCCAAGTGGGAGTATTTTAAACATTCTCATTCACAAGCTCACTTTCTTGTCTTTCAAGCAATTTTACTGAAAATGCTGCCTTGTGAAACCAGTCCATTGTTGCCATTATAAAGACTCAGGTGATATGTGTGATTTCTTCATATGTTGGGACAAAAAATCCACTCCAGCCACTGTCACTCCAGTAATTTCACATGTGACTCCAGCTGGTCAACAAGCAGGGCTTGATCTCAGAAGACACGTAAATAGATAGGGTTGAAAGACACTTCTGGGGGTCATTGTGATTGCTGTCTCTGTGACAGGTGTGTCATAAAATCATATCAAATTGCATCTAAAAACTGGTTAGCTCTGTCTCCTCCACTACTCCTGTTGAAAGGATGTGTTTTAGCTGGAAAATCAGAAATCTTTTCCTAATTCCTTGGTGCATTTGTTTGCAACTGCCATCTGCTTTAGTGCACTCCTGTCCCTCCGTTTAATAAACCGGCAATCACATCGGCTTAAGGTTTTTGTTTCTTTTCAAGCTGTACCAGAAATTTGTCATCATAGGATGAGGACAGAAAATTGTTGTGGGATTCGGGCTCGCTGGAAAATCCCAGACTCAGGGCTGGGTTATCTCACCTGTTTGAGAACAGAGTCACTGTCCCTTGATACCAAAGCCAAAGAGAAAGAAGCAGGTTTTTTTCAGTCTACTGAGGATCGTACTGCCCCTCTGGAAATACTTGCCTCTCCAACCCCAAGCAAGGTATCTTGGCAAGAAGCCTGAAAGTGAGCAAGGTGAAGCTGTGAACCATCACTAGTGTTCAGCAAAAGTGCACTAAAATAGCTTTGAGTGGCACATTCATCATTGACTGATTAACAACATTGACTTAATACTTTCTTCCTTGTGATTTGACCCAAATTCTCTTTCCTTCCCTTGCTTTCTGGTGTTAATCACCAGAAATAACTAGTTAAATTGTTTTACATGTTTATGCCTCATTTTTATAGAGTTTTAGAGCTGTTTTGATGGGGTTTTGTTTGTTTTAGTTTTTCCCCAGTGTCTCAGGATTACAAGTAGCTTTAGATTTTATATATATATAGTTTTATTTATTTATTTTAATTAGAAGGTTTGCTTATCTCAAGGCTGGTGTTTCCCCATTAGGAGAACAAGTGAGCAGAAACAGTGCCACCAGGGTCCAACCTCCTCCTGTAACATCACAACAATTCATATAGGACACGTAGCACACATCCATCCTACTTGTGAAAGCCTGTGCTGGGAAAAATGTAGATGATGTTTGCAAAACACAGTGGATAACATATGATTAGCCCATTCCATGCAGCGCTATGGGGGCGTTCACAGTGTTTAATTTTATCTAACGAAAGCAAATCTCCTTAGGCCCCCCCGCAGGCAGCTGAAAGTGATAGGTTTCTCTGGAGGGCCATTTAAGGAAGCTAAATTAAGCTCCTGTGATTTCCCTGTACCCCTGTACAGACAGATTACTCTTGGTTTTGTAGGATATCTGTCATAGATTTCCCCTCTGTTGCTCTTCTGTGCCTAACTGATTAATTTTCTGAGGACATTCAACGTTCAAGAGGCATTGAGCAGTGAAGGGTGTTTGCAGTAAGATCCTGGGAAACATCAGATACATGAGCAAGTTCTGTTACTTTGATTAGGCAGTTGTCAATGTGTTCAGCACATTACCCTCACCCCTTACAGATTTCTCAAATCCCCATATCCCTTCCAAATCCCATCACCAAGTAGCTTAAAACGTGGAGGTGCCTTCCTACTTAAAGTTGTATTTCATAACCTAAACCACAGTCAAACTTTGTACTTCTAAAATTAACAGGTGTCCCAGAAGGGTATATTCTTAGGTTTTAGCCATTTTTTTTCACCTGATTTTTTATTCTTCTCCCCATCCGAACATGTGTCACAGCTTAGCTATAGGAAAGCTATGGCATGTTGAAACTCTGAGTGGTCAGGATCTCGTTTTCAGTTGATGCCAACTGGTGATGTTCCAGTGGCTATTTCTTATGCACTTCCACAGAATGTTTACAAATTTTTTTAGGCAAAATCAACCTGGTAAACTATGCATTATGTAGTCAAGCTTAACCATAACTTTTCAACAACTATGCAACGAAGAATTTGTCACTTCGAGTGAGTGACAAGTTATCCTGGCTGATGTATCCTGTCTGTGTTAATGCCATATTAACTCTTTTGGTTTCTCTGCCCTGTGCCCTGTTGTTTCCATATGCAGAAAGGCTCGTATACACAGTACTGGAAATTAGAAAGCTGGCAATTATGCAGCACTGTCTTAACCTGCAAACACAAAAAGAAAACACTCCCCTGTCCTACACAGCCAATCCAGCCCATAGATCTACCACCTTTCAGCTATTTCTCAATTCTAACCAGAAAATGTCAAACGTCCCTCTACCGCTACTCCTATAAAATATGTAGAATGACCAATTATTGATTTGTGGCTCAGCCTCAGTGTCTGGCAGGAAAGGTGTCAGGGCCAGCTCTGGAGTTTGGACAGCTACTCTTTTTAAACAGACATGTGACAGCAATTGACAGTGACAGCACTTGTGGAGATGTGGTAGTAGGTTTTTCCTTGTAAACTCACCTAGGGACCTCATTATTATCAAGTGACAGGTTGAAATCTGTCTACCATGTTTCACTCACAAGAAACACCTTGTTTCTCAGGCACTCCTGTTTGAGGTGGACCCTGGGTAGACCCAGTCACGTGGCAAAAATGCTGCTTAGTGAAGTGTACTCTCGTGCCATGTTTCTGTTCATCATTTTTGGTAGTTCAGCACCAGATTTTTCTACTGGTATCAAAAAGAAAAAAATCTTACACTTTCCCAGGAATGCCTTCAGCTCCAGGCAATGCTGGAAGTAAACTCTTCAAGGCTGTCATGCTGATGTGTGCATGTATGCGGTTGGAACTCTTCTAAGGCTCTGTAGAAGAAAATTTAATATTTCTTTATAGACAGAGGTTGAGTTCCTTAGAAACCTTTTGATCTGTCTCTTCCTGCTGAGTCGTGAATGCAAGGAAAGCAATTGGGCAGAAGTCAGCTATGCCAACTGAGGTCCATGGTGTTATGTCTTAATAAAAATGGTTTGAGAATCATTGGATATAGACAGTAAAATTATGCTATATCAATCTATAAAAGTGCCAGCCAGGTAGGTTTTTTCTTATGTAGTCCAGCATACATAATCTAAAATAAAAGGAATGGAAGACCATGTCTCCCAGGTGTAATATAAGTATTTTAAGAGGTTCCCAAATGTTAAGCTCAAGTTTGTTTATTGCATGGTTCTATTGATTTGTGGTTTCTTTGCTCTTTTCCTTTGTTTTGAAGTGGCGGTATCAGAAATGCAAAATTGCATTAACAGATGTGCAACACTTCACTGAAAAATGGCAAAACCTGAACACAACCACTTTCCACAGTTTATCTCTAAACCCTCGTTTCTCTACCCATCATGAAAGTGGCTAGAATAATTAATGTTTTTTCCTTCAAATACAAAAGGATACATTACTTAAAAATTTTGTAGTATGTCTTAATCTAACTCCTAATACCATCAGTTGAAAAATTTGCATTAATTTTATCAAGGATTACAGAAACCCCTGGAACCTTATTCTCAGATTTCTTGCTGTGGTTGAGTTCCTCCTGACCATTTTCATATAATCCATGGTGTATCTACTCAAAAACACACAGAAGCAGACCAAGTGGATACACCCTTCTGTTGTGGCCAGAAATTATTGACTGCATATCTCTTAGGGGACAAGCTGGTCAAGATTTCTAAGATTTCTGCTAGAAACAGAAATCCCTATTTGCAGGTTTTATACCATAGGTGCCGTGCTTTCTAAGCACAGCCCTGGAGTCAAATTTAATACTTGTCTTGGATGAAGTGGAGGGGTGGGGGGTGGGCTGCCAGCTGCAATGTGTAGCTGATTACCTTTCTTTTCTAGTCACATTTTAATTCCTCATGGTTCCTTCAACTTCCCCCAACATCAGAGCTAGCAATCTCGGCTGAGATACTTTTCCCTTAATTTGAGGTACCAGCAATGTCTATCAATCTGTCAGAGCCAGCTGTACAGACCTCCCTTGAAGCTTGGAAATGTGACCCAGAAGTTTAGGTTGTTATTCATCTAATCTGATTGGCAGCAGGCAACAGTATAGTGGGATGAACTGTACAATACGGACTTGCTCTCTGTTGACTGTGATAGTGTCCTTGGTGACTTGCTCCAGTACAGACACCTGGGGGTGGTCAATAACCCACATGTGCTCAGATGAACCTTATCCCTGAGCTCTAATAATGAGATTGTTTCAGATACAGTCTGCCATGTCCCATCTGTAGTTTAATCTAGTGAATTTGCCAGTCTTGAGCTGTTTTCCTTTGAATTCCTATCAGTCTTCCCATTGGAGTCTTCCCACTGGCTTCACTGGGAATGGGATGAGCTGCTAAATTCCATCCAATCTGGGGACACACAGAGACCTGTCAGCCATACTGCCTCTGACGGATTAGTTGTTCATCAAAATGGGTGGTGTTCCTATTTCCCTGTAGTACTACAGCTTCTGAAAAAGAGGATGCTCATCTCTTTATTCCCACGAGTAAGTTGCTGTTGGTATAAACTCTTTGTTTTACATTTTTACCCTGTAATTATCTTCTATTATCTTAATTTGCAGATAGTATTGAAGCCAACATTGAGACTGCATCTTCTAATGTAGAATCAGCCAATGAGCAGTTGGCAAAAGCCAGTCAGCACCAAGTAAGTGGGTCTAAAAAACCCTACAGATACATTGAGTAATAGTATTTAAAGACAACACTTGGCGGCTGTGTTGGATTTGTGCTACCTGGAAAGATGATAAAGCATACTCTAAGAGCTAAACTTTTTTCTTATATATATATAAGAAAATTATATTTAATTTTTTATATTATATTATATTATATTATAATTTTATTATATTATATTATATATAGTATAATATATATTATATTATATATATAATTTAATTTAATTTAATTAAAATTAAATATAATTAATCATATATATATGATTAAATTACTGTAGCATTGACAGTTTGCATTAGAGTAGTCATTAAGAGATCTGCATATTAAAAAGACATTTCCCAGTAGGAGACTCAACAATTAGCTACTGTTGTTCTTGGAAAGACATCATGAAAAGTGCATCATTTAAGTGTATATGTGCTTCTTATTGGAGTATTTCCCTATAATCAGGCAACAGTGCTTTTCAAAAGCAACTGAGTTGTCAAAAGACATGATGTGGTTGGTGAATAATGGCTATGGGAATGGTGCTCAGCACTTTTTAAAGGCAATTTGAGGGTAGGGTTTTGGTGTTGAGTGTTGGGTTGTTTTCTTTTTTTTCTTTGTCTACGTTGGAGCAAGAATAAAACACACACACACACACACATATTAATCTTTGTGAAAATAGCTTGACCAGAGAGAACTTTTCAATGGTTAAAATCAGTGCTTTCTAGGGATGAAGGGGCAGGGGAGGGCGAAGTGAACAAAGAAAAAAATTGTTATTGCTTGCACTGGATTGACAGAAGAAAAGCTGTTAGTTTCCTTTTTATCTCAGTTGTGAATTGGTTTGTTGAAGTCTGAAGTGAGTTTCATGTATCTGGAGCCTTGTGACAAACTGTAGCTGAGTTCTGTGTGAATAGACACAGTGCCTCCTTGTTGTTTCTTGGACACAATGAATTCTGAAGGTCTGGGGCAGGACTTTAGATCAAAGGAGTAAGTGCCACAGACATTTTATTCCACTGAACAGGATTAATATGATTTTTAAATTATCTACAGCTCATTTTCTGGTGAAACCTACTTTGCTGATTGTGGGTAATAGGAACAATTTTTGTAGAACTTTGATACCTAAGTATGGTCTTCACCTCTGTTTTGGTTTTAAAAGTATACCTGTTCAAAACAGTGTGTGTCACCCTGCATGTAATGCCGCATTTGCTTTTAAAATAGCCTGTTGCGTTTTTACTGCATGAAGTCTAAAATGAGGCTAGAATAAATTTAATACTTGACAGTAGAGCCTATCACAAAGCTGCAAATGAGCTAATGACAATTTTGGCTAAGAAGGTCAAAGAGTAGTCAGGCAGAAAATGAATGCAGCACAGTGTAAAGGATCTGCTTTCTTCAGCCAGCAGGAGCTGCTGAAATAGCCTGCCCAGTTAGGAGGTCCTTTATTCTTCAAATATGTTGATCAAGATGAAGCTATAGCCAGTCAACCACTGCTAAGGGCATAAACGTGTACTAACTGGTATTCATGGGAAAACACTTTGGAGTCTCCCTTGCCCTTGAAACAAGCCTTTATAGACAAATACCAGAAAAATTCTGCGGCCAAGGAAAATGTGCAACCCAGATGGCCTGTGGAGGACAGGTAGCTACCCTGTATGTTGCTGGATGATGATCCCTAGACAAATGCATGCAACCCCAGCTTGCTATCTGTCACCGCTTTCACGAGGTTCCCTGAGATATGGGCACAAAATGAGGTGAAGTTTTTGTGACTTCGATTGCTGGCCCGCTGTTTGGGCTTTGTCAAATGGCATCATCTTGGTTATGTGCTGTGATATCTGCTCATCTTACATCAGAGAGGACATTTTCTCCATAATGTGACAGGAAGAGTCCTGATCACGCAGCCCTCAAGGGCTTTTGTAGGAAGCAATGTTGGTGCCACTTGCATACATACGGTTAATGCAGTGCACATATAGGTCACTCTTTCAGCTTGTATGTCTGGTTTTGACTGCTTCAGAAATATCTAGGATGGGTTTGGGAGAATGTTCAGCCAGGTATCTTTGTGGGTGAACTGCTTTCAAGCTGCCATAGTTTTGCATACTTTAAATTTCCTCTCTACTCTTCTGTTCAGAGATCAAAAGCACAGACTGTTTAAAATGTTACTGAGTAGTTTTCCTTCCTTTGTTAAACTGCCAATTTATTAATGTATTTGGCTGTTACCTACAGCCTCTAGTACAGCCTGATTGTCCTGTAGATGTGGACTGACTTACGTACATTTGTTATTTCTTCCTATTTATATGTATATATGTACGTAAATATGTGTATGTGTACATAGTACTTTTATATCGACAAATGTATACGTAAATTGAGAAATCAGAAATGCCAACATCGCTGACACATTCAAGTTTAAGACCTACTGTAGACGTTAATGAACAGAATTCTGTCAGGAATGAAGATTAAATGACTGGTTATTTAACATAATGTTTGCATATAATGCAATGCAGCAATACAACTTGGAGCACCAGTCCCAACTTGTACATTAACATAGCAAAGCATCAGTAAATAACTTTTCTTTAACTAGTACAAAATAAGGCATTTCGTTTCCCTGAAATGATATAAATGTTTAAACAAATGTAAATATCTTCTTGCTGAGCTCTTTCCTCTGCATTTTTTAGGGTTCTCCTTCATCTTGAGATGTGTGTGCGAACAGTAGTGTTTTATTACTTTGTGTGAATTCTCATCTCCCCCATTTAAACTCTTCACCAATCCACAAAGAAAAAAAAAAACCTCCAAAAAACCCCAAAATAACCACAACCCAAACAAATAAACAACTTGCCCCTCACAAAACCATACAAGGGTAATAAAGAACATGTGATGGAAACACATGGTAAGTTAGGTCATGGTCACCACCTTTCCAGCTACACAAGGCTGTGGGGTGGGTCAGTGCAGCCCGCAGCCAGCCCCTGCTCTCAGCCTGGGGAAGGGAGCGATAGGTGGCTGTGCAAATGATTCTGCTTCCCTCCTCTCTTTTCCCGGCCATCGGCCATCTCCTGTCCCATGGGCCTGCACATCTTCCCCCTTTTCAATGCACATGTACATGGAGGTCACATCATGACATAGGTGTAACTCTGCTGGTCACCATAGAGGCAAAACAGAAAATGAAAATTCCAGCCGTTGTGTTTCTCCATCTTACATGAGGCAGGTTGTCTCAGCAAAAGGGTTGGGTACTGTTGTTACAAGAGGCAGAATCAGACAGGTCAGAAAAACACATATTCTCAGTTTATCATTATGCTCTTGGTCTTTAGATGCCATAGGAGGTCCCTGGGTCCATGCTGGTTACCATCATTGGCAGCCAGCCACATTATTGCCTGTAGTCATTATTGCCTGTAGTCTGTCTTCTCAGCTGTGGGCTTCACTCCCCAACAGTTGCACTTCCCTGCTTCACCATGTAAATTCACTAGGGACTCCGTGTTGGTCAGATATTGCAGAGACCCTGTGGACTATATAGAAAAGTAGCAATACCCATTATGCCTATCCATGATGCAGAAAAAGTTTTTCTTATGTCATATTCACTTTATTTCCATAAATTTTCCCTGCTGTTGTAAATCATTGTATATGTTCTGATTTGAGCGCTGCTTGATTTATACTGGGTGCGAGGTACTTGCTTTATCTGTGCTGCAACAGAGAATGTGGTAGGTGAACTTGTAATTAATCACGAGCAAAAAGGGTACATCCCATAGGTGTGAAAGGTTTAGTGGGAGCTGTCAGAGCTTTGAAAGAAGTAGTTTTGGTGTTGTTTTTGTTTTTGTTTTTTTTTTAATTATTAGTGGATTTTCCCTCTCATTTTAAATTATTATCATTACAGAAGAATTGTTTGTTCTTAAACTTATTTTTACTATAGGTAACAGTTAAGCTGGGCCACTGCATTATCTGTAGGAACATGCAGCGTCAAAATGCAGATGAAAGCATAAATGTTGGATATTGGTACCAAGAGCAGAGGAACAGAGGCCTGTTTCCACATGAAACTGCTCTTGGTCACAGAAACTTGACAGTTTTACTTTACTGCCCTGCTTCTCACTAGAAAATTCAAGTTTAAAAACCAACTGAGAGTCAAACAAGTCTGGCAGAGAGAAGCCAGAAGAAGTAATCTCCTGCAGTAAACTTGCTTCAGGGTCTCTTTTTTTCTGTGAGGGTCTCCTATCTCTCAGACCTAAAGCAGAAATAATAACCCTTGCCATCTGATACCAATGGCCCAGATTTGTCTCCTGAAATGTCCCTGGAGAAAATGGTTTTAACATGGGTCAAACTGCTCGCTGGAAGATAGGGATTTATTGGAACAAATGTGAGTGTGTTTGGTGGAGACATGTATATCTGTGTCTGAACTCCCTTCGTACCAGCCAGGAGGAGGAATTGCTTCCAGCATGCAACTTGTCTCATCTCACAGGAGATGTCTGACATAGATCTGGTGACTGCCTCTCCGGCCATGTCTATTCTCTCCTTTGTGTATTAAAATCCAAATGACAGCAATTACGTCACAAACATTTTCAAGGGAACGTTATTCCTATGCCTATCACCCATCCCTTTATTGGAAAAAAAAAGGGGAGATGTAGACACCTGATGGCCTCAATACCTGCCTTTGAGATTAGCTTAGGTGGGCTGGACATCACAGAGAGGCACTGGCGGCGGTGAGATGAGCAGTTTTACTTTGCTTGGTTTGTTCATAGCTTCCTGCAGATGGATTGAGAGGAAGAAAAAGAAACAAATGCAGACTCTGCGGATACATATTAAACCAGTTACTCTTTTTGACGCGAAGTTTTGGCCTAAATTCAGCTTGGCCGCACTGACTGAAGGACTCTGTGTGCTGACTGTTGAAGCTAATTTGTTTTGGAAGAGCTGCTTGTGTTGCCCTGATTAATGCAGGTTGCTTTGCTTCCCTGTATCCTCTGTGGAAGTCAAGCTAATTTGGATTCACTGGCATCATAAAGGCCAGCAATAGTTCAGTGACCCACTTGTGTAGTCTAAGAACAATGAGTTTTTTTTCCTGCAAAGAAGCAATTCCTGGGTCTAGCTTTCAGCAATACACAGAGGGGCACTTTGAAGGCTGGAGCTTTAAGGAAAAAAGCCTTGTAAATCTGTGACATTTGCAAAGAGATCTTACTGCCTGGGGACCACTAATAAAGAACTGGCTTCCACTTTTGCACAAACATCTCATTGGTTTGTTTTTTTGTTTTTTTTTTTTAAAAAAAAAAGCACAAAAACAAA
The DNA here is from genome assembly GCF_023634155.1 of Falco peregrinus. Classification (NCBI taxonomy): domain Eukaryota; kingdom Metazoa; phylum Chordata; class Aves; order Falconiformes; family Falconidae; genus Falco; species Falco peregrinus. The sequence continues at coordinate 87,094,003 of NC_073723.1, forward strand.
TATTTGAGTTTCAAAAATCACCTTCTCAGAGTCTTTGAAATTTCCTGTCATGCCAGCCTCTTAAAGCAGTTGCTCCTTATAAATACTATGGTAATGAAGATTGTCTTCTCCTCTTCCCTATGGGTATGCCCAAAGATGCTGACAAGCTGCCATTAAGTTGCTTAAAGCTAATCATTTTAAAACTACTGTGTACAGTCAGTTAGCACCATAATATGATGGGATTGCACCCTGACATCTCCTGCCACAGCCACTCAGCATGCTGTGAAGCTGTGGTGGACTGGCATGGTTGAAATCTCGATGCAAACACAGCTTTGTAACTACTTAATCTCCTAGGACGAGAAGAGGCTAAATGCTCGTAAGGCAGATTCATGACTGAGATGTAATGGCAGCCTACTGCGAACTATAAGATTCAGTGTATACAATCAACCTCATGTTTCTGCTGCTTAGCTGTGTCTGTCACCAGTGAGAGTGTGGCTGAGTTTGCTGCTTCTTTGGGTAATTATCACTTGGAAGTTTTATTTGGGGGATTATGAAGCTATTCTTTCTTTTGGCTATTTCTGCCTGTGAAAGTGATGGGAGCTGAAGTAAAGCTGCAATAGGAGCTCGAAGCTCTGTAAGGACTCCAAGCAAAAGCCATTACTGAAGTGACTGTGTAAAAACATGACTGAGCCTTAATCCCCCTCTTCAGCAGCAGAAGGAAACTTTGCTGCCATCCAGAGTCCTCATGATTCCATGCCATGATCTTCAGTTAGTAAAAGAAGTCCTCCCCAAATTGCCTGAATCTCTCAAACCCCAACCAATTTGCAGTCCCTTTCTACTTTCTGTTTCTCAGCCTGCAGCAACACTTTCACACCAGCTCCATTCTGAAATCTCTGCCTGGGCTTCCCACTAAGAACTGATTTCATCAACTTCAAAGCAATTTCTCCTCCATAGTACTTGTTTTCCTTCTTCTCCTTCCCTCTCCCATTAAGCCATAACTTTTCATTTTCACTCTCAACTCCAGTCTCTCAGTCCTCCCCTGTTGATGCATGGCTGTCAGCAACACTGCTGCCTCGAACACTCCATTCCCTTATAATGATCCTGCTAATTTGCTGGACCAGCTTGCTCAAAACCTTCCACATAGGGATGTTTGCCTGGATCACCTGTCAGATATGCTCCCACATGGTCTGTATTGCTACAGAGCCTTCAAGCAACTCATTGCTGTGTGCCTGCCCCTACTTTCAGGATCCTTTTGGCTTGGCAACCTGCTGTGGCCAGTGAGTGAGAGCAGTGTTTCAAACAATTCAATTTGTTCACCCTTTATGTTCCCTCAACAAACAGGCAGCAATAGCAGCAGCAGCAGGTCGTTGGGATAAAACTTACACTTCCTTTTTTCCTTGCTTCACTTGCTCCCTGTGAAAGACAGGCTGAGGTTTCAGATTTAAAAGCGTTTTATTTTGAAGCAACTTCTGTTTGTGCGTGGGTTTTTACTGTATTGTAATGCAGCCCATTTACAAAACAGCTGCTTACCATAGGAAATGGTGTTCAAGTCAGTGGCAGTCCAAGTGATAAATGAGCTGCATGAATGCAGCAACTTAACCTCAGTGAGGTGTGAGCAATAACATTTATTTAAACCTATCTTTGTTTTCTGTAAATAATAGATCTGTGATCAAATATTTATTGGGTAAGGGATTTTTTTAGAGCTTTGGAAGTCATGAAGGTAGGTGCTCTTGCATGTGAAGGTAAAATCTTTCAGGTTATTTGTGATCACAGCTGAACAGCTCTGCATTTGTACCATCAAAAAGAGAAAGTCGACTCCGCCAGGTGGTAGCTTAATCGTTCTTTTGTTATAAACCGTGCCCAGTAGGATTTTAGGAAGGGAAAAAAAACCCTAACTTTTTTCTATAGTGAGCTCACTTTTTATTTAAGCACAAATCACTCAAGGAGGAAATGGAAAAGGCAAGAGTGGAGGAGAAGGGAAGGATATGACAGAAGGGTTAGGAGCAAATTTAGTGCTGAGGCATTCCTAATGAAGCTGCTTTGGCTGGTGAGATAAGCGGGTAACCTGTAGCCTTTACCAGTTGTTCACCTTGTCATGCAGCCCTGGGACTGTATTAAGGCAAGTTGTGGGAATATTGGTTAAATTATTCATGATGGTTTGGATCCAGTGTTTCACAGGCAAGGATTTTGTGTGTGAAAGCCAAACAAGTCTGATCTGTGACAATTCAGAGATGCCAGAAGGAAATCACATACTCTCTTCTGTTTTTCTATTTCATTTGTTTAATAAAATCTCTTTCCAGGGTACAATTTCATTTTGAGGGTCAGAGATTAAAAAGCAATTTTCCCTTGCTGACAGCAGCATAAACTAGTGAGATACATTTCTCTTAATGGCCTCATTTAACAGAGAAGTGAATAGAAATCCTTGGTTACCGAGTGGAAAACCACACTTAGAGTTATCCTTGTGCCCAGTGGCGGCATATGTAATCAATTGCATTGCCCAAAGGTCAAAACTTGGAGAAATGGTATTAAACTTGCCTCTTAATGGGCTAGGAATACCAGGAAGTTAGGAATATTAGCACTGGAAACGTATAGCTAACCTGGATCCATGAAAACCAGGAGCAGAAACTAAGTATCCCAGTTTGAGTCACAGCTGTATAGCCTGAAGAGGTATTATGCTGGGCTGTGAGCTTGTCAGATTTCATCAAGTAGCAAAATGGTCAAGCTTGGTCAGTGTTCATTCTGGAAACCTCTGCTGGAAATCTGCACATGCAGGTAGCAGTGTTTTGTGGTTCGCTTTCTGAGTGACTCCTTTCTGGCATGGGGGCACTATCCAAACAGTGCCACCATTCGTGAGGTATTTCACTGAGTTTTGACAATAAATTTCAGTAAAGATGCCACCTTGGTTTGCAAAGACACAGTGAAACTAATAGTTGAATTCTAGTATGGGGAGTTATATTCTGATTTCTGTGCCTTGATCTTTTATTTGATTGTCGTAAGCATCAGTTTATCAGCTCATCTTTATCATAGGGACAGTGCAGGGACCCATAGTCAGTGTAGTGTTATCTCATCTGACTTGGTACTTAAAATTTAGGCAGCTAGTACCACAAGCTCAGCTTCCTTTGCACATACCTCTGGAAGATGGTTCATCCTGCTTCTCTTAGATATAGTGCCTTAGTCTGTGATGAGGAGTGCCCTGTAGGTGAACATCTTGCCTTCATGCTGATAGACAAGTACCTTCAAAAAAGTGCTTAACTACTAGGCAGCTAGGGTTTGATTTCTTTGCCTAAAAATAAATATTTAGTATCCCTTTGTGCTGAGTGAAGAATCCTGCTGTGTTTCTGGCTTCCCCTGCGGAAGTCTGTTGTGCCTCCCAAAATCACAAGTCACCTCTGCCAGCTCTGTTTAAATGTTACAGGGAACCTGGGGCATCTCGAACAGTCTGAAGTAGCTGAGAAAGTAAATTCTTATGCCTTTATTGTGTTTTAATAACTATATTGATCATGAAGGGAAAATTACATGTAGGGAGAAAGAAGTTACAGAAGATTAAATTGCTTTTCTTTCCATTTTGATAGAACCTGAAGCACTTTAATCAAAGGTCTTTTCCATATTCCTGAAAGAAATCACAGGCCTGGTAGGACACATTTGTTGTACAGCTATCAGGTCATGGCCTGGCACTATCAGAAGTGGAGAACAGGAATTGTTAAGTACAACTTATGTTCGAGAGGATAAAAGAGAGTGAATTATACTCTCACTAAATCTGACTTCAGCAACACCCAAAGCTCTTGAAGACATTTTGGAATGAAGAATTAAAAGCATGGAGATCAGTGGGACAAAATGGGTTTTCTCTTTACTTCGAAAAAGTAATTGCATACCTTTCATTCTGAGGATAAAGGATTTCTTTAGACAAAAGTGATAAGAAAGGCTTGACTTCCTGGTCTTCAGAGAAACATTTTCTACAATTATATCACAGAAGGATTGTCCTTATTTGGAAGATTATAGGAAAAGAGCTGCCGCTGCTAGGCCATAGCTTGTTTTTGCGTGGTCAGCTCTGCTGTCTCTTCAGTTTGTTCTACATCACTGTTATGAGTTCAGGCTGGGCAGCTCAGCCCAGTCTTTGGAGTATTCAGCCATTCCTGTATTCCTGACTGAGTTGATGTGTATGTGCATTTCTGTGAGTGATAGGCTTCCTCATCATGTTCTCACACGCAGTATGGTGACCAAGCATAGCTCTCACTGGCTTTTTAAATCAGATGGCACAGTGAGTGGATGTAGGCCTCAGAAAATCTGTTTTTAATGTCTAGACCTGTTCCACAATAATATGACATGTATCAGTGCTTCCCTTAACAGCTAAAGGAGTAAGCTTGGCTGGGTTTAGTTTGAAGTAAAGACACCTGTCTGCTCTGCAGGGACCTACATCTGATTTGAGTGTCTAAATTCCCATTTGTGTCTGGTGGATACAGATGGTACAATTCAGTTGCACTAAACAAGCATCTAGGGCCATTTGAGATGCACTTGGGAATCCTAAATAGACATGTAAGGCTGGCAGATATGAGTAGTCCCTGCTACAGGAAACCTGTGGGCTCCTGGGCTTGCAGCTGGAGGTCATCTCAAATGGCACTGGATACTTGTGTGTGGCCAACTCAATGCAGTCAATAGAGACTGGAAGAAGATTCAGCTGGCCTCCCAGTGAATGTGTACTTTGGAGCTATGTGATACACTCCCATGTCTTTATGGGGGGAGTTGAGTGGTTCTACCATGACTAAAATAAAAGCTTAGACATTAAAGTGTATGCTAAGGGCTCTTTCTGAAATCTCTGCAGGCTTCTCCTGCTTGCTTCCAAGCCCTGGGTGTGAAAATAATGAAAAGGTTTTGTTCACTGTCTGGGTGCCAGGTTGCAGAGTGATGATGCCTTCAAATGTAGTGAGGAAGCAATTAGCACTCAGTCTGGCTCTCTGAGCTCACCTGCAAACCAGTTCTGTGCACACCTGTCTGCAATGAGGGGCTGCCCAAAGCCTCTCAATGAGGGGCTGCCCAAAGCCCCCCACAGCTTAAATCCTGATCTGGGAAGAAGAGAGCTCCTCAGGTGAGCATGGAGGGAGTAAACAGCTCGGTGGAGTGTGAGCTGGCTGCAAAGGGGCTTTGCTGCGTGTAGGCATGTTCCAGGGTGGAACTTGGGTGGGTAAAGGATTATGTATCACCAGCACTTGTATATACAGTAAAAGATCTCACATGAGATCTGTGCCTTCATATGCCACAGTATATGTGTGGATGTGTAGTGTGTCCGGTAAGGATACATGCAGCTGAAGTGGTTTAGATACAGACTTGGTGGTAAGTGGGGAAAAAGCTTGGGTGGAAAGTTGGCTGAACTGTCAGGTTTAAAGGAATGGAACTGGCTGTGTCAAGCACAGGGCAGCCCATGGCCTCTTCCCACAGAAGATTCGTGTCAATTCCTGGACAGAGACACCCAGTACATAGTTATATGCTAATAGTTGTACAGAAGTTTGAGGGGAAAAAATAATGCTAAATATTATTCATCATATTTTTATTGGACTCTAACATCAAGTGTGCCAGTTCTTTTAATTATGCTTGATAGTTAGAAAGCATCAGGAGAACTAATTTTACCTCTTGGCTGTTGATCATAATATAGTAAACATTAGTTACTAATTAGAGAAACTTACAGTGAAAATCCTACAATTGACTTTTTAAAAAAAAAAAAACCAAAAAAAAAAAAACCTGGGACATAACAAGCTAAAAATCAGTGACTTAGACATATTTGTAAATCTTGTCTAACATAAAGCAGATATTTTGGACACAGATTGTCTGACACAGAGACAGCTTGCTGTAGATTTCTGTTATCTAACAGAAGAGCAAAGTTGGAGCTGTAGACTCCCTGTGGACCCTCTGGTCAACAAAAGACTGGCAGCTACTTTGTAGACTGTTAAAACAGAGGAAGCTTGAAAACATTCAGATGGGCCTTGCCCTTGTTTTGTAGGAAGTTAATATTTAATTGGGTTTGGTGCAGTTGCTTCCTTTTTTGCAATTCATTCAGGCAAAGAGAGGGATATATGTAGAGCCTATTGAATTAGGCTATGAAACCTATGAAGAACCGGAAACATATGTGGCCAAAAGAGACATAGGTCATACATATTCATTAAGGCCCTAGTGCTTTTGTGACAGTTAAGCTTTTTCGCTACAGGATAAAATAATTTCATGGACCTCTTAAAATTTTTTCCCTAGAAACGGTACTGTCCAATGTGTCCCACAAATACTCCTAGGTAGTCATAAATGCAGGCAGTCCTGCCAAGTAAACCAGTTATTAATTCTCTCTTAGTAGGCTCTACAATAGTGTCTTTATCATTACTGTTGTTTGTATTTCTTGATAGACAAATCATTAGCTAACACATTCTGTAGGCTTACTTCCTATATTACAATTAACACTGATGTAATGAAAACTTACATCAGTGATCTCCGTGCAATTCAAATAATTTAAAAATGTAGGAGATTGAGGTTGCACTTGATAAGTCTTATTATCGTTCTTGGTAAATGGGGAGAAGCTTGTTTCAGACATTCGTCCAAATGAAAATCTTCTCCTGAATATGGAAGGTACCATTTGCCTGGTTCTGCTCAGACTTCTAGCAGCATGAGTCTTCTGATGTCTATAAAGATTGTTTTGGTGTATGTAGAAAATCTAACCCTGGGCTAGTTTTAGCCTCTAAAGTTGATGCTCAGGTAGTGTAAATGTGTGCGGTTTTCTGGAATTAAGATTTTAACACCTTTTTTGCTAAAATTACAACCTAGTACAACCAGTTGTCATGGCTTGTCTTCTTATTGATGGTCCTACAGAGGCCATCAGTAATTAACATCGGCACCAGCATATCTTTTTCTGTGTTCCTGTGTACTGTATCTAACTAATCTTTGGTCAACATCAGGAAACCACATGCATTTCATTAAATTATTTCTAGGTTCTGGTGAAAGTCCATCATCAAACTCTCTCCAAGTATGTGCTCCAAAGACAAAGCAATCCCTTTAGTGCACAGTGTGCAACATGTAAAGACATTTTTATCCAGAAAAAGTGCAAGGAGAAACAAAGCTCCTGAATGCTTGTCCAGAGTTCACAAGTATGATGACAAGGAAAGCACTTCTCCTTCAGTGCGCTGCTGCCGGGGGCTTCTTGTTGTGTTGCTAAAACATAGAGAATTCATGTTCCGATACTGTGACCCCACACACACAGGCAAGGAAAGTGCTTTGTTACACATGAGTGCCTCTGAAGACAACTGTGATGTCTCTGCCAGCTGGGATGGAAGCGTTAAGAGCTAGGAGTACCACAGATTGGTTTTGTCTTCCTCCTCCCTTCCTCAGTCTTTGAAAGGTGTTCGTGCCAAAGTACTCAGCACCACAAACACGAGGTCTCCAAGTTTAAGAAGCAAACGCTAGATGCCCACCACCAGGTGAACATTCTCATATTCTACTGGTACAAACATCAAAGTTCTCTTTGGTCCAATAGAAGCTCATCCTGGAGGGCCCAGTGGAACAGAAAAGGCCAACAAAAAATGCAGAGTGCCTTGAGTAGACTTTGGGGAGGCTGATGGGTTACTGGTGCTCGTGCAGGGAGACAGTTTTAATGCCAGGCTGTACTACTGCTGTCCAGATACCTTCCTGGACTGGTACTGGGTTGACTTGTGGAGCAGATTGTGATTAAGATCTTCTGTGAAATGATTTTAGTAGACCAGGAAACATCTAAAGGAACCAGGTCCTCTTCATAAACCACAACTTGATTATTACATTTTTTAAGGTGACTGTTTAGAAGAAACAATTTATACAGTGGGTCAAAGATTAATAGCAGTTTTTATGTCACAATCAATACTGCAGTAGCTCCTTTTTTAGTGGGTCCATCTTGTGTATATTCTCCATAGCTTGCTTTTTCTCCCTAGTGAGTGACGATGTATCATTTTTTTTTTATTTTTATAGGAACAGTGCTGTCCGTTTATGAGAAACAATTCTTGCATTGGTTCTTTTTACTGTAAAGACTTTTTTCTTACACAGATCTGAAACATATAAAAAAAAAAAAATAAACTCTGTTTGTATTTCTTTACTCTTTAGAGTCTGTCCCAGAGGGCATTACTCTGCTCCTGAAACATTTTTTTTAAGTAGTTTAAAGAAGAGGAAATAATCTGTAACTTCAGGCTTTCACTGATATCAAAGGCACACTTATTGTCATTAATGGAAGTAGAATAGAGCTCGATTCACTATGCAGGTCATATTTGCTGATTTAATACAGGTGAGTTTATTTTCGTCTAAGCAAAGTAATCTTAAATTCTACTCATAATCTCCCTTTCCCTGACTGTCTTCCCAGTTGTCTCTTTAAAAGAGAAAGGGTATATTATTGAATGTTTAGCAGTATAAGGATGTAATAACAACTGATCTCAGCTATCACACTTATATAAAAAAATATGCCATGATCATATTTTTCTTCAAGTTCCTCTTTCTTTGACCTAAAAGGAATATAAATGCCATATATTCATATAACTGAATATACCTTGCTTAATTCTTTATTATTACTGGGAAAGCACGCAATGCATACATCCCCAAGACTCTGAATCGAAAAACGAAATGAGACCCTCCTGCCTTTATTTATAAATCCCATCTTTCCAAGGCATTCTGTGATCTTGATGTTATGTGGGCTGAACCATTGTCTGAAGGTGCCTGCTTCACTCTGTTGCTTTTAGAGGGAGTGTGGAACAGCTGGCTTCCTATTCTGAGCTCCTGAATTAGACATCTGAAGTTCAATAGCATAGGTCTGAACACAAATGTTTCAGAGAAATATGTAAGAAACCGTCAAGTAGACAGAAGTGTAGTACCATGAAGTTCCTTCTAGTTACTTTCATTTCAGGTTCAAAGACTCAAGTTTCTTTTTTTTTTTTTTTTTTTTTTTTTTTCCCAGTTCTTCTTCAGTAATATTGTTGGACGTGCAACCATGCAGCTATGGACATGAAACAAAATCTCTGCTTGCTTCTTGTTCTAAATCAACTCAACACTATCCTGTCCAATAATACAGTCCATAATAAGTATTTTTTGTTATTTTGAATGAACTTTCTGCTTCAGAATACCCTTTTCTTTTGTGTTAAAACTTTTTTTTCTATTTTATTTTATACTGTTATCTGTGTAATCTAACCTCAGGGATTGAGATCCTGCTGATGTTGAGCAATGTTTCTCCGTGTCTGTGCAAGATTTAAATATATCTGAAACTAGTGAAGAAACAATTAAGGTTAGTTTTTGCTCACTATTTGCGTGGCTTAGTTACCCATGTTATAGTTGTGTAAAACACAAACCTGAACATTGTAACTGGTCTCTTGCTGCTTGGCAAATAGCTGCATGTCAGCTCTGAGTAGAATCACTGACGTCCGCTGAGCTTTCAGCGATGCAGGATGACACATCTTAGCCATGTTTCCTTACATCTTAACCAAAAGAAAATCCAAGTACTCTGTATCTTTGGCACAAGCGAAGAACATGAAGATAGAATTCACTATAGCTCAGTTGATGCATGGAATAGGAGTCATCTCAACTAACTTTGGGTGTATCCAATTTAGGAATGCATCACTGGATGTGTTGTCTAGGTACCCTGCATATTCACTACCAGTCTAGGAAGCATTATGATTCATGTATAAGTCTATTCGAGAATGGGATCAATGATGTGATCAACTCCCACTGACTTTGAGGTCTGTTACAGTCTCAAACCTGGCCTGTGCCACATTACTCAACTCTATGTGGATGTGTCATATACCACAGGGCATCCCATAGCCACGTGCTTGTGTTTATGTAGCTGGATTATGATCCACCCTTGGTTGGACAGATCCCATTGCAGGGCAGTTTATTGTGCCACGTTATTGTTTGAGTCTGAGTTCTTACTTCAGTGATGGGTGGTGTCTGGGTTGAGACCATGTGCTTTAGGTTCCTTAAAAATATTTTTTAATGTGACTTTGGTGTGAGTCTTTATTACATTAGACTAGGAAAATTTAATGTGCTGTCTGGTGTTGGGCACTCACTGTGAGGCACGGGTCAGTTACTGAGAGTTTACAGGAAAGCAGTAGGAGTGATCTGAAAGCTTGCCAGCCTGACTGTAGAGGAGAGATTACAAAAAGAGTTGGTTAAGCTAAAAAAGGAAAAGATGGAGGTGAAGATAACAGTCTCTTGGTACATAAGTTGGCTGCAAAGAAGAAAACAGTAATAATTGCTTTTTTGTTTATTACAGATGGGAAGAACAAGAAGTAATAGTCTTAAACTGCAGTAAGAAAGAATCAGGGTAGATATTAAGAAAAGCTGTCTAATGATAAGGAGACTGAAACACTTTCTGGGGAGATTTTGAGAGTCTCCAGCACTGGATATCTGTTACAGTATCTCGTGAAACATATTTCAGGAATGGTGTTTCTATAATTGCTTTTACTGTTGCCTGTCAGATCATGCTGCAAGGTGCAATGTAAACAGGACATGTTCATATTGTATCACAAGCCATCATTATCTAATCAGAAAATGTTGCAGCTATGAATCATTCGTTGATTTTCATTCTCATCCTCTCGTCCTCCCTTGCCTCCTCCCCTCAAAAAAGTTGTGTTCCTGTTAGGCACTTGCTTTAGGGACCAAAATCACTGATTTAATTTGACAGAGGTGATGAGACTCAGCATTTTCTGTCAACTTTAGTTAGAGCAGCTGTTGGGTACAAAACCTGTAAATCATTTTATTTTATCCAAATATTTTCTACCTGGCTTCCAGGTCTCCTGGACCTGGTTTGCAAGCACTGCTTATTCTCCAAATTATTTCCACAGGAGAGGAGTCAATAAAATTATAACGTTTGTCCTCGGTAGTCCTTTGGATAAGGTAGTTAAGCCACACAGACATGAAAGGTGAGGTGTGTGGGAGCTGGGTTGGCATTGCACTTGCCTTCAAGAGTAACAGATAATCATCACATTTCACTTTAACAGACTGTTGGGTTTCTGAGTCCTGGTTATGTTTGATTAGCATCAGGCTGGAAATAAGGAGGATTTATTGGAAGAGGGGAAAATTAATGTTCTGGTAGAATTCAGCAGGGAATGCGTCTACCCTGCTGAGTAAAATAAGGCCAGAGGCTGTCCTGTGGATCCAAGGCCTGGTCATGTCCCCAGGGTTAAATTATGGAATCATAGAATTGTAGAATAGTTTGGGTTGGAGGAGACCTTTAAAGGTCATCTCATCCACCCCCTCTGCAAAGAGCAGAGACATCTCCCATGCAGGAAGGAGGTGACAGCATCCAAACTGTCCGTTAGGCATGATCACTGGGATGTGCTGTGCTGAACCTGGGTCATTCTTTGGGATAATAGGACAAAGCTGCATCAAAAAGCATGTATGGGTGATGGAAAGCCAGCATTTGTCATGCTGGCCATGCCTCATTCCTTTTTGAGTTATGAGTATAGAGGTAGCTGCTTTGTGCCAAAGTTTCTGCAGGAACCTGAGTGCACTGACACTATCTGCCTATCTTCCCCTTGCTCCAGGGGTCTGGGTGACCCATGATGCACACTGCTCTGTATCCTTCTATTACGCTGCTGTGAGAAAGAGCTGTGGGATGGCTCCGTGGGAGCAGCACTCCTTTGCTTGGGAGATAAAATGAAGCTCAGTCCCTTGCTCTTGGTCTTTCCCTGAGCCATGTCATAGGTCTGCTCTGCCTGGCCATATACCATGCTGAACCTGACCCAACTCACCGGTTTGACTTTCTGGCTTGGCTTTGGATCTGCCTTATTTCTACAGATGAGATTAAAGGTCACTGAACCTTTAGCTGACCCTGATTACTGTCACTAGACCTGCCCTACTCTTGCTTGAGTGCTGTGGGACTGAGCCCTCGCCAGTGAGGGTGTTGCCCCAGCTCACCTTGATGGCACCCTCTCTTCTGGCTTGCCCAGAAGAGTATCTTGCAGGTCTCTATTAAAATAAAAATTCTCCTAGGGAAGCATAAACTTCATTAGCCTTGGAATGATTTTTATGGAAGTTGAGTCCAGCGTTCATAGGGATGCAGATATATCAGTGCAGTTCACCAGCTCTGGCAGCTGTGCTGGGAGTCACAAGATACCTAAATTTTATTCTTGATGGTCCAGTCAGAGATTAACTTTGTGTGCTCCTTGGGGTCTTGTTTGATTCAGTGCATTTTTTTTTTTCCTGGTTTACTTTTTGAGATGTATTTATAAACAGAATAAACAAGTTTTGTACCCATAGGTTTTGAAATAGTTGCAGTGTGGTCAGTAAGGATATTGCAAAGTTGTTTTACTACTAGCGTTACTTTTTCATGGCCTTAAAGGAATTCTTGATTTAATAAGACAGGGGTTTTTTTCAGTGCTAGAAGAGATAACAGAGACAGCATGAAGAGGTGACTGAGATGCTACTTGGACCCTTAAGCTGTGATAGAAACTAATCCCGAATAATGCATTGGGAACGAATCTTTTCCACTGTGATCATAAACTTGATAGTCATTAATTGATTAGCTGCCATTTATAGGGGCTCATAGAGTTCATTTTTTAGGAATAGGTAGGCTGGAGGACTGAGGAGGCGAGGGATAACATTTTTATACCTACCTGGAAGCTCATTTTAGAGAGACAAAGAATGCTGAATATAGGTACTGCTTGCATAAAACCAAATTGTGTTGGCAGGGAGGACATTAATTTCTGGGTATTGCACTTAGAGAAGGTTTAAACATAGCAGAGGATCAGCAGCAGGAAATAAAGACCTGAAAGTCCAAGGATTTGGAAATGAGAGCAGCATCCCCAAGACCAGGCAGCAGATGATCTGACCACAGAGCAATATAAAGCAGCAGAAGGAGGTGAGAGGCGAATTCTAGCAGATCAGGGCCTACTTCTTTTTAATTTACATTTCTCTTTAATTACTTGGAGTATTTTCCACCATGTGGCAAAAGAGCCACAAAGTCAGATTCTGCTCTTGGTGTCATTGTCATGAATCCAGAGAATCGTCACAGAATTAGGCCAGAAATAATCTGGTATAAAGAGAGCAGTATGTCCCGCACTCTGACAATGCTGTTCTGGACCAGGTGAAGGATGCTTTCTGCTTTCTCACCCCCAAAACTGTTTGCCTTGCTGAACCGAACTGTAGTGAAATGCCTGCAGTGTCTGCTGGCTATGGCACGCTGTGTTGCACAGCAGCCTGCTGCATCAATAACCATTACCATATACACCCAGTGGCTACCAGGAATTAGATCACTTCTGCAACATGTATTCCCAGTCTTCTTCAGCAGCATTGCTTTCAGTGACAGGCAGTGTGGGTATTGTTTTATTGCTTTTCTCTGGCCTCCCTTGCATTTTAGCATCCAAAGCTTATTAGGATTGAACAATAGAAAGAGGTTATTGAATGACTCTTCGCAAGCAGATTATAAAATTCTGGTGTACATGTTTTGTTTGTAGAAATGGATAAAATATTGGCCACCATGTAACCATCCACAGATGGCTCTTGAGTGAGAAACCAGCATAAACTGGTATGGCAAAGCTTTGCCTCATGACTGGGGTTTTTCTGGTTCGTCTTCTAAATACAGTTCCAATGCCAAAGGAACAGGTAAGGAGTCAGCAGCCTTTCCTCATAATAACTCCAGAAGGCAAAAAAAAAAAAAATAAAAAATTACTTCAGATGTACTGCTGGAGAGCAGTGAAAGAAGGACTCATCTCCAGAAGGTGGAAGATGTATTTTTGACTTTATGATCTGTGAACCTTTGTCTTCCCACCTACTGTTTTAATAATGTAGCCAATCTTCTTTCCCTTTGCATTGGTCACTTCCACCTTAATGGACTATAGGTCCATTTCCCCTTAATGGACCTACAATTGGACGTTGTAGGTAGGGATTGTCAAAGACATGCTGCAGTCATGTCACTTCCTCTCTTACTTGTTACTAGAAGGAGAGGAGGACCAACGAACAAAACCCTTGAAGCATCAATTCTTACTGAGCCTAGATTCATCCAACTGAGAGCCAAGATTCCCACAGATTCCTTGGCATCACCAACTTCTTACATGGCTGAACCTACCAGTAGCAGGGTTAAAGATGGGGAGGGATATGTCAGGGGTAGAGCAGCATCAGGAAACAACCAAAGTAGCTGTACAGCCTGCAAAGTCTGGATGACTTTGATTGTAACTATGCAACAGACAACAACATGATGTAGAAGTGCTTCCACACAAGGGCCCGAAGCACCCTAACCTCTGTGGCACAGTGCTTGCTGCAGGTTCATTAAGTCTGCCAACACAACAGGTAAATTTGCTTGCAGTGAAGTTGTACCCTGCTGCCAGCTGAGCTGGCGCTGGCCTCATGCCTTGCTAACAAAATGTACCAGTACTTGAAAGCACATCAAATGTCAACCTGGTAAAAGCTGCACATCAATTAAGCTCTGCTGAATCGAGCTGTGGTGGCATAATACGTTACCATTCCCAATGTAGATGTCTCCACTGGCAGTGACTGCTAGCAGAGCAGAGTCTACGGGAGGAAATGGATAAATGGATATCTACGCCCGAAAGGCGGCAAGTGGTGGGAAGTTCATACTGCTCCTGTGTTGCTGTGGGTTGTCCACACTGGATGCGACTGGCAGTCAAGATACAGCACTTCTAACCAAAAGCAGTATCTACATTCATTGCATTTTTCTCAGTTTCCTTGCAATCACTGAAAATACTTAATTTCAATCTTCCTGAAAGTTTGTGAAAAGGAAAAAAAAAAAACAAACCATAAGGCTTAATCAGTTATTATTGGGTTGAATTTGTTGCCTAGATGCATTCAAAAGGCATCCAGACAATATATCGTTTTCTTAACGTATCTGTCACTTAGGACTAAGCTTAGAATAAGCACTGGGCCACCTTATACACTTTGGATTTGAGAACGGTAAAGGCATTAGTTACCTCCCATAAATATGCATGTGTATGCTCTGTTTGTCTTCCAGCCAGCTGAGGCAGACTGTGTTGCAAAGCTCATCACCCATTCCACCAACATCTGAGAAACCTCCAGGTCACCTCAAGCTGGGAATGGTTCAGCAGTACCCAAGTATATTAGCTGATATAATTCTCTTTTCATTTTAGCTAGTTGGATTTGATTTTTTTTTCCATGGTTCAGAGAAAAAGATGAGAATTTTATATACTGCCTGTGAAAATTATTCTTCATTCCTCTCTGGCAGCCTGATCAATTGCTTGAATGGCTTTTTGAGAGTATTTTTTGTAAAGCATTAAATATTCCCTGCCATGATGTTAGTCTAATACTACTTGGTTTGACTTCACTAACTGATAAAACAAATGTCCCTTTTTTTTTTTTTAAGACTTTTTTATTATTATTTATAGGCAATTAACCTGTCTTCCCCAGGCCATATTTTCTTCCAGTCTAAGACTTCCATCTGTAGTGGAACTTGTTTGCTAAGTGTGGATGGTCCCCTCCAAACTCACTTTCTGGCATACAAAGCAAGTCAGTCTGTGGCCCTTTGATGCTCAAAACTAAAGCAGATGACAGAAGCAAGTCCATCATGCCAGTTTTATATGAAGGCAGCAAATGCAGGAAGAACAGCATCGTGGCATGGGACACTGTCCTGCCACATACATTGTGTGAAACAGGATTGGTTGTTGATACGCAGACATGGCCAAATTAAGGCAGTGTGGTAGATGATCTTCCCCAAATCCAAAACCACTGATCCACACAACTATTGAATCCTGTTGTATTTCTTGCATTGCCACTATCGTTGTAAGTCAAGATCTGTTTCCTGAAAGGTTTAGCCATCCCTATCATCTCCAGGATAGGGGAGGAGAGCATGGCTAACACTAGTAGCTCTTCATTTCAGCAGATCTTTGCCTCTGCTCAGCTGTCAACACTTTCAGGTTGCCTTAAATTAACAAATATATTCAATTCCTATATGAAATTCTCTTTTCTGGACAAATGCATTATAATCCAGTGAGATTCATGTGTACACAATCCATGATTAGAGTACACCCTGTGGGGAAGATGTCTTCGTGACCTCAGCTGTTGAGTATCCGGTACCCAGAAGCACTGACTATGAGGTAGCCCTTGTAATTCTTGTTCTGTTTGCACAGCAGCAGATGCTGCTCTTGACAACAAGCCAATCTTCTGCTGAAGCTCACTCCTGTTTGTTTGGTTTATTGTTTGGGTTTTTTTTTTTCTCCTCCGTAGCATTCTCCATCAGAGCACATCAGTGGTTCATTGAAAATTTTTCATTCCCAGGTCTGTGGGGTCTCTTGGGTTTAACTTATACATAGCTTGCTTTCTCAATTTCTCACTTTACTTCCTTTCGTTTTTTTTCTCTTTCCTTTTCCCCAGCCAAACAGAAAATTGCTTTTCAGGGTGAAAAGCTGCCTTCCTTTTGTGCTTTTACTCTCAAATCTACCTCAAACTGAGGAATGAACATGATGAATCAATTGTAAAATGTGTCTTTTTGAAGCACTTGGGCAGAAAGAAGTTCCTTGATATAATTTCGTCACCTAAGCTTTTTTTCTCACATTCACAATCAACATTTCACATTCTTTCTTTTGTGAAGTTCTGCAGATGTTTACCCCATATCCAGGGAGAGTTGAGAGGTGGTAATACAAAATTCAGTATGTTTCACCTTTGAAATCCCAGTTTTACTTTTACAGGAAAGGACAATTTGGGAGCTTCCAGTCCTCCATACAGCCATGAAGAATTAAGGATGTCCTTTACGAAACAACGTCCAGAGTGCCAAACTGAATTAGAAATGGGGGAAGTGCTTTTTATATATGTTGGGTGTTTTCTTGGTCTTGGTGAACAAAGGATTCATCAAGGCTGAATTATTCCCTCTGCTTGCACAGTTGCTTTATTTTTTCATAGTCCAAAATTCAGCAATGGGCTTTGCAAATCATGGAACACAATAATCTACATTTCCCCTTGACACTTTTCTGAGTGTTTCACTGAGCAAAACAGGCAGCTGCCTCCTCTTCCTCAGGCCAGGTGTCCGCTGCCCCTTCAGCCCACCAACACTAATCCTTATCATGGCCATGATTCACTGGCAAGAGTTTGGCTTTTTGAGGCTTGTTTTTAAGCCTCAGCAAATATTCCTTCCTCTTCCTGGCAAGAGGGACATACCTCCTTTTCTTCAAAAACAGGAAAACATAAAAATTTCAGGGTTTTCTGGCAGACCAAACACAAGCCTGTTTTGGCACTCTCTAAAATTTATTCTTCTGCTTGCTTTGCAGCCTCCAAACAGAAGAACACTGATGATGTGGGGTATTTCTTTCCCTAAATGAAGAAATCTGGCCTTGTGACATATTCTACCTATACCCATATTCTGCACTTCTAAATCCTTTAGCCCAAATTATGAAAAGCGTAGAAGACCTAATTACTGCTGGATTAAGTGGGACAGAAAGACTGTACTACCAGTGCAAAGCTTGATGTTATATCTAGTATGCTAAAGGATGGTACTTCAGGGGAAAGAGCCTTTAGGTAAAGCAACTTGAAACATAGTTTCTTTAATTGCATTAATCAGGCTCTTAATACAATTGAAACAATTCCTCCTTTCTCTTTTATCCTGCAGCTCCTTTATTTCCTCGCACAAATTCCATATTTGTATCTGCCTGTGCTTATTTGCATTTACAATCATATCTAAAAAACAAAGTCTGACAATTTCCAGCTGAACTCACCTCCCAACAGAGAATGGTCCAGAAATGGCAAGCTTCAAAAAATTTCCTTCTCTTTGTTTGAAGAGGTGTTTGCTCTTGTGTGTCCAGATCTAGTGACCAAGCCAAACTACAGATGGTTTCTATGGTTATATTTAGAGCTGGACAAAGGTAAATTTTGGTCTCTGGTTTCCCAGTTTCAGTCTGGAATACATCCAAATAACAAGGATACTTTGTTCATTTGCTTTGTTTTGCTCCTTTTTTGCCCTGTTGAAAGTGGATTCTTGGAAGAAAGGGTGACTGAAGAAAGAGGAGGAGGAGGTTTAAGTTACTGTTTCACTGTGCAAATTTATTTCCAGCATCTTCCACAGTAAAGATGGACTAAGTGCTGAAATCAGTGCTTACTCCAACAGTATCTTCAGGGCAGTGAGAGCAGAACTTCACCTATTGTGACTATCAACAACCACCTCCCCAAAGTCCTTACACTCTTAATCTGATGCACCCCAAAATTAAATTATAAGGAACTATCTCATTAAAGACTACAATGGGCCTTAACAACTCTAAACTCCCCTGAAGGCAGCATTCTTGCAAATGTCATTCTGTTGATCAGATTTTTATAAATTTGTACAGTCATGGCATTATGTATTTTCCCCGCTGTGTTTCTGAGAACTGTAAATTCAGTCATTGCTTTTTTCCTCTTTAAAAGTAGAGTGCTGGTTTTCTGTCAAGGCTCCTTAAATCTATGTGGCTTTGTCCCCCCAGCCTCACATACAGTAGTTGGATGTTTCTATTATATGCTAACATTAATGCAAAATAGGAAAATAACCTTGACCGAAAATTTAAACCAGTATGCTCTTCCACAATAGTTATAAGGGTAGGGTGGAAAGGGAATGTTTGAGCTATTGCAAAATGTTTAAAGGAGAAAGAGATCGTTCCAAGTAGCATGTAAATGTATCATACATAATTTTTCAACTTTATATCACACCAGCCTGACAATTACATATAAAGGTATAGATATATTTCCTTTAACACTCCTTATAACTGCGTAAGTATGAAATAATCTGAAGGAAGTCACTGTCTTTTGTAAATTTTGTTTCTCAGTCATCCTGTACTGGGGTATCAATAGCTCTTCTTTATCCAGAATGGGTGATGTTTTCTAAGGCCATGAACAGCTGTAAGGAGAGAAGTTTCCTCTTTTATTCCAGCCACTGTGATGGGCCACATAACAAACTACTGGAGCACATCAGCATATTGGTGGCTTTCATTCTGAGAGCAGGACAAAAGAAAATACTGTTTCTCCCACCACAGAGTCAAAAAACTGGCCTACAAAGGTGGGGTTCATGTAAGCTTATTTTTCTGTAGAGGAGGAATGGGATTAACCTGGTCAGAAGCAGACCTACTCAAGTAGGTGTCTCAATCTGAAATAGCTACCTATTCTTGTTTTTTAATTAAGGAACAGAAATAGGTACACTTACAGCACAGTTTGTATGAAATTAGTGAAACAAAACATGTAAGGGATACGTATTTGAAACAAAATTGCTATTAGTGACACATTTTCAGTCGTACTCACTGTCTCATAGATTTTGCTCACACTCATGCATCCGCATATCATAATTTATATAACCATAATACCATAATCACTGAGATATGTGCATCAGGTGGTGTGGCCAGGATGACTTCTGTGGGCCAGGACAAACAGCACTACCTCAAATCCTTGCTATGTCTCATATTCCTCCACAAAATAATGTTCAGACTGCCTTTTTTGGTATAAAGACACATCAGCCAGTCTTTATCACTTTAACTATTATCCATTGTGTCCATGATTATCAATGTGTGCCATTTCTGTAATCCTTCCTCTAATGTTTGCTGTGGTACTTCCAATCACAGAAATTTCCAGTCGTTCAAACCACTCAGTATTTCTGTTACAAAGCTCTACAAATTAATTTCATCCTACAGCAGATACCTAAAATTTATCAGGTGAATGGCTGTTTTAAAAAACCTTTTTCCTCTCCCTGGCTCTAAAGAGCTGAGGATGTCTAGGTTGGCTACATCTATCTCGCTTTGAACCTATGCTAAACCACTTGTCAAGCTTTCCTTCTTAACCACTTGAGAAAGATCAGTTCCTTCAGAAGGTTAGTCATCCTCCCCCATTTTAAAGATCTACTTCAGGAATCAATTACTTGCTCTCTTAAGGAAATTAATCAAAGAAATACTTTGGTTAATTACCTGGGTTGTAGACGTCTGAAGTCAAGTGAGTTGAATCTTGCACAGCGAAACTTTTGGCTTTCCATACCCCAAATTGCACTCTGTAAAACAAATCAATGTGCAGACGCTTACATTCATTGTCATACTGGAGGCAAGGTAGCAAGATCAGTGTAACTAGTTGTGTCCAAGCTACTATGCTTTTCTGAAATGCCAAACAAGATACCTTTTATGCCTCCGACATAGCTGTTCTGCCTCCTGAATCTAACTGATATCTCTGCAGATTGCTGAACTACTGGCATATGCTAGCTCCACGGACTGCTACCTTGGATTTTGCAAGGTGGCTTTCCAAGGATCTAACAGAAGACCTGCAAGCTGGCAGTTACCTCTTGCTCTTACAAGGAAACATTCTAGTGATGAAATTTGTTCTCTTTTAGTGGCCGAATATCACCTCAATAGACAGTCCATGCTATAACCAAACAAATTAGGTTAATCTTGGAGATTGTTGTCCTGGAGGTCTGAAATAGGAGATGGAAAGAAGTGGAGGAATGTTATAAATATACACCTTTCCTTATAGCCAAATAGGACTAGGTGCAGAGGTTTTTAAAAATGTCTTTCAGAAGAGGATCATAATTATGGTCAAGACTGATAATTACGGGTTTTATTTTCCATGTCTTTAGTGATAAAAATGACTGACAAACTTCAGGAAAATGCAGATTTTAGTAGTGACAGTCAGTGCCTTTTGAGTCCCATTCTTTCATGGGTCTTATATCAGATGAGTAGCCCTGGCTTCTGTCCTAACATTTCCATAGAAATTAATTGGACCTTTAGATTTCAGGAGCCTTGAGATGATGAATATTGTGTTTTGCTGATCACTGCGTTTTTGTAATTAGCAGTCTCAGTTACCAGACTCCCACCAAGCAACTAGGACATGCTTATGTCTTCTGACCACTTAAAATTGTAGCCATATGGACCATGGTCTTAAACACTGGCACTACAAAGGTCCATTATTTTACCATGTCCTGAATGAAAAAAAGGATAAATGTTCTTCTGTTCAGAGGTATTTTCACTTGTAACAGTTGCCACTATCCCATTTCCATTATTTGCCTCGCTTTATATCATCTACAGAGGCCAAAGAGGTTTTCTTTGAGAAGGCAGATAAGGGAAAATGGATAAATAATTCCATGGTAAATTCTGGGGATTTAATTTAAATAATTTCTGTGCTACAGACTTTTTGACCTTAGTGACACGAAGCAGATCTTCAGTGGGAAAGACTTGTCAATAAAGTTGCTGCTGTATGTTTATACTTGTTTGAGGATAGGCAAATTAATGTGTGAAGGCATAGGTGGTTATACTCGTGACATTTATTTGATTAAACGTACCTCGTAGCTACAGAACAAATCCTTTCTGTACCTAGTGGTTTTCCAAGTAAAGTAATTAGTGCTGTTTTTTAGTTTGGTTGAATACAGGTGTGTCTTCAGTAAGGCATTCACCACTATCTACATACCCCAAGAACAATGACCATGAGTGGTATTATTTTACTGAAAAACTACTTCAACTCAGATCAGGTCTACCTTCCTAATGATAAATATGCCACCCAGTTCCAAAAAAAGGTTGTGAGGAAAATTACGTTTGAAAGATAATAAACTTGTGAGCAGTTCAGGTGTTATAGGAGCAGGATCCATATAAGTATGTTAGATAGACTGCCATGTTCTCCTCTTGGGATGTGTTTGTGCATCACCTTCAGGAAATAAACAGCATGTTGTATAGATGTGCTTTTGCAAAATCTGTGTCCTTTTGATGTATGTGAAATCGTAATACCATAGGGGCCCTTTCTGTCAAGCTGAAACTATACAGCTGCTCCCTGCGATGTTTAGTTCTTTTTATGTAACTGGCTTGCAGAAGGAAATGTATGTATCTATTCCACTACAAATGGACATTTCAGAAGGTGTCAGGTCATAAAATCACTTTATACCACTTCTTCGACGCAGTTTATGATCACTGGATATTGTGCTTTTGGCCCATGATGTGGGGCATTGCCGTATTGATTAAATGCCTTAGGCTGTTACAGGGGGGAAAAAATAAGGATATTTAATCAATAGACCTGCACTTTAGTTACTGTTCCTGTCAGGCTGGAACAGAAATAGCTCAAGAAAGGGGCAGCTTCGCATGCAATTTGAGGGAGCTAAAGTTTGAAAGAAGCTAAATAATGCCTTTCCAGACCTGTAAGGCAAGATAATCAACTTAGCAATTGCAAGTGTGGAGATTGAGTTACCAGATTGGTCTGGCTTAAAGGTTCAGAAGGATTGAGAAGGGACTTTGAGCCATAGAAGGGAGCCCCAAAGAAACCGTGGCTTAAACATAAGCAGAATAAAGGTTGGTTGCCAGTGATACATCCTGATCCTGAATGTTACATCTATAAGGATTAATTACCTCTCAGCTAAAGCATCTCATTTACTGAGATAGTTCAGCGGACAAGTCTCTCCACATCTGTGCTATAGTAAAAGGGAAGCAGCAGTTTTCCCAAGAGTGCCTAACTTTGTTATTGAGTCTCGTGACTGTGGTGTTTTCTTGCCATTATTTGCCTCTTATTACGTTATTGTAACTCAGGACCTGTATCTTTGGATATACTCCCTTGACTACTGTCAAACAGGTGTAATTTATCTCACTGACTTAGATGCCTTCTTTTTAAGTGCCTACATTCACTTCTATAGTCAATGCTTTTGTTATAGAACAGAAACAGGCACTTTGAGGACACAGTTTGTCCCATCTATTTTCAACATTTATCCTTGGCTGAGAGGGGCAGCAACAATCTTATCCTGCTATTGCCTGTCTGCTCCCGCTGACTGAAAAATGAGCCTAGGTTGACTAGTTGTGAAGAAGACTTCCACTCCATAGAAATCTAGGACAGGTGAGTCCTCCTTAAGATGCAGGATGAGGTTTTAATTCTGCATCAGAATGGTCAAGAATAGACATCTCTTCTTGCTACATTTTAAAATGGGCATGAAAAAATTCCAAGTTGGAATCAAAACCATATATGAAAAGAACTAGAAGTGTATATAGATTATTGGAATTAAGACTTAGAGGAAACTTCATTACACCGTACTTGTACTGTCTTCACAGGAAAATACTCAGCATTCAGGGTTCTCAAATGTAGCAGAGAAAAAACATAGCAAGAATCAATGCCTAAAAGCTGGAGCCAGACACTTTCTGGGTGGAGGGAAGACATTTACTTCATTATTTCTAACAGTAAGGGTAATGAAAAACTGGTGTAAATTACTAAAGGAGCAGTAGGTTTTTCATCTTCTGATGGATTCCAGTCCAGGGTGGTTGCCTTAATGATAGATTTCTCTAAGGAAGTGATTTATACTTGATGCATAAGAAGCATGTGGTGCAAAGGCAGACAGCATAGATTAGTTAAGATGACCTAATTGTTCATTCTCATCCCGAATCTGTGGGAATTCATGGCAAAACAAAAACAAAACAAAAAAAAAAAAACCAAAAACAAACCCAAAGCAATGGCTTTTAACATTATTTTTTAGAAAAGTAACACAAACCATGTGCCTAATTCTTTTTGTGCAGACAGATCTTACGTGGTGATTGAAGTGTACTTGGTATTTGCTGCCTGCCTTTTTCTTTTTTACTAGAGTGTAAGAAAGGAGTTGGCTCAAGTAGGGTTCTTGAAGCTTGGTACACTTCAGTCATTGCTACTTGGGGTAGAAAGGACTGATGTATGCGTTGAGGAACAAATACAGCTTGATAGGATACAAGCTGTTAAGCCAACCTGACCTTTGTGTGTCTCCTCTATGAACAGTAAACTCAATTAGCTGTAATGCTATCAGGTCCTGTACCACCATTAGGAAATGCCTTATTCAGCTAAAGTTGTGGAATTTTATTTTATTTTATTTTATTTTTTTCAGCGAAAAAAGCATTACAATATCTATTGTAAACACTGCCAGCAATAAGTGGAAGGTTCTCATATTGAGCAAGGTCTAAAAATTATTTGGCTTTGCTCCTTAAATACAAAATAAATACATTCTACACAGACAAATGTTTCAGAGCTAAGTTTTAGCCAGTTGGGTTCAAGCTAAGTAAGAGCTCTGGCTACTGCTGGAAACGTTTTGTTGTAGAGTTTGGGCTGCTATATGTCAGTTTGGAGGTCAGCTGAAATCACCAACTCTTTTTCTACAAAGACAAGGGGAGCGTTAAAAAAAAAAAAAGCGCTAATATATAGGACAGTGGACAATGAGTTTAGAGTGTGCATGGTCTTCTGGGTAGCTTACATATCCTCCTATGTCATTTAAGTGCCTCAGTTTACCCCTCTCTGAAGGGATATCGTGATCCCTTGTGACCTCTTGTGTTGTATGTAAGTGATTTAGACTTCATCTGAGTCTCGTAAGTTCGTTCTTGACGTCATCGTAGTATTTCCAGAGGCTTCCAGTATCTGAAGGACAAGAAGAAAAGATAAAGTGTTGATTTTTGTTGGAGCAGAATGGAGGAGCACTACAGGGAAAATGAAATCGTTCTGGATGAGTAGTTTCTCAGATTTTGAGGGATTGCAAGATAAATTTCTTCGATATTGGACCTTTGACTCTTGTTGGGGTGACAATCCATGGAAAGCTTCCTATTATTTTGATGCAGAAGGATGTTTTTGTGATTCATAGGAGCTATATACTGTTGAAGAGCTGGAGAAACAACAGGTTTTGCATGCTGTCCACATCATACAATATACAAGAAATGCTCTTTTTCTCTCAATTTCTTACATAACAGTATATGTTGGCACTTCTGAAACAAAGCTAGACCTCCATCAGGGTAGATATATTACAAAAGAAAATCTCCTAAGGGAACTCACAGTTTAAGTAGACTAGACACTCAAACGAGAAGGAAGGCATATAAACAGCTCTGGTTTACAGACGGCTAATGGGATGACAAAGGTTGTGTAAGGAACCTGTAACACACCAGGAGAGAAACACCAGTCGTCTTGGGCATACCTTTACTGGTAAACAATATAGGGCAGGGACTGTTCTCTAGCCCCAAAGCTATCCTTTGTAGTTGAGCATGTGTCCTTTTAGGGTGCCTGCAAGCAGATGGAGTGGCTGCAACGTGTATGCCCGTTTCGGTGGTCACTGACCTGTATGAACCATTTGGCTTTGCTCAGGAGATGTCTGGGAAGGGGTTATTTTGCCCAGTCCGAAGTTGTGCTGGGACTACTCTAACAATTGATTTCTCTGAACAACTGCAGAGCTGTGTGTTTACTGCTACTGATGTGGCCACTGGATCCTGGTCCTGGGCTTTCAATGGATATTCAGCCTTCAGCTCCTGTACTTCTGTTGGGCTTTGGTTTGGTTTGGTTGTGGGTTTTGTTGTTTTGGTTGTTGTTTTGGTTTTTGTTTTTTGTTTGTTTTTTTTTTTTTTCTTTTCCTAGTTTATTTGGAAAACTGGACATATCAAGAGAGATAGTGGCATTTAACAGTAATCAGTATGTCTCATCAGTATTAGAGCAGTGCAGGGCAGAGATTGCTGAAGATCAATTCAGTTCCTGAACGCAGATTTCAGTGCTGCTGGAAGCATTTCAGTGGTTTCAAGATACCCAGAATTATATCCATCTGTGTCAGATGGGATACAGGACCTAGGGCAGACTCGTGCTCTTCTGGATCAGCAGTTGGAGGCCAGGTGGGATGCCTTGAGGTCTTTCAAATGGCACTAGACTCCTATACATCCAAATTGAGCCCCAAAATTCAAACCCCTGCTCCTTTTCCTCATGGTCCTGCCTCAGGGGCTGACTACCCAGATGCATGCTGTTCCCTACCACTTCTTAACCAATACCTTGATAAGAAAACATTATGGATACCTTGTCTTGATGCTCTGGTGTCACAGTTTTCAATGGCATAGATAGATACTTTTTTGTGTACTACATTCCTGAGGTTTTGGATTGTTTCCTCTACCGATCATACATTTCTCAATGCTTTATTTTCTTCACTTGGCACCTTAATATCTTTCGAATTCCTGGTTTAAATTGGCATTATAGGCTTCTCAACAGGAGAGAGAGAAGCAATATTAATCCAGTTTTAAAAGCTGTTCCTCAGTCGCTCTACATTGATTTGTGTGGAACTGTCCTTTTAACTCTGTTTTCCATCTGACTTCTCATAGCCTTCTGATGAAAGGCAGTCTTCAAGTGCAGGGTTGGATTACATTGATTATTCCCTTGTTGTCTTTCTGTGACCCCTTCTGAACTACAAACTCAGAGTTGTGGCTTGGTTGTGAAGCACTTTTATTCCTATCATGTTGACGATAACTATGGATTAAGCAGTTGAATGTGACAGGCATCTGATCTTGCTTCTGGGCAAACAAAGAAAAAAACATCCCACCCCATGTTCAACTGCGGTTTGTTTCTAACCAAGAAATATGTTGACAACTGACCTCAAACCGTTTGCATTCGGAGGCTGTGGGATGAGAGAGACAAGCAAATAATATGTGTGCCGCCTTTGACACAGTTCGGGTAATTGTGTAGGTAAAGCCAAAGATCTGCAGATCTCATGCTCTAGATATATTAGCACTACCCTAAAGAAGCATTTGCTGCTGTATGTGTTGTAAAACGGTCATGTTTCATTTCAAGGGGAAAACAGGCAGTAAACACTTTTACATTCCACTTCAGCGATGGATGTTTGCAGGTGATTAGTAACAGTTAGCATGGGTTTATCAAGGGTGAGTCATGCCCCACCAACTTGATTGCCTGCTATGATGAAATTTGGGGTTGAGAGAAGAGCAGTGGATGTTATTTGTCTCAACTCTAGCAAGGCTTTCTTGGATACAATTGCAATTGTATGCAATTTAGGATGTGACAGTCTGGATAGGTAGACAACTTGATAGGTAAAAACTGGCTGGATGATGGGACTCAGAGGATAGTGGGTAGTGGCTAATGGGTCCAAGTACACCTGTAGTTCTGTAAAAAGAGTGCCACAGGTGCTGCGACCTGTCCTGTTGAACATCTTTGCCAATAACTCTGAAGAGGTGATGGAGTGTGTTCCCAATGACTCCAAATCGGGGAAGGACTAGTCGGTACACTGGTCCATCCAGAAGGACCTGGACAGGATGGGGGAATGGGCTGTCCAGAATCTGCCAAAGTTCAGCAAGGAAAAATGCAAAGTCCTACACATGGGAGGGATTGAGCCTTTGCAGCAGAACACACTGTCACTGGCTGGCTGAGGAGCAGCTCTAGGTAAAAGGCCCTGGAGTACTGGTGGAAAGTGAGCTGAGCGTGAATGAGAGGTATGCCCTGGTAGCAAAGAAGGTATCCTGAGCTGTGTGAGCAGGAGCACAGCCAGGAGGTTGAGGAAAGTGATCATCTTCCTCTACTTAACACTTGCTAGACTATAAATAATCTGTCCAGATCTGAGACCCTCAGTACAAGACATCGATCAATTGGATCAAGTTCTGAAAGGCCATCAAGATAGTCAGGGCTGGAGCACTTGTCTGGTGCCTTGTGTGGGATGGGGATTGTTCAGCCTGGAAAAGGGGTGGCTTTGGAGGGGCCTAATAGCAGCAGCTCCCTATATTTAGGGGGAAGGTCATTAAGAAGACCGAGCCAGGTTCTTCACACTGGTGCCTATGTGGCTACGAGAGACAACAGATCCTAACTGAAACAAGTCATGTTCAGACTGCATCAAAGATAATACTTTTCCCCTAAGTACAGTCAAGCTACCCAGAGACAGAGGTTGTGCATTCTCAGAGGGTTTTGAGACCCAAACAGAGAAAGCCCTGAGCAACCTCGTATGGTCTTGTAGGTGACCCTACATTCAGCAAGGGGTTGGACTACAAACTAGAAACCTACTGAGGTCTCTTCCAGCCTGAATTATTCTGTGATCCTATGGATGGCTCTTGCATGAGTGAAACTTTGCAGGATGCTCTGCAGTGATACAAATATGAAGCACCATGCAAAAGAAAAATGATAACCATTAGGCTTTGTAGTTAATCTGGAGTACAATTTCAATTAGCTTTGTTGCCTTAGTATGTACCTTGTTCATCTGCTTAATACATTTTTGGAAGATACAAAAAGTGTTAATTTATCTGTTAGTGTTTTCTTTGGAACACAAACAGTAGGCACTAATAATGTGTGCCTAAATGCAGCTAATACATCAAGGACTAGTTTTCCCAGATTTTAGTATACTTGTTATTTTCTCCTGGCTTTTTTACTTTTTCTGTTTCTCTGTCTGTCTCCTCACATATATGTGTTCTCTTTGGCTACCCCAGACATCTTTTGGAAATTTCCACTTTGAATGAAATGACTCTTTCCATATACCAGCAATGAATCCAGATACAGCACGTAATGCCAGTTTTCAGCAGGAGCAAAAGCAAGTTATCAGGTTGTAAAAAAACAATCTTTATCTACTCTTCATAGCAGTAGAATAATTCATATGTGTCATTTACTGAATCTTTGGAAGACCAGCAGAATGCAGTCAGGACTGCATTATATGACCTTCATCAGTAAAGAATAAAAAAAATAAATGTATCTGTTTGGTATTAACTGTTTCTGAACCCAGACTGTCAGTACCTTTGAACTTGAACAGGTGGCTTCTAAACGGTGAATGTGGTAGACATTCGTAGCAATCTAATGTTTATGTTATTTTAGGGGGGAAAAGGAAAATGGAGATAAATATTCTCTTGTGTCCTAACTGAGCACCCTATCCAACCCTGAGCATCTTTGAGCTTCAGGAGTGATACGTTATCACACAAGGGTCTGAGCCAAGGTCTTGGATCCATGAGACGTAACGCTTTGGGGAGCTTTGGATCTGAAAGTGTTCCCTCTTTTGTAATATACCAGAGTCATATTCTTGATTCTAACACAGTCAGGCCCCAGAAAAATGACAAATAAATGCAGGTATAAACATAGTGGATTGAACACATCTCTACTGTATATCATTATCGTCTTCTACATCATATGAAATGCATGACCTGATCAGTTGGCCCATCTGCACATAACCACAGGCTGTTTGGAAACGTATGCCAGGAAAATCCCAGTCATTTCTACCAACTTCTCTTCATTTGGACTTCACTGCTGTGAAAATGATTTTGTATGGGCACCAAAATGGCTGTTGGACTGGTGCCACAATATCCAGCTTGCACGTGCCAGTGAGAACAGACTGTGGACCTGTGGTGAGGTTGTTGCAACTGCTGGAGCTCCTCATCTCTGGAAACCCTGCCTGTCCCACAGACCCTACCCCATTACAAGTTCCTCTGCCTGTCTTGCCCTCTGGACTGCATAGTATTGATGGCAGAAAAATCAGAGAACTGAAGAACTGAAATGTGTCAGAGCAGTCAGGATCATGGATACTGGGTGCCATTATCACTAGTAAATGGTGCTTTTAGAAACTAATGAACACAGAAGCACAGAATCATAGAATCACGTAGGTTGGAAAAGACCTGTAAGAGCATTGAGCCCAGACATAAGCCTAACACTGACAAGTCCACCACTAATCCATGTCCCTAAGTGCCACATCTACACTCTTTTAAATACCTCAAAGGATGGGGACTCAGCTTCTTCCCTGGGCAGCTTTTTCCAGTACTTGCCAACCCTTTCAAGGAAGAACTTTTTCCTAATATCCAGTGTAAGCCTCCCCTGGCAGAAGCTTGAGGCCATTTCCTCTCATCCTATCACTTGTTACTTGGGAAAAGAGACTGACAACCACATTGCAAGAGCCTCCTTTCAGGTAGTTGTAGACAGCAAGGTCTCCTCTGAGCCTCCTTTTCTCCAGGCTAAACAACCCCAGGTCCCTCAGCCGCTCCTCACAAGACTTGTGCCCCAGACCCTTCCCCAGCTCTGTTGCCCATCTCTGGACACGCTCCAGCACCTCAATGTCTTTCTTGCAGTGGGGGGCCCAAAAGTGAACACAGGGTTCGAGGTGCAGCCTCACCAGTGCTGAGTACAGGGGGACGATCACTGCCCTGGTCCTGCTGGCCACTCTGTTTCTGATACAAGCCAGGGTGCTGGTGGCCTTTTTGGACACCTGGGCCCACTGCTGGCTCTTGTTCAGTCAGCTGTTGACTAACAACCCCAGGACCTTTCCCACCAGCCACTTTTCCCCAAGCCTGGCCGCAGTGGTGAGCCCTGGGGATAACAAACCTATACAGATGGCTTTCTGAAAGAGACCCAGGTGGACAGGAGCTAGTGCTTTTTGCCAGCAGTCTTCTGCCTCCTGATACTGTTGAGATCAAAGAAATTCTTTTCTTTCACTGAGAAAGTTGGGCGGTTTTGTCCTTTTAATCTTTACCATTCCCAACTGCTGTTTACCTGAGGTCTTCTGAACTTGAAGCTACAGCAGTTGCAACACAGATACTGCAAAGTGGAGAAACCACAAATGGATATAACTGTGAACAGGATGCAGAAATTATTTCAGTGATTCCTTCTTGCCCGTGCTGAGAGAGGTGAAAATTTAAGTATGCTATAAATAATATAAGTACACGATATCATATAAACATATAAAATACCCACTTGTATTTTCATCAGTTGGTAACAGTTACGCTTTAAAAGTATATAAGCAACATATGGTCATTATGACAATGTAGTTTTAATGAAGCTTTAATTGAAGTGAGTTGCTGTACTGTGAGGAGAAAGGCTAACAAGCAAGTTCAAATGAGCAGGAAGGGAAATCAAACCAGAGATCCTGAAGCAGAGGAATGCATTTTACCAGTAAATCTAGAGGCACTGGAAGAGTTTTAAAAGAGAGTTTTAATTTTCAAAGAAAAGTAAATCTAAGATTTTCAACTTTGCAAACAGATTTAAGGAAACGAAGCAGCATGTCAGATTTGACATCCTCGCCACTGTCCCTTCAGACTTAATGAAGTGTCACTAAGTTCTATAAGATAAAGTAATATTTATCCCTTAGCTTCTTCCCCTTGGACTGGGTTTTCAGATGCAAAACTTGGCAAAGACTCAGCCTATGGCACTACATCATCTACCACTTGACAGTCATGTCCTTTGTGACGTTGACTCAGATTGATTTTACTGAAATGCATTAGTTTTCTTCTTACTCCTTTTAGCTCGTCGGACTGTGATGGAGGTACGCTGCAGCAAGGTGGATGTCGTAGTATTCTGCACTGTGCATCAACAACAACAGAGTCATTTAATACTTTTTTATAATCTATGTGATTGATGAGGATGCTTGAAGGAGAAAGGACGGACATCTTGATAATCAAATCCCTGGTGAAGTTTATAGTATTGGCTCTTAGAAAAAAAGCCTGCCATATACAGTGATAGAAGTTGGCCCACATGAAGAAAGAAATGTGGGAAGTAACAAGATTGTATTTGTTGTCGCTTTTTTGATTGCAACCATAATGAGAGGGAAAGAACTACTGAAAATACCTTTCTGCAAAGGAAATCAGTCTAATAGGAGCCAAATATGCTATGCATTGTTTTTCCAAACACACTGAACAGGCACTTGAATCCATTAGGTATGGAATGAGTCCCATAACGCTTTGACAAGACCACATTTCAGTCTGTGTAGCAGTAACCTGAAGTTGCCCACTAGATCACTGTCCACTGTCCTTTTGTAGAAGGGAAAAGAGAATAATCAACATACTTTTTGTCTCACTGTAAAAGCATAAGGTATGAAAGAATCCTCTATTCTAACATCACGTTTGATCTCAAATACAGTCCTAGATTAGAGAATATGAAATTTGGACAGAGAAAAAAACAACGAAACAAACAAACAAAAAAAATATCTGCAAGTAAAGCATCATTCATTCACATATCTAGTGCTCCCAGGTGTTGGAAAAATCAAGCTTATTCCAAACCTTTTAATTTATGGGACACTGCAGACAAGATGTTATGCCTGTATAACTGTTAACTGTGTTGTCCCAAGCTAATTCTCTAAGGAATATGGGCAAGGTAAGCATCCTCTGAAGGGTGAAAAGATCTTAAGCCTTTCATCACCTCTTTGAGAAATGACCACAGGAGTTTGTTTGCCTGTTTACCACTGAATGTAAAATCAAACTCCCTTCACAGATCCACAGAAGCCGTTGGATAGAGATCCCTTAATCCCTGTGGCCAAGACAGAGCTTCAAATGGGTGAGGACTGATGGAAAGACCTCTATCCCATTACCTTTTTCAACCAGTTTGCCCTTTGGATTTGAATTTCTGGCAATCAGGGCGGTTCTTTTTCTTTAAACCTCCCTTCTACTCCCTTCCACCTTATCTACAGACATGTGGGTTTTATGCCCCGGCCATTTGCAGGTCTGCCTGTCTGTGGGTCCTGTCTGCGCTGCATAAATTTACACCCATTTGGCTGGTTTCTATCAAAATAGACCAAATGGAAATCTTCAGTTTTACATTTCTGCAAAGTTTTGCAAAAACCTGTACCCAGGTAGAGGAAAAATACTATTAATATCTCCACCAAGGGAATGGCTACAGGGCAAGTTTATTCCCTGTTAGATGTGAAATAACCCACACAACAGAAGGCTTGTGAAAAAGAGCTTTGATACTGTTGATGCTCTCTCAGTTACTAAATTTTGAAGTAAGCTTCAAAATGAGCCACCATTACTACAGTGGGGAGCACGGAACAAATGGACGAACTGTGCACACCTGATTCTGCACCAGATGTGTGGTGGCTGTGGTCCTCTGAGATGAAAGCCAGACAGGCTTTGTAGTGAAGGTCATGTCTTTTCTTAGGCTGACCCATATATCTGGAAGAAAACCAGAGACAATTTCAGGAGCACAGTCCCTTGGAGTATCCTGAAGAATGGCTCATGTGCCTGCAGGCTTTCTGCCTCTTCCCTCATCTATTTCCATCCCTCTAATAAAAGATACATGCTCTTCCTACAAAGCTTGTTT
The DNA here is from genome assembly GCF_023634155.1 of Falco peregrinus. Taxonomy (NCBI): domain Eukaryota; kingdom Metazoa; phylum Chordata; class Aves; order Falconiformes; family Falconidae; genus Falco; species Falco peregrinus. The sequence continues at coordinate 87,126,640 of NC_073723.1, forward strand.
GGCTGACATCACATGGATCTAGATTAGGAGAAAGAGGAAATGAAGAAACAGTGTCCAGACAGGGAAAAAGAAAAAAAATAAGAAAAAAAAAAAAGTTTTTTAGTTATTTCAGAATCAGGCCGTGAAAACTGGGGGGGTTTTGTTTGTTTGTTTGGGTCTTTTAAAATATTTAAAAGATTATGGTGATGTTGCATGCAGCATTGACAGACAGCCAAGTTTTAGCTACAAGAATAGTCAGGTTTATGGCTATAATTTTTTCCCCTCGCAAAAAGTCCTCAGCTTTCTGATTGAGCACACGTGCAAATAAAAACTGTACAAATGAAGAGGTGGCTGTAGCGGTGATGTGTACGTACCAAGAGATTATCCATTTAATAGAGCCAAACACCTGGCTATTTAATAGAGGTCACCAGCTAAATCAGTTAGAAACAGCTTAGGCAGGCATGTGGAAGCAGGGCTGAATTAGAAATAAGTGAATCCTAGCTTTGTCCACAAATGTGTGGAAAATGAAACTAAATTAAGTTGCTTCAGCCCTTTCACTGGCACAAACTGATATAAATTGGTTTCATTAAAAAACCTTAACATATTTTAAGGCTGCAGTCCTAACCTATTACGTTTTGTGTGGTTGCCGAGAGCTAGTAGCTTAGTGGCATTTTATGTAGAAAATGAACAGGGGACAAATAGAATTTTTATTGCTTTCTAAATGAAAAGGCTGGGAAGTTTTAGAATAAAATTGATTTTCACATCTGGAAAAGTTCGCCTTATCATTAGCTCTGTGCTTGCTCTCTCTCTGTAGCTCTACTTATTTTTCACTCCATTGTTTTCCACTTATTTTGCAAGGCAGCCGTGTAATTTCCATTCTCATTCATTCATGTTCCCAAATTGTGTTTTTCTTTTCCAAGTGCAACATTTGAAAATGTTTGCACAGAGGCTGCTCAGCTCAACTGGTACTTGGATGAGGTGGGACAGGCAGTGGTCTCTGCCTTTTTTCATCTCATACTTCTGGATATAATATTTACAGAAGTGTTTTTTGAGCGTTTTCGGAAACACTGACTCCATTTAAAGGAGTTCTTTATAAGCTCTGTTTTCCACTTGTCTTCCCAATTTACCGATACGTCATAAGGAAAATGTACCCATGGTACAATACAGCATTATACAGAAATACAAGAACTTATATGCCACCTAAACTTGCATAGGAATGCTGTGCTTATGTGAAAGGGTTTAGTAACTCAGGTTATGTACCTTCTTGCAGCTTTTGGAGAGCTGGGTAAGTTGGCATCTCTTCACAGATTATACACAATGCACTGACTTTTGCCACTTGTATGAGACTCTTCATGCATTCATCCAAAGATCACTCCCTTTTTAGAAACCACACGTGCTCCATTTTGCAGTGGTCATGTGGCTCAAAATGTATAGAATAGCATGTCAGTGTACCAAATTTTGTTTCTTGAAAATGGGCAAGCGCCACTTTAGTAAAGGAAAGGGCTAAGGGAGTGGGTGCTCCTTCCCACTTATCCCATCACATGCAACGTGTTGCGCTCTGTGCCCCATGAGGAAGGAAAAGGTATGCAGTTTTCCATTGCACATCACAGAAACAATGTGCCCTGAACTGTGTGCTCCTTGGAGAATGCTTAACTCATTGGTGAGCCTCTGGAAAGTGTCAGGCACTTGTGGCTACTACAATACCTGCACTGTAAATTGCATCTTTTGCACCAATTGCTGCTTCAGCTTCTGTGCAGGGTCCAGCATGCCAGTGCCTGTGGATGTCTTCTCATCCAGAGACAACCTAAGGTTTCTTGATGTGTCTCGCACCTATTTTAGCAAAAAATGAGGCAATATGCCTGGCTGATATTAGCGGCATGAGATTTTCAGATCCAAGTGTGTCCCTCAGGCATATTCAGGGATTGAATCCCTCTCTCAGGGAGGTGCACACTATGATGCATCCATGAGGTAGGACATTTGGAAAGCAAATTATGATCTATGGAGAGTTTGAAGGGCATGGACTGAAGTCACATTGCATGGTGCAGCTTGCTCAAAAAACTGAGACATACCTGTGTTTGATCTGGAGATGGTGAAGAGGCCACCCCTTGTCAATGTTGGCTATTGATTGGGGTGCTTTATGTACCTTACTGAGCCATGTTGAGCTGGCTAGGGCATGATTTCTCACCAGTCTCTTGGAAACTGGGAGAGAAAACCATGTGTCTGAAAGCAGAGGTCCATGTTGATAAAAAGAACGTAATTCTTCATGGCTTTCCTTGGCAATGACAAAGATCAAGCTGTCATTTTGTCCTTGGACATCATTCCTCTGTGTGACACTTGAGGTGTTTTACAGAAATGTGTGCTTGCAGGAGCTTGTCCTGCCCCTGCCCACCCTACTGGTTCTGTGCCTACTTTCATTATTCCATTCTTATTAAAAGGAGAAAAATCTGCACTCGACCACAAAAAAAAGCCTTATCACAATGGTCAGCTGTGAGTTCGAGCTAGTGATTACAGAGTAATTTTGGGTTTATTATGGCTGTCTAGATAGTCTAAAACCTGTAAACTTCCACACCTTCCCTTTTGCACTGGCTTGCTAAGTCACATTGTATTTCTTCAGCTAAGGTAGGCCTCTCAAGGGTTTTGTCTCCAGTGCTGTCAGCTGGTCACCTTTTACTAGCACTGAACACAATTTAAAGTGAATAAATTCAGTAAGATGTTTTGCCAAGAATTACTCAGCTCTTCATGCCGAAATATTAATCGATAATGCCTCTTTAAAATTTCTCTTCACTCCAATCATTTTTATGGTCTTGCAATTTACTGCATGGAAGCAGGGTAGTTAGAGATAAAAAAACACCTGTTAAGTCACATTAGTATTAATATTTATCTGTCAGTTACAGAGCTCCAAAAGGTGCGCGCAGCACGTTCCTGTTGGTCAGCCTGCCAGGCACCACAGCCGCTTCCCCAAGAACTGCAGCTGTCAGTGCATACAGGACAAAGAGACACTGTAGTCAGAGAAATGCCTTTGAAATCTCACGGAGCTTTCTGTCCAGGGTGTCCTGATTGGCCTTTCATGGCTTTTAAAATGGAAAGAGAAAGAGCATGGTTGAATTTGTGGGAAGGCAATGCTAGATCTCAGGCTCTGAGCCAAGGAAGATTAATTTAGAAATAAAAAATAAAATAATGTGAGGTAGAGTTACGTGTAGGACAGAGAGCTCTGAATTAGAACTGGGCAATATTGTTTTGTTTTGTTTTGTTTTTCCCTCAGAAACTTTCCAAGATTTAATTTATTATTCCAAATTTACTCTAAAGCAAATCTAAAATATTTATGGTTTTGTTCTCTGCTTTCCTGTAGTGAATATAACTATTTTGCAAAAAACCACCTTTCTCAACACCAAATACTCAAGAAGCTCATGCCCAGGACACCCTTAGATGTGTGGAGGTGATCCAGGGTCTAGTCATTACTTCTCATTCCTGTGTGTCCCAAGGGAAGAGCCTAATCAACAAAGCTGGTGGTTGCAGCAGGGAAAGGTTTTGGTCAAGAATTAAACATTCATTGGTGATGGACAGAATCTCCTGCAGTCCATGTGCTACACTGCTGCAGATGTCAAAGAGGAAGACAGAACAGGTCTCCCAGAATAGCTGCAAGTCTGCTGGTGAGAAACTCATGGGGAGCCAGCAGTTCAAGGCTTGGGGCTGGACTGAAGACAGGGATGTTCTCATGGCCCATTTGGTTACGGCATATTCCTCAAGGGTCTTTCAGCATGTGATGCAGGACATCAGCCACGTGCTTGAGCTGTGGAGCAATTCACCAGAGGTTGAATCGGTTACATATACTTCAAAAGGATATTAAACCTGATGATGAGTGTGCACTGACGAAGGGTGAGGAGGAGGGACAGAAGCTGTATTTGTAATAGAACATGTCTAGAGCGTGGTGGTATATTTTGGTAGGTCACACCTTCATTGGCCCATATATAGAGTCAATGTGCGACTGTGCTCCTCAACACCATTCCCTGGTGAACTTGAAGTTAATAAATAAGGAAACTGCACGCAATATTTACTCCCACATCCTGCTCTGTAATTGAGATAATTGTACTCAGTCATGAAAGAACTATGTGATTCAGCATGTAGGCAATTCCAGTAAGGGAGCGTGTTTGGGGAAAGAGCAGTGTTCAGGCTTCAGTGGTTTTCAGACATTGAAAATAGCACAAATATGTTTTTATAACTGAGGTTCCAAATAGTGGTAATTAGACTGATTATGCAGTGGATGTTTTGTTTTCATCTTTTATAAATCCTTTATCCCCTTACCATTTTAAGTGGACTAGAGGTTTTGCTTTTCTCTGATAGAAACATAGGAACAGAATCTCATTAGTTACTATCTATGAGCAGCAGGAGCAAAGCAATGTCAATTCAGTTGTGCTTGACTGGGGAAATCATGGTATCATACGCTGAATGTACAGTAGTATCCAGTGTCCCAACACTGGAAATGAAGGCATGATAGATACGTACCACCTTGGAAATGCCAGTCTTGGTCTTCCCAGGATGTGTTTTATGAGCCTGTCAGTAGTCTAGTGCCATCCCCCCTTCCCCCAACACAAATTGTATTATGAGCCTTGACAGGTATCTCAGACACAGGGAGATTTTAAACAAGATACTTTCTCTCTTTCCCTCTCTGTATTATCTATCTAGCCTTTAAAAATTGTTAAAAAGATGGTTTGTGGGGTTTTTTTAATGGAAAGATGTGGTGTAGTCTAGCCCTACTTATGTTTGAGAAATATTTGGAGGAACTTTGTTTACATCCGTGTTCTGAATTTATGCTTTTGCAAACCACAGTACGTTACAAAAAAAAAAAAAGCTGAAAGCTGCAAGGAAAGAATCCACAGTCTTCTTTAGCCATTGGATCAGTTACTCTCCCACAAAGGGCAATATGAGGAGCATTTGCAGGACACTGTTTAGTTACGGTTGCAGCTGAGTTTAAAATGAGAAGGAGCAATATTGTACGTGAACCTTTCTCCAGTTTGAGAGTTCTCATGGCTGCTGCTTGCACAGCTCATTTGTGCTAATGCTGGAATAAAAACCGATTTCTCCTGGGAAGAGACAAATGCATGAACAGCAGGTCCACATCTCTTGGGAAGAACATTGGAGGGACAAACACTTGAATGTCAGTCTGAAGGAAAAGTAAACCTTAAATTGTGTTCCTGGGACATCTGACACCAGCTGAGCATAGTGAGATTTACTGTAGCCATACTGGGCTCACAGGGCATTTCTGATGCAAACTGACATCAGGACTGTATCAGACAAGGAGGACACGAGTTAAGGATGAAGAATAAAGAAAAATGGTGAGTGCACACTCTTCGGAAAACAAACAAACAAACAAACAAAAAACAACAAACAAACAACAAAACCAAAAACAACAACCAAAAAAAAAAAACCCTCAAAAAAACCCAACAGCCAGAAACAAAGAGGAGGATGCTGGCAGACCTGTGGACCCCGGAATAGAAGAAACTCAGCTTTATTTCTTTCTGCCCATGCCAGTGCAGGGTATGAACCTCTCCCTTCAAACACAAGTGGGACATCACCTCTTGGCCTCACTTCTCACCAGCTTCTTCGAGAGTGGCCAATGAAGCAGTGCCATTTGCCTTTGTGGTTTGGAGGGCCTTAAATTACTTCGTAAGGAGCCTTAAAATGCAGTGTGCTTCTGTGGCTCCGAAACCCTGAAGAGAATGTAAGAAAGTGGATTTCTGTGAGTAAATTGTGAATGAGTAGTTTTCTCTGAACGGTTGTTTAATTGAGCTGCAGCTGGAGCGATTATGTTTGTTTTTCCTTCAGTGTCTCTCATTTCCTTTCGTTTCTGTTAATTCCTGCTTTCATTGGGTAACTGTTGCTCTACAAAATTTTAAGAGTGGTAAAAAAAAATAAAAAGGAAAACAAGGAAAAAGTGCATATTTTGGGAGCTTTTTATGACAGTTGTTCCTGAAGACACCTGTAAACTATTGAGCTGAATTGGGCTGCAGCTGCTGCTGACTGTATGGGGTGTGAAGTAGAAGGGGTGTGACTCATTCTTCTGTTGTTCCACCACCCTCTTCTTTGCCGGGGCCTGCTGAGGTGGCTGTCAGGCCATGCGTGCTGTGATGTCAACTGAAAGGATCTCCAGATCAAGAAAATACTAGACTGTCAGAGACTGAAAGCAGGGGATGGTTGCGGGGAGTCATCACTCCCACATCAATTTGGACAGGGCGACAGCACTGCTGTACTTGGAGGTTACACGTTATGACATCTAAGGAGGCATCTATGGTGTCACTGCAGTATATGAGAAGTCCAGCTGCCATGCGTCCTGGGAAGACAATGCTGTTGGTGGCTGCGTAATGAAATCTGTATTTTTTTTTATCTAATTTATGTGAATAGAAAGCAAAAGTGATGAAGATGGGCTGACAGCAACCTTGTGAACTTCTACAAGAAGTGCCAAATCCTGCAGCTGGAAAGGGACAACCCCATGCACTGATATATATTGGGGGCCACTCATCTGGAAGTCAGCTTGGCAGAAAAGGACTGAGGGATCCTGGTGGACGCCAAGTTGAACATGAGCCAGCAATGTGCCCTTGCAGCAAGGGTGGCAAGTGGTACCCTCAGCTGCATTAGCCAAATATTGCTAGCAGGTCAAGGACGTGATCCTTCCTATTTACTCAGCACTGGTAAGTCCGCACCTGGATTACTTTCCAGTTCTGGGCTCCTCTGTAGAAGAGAAACATGGACATACCAGAGAGAGTTCAGCAGAGGATCACAAAGGTGATTAAAGGTCTGGAGCATCTCTCCTATTGGGAAAGACTGGGAGAGCTGGAGCTTTTCAACCTGGAGGAGAGAATGGTGAGGGGGGAATCTCATTAATATCTATAAATACCTGAAGGGAGGGTGCAATGAGAACACAATGAGGGCACAAACTGAAACACAAGACGCTCCCTCTGAACATCAGAAAACACTTTTTTACTGTAAGGATGACCTCACACTGGCACAGGTTGCCCAGGGAGGTGGTGGCATCTCACCCCTTGGAGATATTCAAAAGCCATCTGGACATGGTGTTGGGGTAAGTGTCTCTATGTGGCCCTCCTTGGGTGGGAGATTACACCAGATGACCTCCATATGCCCCTTCCAACCTCAACTGTTCTGTGATTTTGTGAGATATACCTGTCAATGGGGAGTATCTTAGTATTTTATTATTTGTCCTATGGACTGTCTCTTCTGCTTTGCTTATCTTACAGAACAGATGCTATGGAAAGAAATCATGTTACACTGGAACTGCTGGGGCTGCTAGGTCAAATTTGTCGTACAGTGCTCACCCAAGAAAGCTTAATATGAGGAAACAGAGAGCATGTTGTGGTTTTCTATGGGGCAACATGTCTCATCTTTGAAGCTTAAGTTCATTTGCTTTTTCAACCCTTTTATCGTTCCATGTCATACCCAAGGGAACCGTCAACTATCTATGACGTTCAAAACTACATGACCAGCTGAAACTTCAGTCTTCCGTGAGTATAGCTGGTTTTGTAAAGGAAGAGAGAGAAAAATCCTCCAGAGAACGTTGGAGGCATGATAAGATCAAGATCCTGACTGATCTGGAATAAATAAATAAATAAATTGATATTCACACGCTCCCAGTCTTTGATTCCCATTTAGACTGTGCAAGAGTGTTTTGTCTGGAGGAGGAAGTCCATTGCTCGTTCATTCTGCATCACCTTGCTTCTCCGCGAAAACCATTTCTTCTTGGCATCTGCCAACTTCAGAGGGCCACAGTCAGCTGGCAGTCTGCTTCTTGTGCTGTTTAGCTATTTTCTTATGCAAAGAGACAAATACGGAGGTCTCTGCTACTTTCTTCTGTGTAAGGGGGTTCATTTCCCATTCTAACAGTGCTGCTTTTGTCTCCTGTGGCTGAAATATCCTAGGTGTCCTGATCTGTTCTGAACCCTCTGCCTCTGGATATCATGGTGTCAGCCTGTGGCGTTCCCCTTGACACTGCAAAAATACCCTGTGGCTGATTTCCCAAGATCACCTCTATGCAAGACAGTCATGCAGCCATATTTTGTTATTTTCTTTATCAACAGCTGTTTCTTAACAACTCCAGGGTCACTGAACATACCCAAACACATAAAACCAAAAAGAGCTCAGTTTTCCTCTGGGATTTTGTCAGTCCTTCTTTTCTCAATGCTAAACAGACAACCAAGGTTTGAGGTATATCACCTTGCCACACTACCACACGGTAGCACGACAGCCTTTTGGATAAATGTTCTATTTCAGCATTGTAGCTGTGACTGTATGCCATGTCTTTTAACCAATCTTTGATAGCATATGCATTCACTAGAAGGTGTCTCTACAACTAGGTGATAGACTCTTTCAGTCACACTTCTAGGCAGAAACTTAGAGAAGCAATTCAGGAACAAGTTGCCATAAATTGCCTTTGATAAAATTTCTCTTCTTCGTGACTATATATCCATATTTCCTGCATAGTACTTTGAAGCTCTTACAATCTGAACTTACCCCCGGTGGCTAATGTTTTTAAAAAAACAAAGCTCCTTGGGACAGAGTCCCTTCCTTGCCTTCAATTTGTAGTTGCCCAAATTGTGCTGTCTTGTAATAGCAGTGAATTCATAATTGTGGATCCATATAAAAATATTTTCCCCCAGTAATTTTGCCCAAGCATTTGTATGTGGAATAGGATAATGTTTCCTTATATATGGTTTTAAGAAAAAATCCTGCTTTAAGGACAGGTTTCCTGCCATGCTGCAGATATTTCCCTGTGGAGTATCACTGACTCTGCATGGAATTAAAGTCAAGGCAGAATTAGCCCTCAAATTTGAAGCAACCAGAATTGAAGCAAATGGACTTGCCAGCCTGTCCCTTCAGGTGGTGATTTCCTCATCCACACAGGGAAGGCATATTCTCTAGGAGCGTAATAGGGATCATGTTTTGGAGCAGCCCCTTGTTTCAATGTTACCTATCAGCTGTCTCACCAGTGCAAAGTCTCAACTAATTGGCAACTCCAAGGAATAAAGGCAGCTTTATAATGCTCCTGGGGGACCCAGAAATGGACAGGGTTAATTTGTGTTTTCTGTCTGGGCTAGAGCAAAATCTTGTTTAGCTTGCTTTATGAGAAAGAAACTAGTGCATCAATCCATAGCACCTCCTAGTCTACTTGGCATCCTGCTTTTTGTAATGAATACATTTCTTGCATTGCCACATGCTTCTCTGGGTGCAGATATCTATGATTAATATGCCTTGTCTTTTATAAACAAACCTAATGCAAAGCCAGTAATGTGAGTCTCATTTCTTTACTGCCAGCCCACAGTTCAGCTTTGTTTGGGTATATATGTAAAGGAAGAAAGATGAATGTTCACTCAAGCTTGGGAGCTGGAGCCATAACAAATTTATGGGATGAAAAACACACATCAGTGTGAGGCAAATATGGCCTGGGAAGGTCTGTTTTCCTTTCTCCCTTAATTTTACTTTCTAATAGCAAGAATATTGTGTCGTGCACCCAGCCAACAGATGTCCCGCTACGCAAGCACACTGCAAGGGGAGGAAACATACTGAAGTACCTAGGAAGCTTTTATCAGTGACTAGATTCAGGCATAATATCATAAATTATGAAAGCAGAGGGAACTTCTGTGATCACCTAAACTGACCATTAGCCAGTGATGTTTTCCCAGATCGGGTTTGGCTTGAACTAGTTTGCCTCAGAGACAAAAGAAGAAGTAAAGGGAGGAATTACAGTGTTTGATTTTAAATAATGAGAAGGCTGAACCACAACCTGCATCCTGCTTCTCTGACAGTAATTCCATTTAATGCTCAAAAGCCACACAACATTCCAAGACCCATCCATCTTACGGGTCCTACCATGGGATTTTACTTTTCCCTTGCATGCTACATTAAAGGCCCCATTAGAAAGTCATATTCCCCAGGTAACCATGTCCTGTGACCATGAAAGGCCTTAATTTCTCTTTTATAAGGACAGATGATACAACTTCCAGAGCCCAAATCTCTTCCAAGAGAGACCGGGTGTGTGGCTTTGGGGTTTTGTTGTTTGTGGTTTGTTTGGGGTTTTTACCTCAGTCTTTCAGTTACTGATTTTTTTCTGGCCTCTTTCTCATTTGTCATGATCTTCTGTGGCTTGTGGATCCTAGATGTGGATCTCAGCACTTCAGGAATCTGAAAGTGTGCTGAAAACCAACTCTTCTCATTCCTACTTGGGACTCCCACATTCCTCCAGCAGCTCCTGTGAGGCTGATTATCCATACTACTCCCCAACACTTTTTAGGGTCACCCAGACAAGAATCCCCATCACGATGCATCCTATCAGTACGGCCTGAATTCCTTGTTCATCTATGTTTGGATTTACATTTGGGCCCACTGAATGCTTTCATCTTATGGAGGACTCTTGATACTTCTGTAACAAGGATCCCACAAGGATTCAGCTTCAGCGTGATAGATTTTTCATGTTACTAATAGAAATTGTCAATGGGGCAGTTTGTAGGAAAAACATATAAATGCTTTCTCATGTAGTATCTTCATAGTTACTGGAACAGCCAGAGACCAGAGTTCTTGGCCATCCTTTGATTCGTATTGTATGTGTCATGGGGATGCATTGCACCAGTTGAGACACTAATTCTACATAATTGGCTTCATCACACAAACTAGTACTGTATCCTCACCAAAAGGGACATAACTTTAAGTTAATGAGATCTGTTCTCCAGAAGCCAGTAATGATTGACACTGATTTATATTAATTCTCTTTAATTCTTCATTAAAAGTCCTGTATCAGTTGCTCCATTATTTTGGCTGAGATCAGTGTTAGATTGGCAGGTCTGTAATTACCTGGGTCATCCCTTTTATTATCTGCCTACATCATCTGACTTCTTCCCAAATAGTGGACAAAAATTTCATAGAATTCATTCACTTCCCTGCCACCCCCTACCCCACCTCCAACTTTATTATCAATAGTCTTTCATTTTACCTGCAATAATAATTTCTAGTTGATGATGGATTTTTCTTTTATGATACCGGGAAAATTCTCTTTTCTTATCCCTCCTATTGCCAGTCACAGGTTTTTAGTTTATGCCCTGTAGCTCACCTGATGAATTTTCTTCAGTTCCTATCCTCTGATTTATATTACATTCTTTTTTCCCCCCTGTTTTCAAAATACCTGAGCATTTATAGTGATCAAACCCAATAGAAAAGACAAGCATGGAAAATCAGTCCATTTAAAGCAATGGGTCCAAATTACAATTTGGTAGAAAACCGAAATCTAGTTACAATTGATGTTCCTACATTCATGAATAAAGTTTAGGAAAATCTAGGTTACATGCTAATGGTGTCTGTTTTCTTTTCAGAATTTTTTTGTTTCTTGTATTGCCAGAATTTAATTTCAGATTCAGATTTTTATATTCAGGTGCTGAATTTACTGATTTAAAGCTCAGGGATGAGTTGTCATTAATTCTAGTGGCTTTTGGACAGGCATCTAATTCAGATCTAGACAATAATAGATTAAACACAAAACTGGATAGGGGTAATGGCAGTGTGGAAATAATAAATCCTTTACCATGGAGAGCTTTCCACCCCCACTGAGATTTTTAGGTTCATATTCCTTCTGATTTACATAACAGGAAATAAGCAGAGACTAACTGAATTAACCGAGTGACTGGACAGTAAATCATTTGCAGAATTGGGGTGGAAACCTGACTTCTCCATGTCCAGAAGGCTACATTTCTTACTGAGGATGAAAAGATTGCAGATGAAGAGTTGTTTACACAAAGTTAAAGTCTTTCTACTGCACTTAGCAAAACCTTTGGGTGGGGAATATATATGTATTTTTTAAAAAAAATGTGTGTGATGCTTTGGGAAAGTCATTTCTTATTTAGAAAAGCTCTTGATCAGTGAGCAAGGGATTATCTTAAAGGCTGGGTAAATACTTCAAGTTCACTGCAACTCAGAGTGGTTATTCTGAAATTCTTTGAAATATATGTCAAACCACCTATATTCTGGGTTGGTAATGGAAAATAAGCTTTTATAGGGAATAATAATGGACATAGAAAACAGTTCATATATCTAATGTGGACAAGAATGCTTAACATAAGGGAGAAACTGGCATTTCTGAAATTAGCTGCTTATTATATGTACCTATACTTCTGAGGTGCCAGTTTTTGAAAGCGCCCTATCTTGAGAAGGTCTTATTATTTAAAAGAAAAATCTGTTGCATAGATACTAGAGCAGGAAAGTATTCTTTATTAATCATTTTTGCTACAGGAGTTGGGAATATCCTGGTCTGTGTGATGATGTTCTAGATTCCTTGCAAGCATCCTTGCAAAAAAAAAAAAAAAAATAAAAATGAACTTTTCTGAATATTTTGCTGAAGGAGGAAGGCCATTGTGGGTGACTTCAGGGAGGACATTTTGGGGTTAAGTTACAGCACTTGACTTTATCCATTTACTTGAGGTACCCAAATTAGAGCTCAGACCTTTACAGTATCAAATCATCTACTGGAGCAATTATTCTCTTTCTTTTGGCTGAGAGGGAGTCTCGGTAAATGTTGGTCTAATTAAGATGTTTTACTTTGATTCCTGAAGTTAAGAGGTGAGTTAAGAGGTGACTCTTCACTCCAGTCAGGCCTAATAAGAAGTATGGAAGAGTCCCCAGAGGAGATTAGGTTAGCAGCTGGCAGAAGGGACCCTCATCCTATAAAAAGGAAAGCAGAGGGGATTGAAAATTGAGTCACTGCAGGTGAGTGCAGAGAAGCAGTGAATGCAGAACTCCATAGAAACAAGAGGAAGGAATTTTGCCCTGGTATTCTGAGGAAGGTCTTCAAGGAGGAAGACAGGATGGTCGAAACATCAAGTATGGGATCTGAGCATCACTTTGTCTCTGGGAATCAGTGAACTGTCTGAAAGGTGGAGAAGTAGAAGTAGTCAAGACAAAGAGGGTTGTTTATCTAACCTCTCCTGATAGATCAAGTGTTCAAACCCTTTTGTCATTCTTGTTGCTCTAGCAGGACTATTACCAGTTTATATCTACAATTTGTGAAGTGCAGTGTCTAAAATCAGCTATAGCACTTTAACTTGCTGGCACTGAATCGCTTGCAAAGTCTGCTCTGCCTTACTGATAACAGTCCCATCAAGACATTCCAAAATGAGTTTTATTTTTCATGTACAACATTACATCATTGGTTTCCATGGAGTTTGAAGTCCCCTTTCAGCACCAGAATTTTGTCTAATAGCCTGCTGACCAGACAGATATTTTAATATTTGTGTATTTAACTTCTTCGTCCCTGGCATAGCACACTGCATGACCATACACTAAATTTCTTCCTCCTAATTTCATATCTCCATTTTTTTCAAGACAATTTTGGATTCTACCTTTGTTCTCCAAAGTGTTTGTACATTTACTCAAGCCTGCTGTCATTCACAAGCATTTAGTTACATGTTTTATTAAAACAAGTCAGTGCTCATAGTCTGAATAGAACCAGGCCTAAGAAACATCGCCGAGATATCTCATTTAAGATCCCCTTCCAGTCTTACGCTAAGAAGATTTGACAATTAAACTTCAAAAGTGATTTACCAATCAGTCCTATCTTACTACAATTACATCTTCCTAGCCTTACTGATAAAACATCATTTCTAGCATAATATAGCATCTTCTTTTGCCTTCCTTCTCACCTGGCTTTTTACTAAGCCAGAAATTAAATTTTCTTATTTGGAATTATTTCCTATATTACATCTACATCTTATTTATTTATTTTTAATAAGGTGATTATCTCTTGGGTATTTGCAAATGGTTGCTAAGTAATTTCTTCTAGCATCTGCCCACAAGTTGAAGTTAGGCCTACCAGTCTGTAATTCCTCAACCGTTGTTACCGAAATCTCGGAATGAAGAACTTATCGACACCAATGTGATGTAGTTAAGCAGACACTTTTTTATTGTCGGCCGGGTGTGTGAGTGAGTCCTCTCACGATCGACGCACACCATGGTTCAAAATCATACACCTTATATAGAACTCATTCATACATATTCATTAAGTATTCATGCATTATCATAATATTTCCCATAAATCATTAACATACTCTCCTCCCATATCCGATTCTGCGCAGTAAAGGTTAGAAAGGCCCAGAAATAGGTCTGGGGTACGATTTGGGTAGGTGGTACATGAATCAGTGGTCTCGATCTCCCCCTGCCAGAATTACCTTTCACTTAATGTAACTGTTTCTTGGCAGGTAACCATGAGTTGCTTCACTTGACTCTCTCCAGTTCACATTAATTCTCATTTTGACATTTTAGTACATTCTCCTAAGTTACATATAAACAATCATCTTGAATCTTAAGTCTGTTATCTAAGTTCTAAACATTCCTACTAGGTGATTCTGACCAATTCCTGCAGCCTTGGTACGGGGCTGTACAGAGGATTCTTATAGCAGCTTTTACTGTATAACTATAAGTTTCATTAAAATATATTTCTTATCCTTCTATATTTCCATTACATAATTGATTTTATAAAATCAAATAATCAATCAAATAAAGTCAATCAATCTTAACTTATTAGCAAATCTGTAACATGGTGGCAAAGCAGCCTCATCCCTATCATGCTGCTACAACTGCGCTTTGATCACACTGAAAACTGTGCCAGTGAAATAATCCAGGTGGTTTTAAACAAAGAAAGAAATAGGAAAAAAGTAGTTCTCACCACCACCCTTGCATAATTGCATAAATTCCTTCAGAGCACAGCAGGGTGAGGCTACATGTGATGAAGTGCCTCTGGGTGACCATGTTACCTCTCTAAAAGGGAGAAGGCACACTACCCTCTTCCCCAGGTCTCATACTTCATCTATCTTTTCACTGGCTGTGGTGGTTGCTCAGCACTGTAGCGGCAGTTTACTAACCTAGTAGAGAAACAACTCAAAAAGGAAGGAAGGAGTTGCAATTCTTCAGCACTAGTGAATTCAGATAGCTCCAGGAAGAGTCAATTCAGCACTAGAACTGGCTCACACTGGCACAGTGGGTGGGTAAGGAGGAACTTGCACTGAGGAGCAAGACACCTCTGTCTTGAGTGATGTTTTATTTGCATCAGTTCAACCAAGTTGCACAGCTTCTCCCTGAGGGGACAGAGAACTACAGTGTATTGGCAGACATGGACCACTGGAAACCTCTTACAGTGTCTTCACAGCCAGATAAAACCTGTCTTCCAACAGTCACTGCAATAGGTGTCTTTTAGGCTTTACTAATCTTCGGCTGAGCCCTTAGGAGTACAGCAGTCAGAGTTTGCCTGACCTTTGGCAATCTTAATTTCCATGTAATCTCCAGCTGTAGTTTTGCTTTATACATAATGTCTGGAAGCAGTAATAAGAATGATGGAAAGGGCTATGCAAAGCATCTGAGGAGGAAGTTTATTCACTTCTCTGCACACCTGTACTCCAGCACCTTTTATTCCTGTAAATGTTAGAGATTACATTCAGTGCTAAGAAGCAAGTGTCTGACTGTCGAAAGCGCTGAGCTCCCATTGTCTTCAGCGGGTGTTATGGCTGCTCAGCATTTCTGAAAACCAGACTCACAATGATCAGCATGTTGTGAAAATATGTTAACAGCTATATCTTTCTTGTCCCCTCCTTTATATCCTCAAGCCA
Organism: Falco peregrinus; assembly: GCF_023634155.1. Classification (NCBI taxonomy): domain Eukaryota; kingdom Metazoa; phylum Chordata; class Aves; order Falconiformes; family Falconidae; genus Falco; species Falco peregrinus. The sequence continues at coordinate 87,142,266 of NC_073723.1, forward strand.
ACAGAAAGCTTCTTGCTATCCCACATCCTGCTCCCTGTAGAAGAACCACCTTTGTCCCTCTGTCCCACCTATCCCCTTCATCTAACATTTTACAGGTTACGCTCTTCACCTGGAGAACATTTGGCGAGAGTCATCAGATTAACTGTGGGTATCTGCAATGTGGGCGTCTGCATCTGGGCAAGTTGCCCTGGACTCTGTTCATAGTCAATGGAGAGTGAGTCAGTGGAGTCAATGGAGTTTAGGGCGTCATTTCACATCCTAAAATAGGCATCCACATTTGGTCAGATGACTCACACTCTGAACTCCATTGCCTATATTTACTATACCTCCAGTGTCTTCAACGGGAGAGTAGACAAGAAACTCAGGTGGGACGCCTGTATCAAATCCTTACAGTGAGATGAAGTTAATCCCACCCCTCCTGTGAATTAATACATCAATTCACTGCATATATCACATTCACCTCCTTCTTTAAGAACTGCTTCTGTCTTGGTGTCAGGAAATGAATCAAGCAGTAAAGGGTAGTGAATGGAAAAGATAATGGTAGGTCATAGCAGAAAGTCAGACTGACCCTTAGGTTGGATAAATTCGAGCGGGTTTATTGAATCCAGTGGAATCTGTCTCCTTCATTTAGAAATGTTGCTTAATAGAATTCAAAAACCAAAACAAAAGAAAACAAAAGCTAAGTATGCCTGTGAACTGTCAAGGCATATTCTAGCCATTATCTTTCCATGTGAATCTATGATTCATCATATTTTCCTTCCAACTTCACTGCTATTGTCTAAATTAGGAGACTTTCCACAGTGGTAGGCAGGTCCTCCTCCTGACCCTTGCTCTGTGCTCCAGCATCTCACTGATTTCTGCTGGTAAGAACTGGTAGAAAAC